>NC_089249.1:75865697-76502837 GCF_963930625.1 Muntiacus reevesi | reverse complement strand
CCCCGGGTTGGGAAGATCCCCTGGAGAAGGAACAGGCTACCCACTCCAGTATTCTGGCCTGGAGAATTCCATGGGGTCTCAAAGAGTCGGACATGACTGAGCAACTTTCACTTCATATACATATATATATATATACACATATACATTCTTTTTTGTGTTTTTTTTCCATTATGGTTTATCACAGGATATTGAATATGGTTCCCTGTGTTATACAATAGGACCTTGCTGTTTATCCATTCTATAGACATCAATTCTATATATATATCCATTCAATATAATAGTTTGCATCTGCCAATGCCAGATTCCCACTTTGTCTCTGCTCATTCTCCCCCTTAGCAACCACAGGTCTCTTCTCTGTGTCTTGTGTGTCTGTTTCTGTTTGTAGATGAGTTCATCTGTGTCATATTTTAGGTTACACTTATAAGTGATATCATATGGTATTTGTCTTTCTCTAACTTAATTAGTAATTAAGTAATTAGTTAGTAATTAAGTAATTAGTAAGATAATCTCTGTGTCGATCCATGCAGCTGCAAATGGCATTATTTCATTCTTTCTGTGGCTGAGTAGTATTCCGTTGTATATACGTACCGCAGGTTCTTTATCCATCTCTCTATTGATGGATGCTTATGTTGTTTCCATGTTTTGGCTATTGTGAATACTGCTGCTATGAATATAGGGGTGCATGTATCTTGGACAGAACTATACTTAAAAAACTTTCCTCTTCTTAAATTCTAATAATGATTCTATGACTGAAGTGCTGCTACTACTTCCATTTCACAGATGGGAAAGCTGAAGGCAGATAGGTTATATTTCTGTTCAGGTCCACACAGGATGATCTTGACTCAAGCCTTGATGACTTTAATGTACATGCTTTGGCTGCTCTGATATCCCAGTCACCTAGTCTCACACTCAAATAAATTTCCAGTGGATCAAAGATGTAAACATAAATATTGAATCATAAAAGTACTAGAAGAAAAGAAGAGAGAATTAAGAACAAATTTTCTGCAATATTTTTATGCATGATATTAAAACAATAAGCCATAAAAGATTGATATATTTGATCTTATGAAAATAACAATTCACATGACAAATAGCCATAGAGAAAGCTGAAAAAAAACTGGAAAAAAATTGTACCATTTATGTTAGCAATGAACTAATTTTCTTAAAATATATCTGACTTCTACAAACTAATAGAAGAAAAATAAGTGTGGTTAAAGGACATTAGCAGACTGTTTACAGTTCACAGAAAAGGGCATAAAATGACTTAAACATCTGAAATAATGAACTATAGCATTTATATAAGAAACGCTCATTAAAACTGTAATGACATATAACTTTCCCTATTAATGGCAAATGGCAACATGTTTCATCATTATATGTTGTCTGTTGGTGGGAAACCTAAACATTATTGGTAGAAGCGTAGATAGGAACACTCTTTGGAGGCTGATTTAACAGTATTCATCAAAAGTTCAGATGTACATGCTTTGACCTATCAGTAACACCAAAATCTTTTAGTAATAACTAAAAGATTAGTAACACCAAAATAACACACACTATGTGAGCAAAGACTCAAAGCCAGGGATATTCACTGCAGCACTGTTTGCAGTGGAAAGAAACAACTTTATCCATGAGAAGCAGTCCAGAACATCTGCAGCCTTTAAATGAGCCACTTCTAAGTGTAGAGGCCCAGAGTGGGCTCTTGCATGTGCTATTATGAGAAAAGGTGAGGAGCAGATCAGCATGTACTGAGTGTGTTCATGTATGTGCAGATACACATATGTGTTTGTAAATGCATAGACTGTCTTTGGATAGTACCCAAAAATAGGCAATAGTGCCAAACTGTGGGAAAGAGAACTGGGCAGTAAGAATCAGAGATGGGGGAGAAACTTCATTTTCAATCTCTACATCTTCTTTTCTAACCATGTGAAGTTATAATCTGTTTAAAATAAAAGAAAATTGAAAAAACCACTCAGTGTATCTGAAATGAAACTTCCTTATCCTTCAAATGGGGATAATCATCTGTAACTGCCGGTTTTGATGGTTGTCTTGTGGATAACTAGATACTTAGTACCTGATGGGGCTCCTGAAACGTGGGGACTGGAATCATGTTCATGGGGGAATGGGCTGCCTCTTGTTCCAAGCAGTGAAAGCATCAAAATCCATCTAACAGTAATCCTGATGTAATGATAACAACAACTAGATACTTACTCCTGGGTGCTTTTTATGTATCATCCTACTTAACCTCCCAGGAACTCCAAGAATACTCATGATTCTCACCCCACCGTTCGGATGTAGGAACTCAAGGCTTAGATAGTTTAGGAAATTGCTGAAATCACTCAGCAGTAATGAGTGGGTCTGGGACTTGAACCCAGGTCTGCTTCACTCCTGATTTGCTGGTCAAGAGCCCAGCCCTGGCTCCCAGGAAGCCCTCATAGTGTCAACATGTAGTTCCTGGGTGCCACCTTTCCAGGGGTCTGCAATAACAGAGTATCAAACACCGGGTGACAAGCAACAGAGACATATTGTCTCACAATTCTGGAGGCTGAGATGTCCTTGAGCAAGTTTTCAGCCAGTTTGATTTATGATGAGAGCTATCTTTTCAGCTTGAAGATAGATGCCTTCTTGCTGTGTGCTGATGTGATCTTTGCTTAGTGTGGAGACACAGAGAGATAGAGATAGAGAGAGAGAAAGAGAGAGAGAGAGAGAGAGAGAGAGAGAGAGAGAGAGAGAGACAGTGTCTCTCTGATAAATGCACTTTTCCTATCAGATCAGGGCCCCACTCTTACGATCATATTTAACTTTAATTACTTCCTCAGAGGTTCCAGCTCCAAATACAGTTATGCTGGTGGTTAGGGTTTCAATATATGAATTTGTGGAGGGCACGCAAACATTTAGTTCATAACAAAGGGAACTGTATTTTTTGGCTGCCTCTAGCTTATAGCGTTTGCTGGCAATCTTTGGCATTCCTTGGTTTGTAGACACACCACAGCAATTGTCCATCTTCACGTGGCATTTTCCCCAAGTCTCTTCGCTTTGTCTTCCTTCTAAAACTGTTTGTATCTGTGTCCAGATTTCCTTTTTTCTTTTTTTAAAATAAGGACGCCAATTATATTAGATAAGGGCCCACTGTAATGACTTCATTTGAACTTGACTACATGTACAGGTTGTTGTCGTTGTTTAATTGGTATATCATGTCTGACCCTTTTGCGACCCTATGGACTATAGCTTGCCAGACTCCTCTGTCCATGGGATTTCCCAAGCAAGAATACTGGAATGGGTTGCCATTTCCTTCCAGGGGTCTTCCTGACCTGAGAGTCGAACCCACAACTTCTGCATAGCAGATGGATTCTTTATCACTGAGCCACTTGGGAAGCCCTTATGTACCAGTACCCTATTTCTAAATAAGATCACATTCTGAGGTTCTGGAGGTTAGGACCTAAGTATATCATTTCTGGGGGACAGAATTCAATGGATAAAAGTTTTCCCCATTTGTCCCATGAAAAGTTGCCCTCCTGACTGAGGGACGCTAGATTCCAGTTAATATGTCTGTAAACTACCCCCACATAGCTAGGGTGCCTTGCTAGAGACAACAGTTGTGTTTTCTTCTTCTTTTTAAATTAATACAACATTTGTGTTTTCTTCTTCTTTTTAAATTAATAAATATTTTCAGATACATCTTTAAGTAAACTAGCACAAATCACTGTGAAAGAGGGCATTGAAAAAAGATTTCCTTATGAGTTCTTCCTTAGTTACAAAGATGTTGTGTGAGTAGTTTCCATTTTTTAGGAGAAGAAAGAAATAGGCCTTTAACGTTTTGAGACACAGAAGTGTGCCTTCTTGGCGAGTACAATGGTGGATGGTGCCTGTCCTGAGCCTTGGGGAGCAGTTTAGGAGTTTCCTGTTGAGGAAGATGGGCTGGTCCAAGGTTCAGGGTCTGTGATCTGATGCCCAAGGAAGAGGCCGGGTGTGAAGAGAAGGGGGGTTTCTTCTATAGTCACTTCTGTTTTGCTAAGGATGACTTTTTCTCTACAATTTCGACTGTCACCCTCAAGACCAACTCTTCACGGATACTATCACTCTTGCATTGGAAGTCACCGTTTTATACAACCTATTATCACGGAGTGACATCATCACATCGGCTGCATTCTGTTCCTTAGAAGCCAGTCACTAGGTGCAGCCCACAGTCCAGGGGGAGAGGGTTACACAAGGATGTACACACGAGGAAGGAGGGACTTTAGAAGCTGCCTCTTATGGTTATATACTGTATGTGCTTGGAAATATGCTGAGTGATATTTGATCTGTTATTTAATTCATAACCATTTTGATGAGGTAGATAAGGAAACAGAAGGTTAGTAAAGTTTAAGTAACATTTTCAATGTTACAATTCTCTAGAATCAGGACTTGATTTCAGAGTTGCTTTAAATTAATTTTACTAAGTGATTTCCAAGAATCAAGAGAGAATATTGGGTAGATTTCATTAGAAAGATTGCTTTCTGTGGCTTTCTCATTTGTTCTTGATTTGAAAATACTCACGTTTCCTGTTTCAAACGCCCTAGGTATCTTCAGCACTGTGGCAAAGAGTTCTGGAGCCCACATTCCTCTGCAGGGGATCTGAGGAGGTTCTGTGTTGCTTCATGTGATCAAGGAGCAAGAAGCTGACCTAGAGGAGGTCTCATGGGGCTTTAGCCCTGAGTCAAACTACAAGAGTCCTGCTGCGAGTCCGCCGTAGGGCAGACATCCCAACCTGGGTCAGCCTCCAGGATAAGTACCAGCATAGGGTCCATGTGTCCAATGTGACATCCCTGAGGATTGAGAACCTGACCCCAGAGGACAGTGGGGAGTACCAGGCTCAAGCTGGCTTCACTGGGGGAAGAGAACATAGCCAGGTTTTCCACTTCACTGTGTATGGTAAACGACGCCTCCTCACCATGGCTTCCCTCCTTCTTTTGTCCTAGGAGGATCACATAGACCCCATTTTTCAGGATGCCTTCCAGGCACCAGCTTTCATATTCTATTTTCTCTTCAGAATTAGGGTAAGTAGGTTCACCACAAATGGTGAACAGAACTGAGATGCATACCAGGGATAAAATCACTTCAGTGTCTTGGGAAAGGAGAATGAAAATTTGGGGGAAATGTATGTTTCATAACAATTATTGTTCTTTGTTAGGACTTAGTTTACTTGATTTGTATATTAATTTTCTATTGCCGCTATCATAAATTACTATAAACTAGTGACATAAAATAACACAAATGTAGGGTTTCCCTGGTGGCTCAGACGGTAAGGAATCTGTCTGCAAAGCGGGAGACCCCGTTTGATCCCTGGGTTGGAAAGATCCCCTGGAGAAGGAAATGGCAACCCATTCCAGTATTCTTGCTTGGGAAATCCCATGGAGAGAGGAGTCTGGAGGGCTACAGCTCATGGGGTCGCAAAGGGTTGGACATGACTGAGAGACTAACGGTGGCATAAAACAGCAAAAAATTTTTTTTAACTTAATATTTTATCTTACCTGGCTGTAGGTCAGAAGTTGGACACAGTCTCACAGAGCTTTTAAAGACAAGGTGTTCCTTCCTGGAGGCTTCAGGGCAGAAATGTTTTCTTGTTTTTTCCACTTTCTAGTGGTTGTCTGCATTCCTTGGCTCGAGACAACCTTCCTCCACCTTCAAAGCTGGCAATAGTGGATCAATTCTTCTCACATTGTATCACTCTGAACTACTCTCTTTCCATCTCCCATTTTTAAGGATTTTTGTAATTACATTGGGCCCATCTGGATAATTCGGAATAATCTCTATTTGAAGGTCAGCTGATTAACAACCCAAATTCTGTTATCTCATTCCCTTTCTGCCATCCTCACAGACTTTGAGATGTTTGATGGAAGGGTGAGGACACTATTCTGCTGACCACAGTTTGGAAATTCATGTGTACCTAGAGCTTCCTGCCCTCTCTCCTACTGAGCACCAGCCTGAGGCCAGCTTCACCCACAAAGACGCCACAAGTCCAGCTCTAAAAGCCTTAATAGATAGAGGAGAAAGCTTATTTAAGTTTACTTAAATTCAGTTGATCAAGACTTTCTTTAAAGTTCCTATTGCATAGGGAAATATCTGTTATGAAAGGGCCTTTTGCAGCTTTAGGCCATCATGTAATTTCTTTTTTTTTGTTTTAATATTTATTTATTTGGCTGTGGTGGGTCTTACTTGTGCAGGATCTTTGATCTTCTTTGCAGCACTCGAGATCTTTAGTTGTAGTATGTGAAATTTTAGTTGCTGCATGTGGGGTCTAGTTTCCTGACCAGGGATGGAACCCGGGCCCCTTGCATTGAGAGCATGGAGACGTAGCCACTGGACCCCCAGGGAGGTCCCCTCATTTGATTTCTAAGGATGACTTGTCAATCAGTGACTTCTCTGCCTGTGTGGACCTCAAATTTAATGGCATGTTCGGACCACAGTTGGAGTTGTCATTCGTGGTCACCACCACTTCATCTCTCAGAAATGTCTCTACTTCCAGCATCCCAGCACAGATGTCAGTGTTCCACAAGGGTTGTGCAGAATCATCTGAGCAGGAGAAGCAGGGCAATGGTCCTGGACTAGGACAAACCCATTGTTCCGAAACCTCTCCTTTCTAGGAAACATCCCAGCTTCTCTAAATAATGGGTTCTGGAAGGTGAGGTCCAGCATTTAGTTTTATTATGGAAGAATTTAAGGTTTCTTTAGTTCAGTGAGGTCTCATAGGGCATACCTCAGTGGCTCCCTTCCTATGGTCATTGCTACATGTTTGGGGTGTGAACAAACTGTGTTTTATCTGGAAAATGCACTCATCATTTTGACAGGGAAGATTGCAGCGCTTCAATGAGGTAATGGATGAGAAAGAGAGAACTGGAATATTTTCCACTCATGTGAGCTCCATTCTTTTGTTCCTCCTGTCCCAGAATCTGTGCCCCTTCCCCACGTCCTGCTGGAGCCACCGTCCATCACACCAGGCTGGTGCAATATCACCCTGGAGTGCAGGGCCCCAGGGAACACAGAGGACCTGAATGAGACCTGGGAGAGCGAGGGTCTTCCCCGGGAGCTGGAATGGAGTGGGACACCAGGACCAGCCCCCAGCTCCTGGAGCCTGCATGTGAACTTGTCCCTGAGCTGGCCCAATGCCAGCCTCACCTGTGTGGTCACAAACCAGGTGGACCAGAAAACTGCCACCTTAGACCTGGGGGAAGTATGTTCCCATGGTGAGTGCACCTCCCAGAGGGGAAGGGCACCTGAGAGCTCAGGTGCATGGGGGTGAGGGCCCTGGGCTTTTGCCCCCACTGTGTTATCAGCACTACTTCCGCTGGGTCACCCCATACAGAAGCCGGGGAAGCACAACCAATTTGCTTCTGCTTTTAACCTTCCCTCACACCCATGCTTCCCACCCCTTACCCCTGTTGGTCCAGGCAGCAGCCTTCCAGAACTTTTCCTCACCCTGTGCATCATCTGCTGTGTGTCTGGAGTGGTCTTTCGGAAGAGAAATCAGACTGTATCATTGTTCTGTGTTGTCTCTGTGATCTGGCCCAGTGCCTGCCTGTAGGATTCAGGGCTCAGAAGCTCCTCTGCCCATGTTTCTGGCCTCACTTACACACTTCACACTGAGCGGCTTGCTTGGAGTTCTGGAACGTGTCCTGCTATTGCCAGCTTCTGAGCTCTGGAAATGCTGTTTCCTTGTCCATTAGCTCTTCTACCTTCGTCCTTCACCTCCTAACTTATTCCTATTGAAGGATCTCCCTCAGACACTGCTACTTCCTGGGCATGTGACCTGTGTTGTCACTTAAGATCTTGAACTTGGGTCCCTCTTTGTTTTAAAGCTGTCATCATAAAATTTTTAAGTAATTTGTAAGCCAGAGGCCCTGCATTTTCGTTTTCACAGTAGCCTGCAGGTGGTGTGACCATTCTGGTCTCAGAAAGTGAAAGCGAAAGTGTTACTCATTCAGTCCTATCTGACTCATTTCGACCCCATGGACTGTAGCCCTCCAGGCTCCTCTGTCCTTAGAATTCTCCAGGCAAGAATACTGGAGTGGGTTGCCATTCCCTTCTCCTGGTGATCTTCCCAACCCAGGGACTGTACTTGGGTCTCCTGCATTGTGGGCAGATTCTTTACAGTCTGAGCCACCAGGGAAGCCCCTCTGCTCTCAGGCATTCCCTTTTTTAAAAAAAATTTCTCAGGTGTCTTTGTTTTATTGACATTGCCACCACTGTTAGCTTTCACCTGATGTCATACAAAGCATATCTGTTATCTCCACAGAGGTGTTTAACTTTTGATCTCTCCTTAGGTAGTTGTTTCTTTCAGAGGTCAAAATTTCCCTTCTACTTAAACGCTCACTGACTTTAAGGTACACAGCCTTGAACATGAGCCCTGAATGTCTCTAAAGCAAGGCTTTCTGTCCAACTCAAAGGCCAGTATTGTACCTTTGTAAAAGCACAGTTGTCATTAGAGTTGTTTTTCCTGTTGTTTTGATTCTGCTGTTGTTTATGATTAGAGAAATATATGACTTAAGTCATTGAATTGGTTTTAAATAATTGTTAATGATAAATGCATCTATCCTCAAAGTGGGCATTGTATTTGCTCAAATTATAGACCAGTTTTGGAATTCCCTTGAGAGGGTTTATTGCCCACATGAGAGAGTGTGTCATTGCTTCACTTCAAAGGTTCGGTTTCTGATTGTCCCACCCTCTTTCCCGTGTTATTCACCTGACCTTCATCCAGCCTTATCCTGCTTTTTCAACCACTTCAGTTGACCGTTCATGAGTCTGTGAGTGAGTGGGCTCTCTCTCTGGACCCCTTTAGCATATACAAACAAAACTGCCTGGGAACTAAAGCAATCTTTTCCTAAAGCTCCGCTCGAATCAAAGATCCAACAGAATGATTCTTCTCCATCAATCAAATTATTTTCTGAACTCAAGTTTGTGTACACATCCTTGATTTCCTAAATACCACAGCTTTCCTTCCAGCAGCTTCATCTGTCATGGTTCACCCACCCAGAGAGGTGATACAGATTTAAGGCATTCCCTTTTTTAAAAAGAATGTTCCATGGCCACCCCACACAGAGCGGCGCTCTGTTTATAGATTTGTCTCCTCCATAGCCCGGAACTACACACGGGCCATGCATAGTTTTCTTTTGAATCCCTATCCCAAGAAGAGCATGTGACAAATTGGTTTACAGTATTTCACTGAATGAATGAATGACCTGGTATCCTGTGTGCAGTCTTGCCCCTCTAACGTATCCTCCATGAGCTGCTGGGAGGGGGAGGCGATGTGTCAGCATCACTTAAAACCCCCTATTAGCTTACACTCAGCCCCATCCTGGAGTCAGGTAAAGCTCAACTCAGCATGACCCACAAGACCCTCTGCAAAGAGACTCTTTCTCCCTCTGACCCTCCTTGCTTGACTCCTCCCTGCCCTGCCCCTCTCTTGCTGGCAGCAGTGGGGTGATGGAAACCCCCCAGGGCTGATGATCTGACAGACATTCCCAGAACATGATGCTCCTCCTTCCTGGGATGCTGTGCCCACCCTGAATAACTAACAAACTCCTCCTCCTCTCTCAAGACTCAGTTTATGCATCACCTCCTCTGGGATGCCCTTCATGAAGACCTGTGTCCAAGGTGTAAACCTCCACTGAACTGTGTCCCTCTGACTGGTAGACTTTGGTGTTTTTTAGTCCTCCCCCTGTCTTGTTCATCTCGGTATCCCTTGCATGAGGCAGGAGTTGAATGAATGATATTGTCAGGCTTCTTCCTCTTTAGTTTCTGAACTAGGACCCTGCAGACCTCTCCACCGGCTCTCTGTCTCCCTTTGGCAGTGGGTATCTCATGTTTTCTCTTACCTTAACATTCTTCATTCCCTCTGTGTGATGGAAACAGGTTCGTACATCACTCCAGTGGGAGGCATCCTAGGTGCTGTCACGGTTATGCTGTTGATCCTCACAGGTGGTCTCTATGTTTGGAAGACATGTGAGAAGAAGGAGAAAATGGAGGCTGGAAGAGGCAGGTTGCACTTCTCGCTCATGGCCCAGATCCCTCCCTCCCCCATTGAGCCCTTCCCTTCCTTCTGCCTTTTGCTGCTCAATGAATTTCTCCACAGAGGGGATGATAGGTGCCGTCATATCACTGGAGTTCCTAGCAGTGGGGGAGGGTATAGGTTTTCAAGGCTGAGATTCAGACTCCACTCTGTCCATGACTCAGGAACAGGACTGCAGGAGGACGACAGGGACCATGGCGGTGGGGTCTAGTGTGCACGGCTGAGCCAGCCGGAGTCTCGAGAGGACACGCATGAGGTGAGAGCTGGAAGCCGTGTCCAGCCTGTGCTTTCCTGGGGCCCTCACTGTCCGGGCTTGAATTTGTCAAACTCCAGCCCCACTGCTTCTCTTTCTGGACAATGAAGTGTTAACTAGGAAAGGCTAAAACTGGGATCAATGTGCTGGGTGCATTGCATTCAGCAGCATTGGGTCTATGCTGGCTCCTCTGGGCCCTTCTGTCCCTCAGCTGTTCCAGGAACCTTTTGTCTTGCATTCCCGGGGTATCAGTGAGCAACATCTGAAAGAAAAGCGGCATCTGACTCCTATCTACAGTGAGGTCTGTAAGCTACGCAGGCCATGAAGATAACATCACTGGAAGAAGCAGAGGAATCAGCACCCTTAGGATCTCTCTCTTCTGCTCCCGAGACCTGCAGCTCTGGTCCAGCTCTTCTGGCTCTGCCTCTCCCAGCTCTAGTCTAGCTCCAGCTGCCCCTGGTCTGTGTTCCTCTGACCTTCATGCCCTCAACTCACTGGACACACGTGGGCGAATCAGAGGAAGTTTCCCTAGGCTGCCCTCCTACTCAGGATCCTCACACGTGAGGGATGAGCTCTCTTCTTCTGCCATTGACTCAACTCCTGACCCTTCTTTTCCTGAAGCTTCCCAAAGGGGGCCTTCCTGACTGTGTTAATCCCCACAGCATCTGCCGTGTGACTGATGTGTGCCTCTCTGAGAACACGGGCCCAGGTGTGGGGACTGTGTAGAGGTGTTGACTCCACCCCAGTGAAGCGAGGTGGAGCCTGGATGCAGAGTTGGGAGTCCATGGAGGAAGCATGGGTAGGTGGGAACCCATAAAGGACTGGGCTGGGGCTTCCATTGTACCTTGTGTAGGGCTTCCTTGCAGGTGTTGGGCAGTGTGTGTGAGTGTGTGTGTGTTTGTGTGTTTATGTGTGGGTGCCCGTGTGTGTGAGAATTTATTGCACGTTGTACCCTGGGTAGGGGCCTTTATTCCAGGCCACCTGTTATAACCTGGACCCCAGCTTCAGCCTCAGCCTATGGGCCCCCAAACCACCTTCCTGCAGAATGGTAGAGGAATTGACATTACTTCAGGCCAGAGAATGACCTTGGTTGGGCAAAGTTGCAAATTGTCTTAGAAAAGAAGCCTCAGCCTTCCCGTCTGGAACAGAGGCACTGGAGGTTAGAATGAAGTGGGGTGTGAGGGGTATGAGAGATGGAGCTATGGGATGGTCTGAACCTGCCTGTTTCATTGACCTGTCAGTCCTGCCGGTCCAGTTCCTAGGTCAGCCTCCTCTTTACTCACTCACACCTCTCTGTCTGGAATGATGACTTCCTCCCCCTGTCACTTGCCTCCAACCCTGCTTGTTGAAATCCTACTACTTGTTCACAAAGTATGTCTGGATCCCAGATGTTTGGAGATGGTCTCTCCCACATCTGACTCTATCAAACACCTTGGACCTAACTCAATCTCCTGCCAGTCTGCTCTGGGCTGGTCATGAGTCTTTCCTGGGGCTCCCTTAGGAGGCTGATGGGCTGTGGGAGTGGGGACAAGGAGATAAGCACCCAGGGTATGAGCTACTCTTCCTCCCACTCCTTTGGGGGCTCAGCAGACTGAAGACTCAGCACCGAGGCTGCTGCAGGTTCCTGGTGGTGAGTCCATGGAGAAGGAAGGGTGGATGCGGTGACCTCCCATCACCTTGCCTGGTTCAGAGGGCTGAGGTGGGGGCTTCCCGCCCCACCTTCAGCCTCACACTGTCTGAGGTTCTGAGGCAGCCTGCACTGTGGTGTGTGGGAGCTTTTCCCTTCCTTGTGGGTCCTTAGCTTCTGGAAGCCCCGGCCTCCTGCCTTAGGTCTCAGATTTTGTGTCAGAGGTGGACTCACTCTAGTGCCATGAGGTGCCGTGGCTTGTTCCCGTCACAGCTCAGTTAAGTCACTTTACCTCTGACCTCAGATAGTAAAGGGCTGGGCAGAGTCCCCGTGAGGATTGAGCATTACGAATCAGTGCCAGGAGACTGTTGGGTGGCTGGCTGGGTGAGAGAGGAGCAGGAGGGATGGCATCTTCCCCCACTGGCTCAGCATAAAGCAGAGAGCATGAGAGATGTCATCCTCACACTGGCTTCCCGGTGACTGGTCATGGCTGGACATCAATGCCCATAAGCCCAGGGGCAGGGTAAGAGTCTACCACCCAGTGTCTCTTCTCACTTCACCTGAAGCAGGAAACAAAAAACAAAAAACAACAACAACAACAACAAACAAGGGAAGGAAACTGGACTTCCAAGCCTGTATTGGACCAGGTTTTGTCCTGGGCACTTTAGAAATATTTTCTTCTAATTCTTACACAAATCCTCTAGGGTAGGTATTATTACCCCCATTTTTGCAGGACAGGTAATTGGCATCCCAAACTAATTGGTGACAGAGAAGAGCCTTAAATCCAACACTGGATAATTCCATATTCATATTTATCACTTTACCATAGTCATTAAAGGGCTTCCCAGGTGGCTCAGTGGTAAAGAATCCATCTGCCAGTGCAAGAGATGCAAGAGACGCGGGTTTGATCCCTGGGTTGGAAAGATCCCTGAGATGGAAAACGGCAATCCACTCCAGTGTTCTTGCCTGGAAAATTCCATGGACAGAGAAGTCTGGGGTTCTTCAGTCCGTGGGGTCGCAAAGAGTCGGACATGATTGAGCACAGCACCCGGTCACTGAAGACCTTGGGTTTCTGGAATATTTAGAAACCTTCCATTTGTTTCCCGCCAAGGATCCTGGTTTTCTGACTCGGGTGCTCTGACTCAAATGAGCTCATCCTAATGACAGCTTGAGTAGCTGGAGGTTGAAAGAGGAATTTTCTCTTAAGTGGACAATGGGGGCTTTGTGCTCAGGAGATGGGGAATGAGGAAACTTGCGTTCTGGTGCAGACAAAACATTCAGAGATGAGATGCTTCTCCCTCTTGGGTCTTATTTGAGTTCATTACTCTTATGAAAGGAATGTGTAAGTACCAGCATCCTGCCATCAAATTAGTTCCCTCTTTGTATTACTATTCATAAATTTATTTAATAGGTTTACAGAAGCCTTTCATTTAGACTTTTAAGAATCCTCTGAGGTAGAAATCCATATTGTACAGATGGAGAAATAAAATTCAGAGATGTTAAAATATGTCATGCAATTTATCCCAAATATAAGTAGTGGAAGCATGGTTTGGATCTACAGGGATCATAATTTCACTCATTTTGACTCCTTCTTCTTCCTCATGCAAGACACCCAATTAGCTACGATAGTCCACTATTTATCCTTCATAAAGCTTCTTGTATTCCATCCTTTTCTCATATATTTTTATTCTTGTTTTCTAGCTCCACCTAAGCTGATGTTATATTCCCCCTAGCAATGTATGTACCTCCACATCCTCCCACTCTTGTACTGTTCACTTTTTCATTATAGCCATCCTAGTACTTCACCTGTAGAGTGGTATCATATTGTGGTTTTGAGTTGCATTTCCCTAATGAGCAATGAGGTTGATCATTATTTCATGGGCTTACTGAATATTTATATATCTTATATGGATTAATGGATTTCTCTAATTCTCTGTCATCATAAATTGTCCTCACCATTCGCTGAAACTGCTAATGTCCACGTCACTAGGGAACTCCATGTTGTTAAATCCAATGACAAATTCTTAGTTGTCATTGCCCTTGAATCTCAGCAGCAATTGGCCTATCCTTGTTTAAACCACTATTTTCTCTTTGCATTAACCACTAATCAATTTTTAGTATTGTGAAAATATATTTTTTCTTTTAATTTTTAAATTGAAATGTAATTGACATACAGTTTATATTAATTTCAAATGTGCAACACAGTCATTTTGTATTTTTACCTTATGAAATTGATCACCCCAATAAATCTAGTAACCATCTGACATCATAGAAAGTTATTGTAAAATTATTGCAATATTCTGATTTTATTCAATAGAATCTTCTATTCTTCTTAGTGAGTCAGCTAACAGTTTACAAATTTTGTTTATCTTTTCAAAGAACCAGCTTTAATTTCACTGATCTTTTTTTATTGTCTTTTTGGTCTTTATCTCATTTGTCCTCTCTGATCTTCCTTCTATTAACTTTGGGATTGTTCTTTTTCTAATTTTTTTTAGGTGTAAGTTTAAATTGTTTGAGAGTTTTCTGTTTCTTAAGGTAGGTCTGTATTGCTATGAACTTCTCTCTTAGTACTATTTTTTGCTGAATCACACAGATTTTGGTGAATCAAAAATAAAAAATCAGATTTTGGTGAATCAATAAAGAAATCAAAAAGGAAATTAAAAATGAAAATACAACACTATTTCATGTGCATATTATATTTTCATTTTTATTTCCTTTTTGATTCAATAGTTATTCAGTAGCATGCTGTTTTTCTCCACATATTTGTGGTTTTCCACCTTTCTTCTTATAGTTGACCTCTAGTATCTTACCATTGTGATCAGAAAAGAAGTTTGACATGCATTCAATTTTCTTAAATTTATTGAGAATTGTTTTGTGTTCCAAAATATGGTCTATCCTTGAGAATGTTTAATGTGCACGTGCAAAGAATGTGTATCCTGCTGTATTTGAATGAAATGTTCTATATAAGCCTATGAAGTCCATCTGATCTCATGTTTCACTTAAGCTGCTGTTTCGTGTTGACTTTCTGTCTGACGACCTATCCACTGATGTGAGGGGAGTGTTACAGTCCTCTACCGTTACTGTGTTGCTGCCAGCTTCTCCCTTTGTTGTTATTGCTCAGTCACTAAGTCATGTCCAACTCTTTGCGACCCCATGGACTGCAGCATGCCAGGCTTCCCTGTCTTTCACTATCTCCCAGGGTTTTCTCAAACTCATGTCCACTGAGTTGGTGATGCCATCCAACCGTCTCATCCTCTGTTGCCCTCTTCTCCTCCTGCCCTTAATCTTTCCCAGCACCAGGATCTTTTCCAGTGAGTTGGCTGTTTGCATCAGGTGGCCAAAATATTGAAGCTTCAGCTTCAATATCAGCCCTTCTAATGATTATTCAGGGTTGATTTCCTTTAGGATTGACTGGTTTGATTTCCTTGCATTCCAAGGGACTCTCAAGACTCTTCTCCAGCACCACATTTTGAAAGCATCAATTCTTTGGCTCTCAGTCTTCTTTATGGCCCAACTCTTACACCCACACACGACTACTGGAAAAACCGTAGCTTTGACTGTATAGACTTTTGTCAGCAAAGTAATGTCTCTGCTTTTTAATATGCTGTCTATGTTAGTCATCGCTTTCCTTCAAAAGAGCAAGCATCTTATAATTTCATGGCTACAGTCATTGTCTGCTTTGATTTTGGAGCCCAAGAAAGTAAAGTCTGTTATTGTTTCCATTTTTACCCCATCTATTTGCCATGAAGTGATGGGACTGGATGCCATGATCTTAGTTTTTTGAATGTTGAGTTTCAAGCCAGCTTTTTCTCTCTGCTCTTTCATTTTCATCAGGAGGCTCTTTAGTTTCTTTTCACTTTCTGCCATTAAGGTGGTATTGGCTGCATATCGGAGGTCGTTGATATTTCTCCTGGAAATCTTGATTCCAGCCTGTGATTTATCCAGCCAGGCATTTCACATGATGTACTCTGCATGTAAGTTAAATAAGCTGTCTGATGATTTATCCATTGATGTGAATGATCGTTACAGCCCCTACTACTATTGTGTTGCTGTCAATTTCTCCCTTTAGGTCTGTTAATAATTGCTTTATATATTTTGTCTTCCTATGTTAAGTGTATATATAATAATAACTGTATGTTTTCTTGATAAGTTGTTCCCTTTATCATTATAGAGTGTTCACCTTTGTGACCTTTCATGGCCTGAATTTTCTTCTGTGTGGTATGAATGTGGCTACACCTGCTTTGATTTGGTTGCCATTTGTTTGGAGTATCATTTTTCATATCTTCACTTTGAGCAAACATTTGTGTTTTGAGTTGAGATGAGTCTCCTGGCAGCAGCATACAGTTGAGTCTTCTTTTTAAAATCATTCCAGCCACTCTGTGTCTTTGATTGGCCAATTCCACATTTACATTTAGGGTTATTAGTGATATCTGAGAACTTAGTGCTGCCTTTTTGTCTTCTGTTTTCTGGTTGTTCTATATCTCTATAGTTTCTTTTTTACCTGTGTTTCTGCCTACCATTTTAGTTTGGTGCTCTGTTATTAGGCAGGAGAAGGGGACGACAGAGGATGGGATGGCTGGATGGCATCACTGACTCGATGGGCATGAGTTTGAGTAAACTCCAGGAGTTGGTGATGGACAGGGAGGCCTGGCGTGCTGCGATTCATGGGGTCGCAAAGAGTCGGACACGACTGAGCGACTGAACTGAACTGATAAGAAGTTCTCTAAGCCACATGGACTTGAAAATCCAGTTCCTTCCCCAGGTTGGGAGGTTTTCAGTGGTTATTTCCTCAAGTAAGTTCTTTGCTCCTCTCTTCCCCTCTTCTCCTTCTGGGAAACTATCCTAATGTTGCCCTTCCTAAAAGAGTCAAATAGTTCTTGCAGAATTTCTTCCCGTTTTTAGGTCTTAATTCTCTCTCCTCTTCACCTGAATGATTTATATCTTTGAGCTTGTTAATTCTCTCTCCCATATGGTTTGCTCTGTTTCCAGTGCGCTTTCTAATGAATTCTTTGTCTATTGAGTTATTCAGCTCTGGAATTTGATTCCTTTTTAGAATATCAGTCTCTTTGATAAAGTATATCTTCTGTTTTCATTAATTTTTTTCTCAGCTTAATCTATTGCCTTTCTCAATTTTCTTGTAGCTTGTTGAGTATCTTCATGAGAGAGGTTAATATTCTGTAACTTTAAGTTTGGTTTCTGGAGAATTGTCATTTTATTTTTGTGATACTGTGTTACTGTAGTTCTTTACGGGGCTTTATCTGTTGTTGCTCTGCTGGTGCATTTAACCAGCAGAGGAGAACACTCTCCTCCTTCGGTAAGGCTTTTTCATTGTTTTCCCCTCTTGTTTCTATTTCAATTCACCGTTATTACTAGAGGCCTTTCTCTTTTCCCCCAGTAGGTGGTGCTGTTGCATGTTTTTGGTTTCTCCTTGCTCACTCACTCAGTCCTGTCCCACTCTTTGCGACCCCATGGACTGAGGCATGCCAGGCTTCCCTGTCCTTCACTATCTCCCAGAGTTTGCTCAATCTCAGGTCTATTGAGTCAGTGATGCCATCCAACCATCTCGTCCTCTGTTGTCCCCTTCTTCTTCTGCCTTCAATCTTTCCTAGCATCAGGGTCTTTCCTAATGAGTCAGCCCTTCACATCAGGTGGCTAAAGTATTGGAGCTTCAGTTCAGCATCAGTCCTTCCAATCAATACTCAGGATTGAATTCCTTTAGGATTGACTGGTTTGATTTCCTTGCATTGCAAGGGACTCTCAAGAGTCTTCTCCCACACCACAGTTCAAAAGCATCAATTCTTTGGTGTTCAGCTTTCTTTATGGTCCAACTCTCACAACCATACATAACTACTGGAAAAACTAAAGCTTTGACTATATGGACCTTTGTTGACAAAGTAATGTCTCCGCTTTTTAATATGCTAAGTTGGCCATAGCTTTTCTTTCAAGGAGCAAGCGTTTTTTAATTTCATGGCTGCAGTCACCATCTGAAGTGATTTTGGAGCCCCCCTAAATAAAGTTTCTCACTGTTTCCCTTGTTCCCCATATGTTTGCCGTGAAGTGATGGCACCGAATGTCATGATCTTCATTTTTTGAATGTTGAATTTTAAGCCAGCTTTTTCAGTCTCCTCTTTCACTTTCATCAAGAGGCTCTTTAGGTCCTCTTTGCTTTTTGCCATAACAGTGGTGTCATCTGCATATCTGAGGTTACTGATATTTCTCCTGGCAATCTTGATTCCAGCTTGTGCTTCATCCAGCCCGGCATTTCTCATGATGTACTCTGCATATAGTTAAATAAGCAAGATGACAATATACAGCCTTGACATACTCCTTTCCCAATTTGAAACCAGTCTGTTGTTCTGTATCTGGTTCTAACTGTTGCTTCTTAACCTGCATACAGATTTCTTAGGAGGCAGGTAAGGTGTTGTGGTATTCCCATCTCTTGAAGAATTTTCCACAGTTTGTTGTGATCCACACAGTCAAAGGCTTTGGCGTAGTCAATGAAGCAGAAGTAGATGTTTTTCTGGAACTCTCTTGCTGTTTCTATGGTCCAGTGGATTTTGGCAATTTGATCTCTGGCTCCTCTGCCTTTTCTAAATCCAGCTTGAACATCTGGAGGTTCTCGGTTCACATACCATTGAAGCCTAGCTTGGAGAATTTTGAGCATTACTTTAGTTCCTCCTACTCTGGTTATATTTGAGATTTGGCACTTCCCACCCTCCAGCACCTCCCTTAGAGGGGATACCTGCTGCCCTTGTGGTCGCTGCTTTTACCTCTGGAGTCCTTGGTGCTTTGCTGCTGAGGGCGTCCCTGGCATTGCTGCCTGCGTCATGGGATGGTGTGAGCCTTCACCCCATCCAAGACCTCTTGGATGGCAGTCTCTGACTTTGCAGAATGGGAAACAATGAGGTGGGGAACCAGGGTCTGTTGTCCCTGCTGTTGCTGGCTTGCCAGGTTCATGGGTGCTGCAGCTGGGGGCCTGGATTTTGGGTGTCTTCATGGCTGGAGGGACAAGGCCACAGGTCATGCGGATGCTATTCAGTTTCTGTGGCCAGGGACACCACTGAAGCTGGGAGGCTTTGCTGTGTGGGCTGCCTCCCCTGAAGCTACTGGAATTCTTGAGGCTGTGGGTATATCTGCCACGACTGAAGGTCTGGGATGGCAGGCGCCTCCTCCTCTGTCCCCTCATCTGCCTCCTCTGTGTGGCTCAGTCCACCCGCCTTCAAGTGTACAGACTTGTGGGATTCTCCAGCATCCTGGTGTGCTGGGCAGACTCACCTTTGTTGAGTTGTGGGTATTTTACTGGTTGCAGATGGAAGAGGAGAGACAAAGGGAGCAACTCATGCCATCATTATGCTGACAGTAGTCTCAAGTTTTCAAGTCTGCTTTCATGGGGTTGCCAGTGGGAACAATGGTTTAATTTGAGAACAAACATTCCTGTGTATGTAGGGGAAGAGTGTCACACACAGATCTTATTGACTTTTGTGTAAATGGTGATATTCATGCCTGAATATCTTTCATGAGCTGCTGTAACAGAAGGGATATGAGTTCATGGAGGTTAGTAATTTTGTTTTAATAAAATTTATTTTTTGCACCAGTTTTAGATTTACAGAAAATTGGGAAAATAGAAGAACTTACAAATACTTTTCTCATAGCTTCTCCTATTAGCAACATTTATACCGATTAACATTTGTCACCATTAATGAACTAATACTGACATATTTATAGTTCACACTTATTCAGATGTCCTTAGTTTGGCTTTATCTGCCCTTTCTGTTCCAGGATCCTACCCAGGACATAACCTTACCTGTAGTCGTTCTATCTCTTTCTACTGTTGTAGCCTGGGACAGGGTCTCAGATTTCTTCTTTTTTTTTTTTTTTTATGATCATTTTAAACAATGGCCAGATATTTTGTAAAATGTCCTTCAATTGAGATTTGGCTGATACCTCTTTCATGATTAGACTGGGTTTTTGTGAAGAAGACCACAGAGATAAAGTACCATTTTTATCACATGTCAAAGGTATATACAGTCAACATGCCTTACCACTGTTGAGCTTGAGTTTCATCACCTGAACAAAGGCAGTGTTTATCAGGCTCATCCACTGTGCAGTTACTCTTCCCTCTGCTTTCCATACCATCCTCATTGGAAGGAGGTCATTATGTGCAGTTCCCACTTAAGTGGGGGATTATACTTCACTCCTTTAGGGTGGAGTATTTACATACACTGTTAGAATTCTTCTGCATGGGAGTCTGTCTCATCTCCATTTATTTATTTACATAATTGTTAATTTGTATCAGCAAACAATCACTGACATTTACTTTATACTTTAGGTTATGGTCTAAATTTACTTTTATAATCTTGTTGCTCAGATTATTCTTTATTTTGGCCATTGGATGCTCTTTTGCTGGCTCCTGTGATCATCTGACATGCCTCTATCTTTTCTTTTTCAAGAATTACCTTTGTGGCACTATAAGAACTTCAGACTCATCTTGTATATTTATTGCTTCAGTCCTAGAACCAACCTTTTCTCCAAGGGTCTCTAGTTCCCTTGGGGAATGATATTGCATATGGATACTAGGTATGCTTCTTGTGATGGGAGGTGATAGAACTTTCTCAAGCATTGGGGATTCAGAGGGGCATTTCTTCTCTACAGGTATAGATTCTACCTAAGTCTGTAAGACCTTATTATTTTCATTTTGTTAGACGAGTAGAATTTGAGGACATAGATGTGACAGAAATAAACCACTGACATCTTTGAAAGGGAATGAGATTGGCTAAAATAATGGTCACTAAAGGAGTATCAGGCAAGGAAAACATAAAAGGGTCTGTTGTTTTGTTACTAGATATCTCATTAACAGTTATCGTAGCACAGATGTTATTGTAAAGGTCTGCTGATCAAAGAAATCAAGCTTTTACTGAAAATGCAGGATAAGAATGATGCTTTGGGGTTGGACTGATGTGGATTTGAATCTTTTGTTATAGATCAGCCTTCGATCTTGGATCTACTCCTCTAAGCCTCATTTTTCTCATCTGCAAAAGGAGTATAATGATCATACCTGTTTCATGGAGTTGTTTGAGGATTAATGAGATATTGCATATCAAGTGCTTAGTCTCAGTGTCTGTATAGCAAGCACTCTATAAATGCAAACCTTCCTGAAATATGCCAGGGAGCACCTGGATTAGGGGAAAACATGTAGAGCAGATGTCAGGGTATATAAGACCTATTCAGACACTTGAAAATAAATTTTATTAGAACAGCAGATTTTGACCTTTGGTGTGGCCAGCTTTAGGAATGGGTCAAAACTATTTCAAGGCCCAAAGGATAGCAACATCCAGACAGAGCCGTTAGTGGTAGATCTTTTTTTCCAGGTAGGGGTGGAGGCACTGCTCTGTTGCTGAGATTCTGGTTAGTTTTCCTTGACCTGCCAACCCTACAGAGAGTGGGGCATGGACTTGCCTCCTCTCTTCCACAGCTTCCCCAGGCAGATGGCCCAGGGGAAAGAAAAGGTGGACAGAGCGGTGGCATGGTTGCATTATTCTGATGGCCAGAGGCCAGCTCTCTCTCCAGAACTTGATTTGGATCAGAAGCAGATCTAAATAGATGGATAGGTTTAGCCCCTGGGAGAGCCGTCTCTGGGAGGGAGAGCTTGTTCTGCCACCCTTGCTGGGAAGTTATGAAGAGTTTGGCAACAGATATCAGAGTCACTTGTGGGGTCCCAAGGACTGTGATGCCTGTGGGGGAAGCACCAGGCACTTCTTGATGGAGATGGTATCTCAGATAAAAGTCATGGTAAGAACAGAGCTGCTCTCTCTCAATGAATCACCCAATGGGATGGAGTGGCCTCCATCTCATTATTACAGTGGCCTTATCTCTGATTGCTGTTTGGGTTGGTGATGTCACTAGTGAGGATAGCATAACTCAAAATTCTACCCTAGGGACAGCAACCCCAGGAGCAAACATTTCTTGATTGCCTCATGTTATGGGCTGAACAGTCTCCCCCAAATTCATATATTGAAGCCTTGATCCCCAATGTAACTGCATGTAGAACAAGGACCTTTGGGGAGATAATTCAGGTTATCTGAAGTCAAAAGAGCCAAATGAAACAGACTCATAGATATTGAGAACAAGCTAATGGTGACCAGTGCCAGTCAGTATTTTATAATAACTATAGATAGAATATAACTTTTAAGAATTGTATTTTGTATACCTGAAACTTATATAATATTACACATCAACTATACCTCCATAAAGGGCTTCCCAGGTGAGGCAGTGGTAAAGAATCTGCCTACAAATGCTGGAGACAGGAGACACGAGTTGGATCCCTGGGTCGGAAAGATTCCCTGAAGTAGGAAATGGCAACCCACTCCAGTATTCTTGCCTGCGGAATCCCATGGACAGAGGAGCCTGGCAGGCTACAGTCCAAGGAGTCGCAGAGAGTTGGACATGACTGAGCGACTGAGCATGTGTATCTCCATAGAAGTCAAATAAAATTATTATGAAAGAAACTACTGAATTTTCACGTAGAAGCAGAGTCCCCAAGGGAACAAAAGTAGAGCTTGCTGTTTCTGTCCGTCTGTCTCTCTGTCCCTGTCTTGCCCTTGCTCTGTGCATGAATGGGGAAGAAGTTATGTGAGGAGGCATTAAGAAGGTGTCCATCTAGAAACTGGGAAGAGAGGACTTACCAGAAACCAACCCTGACGGTACCTTTATTTTGAAATTCTGACCTCCTCAGTGTGAAAAAATAGATTTCTGTTGTTTTAACCACCTTGTCTGTGGTATTTTTTAATAGCAGTCTGGGCTGACTAATAAACCTCATGTTTTTTCCTATTGCATGTGTGAAATAATTTCTTTTCTTGTTTTGTGATCTGGTTTTTCCTGTACTCTAGCCACATAATAAAATGTACTTCATTTATGCATTTGCTTACGTTTAATGGCATTTCTCTCTGGTGAGTGAGGAATCCAGCATTTGTTCAGGCAAGTGCAGTATTGATGAATGTTCACATTTTTGTTTCACTGTAAACAAGCTGCCGTGCGTGCGTGCTAAGTTGCTTCCGTTGTGTTCGACTCTGTGCGACCCTATGGATTGTAGCCTGCCAGACTCCTCTGTCCAAAGTGGCTGAGGTTTAAAATCCAGAAATGAATTGGTAAAGGAATTAGTGAGTATCTATCCCCAACTGCTTTGTATCCCTAAGGATGGTCTTACTTTTTAAAAGGAAATTAGGAAAACGTGGTGCCACAAGGGGGCGCTGCTGAAAACCTGCTCTAGCGGTAGAGCAACCGTTCATAAAAGAAGCATCTCCTGGAGAATGGGTTCTGGAGAACAGGTGTGTTTGTGGAGCCTTTGTGGCCTCACTGGACACACGCGCAGGGCCCCGCTTACTAAACCCAGAGACTCCTGAAGTGGGAACACATCCGCAGTGCTGTGACAGCTCGCAGGCTCAGAGAAGTTCAGATGTTTGTCCAGAGTCACTCGGGTAAACAAGATGAGATTCAGACCTAATGAGTCAGTAACGTGTGGCACTGGCCAATCAGGGAGGATTTATAACCCCAAGGACACCGGTCAGCACTGAAACAGTGCTGGTCACTGTGTGTCCTTGAAATCAGAGTCGCCAGCCAGGTGTTACCATTTGGGTCAGAAAGTTCCAGAAAGTTCCCTAGTGTGGGACGAATAGTCCCCACACTGACCATCCTGGAGTCTGTGCCCTAAAAGCCCCATTGGGGAGAGTCCTTGATAATGAGAGGGGAGTGTGTGGGGTTCCTAGTTTGATACCTCTCCCCAGACTGAGGAATCTTTTTAACTGAAGTGTAGCTGACTTACAATGTTGTGTTAGTTTCAGGTATACAACAAATTATCAATAGATAATTAATCGATTATCAATTATCAATGATTCAGTTATCTCTCTCTCTCTTCTTTTTCAGATTATTTTCCATTGTAGATTATTGCAAGGTATTGAATATTATTCCCTGTATTGCACAGTAAATCTTTGTTGCTTGTCTATTTTACGTGTAGAAGTGTATGTCTGTTAATCCCATACTTCTAATTTATCCCTCCCCACTCTGTTTCTCCTTTGGTAACTATACATTTGGTTTCTCTTTGTGAGTCTGTTTCTGCTTTGTATATAGATGCATTTGTATTATTTTTTAGATTCCACATATAAATGATATCATATGATATTTGCCTTTGTATGACTTACTTCACTTAGTATGATATTCTGTAGGTCCATTCATTTTGCTGCAAATGACAATATTTTATTCTTTTTATGACTGAGTAATATTTCATTGTGTATATCTGCAACATCTTCTTAAATCATCTCTTGCTGGGCATTTGGGCTGTTTCCACATCTTGGCTATTGTAAACACTGGGGCACATGTTTCTTTTCAGATTAGAGTTTAATATTTTCTGCCCAGGAGTAGGATTGCTAGATCATACGGTAACTCTATTTTTAGTTTTTAGAGAAACCTCCATACTATTCTCCGTAGTGGCTTTACCAATTTACATCTCCACTAACAGTGCAAGAGGGTTCCCTTTTCTCTACCTCCTCTGCAGCATTTGTTATTTGTAGTCATTTTGATGATGGTCATTCTGACTGGTGAGATGTGATACCTCATTGAAGTTTTCACTTGCATTTCTCTAAATATTAGCAATGTTGAATATCTTTTCATGTACCTGTTGGCCATCTGTATGTCTTATTTGGAGTAATGTCAATTTAGGTCTTCTGCCCATTAAAAATTTTTTTTTCTGATATTTAGATATATGAGCTTTTGTATAGTTGGGAAATTAACCTATTGTCAGTCACATTTTTTCAAATATTTTCTGGGGAGTCTGTCTTTTCTTTCTTTTTCCTCTTCTTCTCTTCCTCCTTCTTTTTAAACAAATAAATCACTTAGGTTTTACTTTACCTATCATCCTTGATATATTTTTGTCAGCAAGCATGTATCACCAAAAGTCTGCCTATTATTGAACTACTGTAAAGATTTAGAGCTTGGGTACCTTGAAGTACTGTGGATGACTGTGGACTTTGAGATCCTTCCTCTCGGAGTGAAGAGAACCCTGAACAGTATTGAAAAGATGAGGCCAAGAAAGAACTACTAAGGGGAACTTTGGAGGCAGGAGGGCTTCCCTGGTAGCTCAGATGGTAGAGAATTCGCCTGCAATGCAGGAGACCCTGGTTCGATACCTGGGTCGGGAAGATTCCCTGGTGAAGGAATAGGCTACTCACTCCAGAGTTCATGGTCTTCCCTGCTGGCTCAGACAGTAACGAATCTGCCTGCAATAAGGGAGACCTGGGTTTGATCGCTGGGTTGGGAGGATCCCTAGAGAAGGAAATGGCAACCCACTCCAGTATTCTTGCCTGGAGAATCCCCATGGACAGAGGAGACTGGTGGGCTACAGTTTGCGGGGTCCAAAGAGTCAGACATGCCTGAGTGACTGAGTGCAGTGTGGTGTGGGGGAGGCAGGAAATGATATTAGGTTCTGGGAAATGGGGCTGGGAAGAGGGTCAAGAGCAAGCAGAAGGGCAACACTCATTGAGAGTGTCTGCTTATCTAACAACACAGAACTTACGTCCATCTTACAGATGAGGAAACTAAGGCAAGTGACAGCTAATACCTGGTGGAGCTGTCATCTGAACCTGATGCCAGTGCCCCACGTCCTTCCACGGTTTCTGGCAGCCTCTCAGAAACCATGGTCTTGGTTCTCCCAGACGCCCACCACTTCTCTTCTCTAAACAGTTTCCCTCAAATTCAGGAACAGGTGTGCCTTTTGGGCAATTCTGAAATCAGCCATTGGGTGGGGATGCTATCCGACGGTGGCTCAGACTGCCTCCCTTGGGAGGATGGGAGCGGTGAAGTCTGTTGGGATTGCCCTGTGCTGGGTGCTTTTCACCATATTTACTTAGTTCTTCCAACAACTCTGGGGAAGAGATATTATCTTATTTTCTAGAGAAGGATGTTGATGATCTGCCCACAATTATCCAGCTTGTGGTAGAAGTAGGAATGGAATCAAGATGTGTCTGTCTGTAAAGTCCTGCCTCCCAGCAGGCTGGGCTCCCAAAGACAAAGTTGTTCTGGGCTCTCAGGATACACAGTCATGTGGGCAGGTAGACAAGGAGGGCTGCCCCACATGAGCCTGGGCTGGGGTTGTCTTGTGAAGGAGAAGAGTGGATGAGGGTTATCCAGGCCTTCACTTTGGTTACTGACGGAAAAGTTAGGTGAAATAGAGTTAAAATCACTCCTGTAAAAAATACATGCACCAAATGTTCATTGCAGCACTGTTTACAATAGGCAAGCCAAGGGGAAGGGATAGTTAGGGACTTTGGGAAGGTCATGTACACACTGCTATATTTTAAATGGATAATTAGCAAAGACCTCTTGTATAGCACAGGGAACTCTGTTCAATATTATGTGCCAGTCTGGATGGAAGGGGGGTTTGGGGGAGAATGGATACATAAATGTGCATGGTTGAGTCTCTTTGCTGTTCTAGCACCAAACTTTGCTGAAACTACCACAACATTGTTAATCAGCTACACCCCAATACGAAATGTTTTTGGTGTTAAAAAAAATTAAAAATTAAAAAAAAGCAAGAAAAAACCTCTTCTGTGGATCTCTAGGATGCTGCTATGGTGCAGACCCATGGACCACCCTTGGGAAGTCATCCTCCTGCCTTGGGAGAGACTGCCTTTTCCTCCTGGTAAACAGTTGTCTGTATTTTTGGGCAATGCTGCATGAAAATGTGTCTGTAGACTGAAATATTAGATTCCCCCCAGACAGTGATGTGCTAGAAACACCTGGAGTTGGCTTGTGAGAGCTGGTTTTATGCATCTTTTCCCGAGTCTGTGCTCCGTGTCAGCATGCTGGTGGTTTGGAATGAGCCACAGAGGGGGTTATCCACACCACAGGGATTGGCAAGTGCTAGAGACCAGGGCCTTCTCCTCCTGAAGAGCCAGCTGGTAAACAGTTCCCGGCACAGCCCTGCTGCCGGGGAAGATGGGTGGGAGCAGAGAGATGGACCACTGGACCCACGGGAACCCGTGGATTTACAGCTTCCATCTCAAGCTCATGCCAAGCCTTCAGTTTGTGAAAAGAGTGGATTCTCCTAGAGTGGAATTTCTGCTCAATTGAAATTGCTATTCTCCTGTCTCTGTTTTACTGTTACTGAGGGCAAATAACTGAGTATGAAGCATGCATAAACTGTGTCTCCACTGGAAGCAATATGGTGGATACGGACTGTAAACATTTGCTGAGTAGAAACTGATCATGGCTGTCATGTGCTGCTTAGCTGAAAGCTGCTTGTCTTATTTAAGAGCATGTGTGACACCGCAGCATCTTCACAGGAGGGATGGGACAAGGGTGAGTCAACAGGGCACTTGCTCTCAGTGCTAGCCTTGACTCACACCAGCCTGAGAGTTGGCTGACTTCTTCGCTCCTGTAGTTCACATGAACTCCTTACCCCACCCCCAGCCCCAGTTCCTCAGAATGTGACTGCATTTGGAGACAGGACCTTCAGCAGAGCAATTAAGATAAAATGAGGTATGGATGTGAGAGTTGGACTATAAAGAAAGGTGAGTGCCGAAGAATTGATGCTTTTGAACTGTGGTGTTGGAAAAGACTCTTGAGAGTCCCTTGCGCTGTGAGGAGATCCAGCCAGTCCATCCTAAAGGAAATCAGTCCTGGGTGTTCATTGAAAGGACTGATGCTGAAGCTGAAATTCCAATACTTTGGCCACCTGATGCAAAGAACTGACTTATTGGAAAAGACCCTGATGATGGGGAAGATTGAAGGTGGAAGAAGGGGACAACAGAGGATAAGATGGTTGGATGGCATCACCGACTCAATGGAGATGAGTTTGATTAAAATCTGGAAGTTGGTGATGGATAGGGAAGCCTGGCGTGCTGCAGTCCATGGGGTTGCAAAGAGTTGGACATGACTGAGGGACTGAACTGAACTGAACTGAACTAAGGTCATAAGAATGGGCCCTAATACAATATGACTGAGGTCCTTATGGGGAAAAGACATTGGACACAGATATTTACAATGGGAAGACTATGGAAAGACACATGGAGAAGAAGCCCATCAACCAGACAAGGAAAGAGTCCTCAGAAGACATGAACCCTGCTGACTCCTCATCTCAGACTCCCAGAATCCAGAACTGTGTGAGAAGATATCTGCTGCTAGGGAAGCCTCCCAGCCTGAATACTTTGTTAGGGCAGTCCTAGAAAACGATTATACTGAGAGTGGGGCCTGCTTGCCTCTCCTGTTCACAGGCATGGGCATAAGAAGAGGGTGAGTGGACAAGATCCACTGATGCTTGGTTATATCACAAATGACCAACAACTTGCTCAAGTGCTGTGGGAACCCAGTGCAGAGAGCACCTAGTTCATCTGGGGCAGGATGGGGCAGGGTTCCGGGGGGCCATCTGAGCTGCATCTGGAAGGGTTGGTGGGAGATTGGCAGGGGTGGGAGGGAAGGATCTTACTCCAGGGAGGGCGAGCTGGTCTGCAGGCTGGAGGCTGATGATGGGGGTTCTTTCTTAGGGCCATAAGAAATGTGGTGTGACCTTGAAAATGCGGAGGTTTTCCCATTACCAGCTCATGCTGGGGCTCTCCCTTCTCTCTCTGCCTCCAATGGGAGGGTCTCAAAGGTCTGAGGGCACAGTTTCAGGGATCCACAGAGCCCACCTGCCTCCCCACATGAGCCCCTGGGGTGGGAGGAAGATTGTGCTGGCTGTCGTGGTCTGTCCTCTCCTCGCTGGATGGAAGAGAGATGCTGAGAACATGTCTTGCTGAGAATCAGGAGGAAAATCTTGTGATAAAGGAAGCCCAGAAGTAGGGGCCCACGTTTGTGGTTGGGATGAGGTTAGATGGGAGTGGTGCATGCGAGTTGGACACAAGAATGGGGTGAGTGCAGTTTCTCCATGGGGGTGGGGTGCCTTCTCCGGGCTTAGAAGGTAAAGTACTTGGTGTGACTGATGGGATGGATGTTAAGGCCAAGATGAAAAGGCCCTGTGAAAGCTGGACCATGAGATGCTCTAGGAGGACAGTTCACTGCCCCAGGGCATAGGGCAGGTCCACCAGCTTGCTGCTCACAGACAGTGGGAATCTCCAGGCCCCGCTGGGAGACCAACCAGCTGAGGCTTCTCAGGCCAGCAGGCTTTGCAGGTCTGGGCTGCAGCTGGAGGTGCTGGCCTGTTTGTGACCCACGGAGTGCACAGGGGGTTCACTGTGGTTGGACGAGGGCTGCGCTGGGGACCCAGAGAATGCTGACATGCAGCCACAGGCCTTAGCATTTCCGCCTGTGGTGGTGTGAGGGAGGTGAGAGGCTGCCTGGGACCGGCCTGGCTTTCCTCCCCCTTGTGTGGCTTCTCAAGGTCTGAAACCCTCTTGTGTGGGAGCTTCACTGCGCCGAGAGGGACCTGAATCTGAAAAACTGTTGGTCTGAAAGGGCGGGGATCTGGTTTGAGGCCTGGTTTTGGCACATACTGACTTTCTACACCTTGGGTTAACAAATAAGCTATATGCATCCTTAGTTTTCCTGTCTGTTTAATGGGAAGGTAATCATGGTACATACTGGCCTCTCGCAGGTCAAAGTGCTTTTGCACTGGAAACTACTAGGCAAGTGGAGGGCGTTGATGATGATTCAGCTGTCTGGGTGCCCCTGATGGACTGGACACCAGGGGAAATGTCTGTCCTGTAGATTCAGCAGGAACAGGTGAAGCCATGCCCCATTTATCAAGGGTCACACTTCTCCCTTCCTTAATTCTTTAAAATTAACACAGGCCAGGGGTCCAATGTCATTGCCATGGGCACACGGACCTTTCATGCATAGAATGGCTTCTGGTAGGGTGCTCAGCCTTTCAAAGAGAGATATTTCTTTTTTCTTTTGACTGGAACTAACTTATTTTATTTTTAATTTTTAAAAACTTTTAATTTTGTACTTGGATATAACCTTTTAATAATGTTGTGATAGTTTCAGGTGAATAGCAAAGGGACTCAGTCATACATACACATGGATCCATTCTCCCACAAACTCCCCTCCCATCCAGGCTGCCACATAACAGTGAGCAGAGTTCCCTGTGTTCTACAGCAGGTCCTTGTTGGTTATCCATTTTAAACATAGCAGAGTGTATAATTCCATCCCAAACTCCCTAACTATTCCTTCCTGCTATCCCTCCCATTGGCAGTCATGTTTGTTCTCTGTGAGTCTCTTTCCATTTTGTAAGTTCATCTGTATCATTTTACTTTTAAGAATCCACATATAAGGAATGTCCTATGATATTTCTCCTTCTCTGTCAGACTTACTTTACCCAGAAGAGAGATACTTCTTAATTGCCTCATACAGAGCCAAGCAACTGTTTCACTTTTTTGGTAGCACAGTAAACCATATTCCAGATTTACTTTAAAAAGTACCTTACGAGCAAGACATGTAAAAAGTTAAACTAAAGTACCATATATAGCGGATTCTTCAGTGACTATCCTGAGACCATGCTTATATTTAGCATTTTATCTCTGCTCCATAAGTGTGTGCTGAGGTGAAGAGACAGAAGTCACTGGAAGGAGTGTCCCCATCTTCCCAGCTGCTCTGCATCACCCTGGCCCTTTTGGGGGCCTGTGAAGGGAAGCTCTGAGCCCAGGCCACAGAGGGAGGTCATGTTTCCTTGAGAATGAGCTTTGTCCTGGGGTCTTTCTTTGGAAACGCCAGAGTTGTCCTGAGTCTTCAGGTCAGCTTTGAGCCTAGGACCTGATGCTCTTAGCATCAGAGATGGAGCTGGAGAGTGGAGAGGGTGCGGGAAAGAGGCTCCCTGAATGGGCTGAGTGTGACCCCAATGCCAGAACCTATGTCACTTGTAGCTGTGGCTGTGCTCCTGACACAGGACAATCCTTAGTGTTTGTGAGTGATGACTTTCCTACTTTTGGGCCACTTCCTCACTGATTTCTGCCTCTCCTGAGCTCCTGGTCTGCATGACCAACCCCTGGTGGTCCTGTAGGTCCCTTCTGCTCAGGTCCCCAGACTGCACTCCCCTTCCTGCCCAGAGTCTCTGAGGCCCAGAACACTCTCCTTGGACCTGGGTACCTTCTTGCCTTAGCCCCTCACCCCCAGTCCTTTGCTGAGCGATTCTATTGCAGCTGTGTCTCTCTATCCTGTCATCTCTGCACTCCATCACTGCCCTGCCCTATCCCCCCTTCTCTTGCCTGAATTTTACAATGTCTGGTCCTGTGCTCCCAGTGTCTCCCAATAGGTGATGCTGCCCTGATCAGTCCTCCTAAAGCATCCTCTGACCCTATCTCACCTCTGTTCAAAGATCTTCGCTGATTTCCATTTATCCACATAATTTATTTCAGATGCCTCAGCCTGGCTTTCATCATCTGCAGCCCTACTACCTGTGGTTCTCAGACCTGCAGCTTCAGCATCACCCGGGATCTTATAAGAAATGCAGAGTCTCAGGCGCCCTAGAGTTACTAAGTCAGAATCTGCTCTTTAACAAGATTGCCAGGTGAATTGTGTGCATGTTCAAGTTTGACAGTGCTGCTTTACAGTTTGATTATTTTCTTTTTAATACTGGGTTATTACAATGTTCATTTGGGTTTTTCCATACCATCTTACTTTTTGGCCAACCTAGTATATATAATCAGATATATGTATAATGTATGTGTATATATATATATATACACACACACACATAGCATACATACACACACACATACACATACACACACACATAGCATGTATGATCAAGTTACTCATGCATATGGTTTTAGAAAGTATACTGAAAAGTCTCAGCACCATGCTGGCCCCAATTCCTCTCCCCAGAGGCAACTGATTCTATTATTTCTGGTTTTAGTTTTTCTCTGATTACCTCTGTGTCTCTAGGTAATACTTCTAAGGTTATTTCTGGAATTTTCAAACTGAAGTATTGCCCAATGACTTCTTGTTAATCTATGGGAGATGTACTCACTGATTCCCCCTCCTCTCCAGCCTGCCTCCTGTTCTGCCTGTCAGTGGTTGGAATTGATCTTCGTGCTGCCAGCTTTTGTCACGTGTCTGGTGGATCTTTTGTTTTCCTCTTAAGTTTGAAAAGGAACCAGGCAGCTCTGTGGGCAGCCAAACTCCACTTTAGGGTAGGGACAGGGACTGGCTTTTATGCTGGGGAACCCATAAATGATAGAATGAGGAGGCTTTCCTGAGATCCAGTACCCACAGTTCTCTCCATGCCATGCATTCCCAGTTTTTGGGTTTTATTTTTGTTTTAGAAAAGTCTTTTTGCTGTTGCTGTTGCATGAGAAGGTAATGCCTGGCTCCTGGATAGTCGTGCCTGGGTTGGGGGAGGGTTGCCGGGTGACTATTTCATTCCCAGACCACCTAGTAGGTTGGTCCCCTGTTTCAGCCCCATTCTCACCCCACCCTCCTTCCTACCTGGCCCTCTGAGCTTGGAGTCCTTGTGGTTCCTCTGGACAGATGGCTCCATCCTCTGCTGTGTCCATACATGTGTGTTCTAGGTTAGTGGTTCTCAAATGTGGCTGCACACTGGGCTCATCTGAGTCATTAACAAAGCCTTGTCCCCTGGGCACGATCCCAGAGAATCTGATGTCCTGGGTCTGGCTCTTCCTTATTAGGCAGCAATTTTCCTCATCTCTCAGATTCCAGGCATCTCTGGTCTGCTGAGTAGTTGCTTCCCTGTCTCTCTCTGTGTGACTGATACTCCTAAAATACATTTACTATAGTTTTACAGTTCCAGGAAAGGAGAGAACACACATACATTTACTTGGTTCATGAATATCTTGAACAAGAAGTCCAAAACCTAATTTCAGTCTACATGTCCAACACCATCTCCAACCACTCCCTTATGCTCTGTAGTTTAGCAAGTATAAACTCCAAAACTGTTTGCTTTCACCCATCTTCACACAGCTCTTTCCCCACATCTGTGACATCACTCTTGCCACTCCCTTGGTAACTTCTAAGCCCAGAGAAGAGCTATGGCTCAGCCTCTGCATCTCCTGACCTTCCTTCTGCTCTGAAACGGCTCCAACAGATTCAAGCTCCTCACTCTCACACAGCCACAGTCAGAGGCAAAAATCAGTTGGCAACTTGGGGCAGGAGTTGCTCCTGTCCCTCCTTCCTCTTGTCAGAATGAAAGTCATTCACAGAAGCTCCCAGAAAACTTTTCTTACCTATCATTGGCCAGAACAGGGTCACCTGCCCATCACTCATAAAATCAGGTGAATACCCCACCTATATCCCAGATACCAGGTATCTCATCTTGGCAGTAGGACCAGTCAGAGCTCTGTTAGTAGGAAGAAGGGAGGCTCTGAGGGAGGACGTGGATGGTGTTGATCACAGTATTTTATTTCTCTATTCCTTCTGTGTCTTCCTTAGGGAACTAGTTATCTACATGTTTGATTCCCATTGTCAGTCCATTTTGCTCAATTGTTTCCCTCTTGTTTTCTATGTTATTTTCTTGTCCTGTTTTCAACATCACTGATAGAGTTTTCTGTCGTGTTTGTGTTTTTAGATTCTGCAAAAGAATTAATTCTCTTCTCAATTATTTTCTGACCTGCTGGATCCTCCAACCCTCTTCATATTCTGATGTTTTAGTTCATCTTTCATCTCTTGTTTCATCAGTCTTTTGCAAACTCTTGTCTCTTTCTTTTACTTTGTAGGATCAAATATTTGTGTAGGACTCTGCTAGCATCCCGCCCACCCCCCCCTGCCTTTTCATCTTTGATTGGAGACTTTCTGTTTGTTCTGCTGTTTGCCTTGGTAAACCTGTGTATTTGAATTCCTTTGACCCTGCCTTCTGTCAGGACCCTGAAGTCTGAGCACATGAGTTAGAGATCTGTATGTGAGGGCTGGTATTCTTTGTTTGGTCTACAGCTTCCTGGTGAAGGTGGGAGGAAAGCATGGGCTCTGGGCCATGGGAGGTGGAGAACCCTGCCTGCTCCACTTGCTTCAGTTCTACGAAAACCACAGAGAAACAGTCTCCTCTGGGTGGGGTCTTCCTGTTTCATGAGGAGTGCCTGTGTGATTCTGTTCCCTTTCCCCTCCTCCCCATCAGACTGGGCCGGCTGCGTGATGTGGCATCCTTGTGGTTCACGGGCTTTCTGTCTCTTCACCCCTCCACCCCTATGTCTGCTGCCTTTCCCATCTGGGTCTCTTGCTCCTGGAATGGTGTTTCTCAAACTGGTGTGTTTTAGTCTTGGGGTCCTGCAAGAGCTATGATAGAGTGTTTATATTTTATGCTTTCATTTCAATAATAATCTGGTGATTAGCATGTGTATATTTGGGTCCTGCAGGTGCCCACCTTATAACAAAGGCATTTTCAGGGCTGCATCTGCTTTTGTGTTAGGCGTCTTCATGGGGGGACCAGATAATGGCACAGAGCATCGTCCTGATGGGGACCACCTGTTGCGTGGTTCACATGGAGGAGAGGTGGGAGCTGGGAGGACCGGTCCTGAGGTGGGGCAGGGCAGAGTGACAATAATAACCTGTGGTTTTGCTGCCAGCACCGCTCTTTATGCTGTGAGTGTGTTGACTCAGTGACCCTGCCAACAGCTCTATGAGGGAAGGCCTGATGACTCTCCTCTCACAGCTGAGGGGATGGAGGCACTGAGAGGTCAAGGCCCTGCTCAAGAGTATGCAGCTGGTAAGTGTTGTGAGGGTGTGGCCCAGGCAGCTGGGCCCCAAAGCCTAATTTCTTACCCATTATGCTGTAAGACTCAAGTACATTTGCTCAAGGGTTAATTCAGCAACAACCAGTTTGCTGAAAAACAGTTTATAGAAAAATCCATTTTCTAAATGGGTAAATCACAGGATGAGCAGTTTGATGAATTTGACAAATTTATAAAATATTTATTACTATCAATTATTGATACATTTACAATGATTTGAATCAGATGGATTACCAGAGCCCATGAGAACTTTGGGGAGCAAAGACCCCAGGGATCTGGCTTCAGATTGCCTCCCTGGCCTCAGACTCCCAGTCTCTCTGCCTGTCAGCCTCCTCATCTCTCTGCCCTGCAATCTTCCCTCTCAGGCTGTCTTGTGAACTGACTTCTCTTTTTGTCTCCTGCAGGGAGCTGGGTAGAGAGACATGAAACATTGCTTTAGGTACTCTTAGGAAGAAATAATGAAACCTGCCAGCTAAAACAGCAGAAATCTTTGAAGGCTGTTAACCATTTCATATATATGAATTGCTTTAAGTTTAACATATAGTTTAAAAATAAAAAGTTTCTTATAAATGGATACCTTGATAATTTCGATGACTTTAGGAATCATTCACCAAATTGGCATCTGGCAAACTGGCCTTCTTCAGCTCCTGAGCACCTCTCCAATAGGCACATTATGTTCAAAAATTCCTGCTCTGGAGCTGTCAGGGACATGTCTGACTTGTATGCAGAAGTATGGTATTCTATATTTCTGGCAGCAACTTATAAAAGTTCACTAGTAATAATGTAGTAAATATCCACTATGGGTGCAAATACCCAATGAACAACTTTCTTGTTCTATAATTCCAGTAATAAGTAGGTCAATATTTATTCAATAGAGATTTTAATAATGGTGCATTGCTATTTTTTTTCAGGCCAATAAAACAATTTACAGGTATATCAATTGCTACCTGGTTGAATTTTGATTAAGATGAAGTTGTCTGTCTTGAATTAGTGAAGAAAAACTTTAACCAAATGTTGTACAACAAATGCGCGTAAAGTGGCATTCTTTGTGTTAAAGTTAAAAAGTAAATTAAACATATAACCTGATGTGAAGCTACAGTTTTTCCCTCCTGATCCTAGCATGAATGATTTAATTTCACCACCCATCTCATTACACTAAAGTTGTGCTTGTTTTTTCTCCCTCAGACTCCCATAAGAGAAATACATTCCAAGACGGAGAAGGTACAGAAGACTCTGGGATCACCAGACTTCAGAGCATGTTCATGCCCTATGAAGTAGATACAGTCCTTATCCATACTATATAAAGGCTACAAAAATTACATAACCTGTCCAGAGTCACACAACCAGTGTGTGGCGAAGCCCCCACTGCACTGTAAGTTCCTTGAGGACAGGGGTTTACCTTAGTAAACTGGGTTTCAGGGTTGGAGGCACATCCAAATATTAAGTTACATACTGCCACTTTCACCCATGTGATGCAGCGATGGGAGTTTTCTAACTACAGACCTGGGGAAGAAATCTACTCCCCCTGGCCTAATGACTGGTTCTGACTCCCAGCCCTGGGGTAAATGGTTGACTTCTTTCTGTGCTTAGTGAAGCCTAGATAATTAAATAATCATGATTTATATAAAATTTCATAATTTTACATATACATGAAAATTATATATGACAATTACATAATGTATATAATAACCAAGACATGGGATGGGTTGAAAATATAGTGGAAAAATATGTTTAAGTTCTTGTTTTGTACAAGGGAAAGCATAATACTGATTATCTTTAAATGCTGAAGTAAAAATTGAACTTTAGTAACCAGTAGGATAAAAATACAAGATGGTATAATTTATAAACTACTAAAGAATCGTATCAAAGATAGATTCAATTCAATCCTTATCAAGCTACCAATGGTATTTTTCACAGAACTAGAACAAATAATTCCACAATTTGTGTGGAAACACATAACCTTGAAGAGCCAAAGCAATCTTGAGAAAGAAGAATGGAGCTGGAGGAATCGACCTGCCTGACTTCAGGCTCTACTACAAAGCCACAGTCATCAAGACAGTATGGTACTGGCACAAGGACAGAAATATAGATCAATGGAGCAAAATAGAAAACCCAGAGATAAATCCATGCACCTATGGACACCTTATCTTGGACAAAAGTGACAAAAATATACAATGGAGAAAAGACAATCTTTTTAACAAGTGGTGCTGGGAAAATGAGTCAACCACATGTAAAAGAATGAAACTAGAACACTTTCTAACACCATACACAAAGTAAACTCAAATGGATTAAAGATCTAAATGTAAGACCAGAAATTATAAAACTCTTAGAGAAGAACATAGGCAGAACACTAGCTGACATAAATCACAGCAAGATCTTCTATGACCCACTTCCCAGAGTAATGGAAATAAAAACAAAAATAAACAAATGGGACCTAATTAAGCTTAACATATTTTGCACAACGAAGGAAACTAATTGAGGTGAAGAGGCAGCCTTCAGAATGGGAGAAAATAATAGCAAATGAGACAACTGACAAGGGATTAATCTCCAAAATATATAAGCAGCTCATGCAGCTCAATATGAGAAAAATGAAAAATCCCATCAAAAACTGGGCCAAAGAGCTAAACAGACATTTCTCCCAATAAGACATATAGATAGCTAATAAACACATGAAAAGATGCTCAATCACTCATTATTAGAGAAATGCAAAACAAAACCACAATGAGGTATCATCTCATGCTGGTCAGAATCAGTTCCGTTCCGTTCAGTCACTCAGTTTTTTGTCTGACTTTTTGCGACCCCATGAACCGCAGTACACCAGGATTCCCTGTCCTTCAGTATCTCTGAGGTTTGCCCAAATTCATGTACATTGAGTTGGTGATGCTATCCAGCCATCTCATTCTCCCACCCCTTTCTCCCTTTGACTTCAATCTTTCCTAGCATCAGGGTCTTTTCCAACGAGTCAGCTCTTTGCAGCAGGTGGCCTTGGAGCTTCAGATTCAGCATCAGTCTTTCCAATGAATATTCAGGGTTGATTTCCTTTAGGGTTGACTGGTTTGATCTCCTTGCAGCCCAAGGGACTCTCAAGAGTCTTCTCTGGCACCACAATTTGGAAGCACCAAGTCTTCGTCACTCAGCCTTCTTTATGGTTCAACTCACATCTCTACTTGACTCCTGGAAAAATCATAGCTTTGGCTCTATGGACTATTGTTGGCAAAGTGATGTCTCTCCTTTTTAATATGCTGTCTAGGTTTGTCATAGCTTTCCCTCCAAGGAGCAAGTATCTTTTAATGTCATGACTGCAGTCACCATCCACTGTGATTTTGGAGCCCAAGATAATAAAATCTGTCACTGTTTCCACTTTTTCTCCTTCTATTTGCCATGAAGTGGTAGAACTGGATGCCATGATGCTAGTTTTTGAATGTTGAATTTCAATCCAGTTTTTCATTTCCTCTTTAACTCTCATCAATAGACTGTTTAGTTCCTTTTCACCTTCTGCCACTAGAGAGGTACAATCTGCTTACCTGAGGTTGTTGATATTTCTCCCAGCAATCTTAATTTCAGCTTGTGATTCCTCTAGTAGGTACCTACATGTAAAAAAAGGAATACATTTGAATGGATTACATCCCCTTATTAAAAGACCAAGATTCTAGATTAGGTAAAGTCAGTTCTATGTTATTTACATGATCTAATGACACAGAAAGGTTAAAAGAAAGAGAGAGGGGAAAAGATAGACTGGAAAATTATCTGTTATACCCCTTATCCTTGATTTGGATACCCATCTCAGAAAAATGCAATTCTCCTAGTTAGCTTCTTTTTCTCCTTTGCCTTTAGCTTCTTCTCTTTTCTCAGATATTTGTGAGGCCTCCTCAGACAACCATTTTGCTTTTTTGCATTTATTTTTCTTGGGGATGGTCTATATCACTGTCTCCTGTACAATGTCATGAACCTCTATCCATAGTTCTTTAGGCACTCTATCAGATTTAATCTCTTATACCTATTTGCCACTTTCACTCTATAATCATAAGGGATTTGATTTAGGTCATACCTGAATGACCTAGTGGCTTCCCCTACTTTCTTCAATTTAAGTTTGAATCTGGCAATAAGAAGTTCATGATCTGAGCCACAGTTGGCTCCCGGTCTTGTTTTTGTTGACTGTGCAGAGCTTCTTCATCTTTGGCTGCAAAGAATATAATCAATCTGATTTCGGTATTGACCATCTGGGGATATCCATGTGTAGAGTCTTCTCTTGTGTTGTCGGAAGAGGGTGTTTGCTATGACCAGTGTGTTCTCTTGGCAAAACTCTGTTAGCCTTTGACCCGCTTCATTTTGTACTCCAAGGTAAAATTTGCCTGTTATTCCAGGTGTTTCTTGACTTTCTACTTTTGCATTTCAGTCCCCTTAAAGAAAATGACATCTTTTTTGGGTGTTAATTCTAGAAGGTCTTGTAGGTCTTCATAGAACTGTTCAACTTCAGCTTCTTCAGCATTACTGGTTGGGGCATAGACTCAGATTACTGTGATATTGAATGGCTTGCCTTGGAAACGAACAGAGATCATTCTGCCATTTTTGCGATTGCATTGCAGTACTGTATTATGGACTTTTTTGTTGACTATGATGGCTACTCCATTTCTTCTAAGGAATTCTTGCCCACAGTAGTATATATAATGGTCATATGAGTTAAATTCACCCATTCCAGTCCATTTTAGTTCGCTGATTCCTAAAATGTCAATGTTCACTCTTGCCATCTCCTGTTTGACCACTTCCAATTTGCCTTGATTCATGGACCTAACATTTCAGGTTCCTATGCAATATTGTTATTCACAGCATCAGACTTTACTTCCATCACCAGTCACATCCACAACTGGGTGTTGTTTTTGCTTTGGCTTTGTCTCTTCATTTATTCTGGAGTTATTTCTACACTGTTCTCCTATAGCATATTGGAAAAGATATACTCATTTGAATGCACAGTTCTGAAGAATAGCAAGGAGAGACAAGAAAGCCTTCTTCAGTGATCAGTGCAAAGAAATAGAGGAAAATAACAGAATGGAAAAGACTAGAGATCTCTTCAAGAAAATTAGAGATACCAAGGGGACATTCCATGCAAAGATGGGCACAATAAAGGACAGAAATGGTATGGACCTATCAGAAGCAGAAGATATTAAGAAGAGGTTGCAAGAATACACAGAATAACTATGCAAAAAAGATCTTCATGACCCAGATAACTATGATGGTGTGATCACTCATCTAGAACCAGACATCCTGGAATGTGAAGTCAAGTAGGCCTTAGGAAGCATCACTATGAACAAAGCTAGTGGAGGTGATGGAATTCCAGTTGAGCTATCTCAAATCCTAAAAGATGATGCTGTGAAAGTGCTGCACTCAAGTGCCAGTAAATTTGGAAAACTCGGCAGTGGTCACAGGACTGGAGAAGTTCAGTTTTCAGTCCACCCAAAAAGAAAGGCAATCCCAAAGAATGCTCAAACTACTGCACAATTGCACTCATCTCACATGCTAGCAAAGTAAAGCTCAAAATCCTCCAAGCCAGGCGTCAACAGTATATGAACTGTGAACTTCCAGATGTTCAAGTTGGTTTTAGAAAAAGCAGAGGAACCAGAGATCAAATTGTCAACATCTGTTGGATCATCAAAAAAGCAGGAGAGTTTCAGAAAAACATCTATTTCTGCTTTATTGACTAGATCAAAGCCTTTGGCTGTGTGGATCATAGTCACAAACTGTGGAAAATTCTGAAAGAGATGAGAATACCAGACCACTTGATCTGGCTTCTGAGAAATCTGTATGCAGGTCAAGAAGCAACAGTTAGAACTGGACAAGGAACAACAGTCTGTTCCAAATCAGGAAAGGAGTACGTCAAGGCTGTGTATTGTCACCCTGCTTTTTAAACTTATATGCAGAGTACATTATGTGTAATGCTGAGCTGGAATCAACCTGGACTCAAGACTGCTGGGAGAAATATTAATAACCTCAGATATGCAGATGACACCACCCTTTTGGCAGAAAGTAAAGAAGAACTAAAGAGCCCCTTGATGAAAGTGAAAGAGGAGAGTGAAAAAGTTGGCTTAAAACTCAACATTCAGAAAGCTAAGATCATGGCATCCGGTCCCATCACTTCATGGCAAGTAGATGGGGAAACAATGGAAAGAGTGATTTTGGGGGCTCCAAAGCAAATCAGTCCTGAATATTCTTTGGAAGGACTGATGCTGAAAGCTGAAGCTCCAATATATTGGCCACCTGATGTAAAGAACTGACTCACTGGAAAAGATCCTGATGCTGGGAAAAATTGAAGGCAGGAGGAGAAGGGACTGACAGAGGATGAGATAGTTGGATGGCATCACCTACTTGATGGGCATGAGTTTGAGTAAGCTCTGGGAGTTGGTGATGGATAGGAAAGAGTGGTGTGCTGCAGTCCATGGGGTCGTAAAGAGTCGGACACAATTGAGTGACTGAACTGAGCTGAAGTTAGCCTCTTAGTGATTGGCAAAATTAAAATTTGGATGAACAGCTAAATAAAGACCTTTTCTGCCTCTGGAGAGTTCTAAGGTAATTTCTCTACACACAGGTACACGTGACAGAAAGAAGCAATGTAACACTTATTTTACTAATTCATATTAGAGAGGGGTTAGGGTTAGGGCCTTGAGGTGGACTTTGAACTGTTTTTTGAGAGAGGTTTTTGCACCTTGAGTTCTCACTCACTTGAAGGGCAAGCTCTTGTTAAAAGCCTCAGTCACTTGTAACAGAGACTCTGCACAAGTCATTTGCAACAGTACTGAAAGCAGGGTTTCTGCTAAATTTTTGAAATGAACATAAAACCCTTGAAGCTAAAGCTATTGGATAAATATAAAAACCAACCGTCAATAGATCTTAATGAGTGCAGTGACTGAACCTGGTCTTACATGATATTTTGTTTATAAACGAGAAAGTGTAGGGATGATGCCTGTTGTCTAAAATAATTAAATCACCTTCACAGTGTAATACATTTCACCATATCAAAAGTAAAGTACATTTTTTTCCCTTTACTGTCTTGATATAAAACTCTCAACAGTGGGCTCATAAAAATCATAGGTTTAAATTTTGTTTTAGAGGTAATGTTCCAATCTCTCTTCAGATACAACTTTCGGGTTTGTAGAACGATTGAATTTATGCCAGTAGTTTGGAGCATCTATGTCTGTAATAGAAAGATAACACTGTTTTTGCTTGAGCCTGGCATCTGTATTTGCATCAACAAGTGTTGATGATTCAACTTAAAAAATATGTATACTAGAAAAATGTCAGCAAAACGATTGCAGCAGTGGCAATAGTGACTACAGGCCAATAAAATGTAGGAATCTTGTACCTTTGTCTTATTTGTTTTCTAAGTCTTATATCTTTTTCCCCTCTGTCAGTTCCTTCAATATAGGTTTCTTTCATGTTTGGCTAATTTTTCTCTAGTGTACCACTTTGATTTCATTTAACTGCCTTTTTTGTATAGTTTCAGTTATTCTCCAAGTGCTTGCTACAGGGAAAAAGTGAACATTTTAAATATTAACATCCTTAATTTACATTAAGTTACTTAATTTACATTAAATTACTTAATTAAATTAAATCCTTAAGTTACATTAAATTAACATCCTTAAATACAGCTTGCTAGATTGATACCATTTTAGCTTCAATAGCCTGCTTTAATTCTGCTCCTGTCCGGTTCCATCAGCTACTTAATTTTGTTACTGTCATGAATTACAGCTTTATACACTGTGTGCTCATTAACATAGGTATAGTTATTGTTTAAGCATTTTTCTTTTATATTGCATAGGAAGCAAAAAGAGGAGCTACATATCAAAAATACAATACCCCTATCTTCTATATTTAACAATGCTACTTTTACTGGTGATCTTTATTTCCTCCTATGGCTTCTAGTGTCCTATTATTTCAGCCTGATTCTAGCACCCTTTTGTTTCAGCCTGAAGGACTATCTATTCAGCCTGAAGGACTATCTGAAGGCAGATCTATTAGCATTGAATTCTCTTAGCTTTTGTTTTTCTGGGAATTTCTTAATTTCTGCTTCATTTTTGGGTAGTTTTGTAAATAACAGAATTCTTATTTGACTATTTTTTTTACTTTCAGAACTTTAACTATATGATCCCACTATCTTTTGGTCTACATGGTTTTTTATCACAAATAAGCTGTTCATCTTATTGAGCAGCCTTGTATATGTATGTGACAAGTCAGTTCTTGCTGCTTTCAAGATTTCAGTTATTTCATAACATCACATAAAGAACTGCCTTAATAATTTGTATGGTTACATAGAATTCTACCATATATCAATAACATATTGATTCTCCTTTGTCTCCAAATAATGAACATTTAAGTACTTTTCATATTTTTTTTGTATTTTTATATGAGTTTCAATATCTGTCCTAATTTCTGATTTTTTAAAATGTACAGCTAGTTTTACTACAAAAAAATTTTTATTTTTATGTTGTTGACTATATAAACCTTTTCTGGTTTCAGAGGTTTTTCATTATTTGTGTTTTGTCATACTTAAGTTTTTCATATGCTTGGATATTAAAAAAAATCATTCCAATATCTTTTCTTTTTTTACATTAAATTTTCTTCTGTGGTGTATTATTTATTGTGGAAAAATAAATGTAACATAAAATTTATCATCTTAACCAATTTAGGTGTAAAGTTCAGTGTCAATAAGTACACTCATAATGTTGTGCAGTCATTAGCACTATCCATTTCCAGACATATTCAAGTCTTTGTGAAATTTATTTTTGTATGAAGCATGTTGTGTGACTTCAGTATTTTTTCCTAATGGCTAGCCAATTTTCTCAAAACATTTTTGTGTCTTATCCTGAATTTTTTATGCCTATTTAGGTGCTGATACCATGCTGCTTTAATAATGATAGTTCCAAGGTATGTTTTAACTTCTTTGGAATAATCTCTTTTTTTTGCTTATTTTTTTAGAATGTCTTTGAATGTTCTTGCTTCTTATATATATATATATATATATATATATATATATATATATATATATTTTAATGCTTCTCATATTTTAATATAAAAAACCCTGCTTATCTGGATTTAAACAAAAATCCCGTTGGTGTATTTTTAAAATTAAGATCATATTAAATTTATAGATTAATTCAAGAGAACTGGTTATTTATATTTTAATTTTCCTGTTGAAGAACATGCTTTTTTCCCCCTTTGTTCAGGAATTATTTTGTAATCTTTATTGGAACATAAAGAAGGCTGAGGGCCAAAAAAACCTGATGCTTTTGAATTGTGGAGAATACTCTTGAGAGTCCTTTGGACTGCAAGGAGATCAAACCAATCAATCCAAAAGGAAATCAACCTTGAATTTTCATTGGAAGGACTGATACTGAAGTTGATACTGATAATGATACTTTGGCCATCTAATGTGAAGAGCTGATCCAGTGGAAAAGACTGATGCTGGGAAAAACTGAAGGCAAAAGGAGAAAGGAGCAGCAGGGAATGAGATGGTTAGATAGTTATCACCGACTCAGTGGACATGAATGTGAGCAAACTCTGGGAGATGGTGAAGGACAGGGAAGCCTGGCATGCTGCAGTCCATGGGGTTGCAAAGTCAGCCATTACTGAGTGACTGAACAACATCATTTGAATTTTATATTTTTTTGTCATAAATCTTTTCCACATTTTTCTGTTATATTTTTACACAGGCAGTTTATTTATGTGGTGCCAAAACACCCCATTCTGTTTATTAGTATCATGGGTGAGGGCAGTGGAGGATGAGATGGTTAGATAGCATCACCAATTCAATGGACTTGAATTTGAATGAACTCTGGGAGATAGTGAAGGACAGGGAAGCTTGGTATGTTGCAGTCCATGGGATCTCAAAGAATTGAACATGACCTAGCAACTGAACAATAACAACATTAATAACAAATCTATTTATTTTGCTACATTAATTTTGCATCCAACTCTTTTCCTGAGTTATTCATATCACATGCAATAATTTTCATATGGGTTCTTTTGGCATTTTCAAGTAAAAAAGTTAATCTATAAATAACATAAACTCCATCTTTAAAAATTTTATACTTCATTTCTTTCCATGGCCTAATTGTGTTAACTATGTTAACTAGTATGTCTAACACTGTAAAATTATAGTGATAGAACGGTAGAATTATCTCTTCTCTAAACTTTGGTTATAATTAACCTGTGAAATTGCCTAGGTCAGCTACTTTCTTAGGAGTACTATTTGATGGTAAAAATTTTAAAAATAAGGTGATTTATTTGTCCATATTTTCTTGCTATTTTGGAGTTTGTTGTTGTTGTTTAGTCACTAAGTTGTGTCCAACTCCTTGCAACACAATGGGCTGTGGCCCACTTGGCTCCTCTGTCCATGGGCTTTCCCAGGCAAGAATACCGGATTGGGTTGCCATTTCCTTCTCCAGGGGATCTTTCTAATGCAGGGGTCGAACCTGTATCTCCTGCATTGGCAGCTGGGTTCTTTACTGCTGAGTATCAGGGAAGCCATCTTGTGGAGTTACTATTGGCAAATTATTTCTCCCCAGAAAATTATTCTTTTTATCTAGATTTTCAATAAATTTGTATGATATTAGGCAAAGTATTTTGTTTAACTTCCTTTGTATATGATTATTTTCTGATTTTTAATTTCTTTCTTTGGTTATTTAGGCTTTAAAATGAAAGTTTTTGAAAGATTGGAGACATTAAGTCATACTTGTCAGTGGCAACGATTCAGGGTCAGATAGGATAGTTCAGAGAAGACCTTTTATTTACCCAAAGCAATGTGTGGTTTTTTGAACAGGGAACCTACATCTGTATGTCTGTGTGGTCTGTGAGCTTCTTGAAGCCCGCTCTTCCTCTCTCTCTCTCATATAAAGAAACTTATTAAACTATTTCTCATAAGCTACAGAAACAATTTACCATGACAGGGAGATGGAGTTCTAACTTATAGCCAAATGAGAAAACATTTGATGCTGGAATCTGTATAAGATCCAGGTTGTTTCCAATTTTTTTCTCACTGCACTTCTGGGACCCACAAAAGATACAGGAAGAGGGCCAAATCTGGGAATGACTGAAAGTCTGGGTAATAGGTAAGGTCATTTCCATCTCTCATATATACCAACACATCCTGTGTACCCTGCTTTGAAGACACATGCAAATATGTGTCCATAACATTTTTTCCTTGTAAACTTTTAAGGAGCTAAGAGTAAATATAATGATTTAATGCAGTATGCTTTAATGTTTTCAAACTTGTTCTTTTATAAAAGACAGTTGCATCTCCTTCTCTGAAGGATTTCTGGCTATCACTGGTTGTTGGGTCACCAATAGAACACAGAGAGCTGCTGAAATCAGAAATGGTTTCCTGGGCAACCTTTGCCCTGCCACCTACTGATATAATAGCAGTACTGTGGAAGCGCTCTGGTAGCACAGAGGAGAGCCAGCTTAAATGTAAACAACAACTCAAGAAAAAAAAAACCAAACAAACCCATGCAGGTTTCATGGAACTACGCACTGATCCTTTGAACTCCATGACACTGACCAGAAAATGATAGCATTTGTTGAGCAGAAAAAGGAACAGGAATACAGGTAGGAAAAACACTCAGGGAGCAGCTGTTTCCCTATTGAGATAATTTTTGTAGAAAAAAAAATATAATGGGATGGAAAGGGAAGGCCAAAATTTGTGAGAGGAACTAAATAAAATAATGCACATTCTGATGTCTGATATAGGGACACAAATTACTTATGTATGCGTTATACTTTTCTGTTTTGATAAAAAGCTTTCAAGTAAAAGATGAAAAATGGTGTTTTCTTGTTTCGTAACTGATACTTTTATCATGATTCACAGTTTAAAAACAGAAAAGGCTTTCCTCTGGGAATAGAATGGATATCAGTAACACACAGATTAGACACTTTACTATGTTCTCTAATCCCTTCCACCTCCTCTACAATAGTGAACATTGTGGGAACTTCTAAAAAAGTCAGTTCTCCCTCACAAATTAGTAACATTTACCAGGAGAGGAATCTGAAGCTCAGAGAGGCAAAAGCCACTTGTTTAGTGTATATACGAGTTGCCCAGGATTTTCTAGACAATAATGGGAGACCCAGAAATTGAGATCCAGTGTCTGACTGCAGAGTTCAGTCCTTCTTTACACCATAAGGAAATTCTGGGGACAAGGGCAGGGCAGGGTCACCATGTTGAAGCCTGTTTCACATGAGGCAGCATCTGCAGTATACCAGCCTCCCTCCATAGAGAGTGTGTAAACAGCTTGAAACCACAGAGGTCACCAGCCACAGGCCACAGGGATCCCAGTGAGACTTCTCTCCTGTGTCTGCAGATGGCGCTATAGCTCAGCTGTCACCAAATGATGGGACAACGGAGGGCTGTCCTGGCCTCACACTCACCCTACATGTTCTTCTCAGCCTGGGAGTAGAAGAAGGAAAGAGGTTGATTGGTAAATACTGGTGGAGAGAAGGGCCTCAGGTTGTGGACACTGTACTCACTCCCAAGAAACAGGAAACTGGAAGATAAGACACCACTCTTAAGACTGAAAAATAGCAAGAACTTAAGATGGCAGCTGCAGTAGCTGAGTAGAGCAGGACAAGTATTTGCCTTTTGAAGTTTAATGGTGATTTTCCTATTCTGAGGGCTGGAATGGCCTGTTCTGTTACTCACCAAAAACGAGGCTGATTTGGAACATGAGGGTCTAGGTGGAGAATCAGCCACTGCAGAAAGAGCTATGAAAAGTCTCTCCTTGCTTGATGGGCTAAAGGACAAATCATATATATATATATACACACGCACATTTTTGATGATTTGACAGAGATTTACTTTTCATGGACAGAGGAGCCTGGCAGGCTACAGTCCATGGGGTCGCGAAGAGTTGGACATGACTGAGTGACTTTCACTTTCAAGGAGGAGCCCTGTGAAAATTATGAAAATTATTTTTCATAGTTCTGGAGGTTAGAAGTTCAAGAGCATGATGTTGGCAGGTTTGGTTTCTTCTGAGAACTCTCCTCTTGGCTTGCAGATGGCCAAATTCTTGCTAATTTCTCATATGGTCTTGTGGGCATATATACCTGATGTCTCTTTGAGTATCCAAATTTCCTCTTCTTTTGAGTACACAGTCATATTGGATTAGCACAAGCTTTAAGGCCTCATTTTCATCTAATTCACTTTAGCACCCTTAAAAGATAAAAAATTTAGGTATAAATATAACAAAGTAAGTACCAGATCTATATGAGGAAAATTATAGAAGTTTTATGTTAAAGAAGAACTAAATAGAGAGATATTCCATGTTCATGGATAGGATTCAACACCCCAGGATATCAGTTCTTCACAACTTGATCCATAGATTCATTGCAATTCCAATTAAAACCCCAGAAAAGTACCTTGTGAATATTGATAAACAAATTCTAAAGTTTATTTGGAAAAATAAAAACCCAGAATAACCAACACAATATTGAAAGTGAACAAAGTTGAAGGACTAACACTACTCAACTTCGGGACTTAAACAAAGCTATAGTAATCTAGACAGCACAGCAATGGCAAAACAATAAACAAATGGATCAATGAAAACAGACTCGAGAGCCCAGAAATAGTCAGCTTACCTTTGACAAAGCAGCAAAGGTAACACAGTAGAGCAATGACAGTCTTCACAAATAGTGCCAGAGCAGGGGAGCGGTCCTAAGATGGCAGAGGAATAGGATGGGGAGACCACTCTCTTCCCTACAAATTCATTGAAAGAACATTTGAACGCTGAGCAAATTCCACAAAACAACTTCTGAACGCTGGCAGAGGACATCAGGCACCCAGAAAGGCAGCCCATTGTCTTCGAAAGGAGTTAGAACAAAATATAAAAGATAAAAAGAGAGACAAAACAGTTAGGGATGGAGACCCATCCCAGGAAGGGAGTCTTAAAAGAGGAGAAATTTCCAAACACCAGGAAACCCTCTCACTGGTGGGTCTGTGGGGAGTTCTGGAATCTCAGAGGGCAACATAACTGGGAGGAAAAATAATTATATAAATAAATAAACCCCACAGATTACATGCCTAATGGCAACTCCCAGCAGAAAACTAGCACAGACGCTTGCATCCACCACCAGCAAGCCAGGGCTGAACAGGGAGGGCGGGCTGCATTGCTTAGGGTAAGGACCCAGCCTGAATGCCCTGAGGGCAATCTGAGGGAGCTAACATGAAATAGCAACCCAAACTGTGGGATAGCCAGAGAGAGAGAAAAAAAAGAGAGAGAGAGAACTATCCCGCAAAAAGCCCTAACCTAAGGCACTGCTGGGCCACTCACAAAACAAAAGACTGAGCCAACACCAGAGGAGAGCTAGCAGCTGCAGACCGGCCCATCCCCCGCTGGAGGCAGGGAGGCAGGCGGGTGGCAGACAGAGCCGGAAAGGGGCAATCTCGGCCCCAGAGACGGCATCCTCTACCAAACTGCGAGCAGGCTCCCAGTTGCTAACCAATACTTCCTGGGATTATGGAAGGATGACATCCGTCAGGAGGGTCGCAGCCAGAGATCAGCTCCCCAGAAGAGAGATGCAGGACACCTGAGACAGCGTACCCGCTGCGCACCCAGGAAACCAAGCGGCTGGGACCGGGGAGGCAAAAAGACACCCCCTCCCCGACCCGGGGAGAGTGCGCTGGCCAAGCACCTGGTCGCCTGAGCTGCTCGAATCTGGGAAGGGCACAAAATTCAGGCCCAGCCATTTTTGTGCCTTTGTGGAGTACCGGAGAAACTGAACCTGAGTGACTTAGACCCAAGAAGTGCATGCAACCTAGGGCCTGCTTTAGGCAGTTCCCCTGCAGAGCAACCTGGAGCCTGAGCAGTGTAGACTGGGAAAGCACACACGCCCTGAGTGGGGGCAACCCAGTGAGGCTGAAACACTGCGAGCACGCAGCACACGCCAGTGATATTTGTTTGCAGTGTTTCTCCCCCCCCACAGCACGACTGAAGAAGTGAGCCTAAATAAGTGACCACCTCCGCCACCTTGTGTCAGGGCAGAAATTAGACGCTGAAGAGACCTGCACAGAGAAGAACCCAAAGTAAACAGAGGGAACCGCTTTGGAAGTGACAGGCGCAACAGGTTAAAACCCTGTAGTTCGCACCGACTACATTGGAAGGGGCCTTTAGATCTTGAGAAGTATAAGCTGGAACAAGAAACTGTCTGAAATTGAACTAATCCCACATTACCCACAACAGCTCCAGAGAAATTCCTAGATATATATTTACTATTATCATTTTTTTAAGTTTTAAAACTTAAAAAAAAAATTTAAGTCCTCTATCACTCCTTTAATTTTCATTTTTGTAACTTACTATGACCTTGCAAAAAAAGGCCCTATTTTTAAAGCACACTTCATATATATTTTTTATAATTTTTGTCATTTTGTTTTGTTTTTTTTAATATTGTATTTTTGAGAATCTAACCTCTACTCTAGATTTTTAATCTTTGCTTTTTGGTATTTGTTATCAATTTTGTACCTTTAAGAATTGAATCTTCAGTGCTCATTTTTACTTAGGAGTGTGATTACTGGCTTGATTACTCTCTCCCCCTTTTGACTCTCCTTTTTCTCCCCCAGGTCACCTCTATCTCCTCCCTCTCCCTTCTATTCTCTGCCCAATTCTGTGAATCTCTTTGTGTGTTCCAGGCTGTGGAGAACACTCAGGGAACTGATTACTGCCTAGATCTGTCTCTCTTTTTTTGATTCCCCCTTTTCTCCTCCTGCTCACTTCTATCTCCTTCCTTCCTCTTCTCTTCTCTCTGTAACTCCATGAACCTCTCTGAGGGATCCACACTGTGGAGAGCGCATAGGGAGTTGATTACTGGCTAGATTGCTCTCTCCTCTTTTGATTCCCCCTCTTCTCCTCCTGGTCACCTCTATCTTCTTCGTCTCGCTTCTCTTCTCCATGTAACTCTGTGAACCTCTCCAGGTGTCCCTCACTGTGGAGAATCTTTTCACCATTAACCTAGATGTTTTATCATCAGTGCTGTATAGATGGAGAAGTCTTGAGGCTACTGTAAGAATAAGACTGAAAACCAGAGGCAGGAGGCTTAGTCCAAAACCTGAGAACACCAGAGAACTCCTGACTCCAGGAAACATCAATTGATAAGAGCTCATCCAAAAGTCTCCACACCTACACTGAAACCAAGCACCACCCAAGAGCCAACAAGTTTCAGAGCAAGACAACCACACAAATTCTCCAGCAACGCAGGAACATAGCCCTGAGCCTCAATATACAGGCTGCCCAAAGTCACACCAAACCCATAGACATCTCAAAACTCACTACTGGACGCTTCATGCACTCCAGAGAGAAACCCGGCTCCACCCACCAGAACACCAACGCAAGCTTCCCTAACCAGGAAACCTTGACAAGACACTCATCCAACCCCAGCCATAGGGAAGAACCTCCACAATAAAGAGGAACCACCAACTGCCAGAATACAGAAAGGCCACCCCAAACACAGCAATATAAACAAGATGAAAAGGCAGAGAAATACTCAGCAGGTAAAGGAACATGATAAATGCCCACCAAGCCAAAGAAAAGAGGAGGAGATAGGGAGACCACCTGAAAAACAAAAAACAAAAAACAAACAAACAAACAAACAAAAAAAAAACAAAAAAAACAAACCAGAATAACGATAATAAAAATGATCCAAAATCTTGAAAACAAAATGGAGTTATAGATAAATAGCCTGGAGACAAGGATTGAGAAGATGCAAGAAATGTTTAATAAGGACTTAGAAGAAATAAAAAGAGTCACTATATAATGAAAAATGCAATAAATGAGATAAAAAAACACTCTGGAGGGAGCCAACATAGAATAATGGAGGCAGAAGATAGGATAAGTGAGGTGGAAGATAGAATGGTAGAAATAAATGAAGCAGAGAGGAAAAAAGGAAAAAGAATTAAAGAAATGAGCACAACCTCAGGGATCTCTGGGACAATGTTAAATGCCCCAATATTCGAATCATAAGAGTCCCAGAAGAAGAACAAAAAGAAAGGCCATGAGAAAATACTTGAGGAGATAATAGTTGAAAACTTCCCTAAAATGGGGAAGGAAATAGTCACCCAAGTCCAAGAAACCCAGAGAGTCCCAAACAGGATAAACCCAAGGTTAAACACCCCAAGACACTTATTAATCAAATTAACAAAAATCAAACACAAAGAACAAATATTAAAAGCAGCAAGGGAAAAACAACAAATAAAACACAAGGGGATTCCCATAAGGGTAACAGTTGATCTTTCAATAGAAACTCTTCAGGCCAGAAGGGAATGGCAGGACATACTTAAAGTGATGAAAGAGAAAAACCTACAATCCAGATTACTTGTACCAAGCAAGGATCTCATTCAAATATGAAGGAGAATTCAAAAGCTTTACAGACAAGCAAAAGCTGAGAGAATTCAGCACCACCAAACCAGCTCTTCAACAAATGCTAAAGGATCTTCTCTAGACAGGAAACACAGAAAGGGTATATAAACTCGAACCCAAAACAACAAAGTAAGTGGCAATGGAATCATACTTATCAATAATTACCTTAAATGTAAATGGGTTGAATGCTCCAACCAAAAGACAAATCCTGGCTGGATGGATACTAAAACAAGACCCCTATATATGCAGTCTACAAGAGAGACCCACCTCAAAACAAGGGACACGTACAGACTGAAAGTGAAGGACTGGGAAAAATGTTTCTCTCAAATGGAGACCAAAAGAAAGCAGGAGTAGCAATACTCATATCAGATAAAATAGACTTTAAAATAAAGACTGTGAAAACAAACAAAAACCCAGGACTAGATGGCTTCACAGCTGAATTCTACCAAAAATTTAGAGAAGAGCTAACACCTATCTTACTCAAACTCTTCCAGAAAATTGCAGATGAAGGTAAACTTCCAAACTCATTCTATGAGGCCACCATCACCCTAATTCCAAAACCAGACAAAGATGCCACAAAAAAAGAAAACTACAGGCCAATATCACTGATGAACATAGATGTAAAAATCCTTAACAAAATTCTAGAAAATAGAATCCAACAACATATTAAAAAAATCATACACCATGATCAAGTGGGCTTTATCCCAGGAATGCAAGGATTCTTTAATATCTGCAAATCAATCAACGTAATACACCACATTAACAAATTGGAAGATAAAAACCATATGATTATCTCAATAGATGCAGAGAAAGCCTTTGACAAAATTCAACACTCATTTATGATTAAAACTCTCCAGAAAGCAGGAATAGAGGGAACATACCTCAACATAATAAAAGCTATATATGACAAACCCACAGCAAGCATCACCCTCAATGGTGAAAAATTGAAAGCATTTCCTCTGAAATCAGGAACAAGACAAGGATGCCCACTCTCACCACTACTATTCAACATAGTGTTGGAAGTTTTGGCCACAGCAATCAAAGCAGAAAAAGATGTAAAAGGAATCCAGATAGGAAAAGAAGAAGTGAAACTCTCGCTGTTTGCAGATGACATGATCCTCTACATAGAAAACCCTAAATACTCTTCCAGAAAATTACTAGAGCTAATCAATGAATATAGTAAAGTTGCAGGATATAAAATTAACACACAGAAATCCCTTGCATTCCTAGACACTAACAATGAAAAAACAGAAAGAGAAATTAAGGAAACAATACCATTCACCATTGCAACAAAAAGAATAAAATACTTAGGAGTATATCTACCTAAAGAAACAAAAGACCTATACATAGAAAACTATAAAACATTGATGAAAGAAATCAAAGAGGACACAAACAGATGGAGAAACATACCGTGTTCATGGGTTGGAAGAATCAATATTGTCAAAATGGCCATTCTACCCAAAGCAATCTATAGATTCAATGCAATCCCTATCAAGTTACCAACGGTATTTTTCACAGAACTAGAACAAATAATTTCACAATTTGTATGGAAATACAAAAAACCTCGACTAGCCAAAGTAATCTTGAGAAAGAAGAATGGAACTGGAGGAATCAACCTGCCTGACTTCAGACTCTACTACAAAGCCACAGTCATCAAGACAGTATAGTACTGGCACAAAGACAGAAATATAGATCAATGAAACAGAATAGAAAGCCCAGAGATAAATCCACGAACCTATGGACACCTTATCTTTGACAAAGGAGGCAAGGATATACAATGGAAAAAAGACAATCTCTTTAACAAGTGGTGCTGGGAAAGCTGGTCAACCACTTGTAAAAGAATGAAACTAGAACACGTTCTAACACCATACACAAAAATAAACTCAAAATGGATTAAAGATCTAAATGTAAGACCAGAAACTATAAAACTCCTAGAGGAGAATATAGGCAAAACACTCTCCGACATAAATCACAGCAAGATCTTCTATGACCCACCTCCCAGAATATTGGAAATAAAAGCAAAAATAAACAAATGGGACCTAATGAAAATTAAAAGCTTTTGCACAACAAAGGAAACTATAAGTAAGGTGAAAAGACAGCCCTCAGATTGGGAGAAAATAATAGCAAATGAGGAAACAGACAAAGGATTAATCTCAAAAATATACAAGCAACTCCTGAAGCTCAATTCCAGAAAAATAAATGACCCAATAAAAAAATGGGCCAAAGAACTAAACAGACATTTCTCCAAAGAAGACATACAGATGGCTAAAAAACACATGAAAAGATGCTCAACATCACTCATTATCAGAGAAATGCAAATCAAATCCACAATGAGGTACCATTACACACCAGTCAGGATGGCTGCTATCCAAAAGTCTACAAGCAATAAATGCTGGAGAGGGTGTGGAGAAAAGGGGACCCTCTTACACTGTTGGTGGGAATGCAAACTAGTACAGCCACTATGGAAAACAGTGTGGAGATTTCTTAAAAAACTGGAAATAGAACTGCCATATGACCCAGCAATACCACTTCTGGGCATACACACTGAGGAATCCAGATCTGAAAGAGACACGTGTACCCCAATGTTCATTGCAGCACTGTTTATAATAGCCAGGACATGGAAGCAACCTAGATGCCCATCAGCAGATGAATGGATAAGGAAGCTGTGGTACATATACACCATGGAATATTACTCAGCCATTAAAAAGAATTCATTTGAATCAGTTCTAATGAGATGGATGAAAGTGGAGCCCATTATACAGAGTGAAGTAAGCCAGAAAGATAAAGAACATTACAGTATACTAACACATATATATGGAATTTAGAAAGATGGTAATGATGGCCCTATATGCAGGGCAGAAGAAGAGACGCAGAAGTACAGAACAGACTTTTGAACTCTGTGGGAGAAGGTGAGGGTGGGATGTTTCGAAAGAACAGCATGTATATTATCTGTGGTGAAACAGACCACCAGCCCAGGTGGGATGCATGAGTCAAGTGCTCGGGCCTGGTGGGCTGGGAAGACCCAGAGGAATCGGGTGGAGAGGGAGGTGGGATGGGGGAACGGAATGGGGAATACGTGTAACTCTATGGCTGATTCATGTCCATGTATGACAAAACCCACTGAAAAATTAAAAAAAAAAAAAATAAAGGCTATGAAAAGATACAAAGAAGGACACTACTTAATGACTTAAGGATCAATCCAAGAAGATATAACAATTATAAATATATATGCATCCAACATAGGAGCACCACAATATGTAAGGCAAATGCTAACAAGCATGAAAGGGGAAATTAACAATAACACAGTAATAGTGGCATACTTTACTACCCCACTCACACCTATGGATAGATCAACTAAACAGAAAATTAACAAGGAAACACAAACTTTAAATGATACAGTGGGCCAGTTAAACCTAATTGATATCTATAGGGCATTTCGCCTCAAAACAATGAATTTCACCTTTTTTTCAAGTGCACATGGAACCTTCTCCAGGATAGATCACATCCTGGGCCATAAATCTAGCCTTGGTAAATTTTAAAAAAGTGAAATCATTCCAAGCATCTTTTCTGACCACAACACAGTAAGATTAGAAGTCAATTATAGGAAAAAAACTATTAAAAATGCCAACATATGGAGGCTGAACAACACGCTTCTGAATAACCAACAAATCACAGAAGAAATAAAAAAAGAAATCAAAATATACACAAAAGCAAATTTTTAAAAGTGAATTTTTTCCTGATAAGAATAATCCATGGTAATCAATAATCCAGTTTGATTATATAAAATTTGAAAAACATTGAAAAATTATATAGATGAATAAAAATCACTTGTTATCACACATCACAAAGATAGCTATCAAAATATTCTATTTTTTCCAGTCCTATTGAGATATTATTGATTTATAGGACATGTAGGCTAGTGTTTAATGTGATTATGAAACATATAATATTGTGAAATAATTAGTACAATGAGGTTAGTCAAACTTACCATCCCCACATAATTACTAACTCTTTTTTTTTTTGGAAATAAGAATTAAAAGGTATCCTTTTAACAGATTGCAAGTATATATGAATACTTTCCTTATCAGACAGTAAAGAACATGGGAGGGGGGATCGTTCCTTCTCCAAGTTCTTTACTGTCTGAGCCATCAGGGAAGTCCCAAGAATACTGGAAAAGGTAGCCATTCCCTTCTCCAGGGGATCTTCCCAACCCAGGGATTGAACATGGATCTTCCCACACTATGGGAAGTTTCTTTACCAGCTTTGCTACCAGGGACGCCCATATATAATTGTTAATTATTGTCACCATGCTGTACATTAGATCCAAAGGACTTATTCATTTTGTAAGTGGAAATTTGTACATTTTGACCAACATCTCCCAATCTCCTCCATCCTGACTCCTGGTAAGCATCATTCTACCATGTTTCTATGAGTTTGGCTTTTTAAAATTTCACATATAAGCAAGAACATATAGTATCTGTTTTTCTCTGCCTGACTTACTAGTATAATATGCCTTCAAGGTCCATCTATCTTGTTACAAACAGCAGGATTTTCTTCTTATTTATGGCTGAACAACTTTTCCTTATGTATACTACATTTTTCTTCATCCATTGTTCTGTTGGTGGACATTTAGGTTTCCTTCTTGTGGTTTCTGCAAATAAGGCTGTAATGAACATGGGAGGTGGATATCTCCTCCAGGTAGTGATATCATTTCCTTTGGCTATACACCCAGAAATACGTTTGATAGATCATGTGATAGTTTTAGGGCTTCCCAGGTGGCGCTAGTGGTAAATAACCCGCTTGCCAGTACAGGAGACAGAAGACGCAGATTCGATCCCTGGGTCGGGAAGAACCCCTGGATAAGAGCATGGCATCCCACTCCAGTGTGCTTGTCTGGAGAATCCCATGGACAGAGGAACCTGAAGGGCCACAGTCCATAGTGTTGCAGAGACAGACACAACCAAAGTAGCTTAGCACATGGTAGTTTTATTTATTTGTTTATTATTATTTTTTCTTTTTTTAATCTACAATTTTATTCATTAAAATATTTTTTTGGCTGCACAACTTGCAGGATCTTTTTAAAAAAAATTTATTTTTTTCATTTATTTTTATTAGTTGGAGGCTAATTACTTTACAATATTGTAGTGGTTTTTGCCATACATTGACATGAATCAGCCATGGATTTACATGTGTTCCCCATCCTGATCCCCCCTCCCACATCCCTCCCCATCCCATCCCTCTGGGTCTTCCCAGTGCACCAGCCCTGAGCACTTGTCTCATGCATCCAGCCTGGGCTGGTGATCTGTTTCACGCTTGATAGTATACTGTTTCAATACTATTCTCTCAGAACATCCCACCCTCGCCTTCTCCCACAGAGTCCCAAAGTCTGTTCTATCCATCTGTGTCTCTTTTTCTGTCTTGCATATAGGGTTATCGTTACCATCTTTCTAAATTCCATATATATGCGTTAGTATACGGTATTGGTGTTTTTCTTTCTGGCTTTCTTCACTCTGTATAATGAGCTCCAATTTCATCCATCTCATGAGAACTGATTCAAATGAATTCTTTTTGATGGCTGAGTAATATTCCATGGTGTACCACAGCTTCCTTATCCATTCATCTGCTGATGGGCATCTAGGTTGCTTCCATGTCCTGGCTATTATAAACAGTGCTGCGATGAACTTTGGGGTGCACGTGTCTCTTTCAGATCTGGTTTCCTCGGTGTGTATGCCCAGAAGTGGGATTGCTGGGTCATATGGCAGTTCTATTTCCAGTTTTTTAAGGAATCTCCACACTGTTCTCCATAGTGGCTGTACTAGTTTGCATACCCACCAACAGTGTAAGAGGGTCCCCTTTTCTCCACACCCTCTCCAGCATTTATTGCTTGTAGACTTTTGGATAGAAACCATTCTGACTGGCGTGTAGTGGTACCTCACTGTGGTTTTGATTTGCATTTCTCTGATAATGAGTGATGTTGAGCATCTTTTCATGTGTTTTTTAGCCATCTGTATGTCTTCTTTGGAGAAATGCCTGTTTAGTTCTTTGGCCCATGTTTTGATTGGGTCATTTATTTTTCTGGAATTGAGCTGCAGGAGTTGCTTGTATATTTATATACATAGAAATGAATGAAAACGAAAACACAACAACCCAAAACCTATGGGACACTGTAAAAGCAGTGCTAAGGGGAAGATTCATAGCATTACAGGCTTACCTCAAGAAACAATAAAAAAGTCAAATAAATAACCTAACTCTACATCTAAAGCAACTAGAGAAGGAAGAAATGAAGAACCCCAGGGTTAGTAGAAGGAAAGAAATTTTAAAAATTAGGGCAGAAATAAACACAAAAGAAACAAAAGAGACCATAACACAACCCAGCAAAACTAAAAGCTGGCTTTTTGTTTATTTTTTTTGAAGAGCATTCATAGTTGTTTGTGGTGACTGTACCAATTTACTTTTTATCAACTCTACATAATGGTTCCTTTTTTTTTAAATAGCTATAAACTCATCAATAGTTGTTGTCTCTTGTCTTTTTGATAATAGCCATTCTAACAGGTGTGAGGGTCATATGTATGTCTTCTTTCTAAAACTGCTTATTCAGGTATTCCATTATTTTTAATTATATTGTTAGTTTTTTGCCATTGAGTTGTATGAGTTATTTATAAAGGTTGTATACTAACCCTTTATCAGATATGTTTTGAATTTTTTTTTTTAAAACAATACCATTCAGTAGTTTAGGTTTTCATCTTGCTGGTGATCTCCTTCGCTGCGCACAAGCTTTTAGGTATTATGTGGTCCCACTTATTTATTTTTTCTTTTATTGCTTTTGCCTTTAGCATCAGATTAAAGAAATCATCACCTAGACTTATGTCAATGGGATTACTGCTTATGTTTTCTTCTAGAAGTTTTATGGTTTCAGGCCTTATATTTAAGTCTTTAATCCATTTTGAGTTAATTTTTGTGTATGGTATGAAATAATGGTCATTTCACATGTGGGTGTGAAGTTTTCCCAACACCATTTATTGAAGAGATTGTCCTTTCCCCACTGTATATTCCTGGGTCCCTTGTTAATAATTAATTAACTGTATATGCAAGCATTTATTTTTTGGCTCTCAGTCCTGATTATTGATCTGTGCCTTTCTTTATGTTAACACCATACTGTTTTAGTTCCTATAGCTTTGTAATATATTATGAAATCAGGCAATGTGGTGTCTCCTGACTTGTCCTTCTTTCTCAATACTGCTTTTGCTCTTTGGGTGTGTGTTTCCATAAATTTCAGTATTATCTGTTCTATGTCTTTGAAAAAAATCTCAGGAATTTTGGTAGAGATTGCATTGAATCTATAGATCGCTTTGGGTAGTGTAGACAATTTAGCAATATTGATTCATCCACTATATGAGTGATGTAATTTTTTTTCATTTATTTGTGTCTTCTTCAATGTCTTTCATTAATATATTATAGTTTGCAATATACATGTCTTTCACCTCTTTGGTTAAATTTGTCCCTAGGTGTTTTATTCTTTTTGATGCAGTTATGTTTGTGTGTGTTAGTTGCTCAGTCATGTCCAACTTTTTGTGACCCCATGGACTGTAGCTCGTCAGGCTCCTCTGTCCAAGGGATTCTCCAGGCAAGAATACTGAAGTAGGTTGCCACTTCCTTCTTCAGATGCAGTTATATGAGGGATTTTTTTCTTAATTTCTGTTTTTGATAAGTGTTATTAATGTATACAAACACAGCATTTTTGTGTACTGATTTTTAATTCTGCAACTTTACTGAATTTGTTTATCATTTCTAACAGTTTCTTGATGGAGTCATTAGAGTTTTCTATATATAATATTTTGTCATCTGCAAATAGTGACATTTTTACTTCTCCTTTTCTAATTTTGATGACTTTTTACTTCTTTTTATTTCCTAACTGCTCTAGCCAGAACTTCCAATACTATGTTGAATAAAAGTGATGACAGTGGGCATCCTTGTTTTTTTCTTGACTTTAGACTGAAAACTTTCAGGTTTTCACTGTTAAGTATAAAGTCAGCTGTGTGCTTGTCATATATACATGACCTTTATTATGTTGAGGTACATTCCGTCTATATTTAATTTGCTGAGAGTTTTAAAAATCATAAATGAATATTAATTTTTATCGGAAGCTTCTTATGTATCTACTGAGATGATCCTATACACATTATTCTTCAATTTGGTGAAGTGGTAAATCACATTGATTGATTTGTGAATATTGAACCATCCTTGAAATCTTGGGATAAATCCTACTTGATAAATTCTACTTTTAATGTATTGCTGAATTCTGTTTGCTAATATTTTGTTGAGGACTTTTGCATCTATGTTCATCAGTGATATTGACTCACAACTTTCTTTTTCTGTAATATCTTTGTCTGATTTTGGTGTCAGGGTGCTGCTTACCCTGCAGAATGAGTTCAGAAGCTTTTCTCCCACTTTGATTTTTTGGAATAGTTTGAGAAGGATAGTTGTTAACTCATCTTTAAATGCTTGGTAGAAGTCACTTGTGAAGTATTTTGGTCTTGGACTTTTGTTTTTTTTGGTTCTGTTTCATTACTGATACAATTTTATTACTGGTAATTGTTCTGTTCATACTTTATATTTCTTCCTGATACAGTCTTTGGTGATTGCACATTTGTAGGAATTTGTTCATTTCTTCTAGACTGTCCATTCTATTAGTGTAAAGTTGTTTGCATTATGCTCTTATGATCCTTGCTATTTCTGTGGTGTCAGTTGTAACTTCTTTTTCATTTCTTATTTCTTATTTGTGCCTGCATTTTTTTCTTGATGAGTCTGGCTAAAAGTTTACCCATTTGGTTTCTTTTTAAAGACCAAGCTGTTATTTCATTAATCTTTTATATTGTCTTTTTAGTCTCTATTTTCTGCTCTGCTCTTTATTATTCTTTCATTCTAACGTTGGGTTTTGTATGTACTATTTTTTTAGTTTCTTCAGGTATAAAGTTAGGTTGTTTATTTGAATTTTTCCTTGTTTCCTGTAGTAGGCTTGTAGTGCTATAAACTTCCTTTTTAGAGCTGGTTTTGCTGCATCCAATAAATTATGAATCATTGTATTTTCACTTGTCTCCAAGTAGTTTTTGATTTCTTTTAAAATTTCTTCAGCGACTCTTGTTGATTAGTAGCACGTTGTTTAGTCTCCACATACTTGTGTGTTCTTTTTTCTGTAGTTTTTTTCTTGTAGTTGATTTCTAATCTCATAGCATTGTGGTCAGAAAAAGATGCTTGATTTGATTTCAGTTTCCTTAAATTTGCTGAGACTTGTTTTGTGTCTAGAATATTATCTGTCCTGGAGAATGCTTCATGCACAGTTGAAAAGAATGTGTATTCTGCTACTTTGGGATGGAATGTTCTATGTAGATCTATACATTCATCTGATCTAATGTGCTATTTAAGGTCAGTGTATCCTTATTGATTTTCTATCTGGATGAGTTTTTCATTGATGTAAATGTGGTGTTACAGTCCCTACTATTACTGTATTACTGTCAGTCTCTCCTTTCATGTGCGTTAATATTTGCTTTAGGTTCTCCTCTTTTGGGACAAATGCATTTATTAATACAGCTGTTATATCTCTTCCTAAAATTGATACTTTTATTATTATATAATGTCCTTCTTTGTCTCTTCTTACAGTCTTCATTTTAAAGTATATTTTGGAAGATGGTGGAGGAGTAGGACAGGGAGACCACTTTCTCTCCTAGAAATACATCAAAAGAATAACTGAACACAGAGCAAACTTCACAAAACAACTTCTGATCGCTAGCTGAGGTCACCAGGCACCCAGAAAAGCAGCCCATTGTCTTCGAAAGGAGGTAGGACAAAATATAAAAGATAAATAGTGAGACAAAAGAGCTAAGGACGGAGATCCGTCCCGGGAAGGGTCTTAATAGAGGACGTTCCCAGACACCGGGAAACCCTCGCACTGGCGGGCCTGGGGGAAGTGTTTGAATCTCGGAGGGCAACCTGACTGGGAGAGAAACAATAAATAAAACCCACAGATTACGAGCCTAAAAGCAACTCCCAGCAGAAAAGTACCCCAGACGCCCGAATCCGCCACCAGCAAGTGGGGGCGGAACGGAGAGGAGCGGGCGGCATTACTTAGGGCAGGGGCCGGGCCTGAGTGCCCTGAGGACAATCGGAGGGAGCTTCTGTGAGTTCCCAGCTTGAACTGTGGGAGAGCAAAAGAGAGAGAAAATTAACCGGCCCGAACACACTGCCGGCCATTCGCAGAACAAAGGGACCGAAATTCTGGATGGTCGACATCCGCTGGGAGGGTCGCGGCGAGACACAGGGCGCAGGCACCCGACCGGCGCGGGCGGGGACTGGTGCTGGGGACGCGGAGGGCAGAAGGTGCATGCACCGGACAGGCGCTGGTGGAATCTGAGACTGGGACCGCGGAAGGGAGTGGGCGCTCACACCCGGGGAGAGTGCGCCCGTCAAGCGTCAAGCCCCTGGCTGCCTGGACCGCTCTGACGGGGAGGGCACAGGGAGCAGGCGCAGCTTTCCGCTCCGACCTTTGGCGGAACACCCGAGGGCTGGAATCGCGCGCAGTGCCTGCTCCATATAGAGCAGCCGGAGCCTGAGCAGCGCCGGCCCCGCCCCTCAGCGCCAGCCCCACCCTGCAGCTCGACGGAACTAGCTACCTGAATAAGAGTCCACCTCCGCCCGCCTAAGTCAGGGTGGAAACGAGGCCCTGAAGAGACCGGCAAACAGAAGCCAAATAAACAAAGGGAACCGCTTCAGAAGGGACCGGTGCAACAGATTAAAATCCCTGTAGGAAACACTGACCACACCACAAGGGGCCTGTAGATATCGAGAAGTGTAAGCTGGAACAAGGAGCTATCTGAAACTGAGCCGAACCCACACTGACCGCAACAGATCCAGAGAAATTCCTAGATATATTTTTTACTTTTTTTTTTTTTAAGTAAGGAAGGAAAAAAAAAAAGATTTTTTTAATTTTATTTTTTCTCTTTTATTTTCCTTTAAAATTCCCTATTACTCCCCCATTACTCCTTAACTTTCATTTTTATAAATTCTTACGATTTTTTTAGTTAGGGAAAATTTTTTTTCCCTCTTTTTTTTTTCTCTTCTTTTTTTTTTTTTCTTATTCTCTTCTATTTTCTATTTTTCTTTTTCTCTTATTTCTTTTAAAGTCCTATAGTACTCCTCTACTGCTCCTTAATTATTCATTTTCAATACACTATAACCTTACAAAGAGGAAAGGGAAAAAAAGAAGAGAAGCCCTATTTTTAAACTGAACCTCATATATATTTCTAAAATTTTTTGGGGGGCGTTTTTTTTTTGTTTTTAATATAATATTTTTAAGAGTCTAACCTCTACTTTAGATTTTTAATTTTTGTTCTTCAGTATATGATATAAACTGTGAACATTTAAGAATCCAATATTCAGTTTCCATTTTTAATAAGGAGTGTGTTGACTATTCTCTCCCAATCTTGACTCTCTGTTTTCTACCTCAGAACACCTCTATTTCCTCCTTTCCCCTTCTCTTCCCAATCCAATTCTGTGAATCATTATGGGTGTCTGGGCTACGGAGAACACTCTAGGAACAGACGACTGCGTAGATCTGTCTCTCTCCTCTTGAGTCCCCCTTTTTCTCCTCCTGCTCATCTCTGTTTTCCTCCTCCCTGTCCTCTTCTTCATGTAACTCTGTGAACCTCTCTGGGAGTCCCTAACGGGGGAGAATCTTTTCGCCATTAACCTAGAAGTTTTATTATCAGTGCTGTATAGTTGGAGAAGTCCTGAGACTACAGGAAGAATAAAACTGAAATCCAGAGCCAGGAGATTTAAGCCCAAAACCTGAAAACACCAGGAAACTCCTGACTACATGGAACTTTAAGTAATAAGAGACTGTCCAAAAGCCTCCATACCTACACTGAAACCAACCACCACCCAAGAGCCAACAAGTTATAGAGCAAGACATACCACACAAACTCCCCAGCAATGCAGGATCATAGCCCTGAAAGTCAACATACAGACTGCCCAAAGTCACACCCAACACATAGACCCATCTCAAAACTCATTACCGGGCACTCCATTGCTCTTCAAAGAGAAGAAATCAAGTTCCACGCTCCAGAAAACTGACACAAACTTCCCTAACCAGGAAACCTTGACAAGCCAACCGTCCAACCCCACCCACCGGGTAAAAATTCCACAATAAAAAGGAACCACAGACCTCCAAAATACAGAAAGCCCATTCCAGACACAGCAATCTAAACAAGATGAAAAGGCAGAGAAATACCCAACAGGTAAAGGAACATGACAAATGCCCACCAAGTCAAACAAAAGAGGAGGAGATAGGGAATCTCTCTGAAAAAGAATTTAGAATAATGATAATAAAAATGATCCAAAATCTTGAAAACAAAATGGAGTTACAGATAAATAGCCTGGAGACAAAGATTGAAAAGATGCAAGAAATGTTTAATAAAGACCTAGAAGAAATAAAAGAGAGTCAATTAAAAGTGAATAATGCAATGAATGAGATAAAAAACACTCTGGAGGGAACCAAGAGTAGAATAACTGAGACAGAAGATAGGATAAGTGAGGTAGAAGATAGAATGGTGGAAATAAATGAAGCAGAGAGGAAAAAAGAAAAAAGGATCAAAAGAAATGAGGACAACCTCAGGGACCTCTGGGACAATGTGAAACGCCCCAACATTCGAATCATAGGAGTCCCAGAAGAGGAAGACAAAAAGAAAGGCCATGAGAAAATACTCGAGGAGATAATAGCTGAAAACTTCCCTAAAATGGGGAAGGAAATAGCCACCCAAGTCCAAGAAACCCAGAGAGTCCCAAACAGGATAAACCCAAGGCGAAACACTCCAAGACACATATTAATCAAATTAACAAAGATCAAACACAAAGAACAAATACTAAAAGCAGCAAGGGAGAAACAACAAATAACACACAAAGGGATTCCCATAAGGATAACAGCTGATCTATCAATAGAAACCCTCCAGGCCAGAAGGGAATGGCAGGACATACTGAAAGTAATGAAAGAGAATAATCTACAACCTAGATTACTGTACCCAGCAAGGATCTCATTCAGATATGAAGGAGAATTCAAAAGCTTTACAGACAAGCAAAAGCTGAGAGAATTCAGCACCACCAAACCAGCTCTTCAACAAATGCTAAAGGATCTTCTCTAGACAGGAAATGCAGAAAGGTTGTATAAACGTGAACCCAAAACAACAAAGTAAATGGCAACGGGACCACACCTATCAATAATTACCTTAAATGTAAATGGGTTGAATGCCCCAACCAAAAGACAAAGATTGGCTGAATGGATACAAAAACAAGACCCCTATATATGCTGTCTACAAGAGACCCACCTCAAAACCAGAGACACATACAGACTAAAAGTGAAGGGCTGGAAAAAGATATTTCACGCAAATGGAGACCAAAAGAAAGCAGGAGTCGCAATACTCATATCAGATAAAATAGACTTTCAAATAAATGATGTGAAAAGAGACAAAGAAGGACACTACATAATGATCAAAGGATCAATCCAAGAAGAAGATATAACAATTATAAATATATATGCACCCAACATAGGAGCACCGCAATATGTACGGCAAACGCTAATGAGTATGAAAGAGGAAATTAATAGTAACACAATAATAGTGGGAGACTTTAATACCCCACTCACTACTATGGATAGATCAACTAAACAGAAAATCAACAAGGAAACACAAACCTTAAATGATACAATGGACCAGCTAGACCTAATTAATATCTATAGGATATTTCACCCCAAAACGATCAATTTCACCTTTTTCTCAAGTGCACACGGAACCTTCTCCAGAATAGATCACATCCTGGGCCATAAATCTGGTCTTGGAAAATTCAGAAAAGTTGAAATCATTCCAGTCATCTTTTCTGACCACAGTGCAGTAAGATTAGATCTCAATTACAGGAAAAAAATTGTTAAAAATTCAAACATATGGAGGCTAAATAACACGCTTCTGAATAACCAACAAATCATAGAAGAAATCAAAAAAGAAATCAAAATATGTATAGAAATGAATGAAAACGAAAACACAACAACCCAAAACTTATGGGACACTGTAAAAGCAGTGCTAAGGGGAAGATTCATAGCATTACAGGCTTACATCAAGAAACAAGAAAAAAGCCAAATAAATAACCTAACTTTACACCTAAAGCAATTAGAGAAGGAAGAAATGAAGAATCCCAGGGTCAGCAGAAGAAAAGAAATCTTAAAAATTAGGGCAGAAATAAATGCAAAAGAAACTAAAGAGACCATAGCAAAAATCAACAAAGCTAAAAGCTGGTTTTTTGAAAAAATAAACAAAATTGACAAACCATTAGCAAGACTCATTAAGAAACAAAGAGAGAAGAACCAAATTAACAAAATAAGAAATGAAAAGGGTGAGATCACAACAGACAACACTGAAATACAAAGGATCATAAGAGACTACTACCAACAGCTCTATGCCAATAAAATGGACAACTTGGATGAAATGGACAAATTCTTAGAAAAGTATAATTTTCCAAAACTGAACCAGGAAGAAATAGAAGATCTTAACAGAACCATCACAAGCAAGGAAATCGAAACTGTAATCAAAAATCTTCCAGGAAACAAAAGCCCAGGACCAGATGGCTTCACAGCTGAATTCTACCAAAAATTTAGAGAAGAGCTAACACCTATCTTACTCAAACTCTTCCAGAAAATTGCAGAAGAAGGTAAACTTCCAAACTCATTCTATGAGGCCACCATCACCCTAATTCCAAAAGCAGACAAAGATGCCACAAAAAAAGAAAACTACAGGCCAATATCACTGATGAACATAGATGCAAAAATCCTTAACAAAATTCTAGCAAACAGAATCCAACAACATATTAAAAAAATCATACACCATGACCAAGTGGGCTTTATCCCAGGAATGCAAGGATTCTTTAATATCCGCAAGTCAATTAATGTAATACACCACATTAACAAATTGAAAGATAAAAACCATATGATTATCTCAATAGATGCAGAGAAAGCCTTTGACAAAATTCAACACTCATTTATGGTTAAAACTCTCCAGAAAGCAGGAATAGAAGGAACATACCTCAACATAATAAAAGCTATATATGAGAAACCCACAGCAAACATCACCCTCAATGGTGAAAAATTGAAAGCATTTCCCCTGAAATCAGGAACAAGACAAGGGTGCCCACTCTCACCACTACTATTCAACATAGTCTTGGAAGTTTTGGCCACAGCAATCAGAGCAGAAAAAGACGTAAAAGGAATCCAGATAGGAAAAGAAGAAGTGAAACTCTCGCTGTTTGCAGATGACATGATCCTCTACATAGAAAACCCTAAATACTCTTCCAGAAAATTACTAGAGCTAATCAATGAATATAGTAAAGTTGCAGGATATAAAATTAACACACAGAAATCCCTTGCATTCCTATATACTAACAATGAAAAAACAGAAAGAGAAATTAAGGAAACAATACCATTCACCATTGCAACAAAAAGAATAAAATACTTAGGAGTATACCTACCTAAAGAAACAAAAGACCTATACATAGAAAACTATAAAACACTGATGAAAGAAATCAAAGAGGACACAAACAGATGGAGAAACATACCGTGTTCATGGATTGGAAGAATCAATATTGTCAAAATGGCTCTTCTACCCAAAGCAATCTATAGATTCAATGCAATCCCTATCAAGCTACCAACGGTATTTTTCACAGAACTATAACAAATAATTTCACAATTTGTATGGACATACAGAAAACCACGAATAGCCAAAGTAATCTTGAGAAAGAAGAATGGAACTGGAGGAATCAACCTGCCTGACTTCAAACTCTACTGCAAAGCCACAGTCATCAAGACAGTATGGTACTGGCACAAAGACAGAAATATAGATCAATGGAACAGAATAGAAAGCCCAGAGATAAATCCACGAACCTATGGGCACCTTATGTTTGACAAAGGAGGCAAGGATATACAATGGAAAAAAGACAACCTCTTTAATAAGTGGTGCTGGGAAAGCTGGTCAACCACTTGTAAAAGAATGAAACTAGAACACGTTCTAACACCATACACAAAAATAAACTCAAAATGGATTAAAGATCTAAATGTAAGACCAGAAACTATAAACCTCCTAGAGGAGAACATAGGCAAAACACTCTCAGACATAAATCTCAGTGGGGTCCTCTATGACCCACCTCCCAGAATATTGGAAATAAAAGCAAAACTAAACAAATGGGACCTAATGAAACTTAAAAGCTTCTGCACAACAAAGGAAACTATAAGTAAGGTGAAAAGACAGCCCTCAGATTGGGAGAAAATAATAGCAAATGAAGAAACAGACAAAGGATTAATCTCAAAAATATACAAGCAACTCCTGAAGCTCAATTCCAGAAAAATAAATGACCCAATCAAAAAATGGGCCAAAGAACTGAACAGACATTTCTCCAAAGAAGACATACAGATGGCTAACAAACACATGAAAAGATGCTCAACATCACTCATTATCAGAGAAATGCAAATCAAAACCACAATGAGGTACCATTTCACGCCAGTCAGGATGGCTGCTATCCAAAAGTCTACAAGCAATAAATGCTGGAGAGGGTGTGGAGAAAAGGGAACCCTCTTACACTGTTGGTGGGAATGCAAACTAGTACAGCCACTATGGAAAACAGTGTGGAGATTTCTTAAAAAACTGGAAATAGAACTGCCATATGACCCAGCAATACCACTTCTGGGCATACACACCGAAGAAACCAGATCTGAAAGAGACACGTGTACCCCAATGTTCATCGCAGCACTGTTTATAATAGCCAGGACATGGAAGCGACCTAGATGCCCATCAGCAGATGAATGGATAAGGAAGCTGTGGTTTATATACACCATGGAATATTACTCAGCCATTAAAAAGAATTCATCTGAATCAGTTCTAATGAGATGGATGAAACTAGAGCCCATTATACAGAGTGAAGTAAGCCAGAAAGATAAAGAACATTACAGCATACTAACACATATATATGGGATTTAGAAAGATGGTAATGATAACCCAATATGCAAAACAGAAAAAGAGACACAGAAGTATAGAACAGACTTTTGAACTCTGTGGGAGAAGGTGAGGGTGGGATGTTTCAAAAGAGCAGCATGTATATTATCTGTGGTGAAACAGATCACTAGCCCGGGTGAGATGCATGAGACGAGTGCTCGGGCCTGGTGCACTGGGAGGACCCAGAGGAGTCGGGTGGGGGGGGGTTGGGAGGGGTGATCGGGATGGGGAATACGTGTAACTCTATGGCTGATTCGTGTTAATGTATGACAAAACCCACTGAAATGTTGTGAAGTAATTGGCCTCCAACTAGTAAAATAAAATTAAAAAAAAAAAAGTATATTTTGTCTTATGCAAGTATTGCTATCCTAGCTTCTTTTTGTTTTCATTTGCACGGAATACCTTTTTCCTTCTCCTCATTTTGATTCTGTGTGTATTTAGAGCCTAAGTGAGCCTCTTGCAGACATCGTATATATGGATCCTTCTTTTGGGGATATCCATCCAGTCACTCTATGTCTTTTGATTGGAGTTTTTAGTGCATTTATAATTACAGTAATTATTTATAGTTATATACTTATTGCCATATTGTTAATTGTTTTGTTGGTTGTTTTTGTAGTTCTTTTTTTATTTATTTTTTGTTTTTTAGCTCTCTTGTCTTATTTGATGACTATCTTTAGTATTTTGTTTGGATTATTTTCTCTTTCTGTGTGTAAATCTACTATAGATTTTTGTCATGTGATTACCATGAGGCTTATATGTATATGAGACATATATATTGGCATTTGTGTATGTGTATATATATATATATATATATAATTTTAAGTTGCTGATCTCTAGGTTCAAATGCATTTTAGCAATCCTGCATTTTATTCTCCCCCCTCATTATTACTGTTTTTGATATCATATTTTACATCTGATTTGTGTATACCTTCACTAGCTTTGTTCATAGTGATGCTTCCTAAAGCCCACTTGACTTCACACTTCAGGATGTCTGGCTCTAGGTGAGTGATCACACCACTGTGATTATCTGGGTCATGAAAATCTTTTTTGTACAGTTCTTCTGTGTATTCTTGCCACCTCTTCTTAATATCTTTTGCTTCTGTTAGGTCCATACCATTTCTCTCCTTTATTGAGCCCATCTTTGCATGAAATGTTCCCTTGATACCTCTAATTTTCTTGAAGAGATCTCTAGTCTTTCCCATTCTATTGTTTTCCTATATTTCTTTTCACTGACCATGGAGGAAGGCTTTCTTATCTCTCTTGGCTATTCTTTGAAACTTTGCATTCAAATGGATATATCTTTCCTTTTCTCCTTTGCTTTTGGCTTCTCTTTACAGCTATTGGTAAGGCCTCCTCAGACAGCCATGTTGCTGTTTTGCATTTATTTTTCTTGGGGATAGTCTTGATCCCTGTCTCCTGTACAATGTCATGAACCTCTGTCCATAGTTCATCAGGCACTCTGTCTATCAGATCTAGTCCCTTAAATCTATGTCTCACTTCCACAGTATAATCATAAGGGGTTTGATTTAGAGCCTACCTGAATGGTCTATTGGTTTCCCTTACTTTCTTCAATTTAAGTCTGAATTTGGCAATAAGGAGTTCATGATCTGAGCCACAGTCAGCTACTGGTCTGTGCTGACTGTATAGAGCTTCTCCATCTTTGGCCACAAAGACTATAATCAATCTGATTTCAGTGTTGACCATCTGGTGATGTCCATGTGTAGAGTCGTCTCTTGTGTTGTTGGAAGAGGGTGTTTGCTATGACCAGTGCATTCTCTTGGCAGAACTCTATAAGCCTTTGCCCTGCTTCATTCTGCACTCCAAGGCCAAATTTGCCTGTTACTCCAGGTGTTTCTTGACTTCTTACTTTTGCATTCCAGTCCCCTATAATGAAAAGGACATCTTTTTTGGGTGTTAATTCTAGAAGGTCTTGTAGGTCTTCATAGAAGCGTTCAGCTTCAGCTTCTTCAGCATTACTGGTCGGGGCATAGGCTCAGATTACTATGATATTGAATGGTTTGCCTTGGAAATGAACAGAGATCATTGTGTCGTTTTTGAGTTTGCATCCAAGTATTGCATTTCAGACTCTTTTGTTGACCATAATGGCTACTCCATTTCTTCTGAGGGATTCTTGCCCACAGTAGTGGATAAAATGATCATCTGAGATTCACCCATTCCAGTCCATTTTAGTTCGCTGATTCCTAAAATGTCAGTGTTCACTCTTGCCATCTCCTGTTTGATCACTTCCAATTTGCCTTGACTCATGGACCTAACATTACAGGTTCCTATGCAATATTGTTATTTACAGCATTGGATTTTACTTCCATCACCAGACACATCCACGACTGGGTCTTGTTTTTGCTTTGGCTCTGTCTCCATTCTTTCTCGAGTTACATCTCCACTGATCTCCAGTAGCATACTGGGCACCTACCGACCTAGGGAGTTCATCCTTCAGTGTCCTATCTTTTTGCTTTTTCATACTGTTCATGGGGTTCTCAGGCAGGAATACTGAAGTGGTTTTCCATTCCCTTCTCCAGTGGACCACATTTTGTTGGAACTCTCCACGATGACCCATCCATCTTGGATGGCCCTACACGACAAGCCTCATAGTTTCATTGAGTTAGACAAGGCTGTGGTTCATGTGATCAGATTAGTTAGTTTTCTATGATTGTGATTTTCAGTCTGTCTGCCCTCTGATGGAGAAGGATAAGAGGCTTATGAAAGCTTCCAGATGGGATAGACTGACTGAAGGGGATATTGGGTCTTGTTCTGATGGGCGGAGCCATGCTCAATAAATCTTTAATCCAATTTTCTGTTGATGGAGATGTGTTCCCTCCCTGTTATTTACCTGGGGCCAAACTATGGTGGAGGTAATGAAGATAATGCTGACATCCCTCAAAATATCCCATGCATGTACTCCTACAGTCCATGCTCCCAACCCTGCAGCAAGTCACCACCAACCCATGCCTTTGCTGGAGACTCCTGGACACTCACAGGCAAGTCTCCTGTGGGGTCACTGTTCCTTTCTCCTGGGTCCTGGTGCACAAGGTTTCATTGTGCCCTCCACGAGTCTATTTCCCAGTCCTATGTAAATTCTGGCAGGTGTATGGTGGAGTTAATGGCGACAGCCTCCAAGAGGACTTATGCCGTACGAACACCCAGAGCCCCTGTCCTTGCGGCAGATCACTGCCGACACGTACCTCCACAGGAGCTCTCTGTCTCAAACACAGCTCTGTCTCAGTCTCTGTGGGGTCCCTGGGTCCTGGTGCACACAAGGTTTGTTTGAGCCCTCTGAGCATCTCTGGTGGGAATGGGGTTTGATTCTAAATGCGAATTCGCCCCTCCTACTGTCTTGCTGGGGCTTCTCCTTTGCCCTTGGACCTGGGGTATCTCCTCACAGATGATCCAGTACCTACTGTCTTACTGGGGCTTCTCTGAGCTTGTACATGGAGTATCTCCTCTCGGCTGCTCACCACTCCTTTGATTGTGTGGATCACGATAAACTGTGGAGAATTCTGAAAGAGATGGGAATACCAGACCACCTGACCTGCCTCTTGAGAAATCTGTATGCAGATCAGGAAGCAACAGTTAGAACTGGATAATGGAACAACAGGTTCCAAATAGGAAAAGGAGTACATCAAGGCTGTATATTGTCACCCTGCTTATTTAACTTATATGCAGAGTACATCATGAGAAACGCTGGGCTGGATGAAGCACAAGCTGGGATCAAGATTACTGGGAGAAGTATCAATAACCTCAAATATGCAGAGGACACCACCCTTTTGGCAGAAAGTGAGGAAGAACTAAAGAGCCTCTTGATGAAAGTGAAAGAGGAGAGTGAAAAAGTTGGCTTAAAGTTCAACATTCAGAAAACTAAGATCATGGCATGCAGTCCCATCACTTCATGGCAAATAGATGGGGAGACAGTGGAAACAGTGGCTGACTTTATTTTTTTGGGCTCCAAAATCACTGCAGATGGTGACTGCAGTCATGAAATTAAAAGACGCTTGCTCCTTGGAAGGAAAGTTATGACCAACCTAGATAGCATATTAAAAAGCAGAGACATTACTTTGCCAACAGAGGTTCATCTTGTCAAAGCTACGGTCTTTCCAGTAAACTTTTCCAGTAGTCATGTATGGATGTGAGAATTGGACTCTAAAGAAAGCTGAGAGCTGAAGAATTGATGCTTTTGAACTGCGGTGTTGGAGAAGACTCCTGAGAGTCCCTTGGATTGCAAGGAAATCCAACCAGTCCATCTTAAAGGAAATCAGTCCTGAATGTTCATTGGAAGGACTGATGTTCAAGCTGAAACTTCAATACTTTGGCCACCTGATGCGAAGAGCTGGCTCATTGAAAAGACCCTGATGCTGGGAAAGATTGAAGGCAAGAGGAGAAGGGGAAAACAGAGGATGAGATGATTGGATGGCATCACCGACTCAATGTACATGAGTTTGAGTAAACTCCGGGAATTGGTGATGGACAGGGAGGTCTGGTGTGCTGCAGTCCATGGGATCGCAGAGGGTCAGACATGACTGAGCAAATGAACTGAACTAACTACTTATTGTGAATATAGATTTTTTTTTTTTTTTTTTTACTACTTTTGTCTTTTACCTTTCTTCCTAGCTTTGTGTATGGATGATTTCCTATCTTTTCTATATATCTGCCTTTGCTGACTAGCTTTTTCCTTTTGTAGTTTTTATATTTTTAGTTGTGGTCTTTTCTTATTTTGCTTAGAGAAGTTCCTTTAACATTTGTTGTAAAGCTCTTTTGTTGGTGCTGAACTCTCTTAGAACTTGCTTGCCTATAAAACTTTTGATTTCTCCTTCAAATCTGAGTGAGAGCCTTACCAGGTAACAAGTCCTTGGTTGTAGGATTTCCCCTTTCATCACTTTGTCATGCCACACCCTCTGACCAACAATTTCTGCTGAAAAATCAACTGATAGTCTTATGTGATTTCCTCTGCACATAACTTGTTGCCTTTTCCTTGTTGCTTTTAGTAGTCTCTTTTTATCTTTACTTTTTCCTGTTTTAATTACTGTATGTCTTGGTGTAATTTTCCTTGGGTTATCATCGTTGGTATTCTGTTCTTTCTGGAACTGGATGCATGTGACATTTTTCAGATTAGGAAACTTTTCAGCTATTATGTCTTCAAGTATATTCTATAGCCCTTTCTCTTTCTTTTATTCTTTTGGGACCCCCTGTAATGTGAATGCTAGTATGTTTGATGTTGTCTCAGAAGTCTCTTAAATGGTCTTAATTTAAATATTTTTCTTTTGTCTATTAAGCTTGAGTGATTTCCACTCTTCTCTTCCCCTGTTTGCTAATTTTATTTTGCAGCATCTAATCTATTATTGACTCCTTATAGTGTAATTTTTAGTTCAGTTATGTTTTTCAGTTCTGTTTGGTTCTTTTTTTAAAAAAATTATTTGTTCAATATCTCACTGTGTTCATGCATTTTTTTCTTCTGAACTAAAAATTATACTATAAGGAATCAACATAGGTTAAAACATTTAATGTTCATAGACCCTGTTCAATTTAAATATATGAAGATGTACTTTACTATTTTTATTCCTAAATAGTACCCCTTCATGTAGATAGACTATAATTTATTTAGTCAATATAATATAGTAGTCAAGATCAGGGACCTTAGAATCTGACTCCAACATTTGAATCATAACTCTGCCCACTTAACAGCTATGTGACCTGGGGCAAGTTTATTAACTTATCAGTGTTGCAGTTTCCTGGGAATAATAATGATATTTGTATACTAGCATTTGCAGGTTACTTTTTGCTACTTGACTTGCACACTTGTTTTAGAGGGCAGCCTAGATTAGGTACATCTTGCCTCAATCTTACAATGACTGCTATAGATAAAACAGATCAAGAAGGAGTGTGAAGGTGTCAGAAGAAGGGCGCAGTATTAAATAGGGGGGATAGGGAGACAAAATTTGTGCAAAGACCTGAAGAAGGTAAGGGGATGAGACATATAGATGCTGGAATAAGAGAATTCTAGGCAGAAACAAAGACTCTGAGGCAGGAGCATGACTGCTATGTTAAAGGTATAGCAAAAAGCCCAATTGTCCTAGAGTGGATTAAAGAAAGAAGGGAGTGTGGGAGATGGGGTCAGGTGGTGTAGGGCCTTACAGGAAAAGTGGGAGTGAAAGAAGAATACTCAGCTAAGGAGTAATGAAATGAAACATGTTTGCAGGGATCTTGATACTTGATACTCTTGATGGTATTTTGTGAATAGTCTTTAAGGGACCAAGAACAGAAACAGAGAGACTGTGAGACTATTGCAGTAGTGCAGATGAGAGATGATTGTCATATTGGATCAAGTAGGTAGTGACAGGTAGTTATATTATGTGTATGTGTTTATATATACAATGAAAAGATAATCAGTATTTGCTGAGAGAGTTTGGGGTATAAAAAAAGAATGAAGTCAAGGGTGACACCAAGGTTTGGTAGCCAGAACAAAAGGAAGGAGAGAGGTAATATTTACTGACAGGATGTATTTGGAAAGTATGTTTAGCGAGTTCAAATTTAAACATTCTAGACATCGAAATGAAGATGTCATGTAAGTAATAGATATTTTAGGTAGACAATGTGGTTAAAAGAATAAGAGAATGGAATATAAGAAACTTAATGAGGATTATCTCAAAGGCACATGGTGATTGGTTGGGTGTCTGGGATGAGGGAAAAGGAGTCAAAATGAATGAAATTATGATTCCCTGTGACACAAACCATTTACACTCAGGAGACTTTGTGGAAGTACTTGATATCTGTGGATTATATGTCTTCATCTGTATGATAGAGATCTTTGCTCACAGAAATTTTTTTCACACTTTATTTTTTTAATTTATTTTTATTAGTTGGAGGCTAATTACTTTACAATATTGTTGGCTGCTATCCAAAAATGTATGGCTCACAGAATTTCTAAAGGCATAAATGAGAGACTTATGGAAAGTTTATTGAATGCTGAATGATTTTATGAATAACATTGCAAAAGGGAAGCTGGTCTGAAGATGAGGTGATGACATCCACACATACCTTACAAGGAAAGACCGAGACCCAAGGGGCAGAAATGTCTTCCCTTAAAATGTCTCATCTGCATCAGAAGTCAAGGTCTCTCATTCTATGTTTCCCACCCACCAAGGCCACATTGTCTACTTCAGGAGTAATTCCTTTTTAACTACCAGCTGCTCCATATCAGTGAGGATACTAAGGCACCTCAGTCAGAGTCTGGGATCCTTGGGAGAGAAAAAAATTGGAGGATATTCCCACCTGAATACTTGAGAATTTCAAGGTCTTCAATGACTAATGTTGAAGGGGTAAGCTATGAACTTTGTTAGATTAAGGTTTTCCTGTACCACCAACTAGTTTGAGATATCGGTTTTCTGTCCTGCACAATAGGAATAATAATACCAACCTTAGAGTGTCATTGTAAGAATTAGAAGAATAATATTTCTAAAATGCATGGAACAAACCCTGGTTCATTACAGGTTCAGAGAAAACCAGGTCCCTTCATTTTATCTTTTTCTAATTTTGGTAGGGTGGGAATGGCTACTGGATGGTCCCATCTTACAATGCTCTTGGGCTTATGGGCACTGATGCCCAGCCATGATCAGTTACCTGAGATGTCCATGAGGAGATGGAGCCTATCTCTCCCTCAGTTTTCTGCTCCACCTGAGGGACAGGAGGTCAGAAATGGTGTCCTATTACAGATCCCCCGCCTCCTCCCTCACCTGTTCACCATCCAGCAGCCTCTTAGTATTGCTCACAATGCTCAAGCCCTCAGCAGGGACCACGTTTATACAGTCTGAAGGCAGATATGAGGCAGCTGAACTGAGCTGAGCAAGGAGGAGAACCAAGTGACCCAGGAATCTGGGCCAGATGAGAAGCCACAGCAGCTCACAGTACTAGATTGAGCCCACTTCTGACCCAAGAGCTGGGGCCAAAGGCAGGAAGCAGGGACTTCCAAGAGGTGAGGACCTCCAGAGAAAGGATAAGCTCCCCCACACCAAAGTGTGGCTGAAACAGGTCTTCGGGCAGTGTGAGACTATCCCTGCCTCCAACCTCCGGGACAGGTGGGGTTGCTGGAGCTCATCATGTCCATCTTTGATTCCCTGTAGATTCACTACCAGAAAAATCTTCAGCAATCTCTTCTTTGGGGCTCAGTTTGCTGTGTCCCCCTGGGAGTTAGGAAGAAGTGTTGCTCAGATCTTTCACAGACAGAGGGACGTGTCCTTGTCTCCTTGGCACTGGTTTCCTGTGACCCCAACACCCTCCTGAGGAAGCCCTAGGTGAATCTAGCAGGGAAGACTCATAAGCAATCTCACGGCTTACTGTGGCAGGGCCTCAGTCATGTGTTTGAAAAGGTCAGTATAGGAGAGACCATGTCTAAACCTCTGTGAACCAGACAAGCATCATGAAACATGTGGTTAGGAAGAGGGCTTTGGGCAGGATGGTAGGGTTCCAGGAGTTAGGGGTGGGAGCAAGGAGCAGGGAAAGAGAACCATCATTCCCGACAGAGGGATGTGAGTGAGTAAAAAAGAGGCTGACCTAGAGACAGAGGCCAGCAGGACTCTTCAATACAAGAAACTGGAGAGGTGTGGTTCAGATCTTCCCACAAAATTTACTCTTCCTATCCCCTGGAAGCCTCATCAAGGATAGTCGGAGGATACTGACATCCATCTTCATGACCAAGTACTCCTATCCCAGAAAGGGATAGGCTGGAGCTATTTTTCTAAGAATGCAACTCCTGACTTTGAGGTCCTAGGATTCTTTTCTGAGAAACATAAGTCTTGGAAGGGGGGTGAAGTGGTACAGATTCCTCCTTCAACTTTAAAGGAAGGTGGGTTTGGGGCCCTTGGGCTGAGTTGAGGCCAAAGTCCAGGTGAACACAAGTAGCCAAGAATAAGGTATATAATGTACACTACACACTCTTCCCAATACAAGTGTACTGTGGGACAAACAGACTTCGCCCCATGTGAGGCACAGAGAAAGCCTCAGGCCAGTCCTCTGTGGGTTCCCACCTATATGTGCTGCCTCCATGGACCCCCAACTCAGCATCCAACACCAAGGTCCTAACTCCTTCCTCTGTGGCATGGACCATCTCCACACAGTCCCCATGCTTGGAATCAGGTTCTCAGAAAGACACACACCAACCACACACCAGAGGCTGTGGGGATTAGCACAGTCAGGAAGGTCCTCTTTGGGAAGCTTCAAGAAGAGAGGGGTCAGAAGTTGAATCAATGGCAGAGGAGGAGGGCTTGTTCTGCACCTGTGAGGATCCTGAGTGGGACGCAGCTTGGAGGGGCATCAGAGGAAGTGGTAGGACCACATAGGTCCAGGTAACGGTGGTCAGGAGGATCAGAGTACAGCAAACTAAAGGCCGTTGGAACTGGACCAGAGAGGTGGAAGAGGCAGGTGTCTGCAGGGATCAAGCTCCTGGTGGAGGTGTCCTAGGAATGTCAGTTCTTCTGTTTCCTCCAATTAAATTATCTTCACAGCATGACCTGGCTTACAGACCTCACTGTAGATAGTAGTGAGAGGTATCCTTTCTTTCAGATGCTGTTCTCTGATAACCTGAGAATGCAAGACAAAGGGTTCCTGAAATAGCTGAGGGATAGAGGAGCCCTAGAAGGACCAGAATAGAACCAGTGGATGACATGCAATGCTTATGAATTCCCCTACGTGCCCAGCATTATATTGACCCCAAGCGCAAATTTTCTTAGTTAACACTGTTGATGGTCTGGAAAGTGTTAAAGAGGCAGTAGGAACAGAAACATCAGTGACAAGATATGACAAACCCAGGCCAGGCAGTGAGAGACCTGGGAGAGCACAGTGCCCAGCTCTCACCTTGTTCGAGCTCTCTTGAGATTCCTGCTGGCTCAGCTCTGCATACTGGATGCTATCATTATCATCATCTTGTGATCTTGCACCTGAGAGACAGGCAGAGTGGAGCTTGAATCTGAGCCTTGGAAAACTGTACCCTCATCCACTGCTATGGGCACAGACCATGGCCAGACCTACTAAACCCTCTGCAGGGACATTCCCAGGCAACAAACTGTAGGAGAAAGGATATCCAGAATGTAGTGAGAAAGAGAGGTATGTGGGCATGAAAGGAGAAGGGCAACCTGCCTCTTCCAGTCTCCATCTTCTTCCTACGTGTCTTCCAAAGGTACAGTCCACCTCCGAGGATCAATAACACAGCCGCAACTGCCCCAAGGATGCCGGGCAAGAGGTCAGCATTGACCTGTTTGGCTGAATCTGTTTTCCTCAAACACAGAGGGCAAATAAGTTAAAGTCAAGAGAGAGCTTGAGATATTCACTGCCAGAGGAAGAGAGACAACAGGTGGAGAAGTCTAAAGAGTCCTGGTTCAGAGGCTGAAGAGGGAGAAGTATAGCAGTTTCATTCCTTCAACAAGTTCCTAAGCTACTGTTTGGTGACAGGGGCACTGAGATGAGTAAGATGGGGTGGAGAGGACTGAGAAAATATCAGTCTGCTAGACAGAGGGATTGCAGTAGAACAGAGCTTTACCCTTTGCACAGAGGTCCTCAGGGAAGGCCTCCCAGAGGAGGTGATGCATAAACTGATCTTGAGTGATGAGTAGCAGCTTCCCAGATATTCAAGGTATTCCAGGAAGAAGGGATACCACATTTGGGCACAATATTCCAGGAAGAAGGGATACCACATTTGGGAAATGGCAGTATCTAAAGCCAGCCCCTGGGAGTTGCTAGCACCTTATTGCAGCAGGCAGGACTGGGCAGGGAATGAGATATAAGTGAGGGGGATTAGTGAGGGCTTGTGGGTAATGCTGAGTATTGAAAATTACCTGAAACTCTAGCTTTGGGGTAGAGAGGTCCAATTAACAGATGTTTTAAGTGATCCTGCATTTCAGACCCCTGCAACAGCTCATGGAGGATGGTTACAGAGGGTAAGACAGCACACAGGATAAGGTTATTCATTCATTAAATGCAACTTTGATTACATAAACTTTGGCCAGAAGCTTGTGCTTGCACAGGGATTCAAAGGAGAACAAAACGTGGCTCCTGCCTTCATACTGTTCCTGTCCATGGAGGAGACAAATCCATAAACAGATAGTCACCACTCAGTATGGGGGTGGCCACAGACATCCTGAGGGTGTCGATGCCTGAAAGCAGGATGGCTACATCATTGCAGGGCTCTGTGCAAAATGAAAAGGCAGACCCCTTGTTAAAAAATTATGAAAATTGCAAGACATCAGTAGATTTTTAGACAAATTAGCAGATTTTTAGACCAATCATGGGGCCTATTTTAGGGCAGGGCCATGTGTGAATGCATTTTCACATGCCCACGTATCTGCAGTGACTGAGGAGTATCCTCCATGAAGAATAAGACAGGAAGTTGAGGACACAGGGTGAAGAAGGGCTGATGGTCAAGGAAATAACATGTCCAGAGGTGCAAAAACTTGCAAAAGCAGGGCACATTCTGGGACAACAAACAAGGAATTGAGTGGTAAGTGTATAAATAAGACCAGAAATGTGGACAGAAGAGCATCTGAGCCCCTCCGTGACATCCCACAGGAAGTCATGGAGGTCAGACTTGAAGAAAAGCCACAAATGACCCAGTATGATTACTTTCCTAAAGACCATGCTGAATGCACAATGAATGTTGGATAGTGGTGGAGAGAGGTACTCAAAACTGCTACCTGGACTAGCAGGGGCAAGCAGTTTAGAGTAGGTCATGGATGTGAGACACGCTGAAAAGCAAAACTAAGCTGGCTGTTTTTCCTAGACTCCTGTATGAAGCGGCCAGATAGAAAGCAGCGCTAACAAAATGGTGGGAAGGAAAGCTCTGAGCCCCCAGACCTCAGTGCTATCTGATTCTGAAAGTGCTCCTCCCCTCTGGCAGATTGCACTCACCATGGACGCAGACGCTCCCAAGGTCGAAGGAGGCAGTTTTATTTCCCATGGGGTTGCTGACCGCACAGACGAGGCTGGCATGGGGCTGGCCTCTAGGCAAGCTCACAGCCAGGATGTGTGAGTTGGAGGCTGGTTCTAATGTCCTTCTCTGCTCCCATTCTTCGGGGAGGCTCTTGTTCTCCCAGGTCACATTCAGGTCTTCTGTGGCCCCAGAGACTCTGCACTCCAGGGTGACGTTGCACCAGCCTGGTGTGATGGATGTTGACCCCATCAGAATCTGGGGAAAGGGCACAGGCTCTGCGGTAGGAGGCAACAAAAGAATAAAACTTCACAGATGTGGAAAGCATTACATGCCCCAGTTTAATGTCTATTACCTCATTGTAGCCAAGGCGTGTAAGGAAGCCTTATAAAGAAAGTGAGTGAGCGAGTGATAGTCACTCAGTCATGTCTGACTCTCTGCAATCCCATGGACTGTAGCCTGCCAGTCACCTCTATCCACGGAATTTTCCAGGCAAGAACATTGGAGTGGGTTGCCATTTCCTTCTCCTATAAAGAAAGTGGGTGCATTTTATACTTAAAACATAATTTTCCTGAAGCTAAATATTCACCAAGAACTTGGAATGGGGCCACAGGGTTCAGTTCAGTTCAGTCACTCAGTTGTCTCCGACTCTTTGCGACCCCATGAATCGCAGCATGCCAGGCCTCCCTGTCCATCACCAACTCCTGGAGTTTACTCAAACTCATGTCCATTGAGTCGGTGATGCCATCCAGCCATCTCATTCTCTGTCATCCCATTCTCCTCCTGCCCTCAATCCCTCCCAGTGTCAGCCTTAGAGTTAGCCCCTATGTAATTTCACTAGATTTCACAAGCCTTAAGAATCATCCACAAGAAAATAAAATTTGGATTCCATTTTCTTAGGACCTATTATTTTTTAAAAATTGGATTTTTCCCAGAAGAGAAAGAAGTTTTGGAGCTTGGGACAGAAGGGCTTGTCCTGGTTCATGGCCTGTGTCTCCAGCTGAGATGAAGCATAGGACAGCACAGCTCTTATGGGAAAGGACATCTGGTTAGTTCTGGAAGGCCAGAGAAAGGTACTAGGCTTCCAACAGTAGAGAGACATTTGTGGGAGATGCAGTGGTAGCAACTAGGAATGACAATTCCAAGTGCGGTTAGAACATGTCACTGAACTTGTGGTATAGACAGGAAGAAAAATGACAGATTTACAAGTTGCCTTAGAAATCCCATGGGGACTTATGAGTTGTCTTCTCCATAGAAGGATATTTCCCTATGCAGGGAGGATCATTAGGAAAAAACAGTGTTCACTAAATGGGCTCCATAATAAGCATTGCAGTGTAAACTTTCTGTATGCTTATGTAGCACTTAAGAGCTAAATTGTGGTGTCTTTTCTGAGTGAGGCCATTAATGGATTGGCTCTGAGTGAGAAGACAGTGTACAGGGGATACTAACTACACTTGGATTTCCAAATCATGGTAGAATAATAGCCCCTCAAAGATGTCCATGTCTTAATCCCTGGAACCTGTGGATATGTTACATTACATGAAAAAGGGGAATTAAGATAGCAGATAGAATGAAGTCTGCTAATCAGTTGACCTTAAAATAGTGAGATTATTCTGGATTATCTGTATGGGCAAAATGCAACCATAAGTTTCCCTGAAAGAGAAAGAAGGCATTGATGCTAGCAAGACACCAAGATATATGATTTAACAACTATCCATGGTCAGAAATACGTCTCTGAGATCTTCAGAGTTCAGTTGGGGGATTCCAGCCCTTTGGTGGACCAAAAATCCTAGGTCAGCACAGGGAAAGGGTAAGAAGAGCAGTTTTGCTTTAAATCATCACCTTGATCCCACCCCAGGATGACTCAGTGCTGAGAGAGATGCCTCTAGACTGTGACCTTTCCCACAGGAGAAAGAGGGAATGAAGTGACAGTCTAGCTTCCCCATTATTTGTGAGACACTGCCTGGGAAGCTGGCTTCTGTCTCACTGCAGCCAGAACAGTGAGGACATCATTCCAGTGTGTGTGCATGTGTGCTAAGTCACTTAAGTTGTGTCTGACTCTTTGCAAACCTATGGACTGTAGCCCACCAGGCTACAGTATTCTCCAGGCAAGAATACTGAACTGGACTGCCATGCCCTTCTCCAGGGGATCTTCCCAACCCAGGGATCAACCCACATCTCTTATGTCTCCTGCATTGGCAGGTGGGTTCTTTACCAAACAAATGTAAGTGGAAGGAGATCACAGCAACTGGGACACATGGCCATGAAAACCATTTCTCACATATACCCACAGATGGTGGTCAATGCAGCCCTATACCCAGAACCTCACTTACTCCTGCAGCCAGCATCCCACATGCCTCTACAGCTGAAGCCTCACATATATTGAGCTTTACAGTGAATGTCTTTTTTTCCCCCTTAAAGCCATCCCTAAAAGACTGTAAGAAGAGACTTCTTACTCAAATACACAGCCACCAATGCAAGGCTACAAGAATGGAGAATCAGGGAAACATGACAATACCAAAGGAGCAAAACTAACTCCAATAACCAACCTCAAATAAATAGAGATCTATAAAATGCCTAACAAAGAATTCAATATAGTGATGTTAAATAAGCTCAGCAAGCTACCAAAGAACACAGACAGACCACTAAGCAAAATTTGGAAAAAAATTTATGACCAAAATGAGAAGTTCAACACAGAGATGGGAAACATTCAGAAGAACCAAACAGAAATTCTGGAACTAAAAATACAACTGCATTAAAAATTCAATAAAGGGTCTCATCAGCAGACTTGATCAAGCAGAAGAAACACCCAGCAAACTCAAAGATAGAGCATTTGAAATTATACAGTCAGAGTAGGAAAAGAGAAAAGAGTGAAAAAAGCCGATGGGATACCACAGGAAAATCAATATACACATTATGGGAGTTCCAAAGAGAAGACAAAGAAAAAAAGTAGAAAGCTTATTTAAAGAAATTATGGCTGAAAAATTCCAAAAGTCTGGGCAAGTAAATGTACATTAAGATTCATGAAGTCCAAAGTTTCCATGATGGTATAATCAAAGAAGTATAAGTCAAGACATGTAATGATTGAATATTCAAGAGTCAAAGACAAAGACAGACTTTTGAAAATAGCAAGAGAAGAGCATCATATACAAGGGAATCTCTATAAGAATATCATCAGAAGATGGCAGAGGAATAGGATGGGGAGACCACTTTCTCCCCTACAAATTCATCGAAAGAACAATTGAACGCTGAGCAAACTTCACAAAACAACTTCTGATCGCTAGCAGAGGACATCAGGTACCCAGAAAAGCAGCCCATTGTCTTCAAAAGGAGGTAGGACAAAATATAAAAGATAAAAAGAGAGACAAAAGAGCTAGGGATGGAGACCCATCCCGGGAAGGGAGTCTTAATAGAGAAAGTTTCCAAATACCAGGAAACCCTCGCACTGGTGGGTCTGGGGGGAAGTTTTCAAATCTCGGAGGGCAACCTAACTGGGAGGAAAAATAAATAAAACCCACAGATTACGTGCCTAAAAGCAACTCCCAGCAGAAAGTACCCCAGATGCCCACATCCACCACCAGGAAGTGGGAGTGGGATGGAAAGGAGCCGGCGACATTGCTTAGGGTAAGGACGGGGCCGAAGGCCCTGAGAGCAATCAGAGGGAGCTTTTGTGAGATAGCAACTTATACTGTGGGATAGCAAGAGAGAGAGAGAAAATTAACTGGCCCAAACACACTGCCGACCATTTGCAGAAGAAGAGCTAGCCGGCGGCAGACCGGCCATCCCTGCTGGAGGCAGGAGGCAGGGGGGAGGGGAAAGGGGCAAACTCGGGTTCAGAGATGGCATCCCCTACCACACTGCAAACAGGCCTCCAGTTTCTAACCAAATAGTTCCTGAGATTCTGGATGGTCGACATCGGCCGGGAGGGTCACGGCTAAACACAAGGCACACGCACCCGACTGGCAGGGGCGGAAACTGAGGCTGGGGCCGCGGAGGGAAGAAGGTGCACCGCACCCAGGGAGAGTGCACTGGTCAAGCTCCTGGCTGCCTGAGCTGCTCGGGCTGGGGAAGGCACAAAACGCAGGCCCAACCGAGTCCGCGCTTTTGTGGAATACCCGAAACCTGGAACCGCATGCAACACAGGGCACGCTCCATATAGAGCAGCCGGGAGCCTGAGCAGTGTAGACAGGGAAAGCACACACACCCGTGAGCGGGGGCAAAACCAGTGTGGCCAGAACACGGTGAGTGCTCCCCACACACGCCAGCGATATGTCTGCAGCGCCCCTCCCTCCCCACAGTAGGACTGAACTAGCGAACCTGAACAAAAGACCACCTCTGCCCACCTATGTCAGGGCAGAAATGAGGCACGGAAGAGACCGGCAAACAGAAGCCAAATAAACAAAGGGAACCGCTTCAGAAGGGACCGGTGCAACAGATTAAATTCTCTGTGGGTAACACCGACTACACCGGAAGGGGCCTATAGGTATCAAGAAGTGTAAGCTGGAACAGACGAGTTATCTGAAACTGAACCGAACCCACACTGACCGCAACAGCTCCAGAGAAATTTCTATATTTTTACCTTTTTTTCCCTTTTCTTTTTTTTTTTTTTAATTTTTCTCTTTTATTTTCTTTTAAAATTCCCCATTACTCCCCCATTACTCCTTAACTTTCATTTTTTTTCATATTTTTACAACTTTTTTAATTAGGAAAAATTTTTTTCTTGTTTTTTTTTTCTTTTTTTCCCTCTTATTTTCTTTTAAAGTCCTCTATTACTCCTCTACTACTGCTTAGTTTTCATTTTCATTTCACTATAACCTTGCCAAAAAAAAAAAAAAAAAAAAAAGAGAGAGAGAGAGAGAGAAGCCCTATTCTTAAACTGAACTTCATATATATTTCAAAAATCTTTTGTGTTTTTGTTTTTAATATTGTATTTTTAAGAGTCTAACCTCTACTCTAGATTTTTAATCTTTGTTTTTCAGTATGTGATAGAAATTTTGGACATTTAAGAATCCAATATTCAGTTCCCACTTTTAATCAGGAGTGTGTTGAGTACTCTCTCCCACTTTTGACTCTCCATTTTCTACCTCAGAACACCTCTATTTCCTCCCTTCCCCTTCTCTTCCCAATCCAATTCTGTGAATCTTTGTGGGTGTCTGAGATATGGAGAACACTTTGGGAACAGGGAACTGCGTGGATCTGTCTCTCTCCTCTTGAGTCCCCCCTTTTCTCCTCCTGCTCATCTCTATCTCTCTCCTCCCTCTCCTCTTCTTCATGTAACTCTGTGAACCCCTGTGGGTGTCCCTAACGGGGGAGACTCTTTTCACCATTAACCTAGAAGTTTTATTATCAGTGCTGTATAGTTGGAGAAGCCTTGAGACTACTGGAAGAATAAAACTGAAATCCAGAGGCAGGAGACTTAAGCCCCAATCCTGAGAACACCAGAAAAATCCTGACTAAATGGAACATTAAGTAATAAGAGACCATCCAAAAGCCTCCATACCTACACCAAAACCAACCACCACTCAAGAGCCGATAAGTTCTAGAGCAAGACATACCAAGCCAATTCTCCAGGAATGCAGGAACATAGCCCTGAGCGTCAACATACAGGCTGCCCAAAGTCACACCTAACACATAGGCCCATCTCAAAACTCATTAATGGACACTCCATTGCACTCCAGAGAGAAGAAATTCAGTTCCATGCACCAGAACACTGATGCAAGCTTCCCTAATCAGGAAACCTTGACAAGCCAATCGTCCAACCCCACCCACTGGGTGAAACCTCCACAATAAAAAGGAACCACAGACCACCAGAATACAGAAAGCCCACTCCAGACACAGCAATCTAAACAAGATGAAAAGACAGAGAAATATCCAACAGGTAAAGGGACATGAAAAATGCCCACCAAGTCAAACAAAAGAGGAGGAGATAGGGAATCTACCTGAAAAAGAATTTAGAATAATGATAATAAAAATGATCCAAAATCATGAAAACAAAATAGAGTTACAGATAAATAGCCTGGAGACAAAGATTGAAAAGATGCAAGGAATGTTTAACAAGGACCTAGAAGAAATAAAAAGGAGTCAATTAAAAATGAATAATGCAATAAATGAGATCAAAAACACTCTGGAGGGAACCAAGAGTAGAATAACGGAGACAGAAGATAGGATAAGTGAGGTAGAAGATAAAATGGTGGAAATAAATGAAGCAGAGAGGAAAAAAGAAAAAAGAATCAAAAGAAATGAGGACAACTTCAGGGACCTCTGGGACAATGTGAAACGCCCCAACATTCGAATCATAGGAGTCCCAGAAGAGGAAGACAAAAAGAAAGGCCATGAGAAGATACTTGAGGAGATAATAGCTGAAAACTTCCCTAAAATGGGGAAGGAAATAACCACCCAAGTCCAAGAAACCCAGAGAGTCCCAAACAGGATAAACCCAAGGCGAAACACCCCAAGACACATATTAATCAAATTAACAAAGATCAAACACAAAGAACAAATATTAAAAGCAGCAAGGGAGAAACAACAAATAACACACAAAGGGATTCCCATAAGGATAACAGCTGATCTATCAATAGAAACCCTTCAGGTCAGAAGGGAATGGCAGGACATACTGAAAGTAATGAAAGAGAATAATCTACAACCTAGATTACTGTACCCAGCAAGGATCTCATTCAGATATGAAGGAGAATTCAAAAGCTTTACAGACAAGCAAAAGCTGAGAGAATTCAGCACCACCAAACCAGCTCTTCAACAAATGCTAAAGGATCTTCTCTAGACAGGAAATGCAGAAAGGTTGTATAAACGTGAACCCAAAACAACAAAGTAAATGGCAACGGGACCACACCTATCAATAATTACCTTAAATGTAAATGGGTTGAATGCCCCAACCAAAAGACAAAGATTGGCTGAATGGATACAAAAACAAGACCCCTATATATGCTGTCTACAAGAGACCCACCTCGAAACAAGAGACACATACAGAATAAAAGTGAAAGGCTGGAAAAAAAATATTTCATGCAAATGGAGACCACAGGAAAGCAGGAGTTGCAATACTCATATCAGATAAAATAGACTTTTTTTTTTTTTTTTTTTAGTTGAGTACAATTTTTTACACCGGTGGGCCCAAGGCAGAGTCTCCTCTTCGCCAAGGACCAAATAGACTTTCAAATAAAGGCTGTGAAAAGAGACAAAGAAGGACACTACATAATGATCAAAGGATCAATCCAAGAAGAAGATATAATAATTATAATTATATATGCACCCAACATAGGAGCACCGCAATATGTACGGCAAACGCTAACAAGTATGAAAGAGGAAATTAATTGTAACACAATAATAGTGGGAGACTTTAATACCCCACTCACAACGATGGATAGATCAACTAAACAGATAATTAGCAACGAAACACAAACTTTAAATGACACAATGGACCAGTTAGACCTAGTTGATATCTATAGGACATTTCCCCCCAAAACAATCAACGTCACCTTTTTCTCAAGTGCACATGGAGCCTTCTGCAGAATAGATCATATCCTGGGCCATAAATTTAGTCTTGGTAAATTCAAAAAAATTGAAATCATTCCAGTCATCTTTTCTGACCACAATGCAGTAAGATTAGATCTCAATTACAGGAAAAAAGCTATTAAAAATTCAAACCTATAGAGGCTAAATAACACGCTTCTGAATAACCAACAAATCATAGAAGAAATCAAAAAGAAATCAAAATATGCATAGAAACGAATGAAAATGAAAACACAACAACGCAAAACCTATGGGACACTGTAAAAGCGATGCTAAGGGGAAGGTTCATAGCATTACAGGCTTACCTCAAGAAACAAGCAAAAAGTCAAACAAATAATGTAACTCTACACCTAAAGCAACTATAGAAGGAAGAAATGAAGAACCCCAGGGTTAGTAGAAGGAAAGAAATTTTAAAAATTAGGGCAGAAATAAATGCAAAAGAAACTAAAGAGACCATAGCAAAAATCAACAAAGCTAAAAGCTGGTTTTTTGAAAAAAATAAATAAAATTGACAAACCATTAGCAAGACTCATTAAGAAACAAAGAGAGAAGAACCAAATTAACAAAATTAGAAATGAAAATGGAGAGATCACAACAGACAACACTGAAATACAAAGGATCATAAAGGATCAGCAGCTCTATGCCAATAAAATGGACAACTTGGATGAAATGGACAAATTCTTAGAAAAGTATAACTTTCCAAAACTGAACCAGGAAGAAATAGAAGATCTTAACAGACCCATCACAAGCAATGAAATCGAAACTCTAATCAGAAATTTTCCAGCAAACAAAAGCCCAGGGCCAGATGGCTTCACAGCTGAATTCTACCAAAAATTTAGAGAAGAGCTAACACCTATCTTACTCAAACTCTTCCAGAAAATTGCAGAAGAAGGTAAACTTCCAAACTCATTCTATGAGGCCACCATCACCCTAATTCCAAAAGCAGACAAAGATGCCACAAAAAAAGAAAACTACAGGCCAATATCACTGATGAACATAGATGCAAAAATCCTTAACAAAATTCTAGCAAACAGAATCCAACAACATATTAAAAAAATCATACACCATGACCAAGTGGGCTTTATCCCAGGAATGCAAGGATTCTTTAATATCCGCAAATCAAACAATGTAATATACCACATTAACAAATTGAAAGATAAAAACCATATGATTATCTCAATAGATGCAGAAAAAACCTTCGACAAAATTCAACATCCATTTATGATAAAAACTCTCCAGAAAGCAGGAATAGAAGGAACATACCTTAACATAATAAAAGCTATGTATGACAACCCCACAGCAAGCATCACCCTCAATGGTGAAAAATTGAAGGTATTTCCCCTAAAATCAGGAACAAGACAAGGGTGCCCACTCTCACCACTACTATTCAACATAGTCTTGGAAGTTTTGGCCACAGCAATCAGAGCAGAAAAAGAAGTAAAAGGAATCCAGATAGGAAAAGAAGAAGTGAAACTCTCTCTGTTTGCAGATGACATGATCCTCTACCTAGAAAACCCTAAAGACTCTACCAGAAAATTACTAGAGTTAATCAACGAATATAGTAAAGTTGCAGAATATAAAATTAACGCACAGAAATCCCTTGCATTCCTATACACTAACAATGAGAAAACAGAAAGAGAAATTAAGGAAACAATACCATTCACCATTGCAACAAAAAGAATAAAATACTTAGGAGTATATCTACCTAAAGAAGCAAAAGACCTATACATAGAAAACTATAAAACACTGATGAAAGAAATCAAGGAGGACACAAACAGATGGAGAAATATACTGTGTTCATGGATTGGAAGAATCAATATTGTCAAAATGGCTATTCTACCCAAAGCAATCTATAGATTCAATGCAATCCCTATCAAGCTCCCAACGATATTTTTCACAGAACTAGAACAAATAATTTCACAATTTGTATGGAAATACAAAAAACCTCGAATAGCCAAAGCAATCTTGAGAAGGAAGAATGGAACTGGAGGAATCAACCTGCTTGACTTCAGACTCTACTACAAAGCCACAGTCATCAAGACAGTATAGTACCGGCACAAAGACAGAAATATAGATCAATGGAACGGAATAGAAAGCCCAGAGATAAATCCACAAACCTATGCACACTTTATCTTTGACAAAGGAGGCAAGGATATACAATGGAAAAAAGACAACCTCTTTAACAAGTGGTGCTGGGAAAACTGGTCAACCACTTGTAAAAGAATGAAACTAAAACACTTTCTAACACCATACACAAAAATAAAGTCAAAATGGATTAAAGGTCTAAATGTAAGACCAGAAACTATAAACCTCCTAGAGGAGAACATAGGCAAAACACTCTCCGACATAAATCATAGCAGGATCCTCTATGACCCACCTCCCAGAATATTGGAAATAAAAGCAAAAATACACAATTGGGACCTAATGAAACTTAAAAGCTTTTGCACAACAAAGGAAACTATAAGCAAGGTGAAAAGACAGCCCTCAGATTGGGAGAAAATAATAGCAAACAATGCAGCAGACAAAGGATTAATCTTAAAAATATACAAGCAGCTCCTGCAGCTCAAACAGCTTCGAAACATGTATATTATGTAGCGTGAAACAGATCACCAGCCTAGGTTGGATGAATGAGACAAGTGCTCGGGCCTGGTGCACTGGGAAGACCCAGAGGGATCGGGTAGAGAGGGAGGTGGGAGGATGGATCGGGATGGGGAATACATGTAAATCCATGGCTGATTCATGTCAATGTATGACAAAAGCCACTACAATATTGTAAGTAATTAGCCTCCAACTAATAAAAATAAATGAAAAAAAGAAGAATATCATCAAAGGAAGAGGAGGAAAAAAAGGAGGAGGGGAGACAGGAGGAGGAGGGAGTAGGACAAAGAGAAGAAACAGCAGCACCAGCTAACATCTATGGGCATCAATCCTCTAGGGTTGTTTTAAGTGCTTGACATGTATTAGCTTATTACAGAAATACTAGTGAAAGATACTGTTTTTATTCACATAATACAAGAGGACACTAGGCACACCCAAATTGAGTGAACAGAGATCCTATGGCCAATAAGCAGCAGAGTCAGGAAGGTTATTCTTGAGGTTACCAACAAGACACTGTTCATGTCCTTAGATGTTTTGTTAATGTCTCTTGGTACTATGATTGAGTTCTCGAGCATGGTTACCTCTAGAAGTCGTACCTTACTCAACGCAATGCAATGGCTATAAGCATTAAGGCCAGAGTGGGGAGATGCAGAAGGAATTTCACTCAGAATGGGCAGAGGAAAGTGAGACCACAGTAAAAATCTGTTGACGGTAGCTTCAAGCAACATGATATGGCTTGGAGAATTTGGTAATTAGCATCGACAAAAGTATCCCTTTATTATGAGAGATACTTTTGACTGACTAAAAGATATGGTCAGTGTTTTTTCCCACACTCACAGTTATGGCCGCCAGCCACCAGAAGTCTTTGCAGGTGACAAAAGCATGGGGAAGATGTCATTTGTTTAGCCTCTCTATATACTTAAATGACAGTTTCAACATCAGAACGTCTGTAGCTGTAGTGCAAGCTCTTGGAAGGGCGGGGCCATTTAGTCTTTGCCTGCACAGTGTCTAGAACTCAGCAGTCATTTAGATATATGACCTAATATTCATTTAGGAAGAATGATTATTAAGAACCAATAAGCCACATAAACCTCTGGCCTCTAGGCTTTGCGGATCAGAAACGCTTGTGCTCTGGGTCCAGGCTCTGCCACCTCCTGACTGGGTGATTACAGAAATCACTTAAGCATTCTAAACCTCAATTTCCTTACATATAGAAAGAGAGACTTACAACATATATTTCTTGGAGATATTTTGAAGATGCGATTATGAGGTAAGAATTGAGAGTATGAACTGTGGAACAGACTTGCAAGGATTTTGAACTTTTGCCCTGTCCCTTAATTAGATATATGATCCTGGAGAAATTGTCTAAACTCACTGCAACTCAGTTTTCTCATCTGAAAAATGTGATAATAATAGTACTTACCTCATGGGGTTTTTGTGAGGACTAAGTTAATACATATAAAGTGCTGAGAACAGTGTCTGGCATATAGGAAGTTCTGTTTAAATGTTCAGTCATAGAATGCTTTTAAAGCTCATGGCACACTGGAAATGCTCAATTAATGGTTGCCATAGTGTATTTTACTGGTAATAGTCAACATAAGCTGAAAGGGGGGGGGGCATCTACTGCAAAATGTGAATGAATTGCAAATTGCTACAAATTATGATTTTAATAGTGCTACTGTCTGTTTCCTGTTAGTGACACTCTAAACTGTTCGCTCCTCAAAAAAAAAAAAAAAAAAAAATCACCAGATTTCTCAGCAGAAACCAAGAGAGAATGGAATGATGTATTCAAAGTACTGAAAAAACCCCACTGGTAACCAAGATTATTACACCTGGTAAGAATGTCCTTTAAAAAAGAAGAATAGATAAAGACTCTCCAAGACAAGCAAAAATTGAGAGAGTTTTTCATTATTAAACCTGCCTTATAAGATATGCCAAAGGGAGCTCTTAATGTTGAAACAAAAAAATGCTAAAAACATATAAGATATAAAAGTATAAGTCTCACTGACAATATAGATAAATATAATATGCAATGTTGCAATTATATGTAATTGTGGTGCATAAGTCCCTTTTTAACTTTGATATAACAGTTAAAGACGAAAGTATTCAGAATAACTATAATAGAAACATATGTTAATGAGTACAAAATATAAAAAAATTTAAATTGTGACATAATAACATAAAATATGTGTGTGTGTGGGTAGAAGTAAAAGTGCAGAGTTTTTGTATGTGATTGACATTAAATTAGTTGTTCAAAATAGGTTATTATAAATATGTTTTATCTAAGCTGCATGGTAACCACAAAAAATATACCTAAAAAAGATACATTCAAGAAAAAGTGAAAGAAATCAAAGCACGTTAATATAGAAAAATCATCAAATTGCAAGGGAAGACAGTAAGGGAGGAAGAATGGAACAAAATAACTACAAAATAGAAAACAATTAAACAAAATGACAATTATAAATAAACAAATGGAACCTAATTAAACTTAAAAGCTTTTGCACAGCAAAGGAAACCATAATTGAGATGAAAAAAGCCCTCAGTATGGGAGAAAATATTTGCAAATGAAGCAAGAAAAGACTAATCTTCAAAATATACAAGCAGCTCATGCAGCTGAAAAAAAAATCAATCAAAAAATGGCAGAAGACCTAAATAGATGTTTTTGCAAAGAAGACATACACATGACCAACAAGCGCATGAAAAGATGCTGAACTTTGCTCATTACTAGAGAAATGCAACTCAAAACTGTAATGAGGTATCACCTCACACAGGTCAGAAGGACCATCATTAAAAAATCTATAGAAAATAAATTCTGGAGAGGGTATGGAGAACTTGCATGGTTGGTGGGAATGTAAATTGACACAACCACTATTGAGAACAGTTTGGAGGTTCCTTAAAAACTAAAAATACAACTATCATATGACCCAGCAATTCCACTACTGGGCACACACCTGAGAAAACCATAATTCAAAAAGACCCATGTCTTTTGCATGTGGCTTTTTTCATTTGTAAAAATACATTTATGAAAAAAATACATTTATGATTCATCCACCTGTTGCATGCATCAAGTATGTTACTTTTATTGCCAACTAGAATTCCATTGTATAGATATAAAATAGCTTTTAAAAATTTTGTTTGTTTTTGGCAGTTTTTTTTTTTAAGCAAAACATCTTGGTTGTTGCTAGTTTGGAGTGATTATGAATAAAGTTACCCTAAACATTAAAAGATAATTAAATTAAAAAAAGACACATGTACCCTAATGTTCATAGTAGCACTATTTACAATAGCCAGGACATGGAAGCAATTTAGCTATCCATCAACAGATGAATGGATAAAGAAGTTGTGGTACATATACACAACAGAATACTACTCAGTCATAAAAGGAAATGAACCTGAGTTAGTTACAGTGAGGTGGATGAACCTAGAGACTGTTATACGGAGTGAAGTAAGCCAGAATGAGAAAAACAAATATTTTATATTAACACATATATATGGAATCTAGAAAAATGGTACTGATGAACTTATTTGCAGGGCAGGAATAGAGATAAAGAATGTAAAGAATGAATTTATGGAAACAGTCAGTGAAGGAGAGGGTGGGATGAATTGAGAGAGTAGTATTGATATACATACACTGCAATGTATAAGATAGATAGCTAGTGAGAAGCAGCTGTAGAACACAGCGAACTCAGCTGTAGGTCAGTGATGGCCTGTTGCACTGGGATAGGGGGTGGGGTGGGGGGGAGGATCAAGACGGAGGGAATATATGTATACTTATAGCTGATTCACATTTTTTTATGGCAGATACCAACCCAATATTGTAAAGCAAGTATACTCCAGTAAAAACACATCCCCCCAAATCAAAAATTAAATTGTAAATTCTTATGATTAACATTTACTTTAAATATAGATTAAACTTCCCAATAAAAGACATAGAGTGACTAAATGAATAAAATAAGACTTAACTTTATATATATATGATATACAATATCAATATATGATATCTACAAGAGACTCACTTTAGTTTTAAGGGCACACATAAGCTAAATGTGAAGGATGGGAAAAGATATTCCATGCAAATGGGAATCAAAAGAGAGTGTGGGTGGCTACACTGATAGCAAACAAAATAGACATTAAATCAAAAGCTGTCATGAAGACAAAGGAAGTCCTTACATAATGATAGAGGGTCAATACAATAGGAAGATATAACAATGATGAATATTTATGCATCCAACATCAGAACACTTAAAATATACAGAGCATACAGTGACATAAGAAATAGATAGCAATAGAATGATTGTGGACTTTAATACCCTGCTTTCAAGAATGGATAGAAAATTCAGACCAGAAATCAAGAAGGAAACTGCAGACTTGAACAATATTATAGATCAAATGGACCTAACAAACATATATTGTATGTATGTATGTATTTTGTATGAAAGTCGCTCAGTTGCATCTGATGCTTTGTAACCCCATGGACTATACATTCCATGGAATTTTCCAGGCCAGAATTCTGGAGTGAGTAGCCTTTCCCTTCTCTATGTGATCTTCCCAACCCAGAGACTGAACCCAGGTGCCCCCCCCCCCCCATTGCAGGCAGGTTCTTTACCTGCTGAGCTACAAGGGAAGCTCAAGAATACTGGAGTGGGTAGTCTATCCCTTCTCCAGTGGATCTTCCTGACTCAAGAATCAAACTGGGGTTTCCTGCATTGCAGGCAATTCTTTACCAGCTATATTATTAGAACCAAATGGATCTAACAAACAGAATATTATACCCAAAGCAATAGAATTCATATTCTTCTTAAGTGCACACAGTACATTCTCCAGGATACATCATATGTTAGGCCAAGAAACAATACTTAAGATTTAAGAAATTATATCAAGTATCTTTTCCATCACAATGGAATGAAATTAGAAAACAATACATGAAGAAAAATGGGAAAATTTACAAACACATGGAAGTTGCCAGCACATTTTTTGAACAACGATTGAGTCAAAGAAGAAACCTTAAAGGAAATAAGAAATCTTAAGGGAAAGAAGAAATCTTAAGGGAAATAAGAAAATATCTCGAGTAAAAGAAAAGGAAAAAAATATCCAACCCAGGGATTGAACTCAGGTCTCCCACATTGCAGGTATATTCTTTACCAGCTGAGCCACAAGGGAAGCCCATAAAACCTACAGAAGGAAGCAAAAGCAGTACTAAGCCAACAAACACATGAAAAGATGTTCAGCATTGCCCATTATTAGTGAAGTTGCTCAGTCGTGTCCGACTCTTTGCAACCCCATGAATCGCAGCACGCCAGGCCTCACTGTCCATCACCAACTATCGGAGTTTACTCAAACTCCTGCCCATCGAGTCGGTGATGCCATCCAGACATCTAATTCTCTGTCGTCCCCTTCTCCTCCTGCCCCCAATCCCTCCCAGCATCAGGGTCTTTTCCAATGAGTCAACTCTTCGCATGAGGGGGCCAAAGTACTGGAGTTTCAGCTTCAGCATCAGTCCTCCCTATGAACACCCAGGGCTGATCTCCTTTAGGATGGACTGGTTGGATCTCCTTGCAGTCAAGGGACTCTCAAGAGTCTTCTCCACACCACAGCTCAAAAGAATCAATTTTTTGGCGCTCAGCTTTCTTCACAGTCCAACTCTCACATCTATACATGACAACTGGAAAAACCATAGCCTTGACCAGATGGACCTTTGTTGGCAAAGTAATGTCTGCTTTTTAATATGCTATCTGGGTTGGTCATTACTTATTTCCCATGAAGTGATGGGAGATGCCATGATCTTAGTTTTTTGAATGTTAAGCTTTAAGCCAACTTTCCTGCTCTCCTCTTTTGCTTTCATCAAAAGGCTTTTTAGTTCCTCTTCACTTTGTTCCATAAGGGTGGTGTCATCTGCATATCTGAGATTATTGATATTTCTCCCGGCAATCTTGATTCCAGCTTGTGCTTCTTCCAGCCCAGCATTTCTCATGATGCACTCTGCATGTAAGTTAAATAAGCAGGGTGACAATATACAACCTTGAGGTACTCCTTTTCCTATTTGGAACCAGTCTGTTGTTCCATTATCCAGTTCTAACTGTTGCTTCCTGACCTGCATACAGGTTTCTCAAGAGGCAGGTCAGGTGGTCTGGTATTCCCATTTCTTTCAGAATTTCCCACAGTTTATTGTGATCCAAACAGTCGAAGACTTTGGCATAGTCTGTCAGTCATGTCCAACTCTTTGCAACCCCACGAACTGCAGCATGCCAGTCCTTCCTGTTCCTCATCTTTTCCCAAAATTTGCCCAAATTCATGTCCGTTGTATCAGTGATGCCATCCAACCATCTCATCCTCTGATACCCTCTTCTCCTTTTGCCCTCAATCTTTCCCAGGATCAGGGACTTTCCAATTGGTTGGCTGTTCACATCAGATGACTGAAATACTGGAATTTCAGCTTCAGCATCAGTCATTCCAATGAGTTTTCAGGGTTGATATCCTTTAGGATGGACTGGTTTGATCTCCTTGCTGTCCAAGTGACTTTTAGGAGTCTTCACCAGCACCACAGTTTGAAGGCATCAATTATTTTGCATTCTGCCTTCTTTACAGTCCAGGTTTCACAACCATACATGACCACTGGGGAGACCATAGCCTTTACTATATGGGCCTTTGATGGCAAAGTAATGTCTCTGCTTTTCAACACACTGTCCAGGTTTGTCATAGCTTTCGTGCCAAGAAGCAATTGTCTTCCGATTTCATGGCTGCAATAACAATCCACAGTGATTTTAGAGCCCAGGAAGAGGAAATCTGCCACTACTTCCACATTATCCCTTTCTATTTGCCACAAAGTAATGGGGCCAGTTGCCATGATCTTAAATTTTTTAATGTTTAGTTTTAAGTCGGCTCTTTCACTCCTCTCCTTCACCCTCATCAAGAGGCTCTTCAGTTCCTCTTCACTTTCTGCCATTAGAGTGGTATCATCCACATAGCTGAGGTTGTTGATATTTCTCCAACCTATTTTGATTCCAGTTGTATCTCATCCAGCCCAGCATTTTTCATGATGTACTCAGTGTATAGGCTAAACAAACAGGGTGATAGCAGGCAGTCTTGTCATACTCCTTTCTCAAAAGCTACCATATGACCCAGCAATTCCACTACTGGGCGTATACTCGGAGAAAACCATAGTTCAAAAAGACACATACCCCAGTGTTCACTTCAGCACTATTTACAATAGCCAGGACATGGAAGCAACCTAGATGTCTATAAGCAGATGAATGGATAAATTGTTACATATACAATGGAATATTACTCAGCCATAAAAAGGAACTAATTTGAGTCAGTTGTAGTGAAGTGGATGAACCTAGAACGTGTTATGCAGAGCGAAGTAAGTCAGAAGGAGAAAAACAAATATCATGTATTAACACATATATATGGAATCTAGAAAAATGGCACTGATGAACCTAATTTCAGGGTGGGAATAGAGATTTGGAAGTATAGAACAAACTTGTGGACATAGTTGAGAAAGAGGAGGGTGGGATGAATTAAGAGGGTAACTTTGCAATATATCCATTATTATGTGTGAAATAGATAGCTAGTGGGAAGTTAACACAGCAAGCTCAGCCCAGTATTCTGTGATGACCTAGAAGGGTGGGCTAGGTAGAGTGGGAGGGAGGATTAAGAAGGAGGGAACATATTTACACTTATGGCTGATTCACGTTGTTGTAAGATAGAAGCCAACACAATATTGTAAAGCAATTATCCTCCAATTAAAAAATAAATTAAAAAAGCTGTACTAAGAAAGAATGTTATAGTGATAAACACATTAAAAAATAAAGTTCTCACACTACTTAAGTTTACATCTCAAGGAACTGGGAAAACAAAGAAAAACCTAAGCCACAAGTTGGCGGAAGCAAGGAAGTCATAAGCGTTACAGCAGAAATGAATGAAATAGAGACTAGAAAGACAGTAAAAATCTCAGTGAACCTAAGAGTGTGTCAGAAAGATAAGCAAAATTGACTTAGCAAGACAAGAAAAAAACAAGGAAGAATCAATATCAGAAAATGAGATTACTGGTGCACAGAAATAAAGAGATCATAAGAAACCATTATGAACAATTATAAACCATCAAACCACAAAATCCTGAAAAAAAAAGGATAAATTCTTAGAAACATGCAGCCTTTACAGTTTGAATCAATAGAAAATATACAACTCGAATAGATCAATAATAATACATAAGGAGTTTTAATTAGCAATAAAAAACTCCCCAACAAAGAAAATTCCATGACTGAATAGAGTCACAGGTGAATTTTATCAAATCACATACCAAAGGCTTAATCTAATCCCTCTTAAACTCTTCCAAAAAAAGTAATAGTATAGGGAACACATTTAAAGATGTTGGCATATCCTAAGCCAAACTAACACACCACACAAAAAATTATAGGCCAGTGACCCTGATGAACATAAATGCAAAATCTCCAACAAAGTACTAGCAAATGGAACTCAACAAAATATTAAAAGGATCAAACACAATGACCAACTGGGATTTAATGTAAAGATGCAAGGATGTTTCAGAATATGCAAATTAATAGTGTGATATACCACGTTAAAACAATGAAGGATAAAAATCACACTATAATTCAATAGAGGTGGAAAAAGCATATGATGGAAAACAATATTCTTTCATGATTTAAAGCTCTCAAATTAAGAATAGAAGGAAGCTATTTTAACACAATAGAGGCCATATATGAAAGCCTAAAACTAACATCAAACTCAATGGTGAATGATTAAAAGCTTTTCCTCTAACATAAGGAACAAGGCAAGAGTGTCTGTTTGCTGTTTCTATTCAACTTAGGACTGGAAGTTCTAGTAACAGCAATCAGGCAACGAAAAGAAATAAAAGGCACCCAAATTGGAAAGGAAGAAGTAAAATTATTTTTATTGCAAATGACACGATCTTGTATGTAGAGAAATCTAAAGATTTCACAGAAAAATTCTTTTAGAACTAATTAGTGATTTCAACAAAATTGCAGAACACAAAATCAACATATGAAAATCTTTTGCACTTCTGTACACTAACAATGAACTACCTGAAAAGGAAATCAAGAAAACAATCCCACTTACATTACAATCAAAATGAATAAAATATCTAGGAATAATCTTAACTAAGGAATGAAAGATCTGTGCACCAAAAACTATAAACATTGCTGATAGATATATACACACAAATATATAGAAAGACATTGCACATTCATGAATTTGAGGAATTAATATTGTTGAAATGTTCACAATACCAAAGCAATCTATAGATTATGTCCAAACTGTGTAAATATAATTAGGAAGTTTTTACAAAAAGAGAAAAAATATTGAAATTCATATGGTACCACGAAAGATCCCAAATAGCAGAAGCAGTCTAAAGCAAGAAGTACTAAACTAGAGGCATCACATCTCCTTATTTCAAAGTATATTACAATGCTACTTAAAACAGACATAAAAACAGACATATAAACTAATGGAACAGAATAAAAATCCCAGAAATAAGTCAACTGATCTTTGATAAGGAAACCAGGAATACACAATGGGGAAAGGAAAGTCTTCTCAAAAAATGGTGCTGGGGAAACCAGATATCCACATGCAAAAGAATGAAATTGGACCCTTACACCATATAAAAAATAAACTAAAAATGGAATAACAACCTAAAAGTAGTACTGGAGATTGTAAAACTCTAAGAAGAAAGCAAAGGGAAAAATCTTCCTGACACTGGCCTTGACAATAATTGTTTGAATATGACAACAAAGCAAAAATAGACAATTGGGATTATGATAAACTGAAATGTTTTTGCACAGCACAGGAAACATCAACAGAGTGAAAAGGAAAACTAAAGAAATGGGAGAAAATAGCTACAAACTATATATCTGAAAAATGGTTAGTATCCACATTTTATAAGGGACCCATGCAACTCAATAGGAAAACACCTAAATATCCAGTTAAAAATGGGGAAATGAACTGAATAGACATTTGTCAACGGAAGATATAAAAACAACCAACAGGTATATGAAAAATCATTCAACATTATTAATCACCAGGAAAGTGAAAATCAAAACCACAGTGTGTGCAAGAATACTGGAGCAGGTTGTCATTTCCTCCTCCAGGGGATATTCCCGACTCAGAGATCAAATCTGCATCTCCTGTGTTTCCTGTACTGCAGGCAGATTATTTACTGCTGAGCCACAGGGGAAGTCCAAAACCACAGTGAGTATACTCTTATACCAGTTGTAAAGGCTACTACCAAAAAGAGAAAAAAAGATGTGTTGCTGATGGGCTGGAGAAAAAGGGATATTTATACACTGTTGGTGGGATTGTAAATTGGTGCAGCCATTTGGGAAAATAGTATAGAGTTTCTCAAAAATTAAAAATATAACTATTCGCTGTTGTTTTGTTGCTCAGTTGTGTCCAACTCTTTGCAACCCTATGAACTGCAGCATGCCAGGCTTCCCTGTCCTTCACCAACTCCCGGAGCTAGCTCAAACTCATGCCCATTGAGTTGGTGATGCCACCCAACCGTCTCATCCTCAGTTCAGTTCAGTCACTCAGTCATGTCCAACTCTTTGTGACCCCATGGATTGAAGAACGCTAGGCTTCCCTGTCCATCAACTCCCAGAGCTTGCTCAAACTCATGTCCATCGAGTCAGTGATGCCATCCAACTGTCTCATCCTCTGTCACCCTCTTTTCCTCCTGCCTTCAATCTTTCCCAGAATCAGGGTCTTTTCCACTGAGTCAGTTCTTAGCATCAGGTGGCCAAAGAGTTTCAGCTTCAGCATCAGTCCTTCCAATGAATACTTAGGACTGATTTTCCTTTAGGATTGACTGTTGGATCTCCTTGCAGTCCAAGGGACTCTCAAGAGTCTTCTCCAACACCACAGTTCAAAAGCATCAATTCTTTGATGCTCAGCCATCTTTATGGTCCTGCTCTCACATCCATACCTGATGACTACTGGAAAAACCATAACTTTGTCTATGACTTATAATAACTACTCTATGATTCAGCAATTATACTTTGGGTATATATCTAAAGGAACAGAAATCAGGATTTCAAAAATATATCTGCACTTCCATGGTTACTGCAAAATTTTTACAGTATACAAGATATGGAAACAACCTAAACGTCCGTTGCCAGATGAGTTGATAAACACGTGGTATATACATACACAGGAATATTGTTTTTGGCCAGTCACTAAGTCATGTCCAACTCTCTGCAGCCCCCTGGATTGCAGCATGCCAGGCTTCCCTGTCTTTCATTGTCTTCTGGAGTTTGCTCAAACTCATGTCCATTGACTTGGTGATGCCATCCAGTAATCTCATCCTCTGTTGTCCCCTTCTCCTCCTGCCCTCAATCTTTCCCAGCATCAGGGTCATTTCCAAAGGGCTGGCTCTCTGTATCAGGTGGCCAAAGTACTGGAGCTTCAGCTTCAGCATTAGTCCTTCCAATGACTATTCAGTGTTGATTTCCTTTAGGACTGACTGGTTTGGTCTCCTTGCTGCCCAAGAGACTTTTACAACTTTTCTCTACCACTATTTGAAAGCATCAGTTCTTTGATGTTCAGCCTTCTTTATGGTCCAAATACTCTCACATCTGTACATGACTACTGTAAAAACCATAGCTTTGACTAGATGGACATTTTTTGGCAAAGTGATGTCTCTGCTTTTTAACGTGCTGTCTAGGTTTGCCATAGCTTTTCTTCCAAGGTGCGGGGAGCCGGCCTGTTCAAGGCCCAAATAGGCCCTGGGAAAAGGCCTTGAAGGGGGCCATTCCCTGTCCCGCCACCCCATGATAAAGTAGTAAAATATTTGCTGGGCCTCCTTTGTTCTTCCTTGAGAAAAACGTAGTAGTGACCTTCACTTAGTAGTTTATTTTGGGAATGCGAAAAACAAGATGTAAGCTTCTGCAATCACTTAAAACAAAGAATTGTATTGATCTGACAGACACCAGATGGCATTTTTTATGAATTATGTTTTCTGCTTGTACTAGTATAAAGGTAGCTGTTCTACTCAATAAAATAGCTGACTTGCCTAAAGAGCATTCAGCCCTCTCGACCCCATCCTTTACTATCATCTTTTTTTTTTTCAGGCTTCCGTGTGGTTGCGGTCGGGACTTGTTCATTTTGCCGGCTGGTCCCGGCAAGTGGCGCCTCGAACAGGGACTCGATTGGGCTACACGGTCGCAGCCACCCGATACGTGAATACAGAGGGGATCCCGAGAAAAAAATAAAATAAAATAAGAGAAACGTGAGTACAGATTTTTTAAGGGCGGAAAGGGTTTTAGTCGAGAGTATAAACTATGGGTCAAGGTAGTAGTAGAGAACTTTTTGTAACTATGCTTAAGACTATGTTAAAGGTGAGAGGAGTTACTGTTGCTAAACATAAATTAGAAAAGTTTTTGTTGTTTGTAAAAAAAGTTTGTCCTTGGTTCCCTGAGGATGGGACTATAAATATAGAAACTTAGAAGAAGGTGGGAGAACAAATTCAGCAGTATTATTCTTTACATGGGGCTGAGAAGGTACCGTTAGATGCCTATTCATTATGGACTCTTATCAGGGACTGTTTGGACCCTGAACATGAAAGCAAAAAATTGGAGACTGCATTAAAGAATATAATTGGCAAACCTCCCACCTTGCCTATTGCTCCTCCTTCGGAGCATGGTTCTGATATGGCAGAAAAACCTCCTGTACAGAGTTCCTCTGACTCTGATTCTGAATTAGACCCTGCTGAGCAAGCAAAAGATCCATGGGAGTTATTTGCTGCTGAAAAAACCACTGTTAAAACACAAGTGGAATTATCCCCTTTTTCGGAGGTTAAAAAATTGCTTACAGCTGTGACTAACCGTCTTGATGCTCTTAACTTAAAACTTTTTTCCCAGCCCTTATGTCCCTCTAATCAATTACCATCGCAGCCTCCGTCCGTTATTGTCGGATTAGACCCACCAAGAGCTGATATGCAAAAGGGGTCTGAGGCTTCCGCACAGGCACTATGTGTAAAAAACACCTCCAAACTGTCTCCCCTCCAACTTGCAATTCGCCAGGCGAGGCAACAGAGAGAAACCTTGGCAGGATTTCCTATCCTTTTCCCCGTCCTTGAAGACGCTCAACAGCGAAGGTATTATGAACCCCTGCCATTCAAACAAATTAAAGAATTAAAACAAACCTGTGCTCAGTATGGACCAACTGCTCCTTTTACTATGTCCATCATTGAGAATTTAAATAGTCAATATTTACCTCCTAATGATTGGAAACAGGTCTCTAGGGCCTGCCTCTCTGGGGGAGATTATTTGCTATGAAAATCAAAATTTGAAAAACAAGGTGAAATTTTTGCAGACAGAAATAAAAGAAATAGACTGCAAGTAAGCTTTGAAGTGCTTATCTGCCTTTTCTGGCTTGCAGGCTGATTTACAGCACTATGGCCTTCAAATAGCTCCTGAGAAAGTTCAACATAGCCCACCTTATTCTTATTTAGGTTTTAGACTGGAAAAAAAAACTTTTAAAGCTCAAAAATTAAAACTTCGTAAAGATAATTTAAAAACATTGAACGATTTTCAAAAATTATTAAGAGATATTAATTTGATTCGTCCTTATTTGAAAATCACTACTGGAAAATTAAAACCTCTGTTTGATATTCTTAAAAGACCTTCAGAGCCTACGTCGCCTTGGGTTTTGCCTGATGAAGGACGCCAAACTTTAAATATAGTAGAAAAAGCTTTGGCTGCTCAAACAAGTTCCCATTGTAATTACACAAAAGAATGGGGTTTGTATATACTCCCTTCTAAACACACCCCTGCAGCTGTTCTTTTTCAAGATTCCCCTCTTTATTGGATACATTTGCCTGTTTCCCCTGCTCGGTGCTCACACCTTATTTTGATCTAGTCAGTACTCTTATCGCTAAGGGCCGTCGAGATTCCAAAAAATTATTGGGGAGAGACCCTTACTTTATCTGTTTACCATTTACTAAGGAACAACAGGACTGGCTATTCCAGTTCAGCAATTCCTAAAATGCAGCCCTAGCTCATTTTGCCGGCAGATTAGAAAATCATCTTCCTGCTAATAAACTGCTACACTTTGCTAATCAACACGACTTTGTGTTTCCCTCTGTAGTTGTTTCGCAGCCACTTAAAGGCGCAATCACCGTATTCACCGATAGATCCTCAAACGGGAAGGCTGCTTATGTTATTAATGATAATGTTACCTCCTGGTTTACAGGCTGTTCCTCTGCACAAGAAGTAGAATTATGCGCCATGTTTGCTGTTTTACAACACTTTGTCTCTGAACCTCTGAATGTTTTTTCTGATAGTCTGTATGTTGTTAGAGCTCTTAACCAATTAGAAACTGTTCCCTTTATTCATACTGTCAATTCAGTGATTCAGCAACTGTTTCGAGATATACAAGCTCTTTTACATCAAAAGATTCATAAATGTTTTTTTGGCCATATTCGCGCTCATACAAATCTACCTGGAGCACTTACTTCTGGAAATGCATTAGCTGATTCAGCCACTCAAATTTTCCTTTCCCAGGCCCAACTCGCAAAACGCTCTCATCAATTACATCATCAAAAGAGCAATACCCTCAGATTACAATTTAAAATACCCCGTGAAACCGCCAGGCAAATAGTTAAACGCTGCCCTGTTTGTCCTCAATTTTTTTCTGTTCCTCACTATGGTGTGAACCCCCGCGGCCTCCTTCCCAACCATTTATGGCAGATGGATATAACTCACATTCTTTCCTTTGGTAAACTAAAATATGTTCATGTTAATATAGATACTTTTTCTGGATATATTTTTGCCTCTTTACAAACAAGAGAAGCAGCTCGACACTGTATCGCACATTGCCTTGCAGCATTCTCCGTTATGGGAACTCCAAAGATCATCAAAACAGACAACGGACCTGGATATACTTCTGCCGCTTTTCTTAATTTTTGCTCCCGTCTCTCTATCTCTCTTAAAACAGGCATCCCCTACAATCCCCAAGGTCAAGGCATCATTAAACGAGCTCATCAGACATTAAAACATCAGCTTTTAAAGTTAAAGAAGGGGGAGTTATATCCCCTCACACCATATAATTACTTACATCATGCCCTTTTCATTCTTAATTTTTTAAATTTGGACTCTGAAGGCAAGACCGCGGCACAGCGATTCTGGTCCCCAGCCGCTACCAACAAACCTTTCGTGACTTGGAAAGATCCAATTACTAATCAGTGGCATGGCCCTGACCCTGTTTTGATATGGGGGCGGGGACATGTTTGTGTTTTTCCACAGGATGCCGAAGTACCGCGCTGGCTCCCGGAGAGGCTGGTACGCCAGACGGAGACGGTCGCTGACTGCTCGAATGGAGAGTATGCAGATACGAGAGAGGAATGTTCTGCCAACAGATCAACAACTGCATGAGTTCGTGGAACGAGCAAGACACATTGCTGCGGATACAACCAATCCACACATTTCTCTATCCTACCTGGTGCTTGCATTAGCATGCACTGTTATGAATCAAGCATTTCCCAGAGCCGAAGGAAATGTTTTTCTTTCTTGGGCTCATTCCTATGCTGATTCTCATAATGCCTCTGCTTGTTGGGTATACACTGCCATGCCTTTGTCAGTTGTAAATGGCTTACCATGGTAGATTTCGCCGATGAGTCAAAAAGAATTACCTGTGCTGTAATAAAAGTAGAATGTTATGTGTATATCCCAGATTTATCTTCCAATGTGTCTGATGCTGTAAATGATCTTCAACATCAAATACTTTCCATGCAGGATTCCTCCCTTTCTTTTTGGGAGCAAGTTAAATCCTGGTTTATGAGTGATTGGTGGAAAAACCTGCTTACAGTGCTTGTTATTGTACTCTGTTTTCTTTGTTGTGGACCATGTATTTTACAATGCATTATGAATTTGGTCACTGAAAGAATTGTGAAATTTTCCCGTATTTTGAAAAAATAACCTTGTCTGCTTTTTCTCGAGGAATGAGTAGGGAGGCTCGGCCTTTAATAAATAAAAAAGGGGGAGATGCGGGGAGCCGGCCTGCTCAAGGCCCAAATAGGCCCTGGGAAAAGGCCTTGAAGGGGGCCATTCCCTGTCCCGCCACCCCATGATAAAGTAGTAAAATATTTGCTGGGCCTCCTTTGTTCTTCCTTGAGAAAAACGTAGTAGTGACCTTCACTTAGTAGTTTATTTTGGGAATGCGAAAAACAAGATGTAAGCTTCTGCAATCACTTAAAACAAAGAATTGTATTGATCTGACAGACACCAGATGGCATTTTTTATGAATTATGTTTTCTGCTTGTACTAGTATAAAGGTAGCTGTTCTACTCAATAAAATAGCTGACTTGCCTAAAGAGCATTCAGCCCTCTCGACCCCATCCTTTACTATCATCTTTTTTTTTTTCAGGCTTCCGTGTGGTTGCGGTCGGGACTTGTTCATTTTGCCGGCTGGTCCCGGCACCAAGGAGCACGCGTATTTTAATTTCATGGCTGCAGTCACTGTCTGTGGTGATTTTAGAAACCAAAGAAAAAAAGCCTGCCACTGTTTCCACTTTTTCCCTGTCCATTTGCAATGAAGTGATGGAACCAGATGCCATGATCTTAATTTTTTGAATATTGAGTTTTAAGCCAGCTTTTTCACTCTCCTTTTTCACTTTCATCTAGAGGAATATTATTCAAACTTAAAGAAGAAGGAAATTTTGCCTTTTGTGACAAACATAGATGAAGCAGTAGGACATTACACTAAGTAAAATAAGCCAGAGAGAGAAGAACAAATACTACATGAAACCACTTATATGATGAGTCTTATATTATAAGTCTTATAGAAGTAGAGAGTGGAAGGGTTCTTGCATAGATCTGGGAGGAGGACGAAATGGGTAGGTGTTAGTTAAAAGGTTCAAAGGTTCAGTTACACAAGATGAATAAATCCTAGAGACCTACTGTATGGCATAGTGTCTAAAGTTAACAATGCTATGTAATATAGGTAAAGTAATTATAATTAATAACACTGTAGACTACACTTAAATTTTGTGCTATTACATAAGCAACAACAACAATCAAATGAAGAAGGCAGGAGGAAACTTTTGACAGGGATGAGTCTGATTTTTTGGCATAAGTTATGGTGACAGTTTCACTAGTATATGTGCTTGCTCAGTCACTTCAGTCATGTCTGACTCTTCATAATCCTATGGACCGTAGTCTGCCAGGCTTCTCTGTCCATGGAATTCTCCAGGTAAGAATATTGAAGTGGGTTACCATGCCCTCCTCCAGGGGATCTTCCCAAACCATGGATACAACCCATGTCTTCTGTGGCTCCTGCACTGCAGGCAGATTTTTTACTGCTGAATCTCGGAGGAAGTCCATACACACACACACACACACACACGAAAATTACCTATAGTTCTTTTGAAAAATAATACTATATAGTTAATATAAACTTTATTATAATTTAAGAGCCCATCTGATATATCTGATAATGCCTTAAAATTTTTTGAGTATATATCTTCTTGAGACATTTCTCTAAAATAATTCACAGATTCAATCTCTCATAGAACTGGAAGGAATTTTAAGTAATTGCCTGGTTCAGCGAACACCTTAAAAAAATAAAGAATTACTGTCACTTTTTAGATCAAGTTGCATGATGTTAAATGACTCACCCAAGGCCACCTAACTATTATTTCTTTTCTCAGTTATTTCTTCTTTCTAACCAAACAGATCTCAATACCTATTTCACATGCAACTATAAGATATTCAAGTACAAAATAATTCACTGAGAAATCCTATTCCAGGTTGGATACATTAAATATGCACAGCTCTTTGTATGTCAGTCAAGCCTCAATAAAGCGTTTTCTTAAAAAATATTAACTTCATACCTAGTTTGAATTGTTTGACCCTGTTACCATTGTTTATTGGCCTAAACATTTGGTATCTTAATTTTCCTTTCTCAAGTGGCCTCTTGCTTAGTATCTATGTATTTTGGCAACTGAAAATGTTCAAGGACTTCTTAATTTCTTTATAAAAAATTTGCTTGTTGCTATCAAGTTGTTGTTGATGCTGTCATTGTTAACTATAATGCTGAATCTAGTTTATTTGTCACAGATCACTGTAAAAGGCATACTGTAAAAAAAAATTAAATTCTTCTCATCAAAAATAAAGTGAAAAAGACAGGCAGAAGGACAAATGTGAGATGAATTTGATGATTTGAAGATGAATGAAGAGGGGATACCAGCCAAGGAAATCAGGTATCCACTTGAAGGTGGGAAGAGCAAGAAATGGATTGTTTCCTGAGTCACCAGGTAGGAATATAGGCCTGCCAATACCTTGATTTTGCCCCATGAGACACGAGTCTGACTTATGACCTACAAAATGGTAAGATAATCAACTTGAGAGGTTTTAAGGCCATAAGTTTTTCTGGTACTTTGTTACAGTAGTAATAGAAAACAAGTAGAGAAATTAAGCAACTCAGTTTTAGAAAGAACAGTTAATGTAACTGTATAAATTCCTGTTTTCCTCCCTCAAAATACTGAAGTGATTTCTCCCTTTTGTGAATCTCAAGTCTGTTCTCCTTTGGTGGTTAACATGCACACCTTGTTATTGGGTGATTAAACAGAGTCTGAAGGTTGTGGTCTAAATAAAATCTTACAAAATGGGGTCTATGTGACCCTTCTAGGACAAAAGAAGAAGGGAAGCCATGGAGTGGGGTGAGAAGGTGTCACTTACCATAGACAGTGAGGTGGAAAACGTGGTTTAGTTCTAATCCTTCAGGGAAGCTGACTCGAGCCCGGTAGTGTCCACTGTCCTCACAGGTCAGGTTCTCAATCTTCAGGGACAAGATGTTGGGCACATGGACCCTCTGCTGGTACTTGACCTGGAGGCTGACCCAGGTTGGAGTATCTGCCCCACGATGGACTCGCAGCAGGATTCTGTAGTTTGACTCAGGGCCAAAGCCCCATGAGACCTCCTCTGGTTCAGCTTCTTGCTTCTTGATCACATGAAACAACACAGAACCTCCTTGGATCCCCTGCACGTGAACATGGGCTCCAGAATCCTGAACTTCAGAACCACGTGCACCAGGACTCTTAGCCCCAGTGCTGCAGATGCCTAAAGGATTGGAAACTGGAAATATATATTTTTCATCCATAATAAAGGAAAGAACCCGCACAAACCTCTTTTTAAAGAAATCCACCCAGGATAATTCCTTCATTCTAGTAAGACAGCAAAGAACAATTAATTGAAATAATTTTTGGGATCAAGTCCTCTTTCTAATGAAGTTTAACACTGAATAGATTACATAAATTTGCTAACCTGATATTTCCTTGCCGACCTCATAAGGTCAGTATAAGTTAAATGACATCACAAGTGAAAAGCACCCAGCACATTTTCAGGCACAAATTAGGTGCATAACTGTAGAAGGCGCTTCTAAAATGTCTCCTTACATCCCTGCCTCCTTGTGTTCGCACATTTGTTTAACCCCTTTCCCCGGAGTGTGGACTGCACCTAGTGCTTTGCTCTCAGGAATGGACGGACCGCAGCAGACACGGTGGATGTCACTCAGTGGTTTTAGAGTACACAGGACTGTGACTTCCCTCTTGCTTACACTCTCACACACTCTCTCTCTTTCACTCTCTCCCTTGCTTGCCCTGAGGAATCCAGCTGCCATGCTGTCAGTTGCCCTACTGGGGAGACCCATGTAACAAGGAACCGAGGGAGCCTCTGGTCAACATCCAGGGAGGAGCTGAGGCCCTCAGTCCAACAGGAGCTTCCTGCTAGCAGATCTTTCCCAGATCACCTGGAGCATCAGGGTCTAGCCTAGCCTCAGTTAAGACCTTGATTTCAGTTTGAGAGACCCTGAGCCAGAGGACCCAGCTGACCTACCTCTGGGCCCTGACCTAGAGAAAATGTAACACTCTACCTGATGGTGTTTAAGGCATTCACTTTTGGGGTAACAGGTTACACAACAGTAAATACCTAATACAAATATGAATGCTGTTCTCCTTTTTGATTCATGTCAATGTTTGACAAAACCCACTGAAATGTTATGAAGTAATTAGCCTCCAACTAATAAAAAAAAATTAAAAAAAAAAAAAAAAAGAGAAAAGAAAAAAAAAAAAGCAATGTGGTAGTCAGGAGAGGCTAGGCTGCGCTGTGTAACAAGCAGTTAAAATACCTCAAGGTCTTAGAACAAGAGGAGTTTATATCCCCCACCACAGTCCCCATGAGGGAGCGAGGGAGGGATCCCGTCACATGGAGTGGAGGCTCCACCACCTCCATGGAGCCCACAGGGTCCTCACAGGCTCCCAGCCCCACAGCAGGGAGAGGAAACAGGAGAATCACACTTCTGTCCAGAAGTATCGTGCTCTCGGCTCTTGCTTTCTGGCCAGTACTGGTCACAAGGCCCTGGCTAACTGCCAGGGACTAGAATGTGAGAGTGAGCAAGTGATCATTTAGTGAGCTCTGCTGCCCCTGCCACTGAGTCAGCACTTCCCCAGCCAGTCCCCGAGAGGTTGCAGTGGGCCTTCCTCGATCACTTTCCTGCAGAGCTGAGACCAGTGGGCACATTCCCCTCAGGGCCACCCCATCCTGAGCCCACCCTCCCTCGTCAGACATGGGCCCCAGGGGCCAGATATCGTCTACCCTTTTTAGGAACAGGGTAGGACAGAACAGGACCAGGGAAAGTAATGCAGAACAGCCTTATCCTGAAGGGAACAATACTTTGCTTTTTCCAGGGGGTCATGATCAGCCTGGGTTGGCCTCTACCTGTCAGGGAAAAAAGTTCTCTCTCTAGATAAGTTCTCCTCATATCAAGCCTGCCTTCCTCTATTGTACTTATTCCCATTCCTGGCTCTCACTAGAGGCAGAGAATGGCTCAGGCCAGTATTCATATATATGTGTTTCAGATATTTCTTTGTATTTATTTAATCACTTGTTCACTGAATTAGACATCTCTTTGGGGTCAGGCCTCCATTCCAGTCCCTTAAGCTTCCCTCACAGGACTGGAGCCTTACATTAGGCCTAATATTGATTTACTATATTTCCAGAGCATGGTTTGCAAACAAAGTTTCCATAGACTGTGAACAATGATGTCCTTCAGGAGGTGGTCTAAACGCCCCTCTCAGGAGCAGAGGCAGAGAAAACAGAGGGCCAGACGGGATTCCCCAGGGGATGCATGAAGAAGAGCATCCCTCATTCCATGCAGGGCCGAGAAGTGACCACAGTAATGGTCGGGGGTCTCCTCTTTGCAGGTACCCTGAACAGGCTCACTGCTGTCAGTCCCTGTCGTGACACAGGACTAGGATACATGGGATGAGGCGACAGAGCAGAGCCTTGACGTACACACAGGAGAGTCCTCTCTGGGGACAGACGCTGGGAAGGCCCTTAGGGGGCATCTGCCCAGGCCCCTCTTGTCACAGAGGAAGGCCCCCCCAGGGGGTGAACCTGTCCTGGGTCACACAGGGCAGAGCCACCCCTGGCACCAGAGCTCCCCGCTCCCAGCCCAGTGCTTCTCCCCTGTAGGCGCTCCCATCGGCTCCCCACCCTGTCCCTGTCCTTCCCAGGGGCATCTCTCCCAGCACTGCTGTCTTATCACCAGGATCTGAGCAGCTCCTGGAGGCTAATCCTCCAACTTTCTCTCCTGGGAAAAGGGAAGCAAGTAATTACAGGGGTTTAGCAGAGCAGGGAGTAGCTTTCCAGGCGGCACTAGTCATAAAGAACCTGCCTTTCAATGCAGGAGACATAACAGATGCAGCTTTGGTCCCTGGATCAGGAAGATTCCCTGGAGGAAGGCATGGTAATCTGCTCTAGTATTCTTGCCTTGAGAATCTCATGGACAAGGGAGCCTGGTGGGGTACAGTCCATGGAGTTGCAGAGTCAGACCCGACTGAAGCCACTTAGCATGCACACACAGCAGAGCAGGGACTTCTGGCAAGTGGAGAGTTAAACGGAAGACCTACCAGACCCTACACTTGCTGGAAATGAGGGAACCAGGGAGAGAGGAGGCTCAGCCCTCAGGCTGCAGGGAGGATGGACTCAGAAGCTGGCAGTGAGCACCAGCTGTGAGGAAGATGAAAGAAGACATAGAAAAAGTAGTCAGACAGTAAGAGCATTGTGAACTACAAAAGGTCTAATCCTGAGGAAGAAAATTAAGCCAGAAAGGCTGTGGTTATAAACAAGAGAGTGAAGTTTATTTAAATGATATAAAATTTAAAAATCAACATAAAATTTTGTTCACATTTCTGACCCTTCCTTCGTCATCACACCAGGAAATCAATAGCCATTTTTTCTCAACTCATAATCAAACCCACCTGTACCTTTGCACTGTCTCCTCCGTCTCCATGACTCTCTCTAGATGTCAGTGATGGTAGGGGCCCTTTCTTCTTTGTGTTCTGCCAGTAGATACAGGGACACTCTGAGGGCATGAAGGATACTATTGCTATGATGAGTGCATCTTCCCAGGACCTACCAGTAGCTTCTGTGTCTCTGGGAAATTCCAGTGCGAACTGAACTCACCTTCAAGCTTCCTTTCCCACTACTTCCGAACTCATGTCCAGAAAAGGGTTAAAGGTGTTAAGAATGATACAGACAAAGATACTTAACCCACAGCATCACTCCTCACCACCTACCCCTCCAAATGTATAGAGCAATTTAATGTTCCTTCCAATGATGCCTCTTCTAGTTCACCCAGGGTGCCCAACCTCCACTGGGAAGTATCCATCTTATTCAGTACCATGGAGGATGGGGCTAAGGGGCCAACAAATTCCACTCCTTCCCCGATCCTTGGTGACCTTGAGAAAGTCATTTTCCTTCTCTGTGTGCAAATTGTCTCATCTCTAACATGAGAAATTCAAACCATTTTTCTTTCTTTTTTTCTCCCTTTATCTCACTTTGTCTCCATCTCTTTGTTTTTAATTTGTGAATTTCTAGTCCCAGACTTTAGATAAGACTATAATTTTGAACATATTTTTGCAGTTAAATAACACTGGAAACATGAAGAAAGTCTACATTTTACTGTAGACAGAAGCAATCTAGTTAAATGGGATATAGTCCTTATTTCAATGCCCTTCATTAATGTTGGCCCGTTTTTACAAATGCTCTCTAATTTGTTTAATTTTATCCAGAATTCAGAATCCACTATATTTTCTTCTTTTCTTCATTCATTTGTATTTAGTTTTTATATATACAAATGTCTAATCTTTAATAAATTTATAGATGCATCCACTTCATTCCTGTGAATTTTCTAGATTTGTTTATTTTTAATTGAAGGATATTTGCTTGGCATGCATCCTTCTTTAGGATATCCTCTTTTTCTTTCAGTTCCTCTTTTTTGCTCAACTCCTTATTCTCTCCACTTTTTCTTCTCCCACCTCCAAACTTTACCCCCATTTTAATCCCCTGTTAGTCATCTATTACATTTTCTTCTGCATTTTCTCCTACTCTCATAAATATGTGGGTGTATATATTTTAAATATCACAGATTACTGTTTTATTTACAAGATTAGGATTTTATTATATACAGTTTTCTGCATCTTACTGATGGAAATCCATACATCTGACGCTATCAAAAATTAGAAACACCTCCCAGACAATTGGCAAACTGTTTTTTTTCCCTAGCTTCATAATACTCCACTGTACAGAAACTTCCCATCTTGTTCAATCATTTCCAAATTGATGTAAAGATTCATTGTTTCTAGGATTTTGCCCTAAAACAGTGCTTTGCATTTCAGAGGACATCTTCCCAGAGAATTTGTTTTACTGGAAGATAATTTTTCAACTTTTCAAAATGAAAAGTAACACTGAGGTGGAATGCAAAATATATAAACTCTTTTGAGGTAAACTGGAGGCTGCAAGGACCCTTTCCTTTGTGAAGATCTGCTAGGATCTGCACCCTAAACCCTGGTGGAGAGTGCATGTTCAATATCCTTTCTAGTAGAGAAGCCCAAGGAGCCTGACTAGAGTTGCTTCCACTGGCCCAGACTTGGGGCTCTAGTCGGCCTCCTCCTCCACGATGTGTTGTATAAGCTTCCAGGGCCCCTCGGAGTCTAGTCCAGGAGAACCTCAGTCCCTTGCCCTCTGCCCTAAGGAGCCATGTTCTTTGTCTCCCTCCCTCTCCGCAGAACCCCGGGCAGGCTCTCTTGGCTTCCCTGTTACTGCAGCAGTAGCAACCTCACCTCCTTGGAAAGGGTCCTCTTAATGCAGACAGGCTATCTGAACTCAGGGATCCCAGACTTGCCACAACCAAAAAGGCCATATTATTCTTTCCTTGCACTCTGGGACTCTAAACAAAGTACACTGCTTTTGAAAACTTAGAGTTGTTTTCCCTTTTTTGTTCAACAAAGACGTCAAAACCTAGAGAGCACTCCAAGTGGTAGGGTCCTGCTTTGCTGGCTTTATCCGATATCCCTCCCTCCCCAGGAATCCAGGCCACTCACTGAGAAGGAGACTGATGAATCCCAGGAGCCAGGAGGTCCAGCAGAGGTGGGGGTCTTCTGAGCAGGGCCTCATTGCAGGTTGCCTGCCAGCCAGTTCAGCTGCAGAGGAAATATTGATGAAGGTAGCTGCAAGAGAAGAGAAAAGCTTGGGCCCCAACTTCCCACCCTCAGGGTGGAGCTAACAAATTTGCTTCTAGTGGACCACTGGCCAGCATTAGTTCTCTGTCAGTCTCTGTCTCATGCATTGGCAGGCGGGTTCTTTACCACTAGCGCCACCTGGGAAGCCCGAGCTCTGTCAGTCTAGAGAAACTCCTTTAATCTTATCCCCAGCATCTACAGTACACACTCAATAAGACATTTTAAAATGAATGTATAAATAATCTCACTCTGTGATGTGCCTGGCATACTGTTGGACAGACCCTACTCAGTGAAGTCTCAGCCAGCTTGGAGTTCTCACATACTCTTCCGTGATTCCCTGGGGTAACGGCTCTGCCTCAGGCAGCCCAGCTCACCAGTGCCAGGCTATGGTCAGGCACAGAAGCCATGCTCTGCAAAAAGGCTAGGCTAAGCCCATCTTGAGCTTCCCAGGTGCTCATGGGTAAAGAATCTGCCTACCAATGCAGGAGATGTAGGAGATATGGGTTCGATTCTTGGGTTGGGAAAATTCTCTGGAGAAGCAAATGGAAGGCCACTCTAGTATTCTTGCCTGGAGAATTCCATGGACAGAGGAAGCTGGCAGTTTGCAGTCCATGGGGTTGCAAAAGAGTTACAGATGATTTAGAGACTAACAACAACAAAGCCCCATCTTGGCTTGGTGGCTGCTCTGTCTCTTTTCCATTTAATGAGTCAAATTTTCTTTCTAATTTTTAAGAAACTTCAACTCTCAGTTTCCTAAGTAAGAAGCTGTGGCAAGGAACAAAGTTCTTCGGGGGAAGTGTCAACTTCTCAAATCCCAACACAAATATTGGCGTTTACCTGTTGCTTGCATCTGTATGGCCTTCCCAGCTGTCACCAGGGTTCCCTATATACACAAGGCAAAGCCAGACCCCCCATAGAAATTGTGCCACAGTCAAGCATTTCCCTTTAGTCTCTGCCAGCTTTGTTCCTGCTCTCACAGAGGGTAAGAGATAGACATCTACACCCTCCTTCTGGCCACAGCCTCAGCTGCATCAGCCTCCACACAACTGGCTGAGGGTCAGGCCCTGGTTTCTTCTCCCCATGCTGGATACCCTACATTATCCGAGGCTCTCACCTCCCATGTTCTGGAGGAGCAGCACCATCCTCTTTACTTACCTCCTTCTCTTTCCTGTTGAGGCTTCTCCCTCAGCTGCTCAGGCAGAAAGCCCCAAAGTGAGGTCCACAGGACTGGCCCTATGACCATACACTTAAGGTAGTCAGGTACTGCATATTAAATCCTTTATTGATGTAAAACCCTCCTCCAAGAGGGATCTTATTACCTGTAAAAGGTCACAGAGCTAGTCAAACGGCAAGACCTGGGCTCTTGACAACAAGCTGAAGACACATCCCCCCAATCACAGTCCCTTTCCCATTCCAAGCAAATCTTCTGAAGTCTAGTCTGTGCTCCCTTCTAAAACTTGCTGTGCAGTATTCCAGACAAGAGAATATTCAAAGCTAGTTTTATTTTTCCCCTACTCCACCTAATAGCAGACAAATCAGCTTAAAATGTGGTTCATGCATCCTGTGGTCAGAAACTTTTTATATTGATTGAAAATATGGGCTGCTCATTCACTGGTTCCCTTTAGGGCAATGGAAAGCAAGTCACAATCCCCTCCTCCATTGGTCTTCATGATTCTCATGAGAGAAACCTAGTGTGGGAACATTTTAGTTATGAAAACTATGTGGGTGGTGGGCAGTGGGAAGGAGGAACCTGGAGAGGGCTGTCACTGCAGTGTCACTGGAGACCAGGGACACTGGGAGGAGAGTCAGCCAACAGATAATCCATGTTGGTAAAATGTCAGCGACTTTAAAATTATCCAGAGGTCTGATCTCACTTTCAGCATCCCAGCCATCCTGTGTTAAGGCATAGCACATACACATGCACACATTCCCCGACAGAAACTTTGGTAAGAGTTTATTACATGAAACTACTTGGTACTGGTAATGATTTGGGGAATTAAAGAAAGGCAAACTTGACTCTGCTGCAGCTAAGTATATACATGTGTATATATGGGGTACAGGATAATAAGGAAATGTAGAGCTGAGTGAGATGGGGAGCCCTGGAAAACCAGTCAGAGAAGTGACCATGAGAGTGAAAATTCCTAGGAAATGCCAGAAATTATAGGAAGGCTCTGGACCTCTAGAAAATACCACGAGTGGTCATGTCTATCTTATTTGAATTGCACAGGACAGGACACCCCACCTAAGGACTGTATTACATGAGGAACTTGTTGCTCAGTCTCTAAATCATGGCCAGCTCTTTGTGACCTCATGGACAACAGCATGTCAGGCTTCCCTGACCTTCACTATCTCCCAGAGTTTGCTCAAGCTCCTGTCCATTGAGTCTGTGATGCCATCCAACCATCTTGTCCTCTGTTGTCCCCTTCTCCTCAGTTTTCCCCAGCATCAGGGTCTTTTCCAATGGGTCAACTCTTCATATCAGGTGACCAAAGTGTTGATTCAACATCTACTCTTTACCAGAAGATTTATATATGTCATTTTGGCTAATCAAAATTATTTGCTGAAGTAAATCCTCAGAACAACCCTATTACCTAATCATTACATGCATCTTATAGAAGAGTATCCAGAATGTCCAAAGCTATTACATAACTTGTCCAAGGTTATATTTTAAGTAAGCAGCAAGGTGTTTACACACTGTTGACATCAGCTGAGCCATGGACATGACCAGGAGGGAGAGAAGAGTGTAGATTTTGAGAAACTCAAGTTTTAATTGAGAGAGAAAGGACTTCAGTTTAGAAAGGATGTTTGCTTCCTGGTGTAGAAGGAAACTTCAGCCCTAGGAGTAAGAAGGGTTAGGTGCTTAGATAAGAGATGTTGGTAGAGAGGATCTGAGTTACGATCTTCTCACTGACCATTCTGCCTGACTTGAGAGAGAAAAGCCACCATTCTAGCCTGTAGCATTTGCAGCAGAGCACCAAAGCATTTCAGAGCTGGGCTGGGGAGGAGAGCAGATGGCAGCAGTTGCAGCGTGACAGTTTTCCTCCCTACCTTCTATTCTATAATCCAGGTATTTATTTGCTGCTAAAACTTATCAAATAAAGCAAATGAATATATATAGCAAAGCAGAAACAGACTCACAGATATAGAAGACAAACTGGTGGTTACCAGAGGGGTGAGGGAAGAGGGGGGCAAACTAGGGGAATGGGACTAAGAGATACAAACTACTATATAAAAGAGATAAGCAGCAAGAATATATTGCACAGTACAGGAAATTATAGCCTTTATTTTGCAATAACTTTTTTGTTTTGGCTGTGCATGGGCTTTCTCTCTAGTTGTGGTGAGTGGGGCCTACTCTTTAGTTGCGGTGTGGAGGCTTCTCAATTCTCTTGTTGTAGAGCCTGGGCTCTAGAGTGTGCAGGCTTCAGTAGTTTGTGACACATCAGCTTAGTTGCCCTGCAGCATGTGGAATCTTCCTGGATCAGGAATCTAACCCATGACCCCTGCACAGGCAGGCAGATTCCTAACCACTGGGTTAACAGGGAAGCCCTGTAATAACTTTTAAAGAAGTATAAGCTATCAATATATTGACTCACTATGCTATACATCTGATACTAACATAACACTGTATATCAAGTATACATCAATAAAAATTATAATAAAAATCATAAACAGGATGAAGGATGGTTTCAATGGGCCAAATAGTCATTGGATCATGGAGAAAGCAAGGGAGTTCCAGAAAAACATCTACTTCTGCTTCATTGACTATCCTAAAGCCTTTGATTGTGTGGATCACAGCAAACTGGAAAATTCTTCCATTTGTGGGAGTACCAGGCTTCTTTACCTGTCTCCTGAGAAACTTGTATGCAGGTTAAGAAGCAACAGTTAGAACCAGACTTGGAACAACTGACTGGTTCAAAGTTGGGAAATGAGTACGATAAGGCTGTATATTGTCAAATCCCTGTTTATTTAACTTATATGCAGAGTACATCACGAGAAATGCTGGGATGGATGAATTAACAAGCTGGAATCAAGATTTCTGGGAGAAATATCAACAACCTCCGATATGCTGGTGACACCACTTCGATGGGAGTAAGTGAAGAGGAATCAAAAGAGTTTCTCGATGAGGGTGAAAGAGGACAGTGGAAAATCTGGCTTAAAATTCAACATTCAAAAAACTGAGATCATGGCATCTGGTCCCATCACTTCACAGCAAATAGATGGGGAAATAGTGGAAGCAGTGACAGACTTTATTTTCTTGGGCTCCAAAATCACTGCAGATGGTGACTGCAGCCATGAAATTAGAAGGCGCTTGCTTCTTGAAGGACCTAGACAGCATATTAAAAAGCAGAGACATCACTTTGCCGACAAAAGTCTGTCCAGTCAAAACTATGTTTTTTTTTTCAGTAGTCATGTATGGCTGTGAGAGTTGGACCATAAAGAAGGCTGAGTACTGATGAAATGATGCTTTCAGACTGTGGTGCTTGAGAAGAGAAGAGAGTCCCTTGGACAGCATGGAGATCGAACCAGTCAATCCTAAGAGAAATCAACCCTGAATATTCATTGGAAGGATTGATGCTCAAGCTGAAGCTCTAATACTCTGGCTATCTGATGTGAAGAGCTGACTCAGGAAAAACCCTGATGTCGGGAAAGACTGAAGACAAAAGGAAAAGGGGATGAAGAAGATAAGATGTTTAGATAGCATCACCAACTCAATGCACATGAATTTGAGCAAACTCTGGGAGATGGTGGTGGACAGAAAAGACTGGTATGCTTCATTCTATGGAGTTGTAAAGAGTCAGACATGATTTAGCGACTGAACACATAATATACACAGCACACACTGAAAAATTTTAGATGTGATTAGAAAACAATGAATATTTTAACGTGTATTAAAATGTGGAGGGCAGAAAATCTAGGATCATACAAAATTCTCTCCTTCATAGAAGAAGTGAGAAAACCAACTACACTTTTGGATATCTTTTTCAAAATCCTGGAATTATCCAATGGTTTGCAGCAACCTGAAGAGCATGTAGTCAAGAAAAATGGCTGAATCACATTCAGAGCAGTATTATGAACCAAATGTTTGTTTTCTTCCAAAATTTTTATGTTGAATCATGAACATCCAATATGATGCTACTTTGAGACAGGGAAATTGGAAGGTAATGAGGTGGATGAGGTCAAGAAGGTGGGGTCCTCATGATGGGATTATTGTCTTTATAAGAAGGGATACTAGAGAGCTCTTTCTGTCTCTTCCTTGTGAGATACAGCAAGAACTGGTCATCTACAAGTCAAGAGGAGAACCCCCACCAGGAAGTGATTCAGTCAGGACCTTGATTTTGAGCCAGCCCAATAACTGTGAGAAATAAATGTCATGTTTAATACCATTCAATGGTATTTTGTTATAGCATCTCAAGATGGCAAAGACAAACAAGGAGCTTTAACAAAGACAAACAGAAGCATTGCCAATAAATTGTCATTATATCAATCAAACATTTGGTGATAAATTGGAAGACTTCGTTTGCGAGGAAGTCTGTATTTGATCTAACTCAGAGCCCTTCCACTGTGAAATGGGTTTACCCAGTGGCATTCATCAAAGCAATTATGAGCAAGTTTTTCATTTTGTGGATACCTGAGGAGTTGGATAACTGGTAATGCAAACAACAGACTAACTAATATCTTAAAAGGAAAATCTTGGTAACAATACATTCATAGACACATTGAAAAGTTCTGACATACCCCAGGAATCTATAAGCCCAAGAAAATGCATACAGCTGTGTAGAATTTTCAGAAAAAACCTGAGATGGTCCTATTCCCTAACTTGCAGCTGACCTTGGAGATCATCATCGCAAGTAGAAACTGAAACCTAAGGTAGAGTTGTGAACTGTATGAATGAATGTTGAAGACAAGCCCCAAATTCACACAGAGATCTTCACCAAAGACTAAAAGATGTATTAGTTCCAGACATTTAAGGAGATTTTCTTTCAACACTAGTTGCCTTTTAAGTCAACCAATCAGAAACTCCACTGAACATACACAACAAAATTCAGAATATTTCCAGAAAAGTCAAAGGAAAAGTCAACTTTTAAATAAAAATGACAAAAATTTACAAACAGAAGCAGCAGCAACAACAAAGAAATTAGAAGCATATCATGATAGAAGTGTTAGCTAATGCTTTCATAGTAATTTTATTGCAATCAGTATATATATTGACTTGACATATTGTACACTTTAAACTTACACAATATTACATGTCAATTATATCTCATTTTTATTTTAGTTAATTTTTTTATATCTCAGTTTTAAAAAGTCCTTTTAGAGATGAGATCCTGATCTCCAGAGTTGCTGCATTTTATCATTTTAAATGTATAATTTCCAATAAAACATACAAGACAAGGAAGCAAGAGTATATGATCCATACACAAAGAATAAAAACAATAAGTAGAAAATATCCCTGAGGAAAACCAAATATGGAACTTACTTGGTAAAGACTCTAGATTAGCTGTTTAAATAAGTTCAAAGAACTAAAGGAAATCAAATATGAAGAACAAAAGGAAAACATCAGATCAAAGTATCATCAATAGTAACTGTCATCAAAGATATAGAAGTTAAGATAAAGGACCAAGTAGAAATTCTGGAGTTGAAAAATATGATAACTTGTAGAAAAATCACTAGAGGAACACAATAACATTTATGAACAGGCAGAAAAAACCCCCAACAAATCAAAGATATGTCAATTTGGATAATTCAGCCTGAAGAATGGAAAGAAAAAATAATGAAAAATAAACAGATTATCAGAGACCCAAGGGACACCATGACAATATCAGCACACACATAATGGATTCTCACAAAATGAGGCAAAAGAAAAAGGACCACACAGAATGATCAAAGCAATAAATGGTGGTAAATTTCCCAAAGTTAATTAAAAAAAAATCTGCAGTGTCAAAAACTCAACATGTCAAGACAGGATAAATTCGAAGAGTTCTACACCTAAGCATATCATAACCAAGTTATCAAAAGATAGAGAACCTTGAAAGTAGAAATATATGCATGAGACAAGTGCTCAGGGCTGGTGCATTGGAAAGACCCAGAGGGATGGGATGGGGAGGGAGGAAGGAAGGGGGATTGGGATGGGGAACACATGTAAATCCATGGCTGACTCATGTCAATGTATGGCAAAAACCACTACAATATTGTAAAGTAATTAGCCTCCAACTAATAAAAATAAATGAAAAAAAAAAAAAGAATTTCAAACTATTATTTGTCCTATTTGGTAAAAAATCAAGAAAAAAAACTGGTTTAGAGGTATATGACCTTTAGTGTGAGTAGTGTTTGTTTTTGAGAAGTCATACATTTAGAATGTGTCTGGTTTAATAAAAGTTCTTTCAAGTGGTTTAAAAAAAGTAGAAATAAAGAAGTGATTCATCATATTAAAAAGGATTACTCAATAAGATTAACAATTTATTTCAGAAACCAATGTGGTGAGAAGACCCAGGGATGACAAATGCAGGTGTTGAGAGAAAAAAGTCAAGAAAGATCTTGATAACAGCAAACTATTCTTTAAATACCAGTTAAGACACACTCAGATAAACAAAAACTAATAGCTTTTAACTTTCAGAACTGCTTTATCAGCCTAAAATAGAATACACTGTACAATAAATAAAATCATATAAACTAAGGAAGAGTACCAGTAGAGAAAATAAGAAAAGGTAAATATCAAAAGGAATGTGAAGTAAGTCAGAAAGAGAAACACAAATACAATATATTAATGCATCTATATGGAATTTAGAAAGATGGTAACAATGACCCTATATGCAAGACAGCAAAAGAGATACAGCTGTAAACAACAGACTTTTGGATTCTGTGGGAGGAGGTGAGGGTGGGATGACTTGAGAGAATAGCACTGAAACATGTATATTACCATATGTAAAACAGATGACCAGTGCAAGTTCGTTGCATGAAGCAGGGCACTCAAAGCTGGTGCTCTGGGACAATCCAGAGGGATGGGGTGGGGAGGGAGGTGGGAGGGGAGGACACATGTACACCCATGGCTGATTCATGTCTATGTATGGCAAAAACCACCACAATATTGTAAAGTAATTAGCCTCCAATTAAAACAAATAAATAAAATTTTAAGAAAGGAATGTGATTTTTTTTTGTCATTTGTTACAGTTTTTTCTTCAATCTTATTTAAAAGGCAACTTGCAGAAAGTAATTAAAATAAATATGTGTTAATGGACACACTAGATAAAAGATGAACTTAATACAACAGTTCAGTTCAGTTCAATTCAGTTCAGTCGCTCAGTCGTGTCCAACTCTTTGCGATCCCATGAACCGCAGCATGCCAGACCTCGCTGTCCATCACCAACTCACAGAGTTTACCCAAACTCATGCCCATCGAGTCGGTGATGCCATCCAACCATCTCACCCTCTGTCATCCCCTTCTCCTCCTGCCTTCAATCTTTCCCAGCATCAGGGTCTTTTCCACTGAGTCAGTTCTTCGCATCAGGTGGCCAAAGTATTGGAGTTTCCGCTTCAGCATCAGTCCTTCCTATGAACACCCCGGACTAATCTCCTTTAGGATGGACTGGTTGGATCTCCTTGCAGTCCAAGGGACTCTCAAGAGTCTTCTCCAACACCACAGTTCAAAAGCATCAATTCTTCTGCGCTCAGCTTTCTTTAGAGTCCAAGTCTCACATCCATACATGACCACTGGAAAAACCATAGCCTTGACTAGACAAATCTTTGTTGGCAAAGTAATGTCTCTGTTTTTTAATATGCTGTCTAGGTTGGTCATAACTTTCCTTCCAAGGAGTAAGTGTCTTTTAATTTCATGGCAGCAGTCACCATCTGCAGTGATTTTGGCGCCCCCCCCCCAAATAAAGTCAGCCACAGTTTCCCCATCTATTTGCCATGAGGTGATGGGACCAGATGTCATGATCTCAGTTTTCTGAATGTAGAGCTTTAAGTCAACTTTTTCACTCTCCTCTTTCACTTTCATCAAGAGGCTTTTTAGTTCTTCTTCACTTTCTGCCATAATGATGGTGTCATCTACATATCTGAGGTTATTGATATTTCTCCCAGCAATCTTGATTCCAGCTTGTGCTTCATCCAGCCCAGCATTTCTCATGATGTACTCTGCATATAAGTTAAATAAGCAGGGTGACAATATACAGCCTTGACATACTCCTAAACCTTTATAAATTAGGATGTTAATTACAATGCCCAGAAATAAAAAAAAGTTTTGAGGAAATAGTGTGAATAATTGTATGACAGAATTTGATAACCTAGATAATAGAAAAATTTCTAGAAATACACAAACTATCAAAATGAACTCAAGAAGAAATAGAAAATCTAGACAGATCTATAACAAAAAATGAAATTGAATAAATATTCAAAGCACTTCAGTTTTGAGGTGAATTATAACCCATCCTCTCATCCCTCACTTTCAAATGTTGAAGTCCTTACTGTCAATATGACTGTATTTGGAGATAGGGTCTTAAAGAAGGCAGCTAGGTTAAAAAGGTCCTAAAGTAGGGCACTACATCGGTATCACTGGGCCTTTTCATGAAGAGAGATACGTACACACAGAGAAAATACATGTGAAGACACAGCAAGAAAGGGACCTTCTGCAAGCCAGGGAGCAAGACCTCAAGAGAAATCAAAACTGCCAGCATCTTGAACTTTGACTTTCAGCCTCCAGAACTGTGAGAAAGTAAATGACTGTGGTTTGAGCCACCCTGCTTTGGTATTTTGTTATGGTAACCCTTAGAGTCTAAAACTCTAAGGGTTTTTCCAGTAGTCATGTATGGATGTGAGAGCTGGATGCTAAAGAAAGCTGAGTGCCAAAGAATTGATGCTTTTGAACTGCGGTGTTGGAGAAGACTCTTGAGAGTCGCTTGGACAGCAAGGAGATCCAACCAGTAAATCCTAAAGGAAATCAGTACTGAATATTCATTGGAAGGACCGATGCTGAGGCGGAAACTCTAATACTTTGGCCACCTGATGTGAAGAACTGACTCAGTGGAAAAGACCCTGATGCTGGGAAAGATTGAAGGCAGGAGGAGACGGGATGACAGAGGATCAGATGGTTGGATGGCATCACCAGCTTGATGGACGTGAGTTTGAGCAAGCTCTGGGAGTTAGTGATGGACAGGGAAGCCTGGTGTGCTGCAGTCCATGGGGTTGCAAAGAGTCGGACATGACTGAGCTACTGAACTGACTGAGAATCTAAATAGTTCACAGAGTAACTTTATCTGTGACACTCGCAACTATTTGTAAGAAGCCAGAATTACTCTAATCCAAACCCAGACAAAAATATCAAAGGAAAACTACAGACCAATATCTTTCATTGAAAGTGAAAGTGAGAGTGAAGTCGCTCAGTCATGTCCAACTGCTTGTGACCACATGAATCGTAGCCTACCAGGCTCCTCCATTCATGGGATTTTCCAGGCAAGAGTACTGGAGTGGATTGCCATTTCCTTCTCCAGAGGATCTTCCTAACCCAGGGATTGAACCCAGGTCTCCCGCATTATAGGCAGATTCTTTACCATCTGAGCCACCAAGGAAGCCCTAATAAAGATTAAAAAGTCCCTCCAAATTAAGTAAACAAAATCCACCATTACTTAAAAAAGATTATACAGCATGACCAAGTGGGATTTTTTCTTAGGAATTCAAGGGTGAATGAACATGTGAAAACCAATCAATGTAGACTATTCTACTAGTAGGTTAAAGGGAACACCATAGATAAAATTTGGTAAACAACAAGAAGGTATTTGATAAAATACAACATCCTTTCATTAAAAAATGTAATGCAGGAGTTGAGGAGAAATTCCTTACCTGATAAAAGATATCTGTGAAAATTCACAGTTAACCTCATACTTAGTAGTGAAAAACTGGAAAGTTTTCCATCTAAGATCAGAGAAAAGAGAGGCTGTTCTCTCCACTTGTATTCAGCATTATATTGTAGATTCTAGCCAAGACAAGTAACATAAAGAGTGAAATTTATTTATTATTATTCCCAAATAATAACTGCCCTTCCTATGTGAAGATGGTACCTCTCTGCACTACTCATATTGGATTTATCCAGATGATTTGTTTTGATCAACAGAATGTGAGCACAAGGGACAAGTACCACTTTTGACCAGAAGCATCAAGACTAATCAAATAGTGTCAACTTTACTACTTTTTTCTCTGCCTTGTTGTTGTTGTTCAGTCGCTAAGTCGTGTCTGACTCTTTGTGACCCCATGGACTGCAGCCTGCCAGGTTCCCCTGCCTTTCACTATCTCCCGGAGTTTGCTCAAATTTGTGTCCATTGAGTCAGTGATGCTATCTAACCATCTCATCCTCTGCTGCCCCCTTCTCTTTTCACTTCACTCTCTGCCAGCATCTGGGTCTTTTCCAACGAGTTGGCTCTTCACATCAGGTGGCCCAAGTATTAAGCTCTGTCACCCATTCCATCATTCAGGACACAGAGAGAAGATTTCCATCTATAAATTAGGAAGCAGACCTGGTTTATTAGACACTGAATCTTCTGGTACCTCAATCTTGGAAATCCTAGTTTCTAGAACAGAGAGAAATAAGTGTTTGTTTTTAAAGTCATCCAGTCTACAACGTTTTGTTGTGGCAGCATGAACAGACTGAGACAACATCCCAGAGAATGGGACAAAAGATTTGCAAATTACATATTTGATAAGTCTAGTGTCACTATTATGTGAAGAGTTCTTCTACTTCAGTAATAAAAGACAAATATTTTTTAAGATGGATGAAGGAGTTGAATATACATTTCTCCAAAGTGGATATATAAAGGTATGATAAACAAACATATGGAAAGAAGATGCACATCATTAGTCATTAGGAAATGAAAATTAAACCCATATTGAGATACCATTTCATACCTACTGGGATGACTAGAATAAAAAAAAATCTAACAGTAACAACTGTTGGCAAGAATGTAGAGAAATTGGAACCCTCATACACTGATGCTAAGAATATAAAATGGTCCAGCCACTTTGAACAATATTTTGGCAGTTTCTCAGCAAGTAAACTATAGAGCTATCATATGACCCAGCAATGCCACTTTTAGGTAAACATCCAAGAAAATTGAAAGCATATTCACAGAAAATAATCAGCATTATTCTTAGTAGTCAAAAAGTCAAAATAATACAGATATTCAACAACAGATGAGTGAATAAATAAAATGTGATATATCAATCCATACAATGGCATATTTAGTCTTTATTATTTCTTAATTTCTATTTGTTTTAGGTTTTTTTTTTTTTAATAGTTTCTTGTGTTAGAAGTTTGGGTTATTGTTGTGAGATCCTTCTTCTTTAACATGGGCTTTTATACTTACACTTTCCCTTAAGTACTGCTTTTGCTGCATCCCAGAAGTTTGGAATGTTGTGTGTTTTCAGGTTTTTTTTTCATCTCAGTAGACTCTCCAATTTCCTTGTGAATTATTCTTTTGCCCTTTGGTTGATGAAGAGTGTATTGCTTAATTTCCACATATTTGTCAAATTTCCTGCTGTTACTGATTTCCACTTTCATTCTGTTGGAGTTAGAGAATAAAATTTGTATGATTTCCACCTTTTAAGTTTATCAAGGCTGTTTATGGCCTAACATATGACCTAGTTTGGAGACCATCCCGTGTACATTTGAGGAGAATGTGTAATCTTCTCAATGGTTAACAGTACCTTCGCCTGTGCTTCAAGTCTGATCGCTTCTCATCTTTTTGGGAAAACTGTTGTCTTACATATCTCTTCTCTCTCTAGTATTTTCAACGGATCCCACTTTGCTCACTCCTTTCCTGGAGCCCTTGAGTGCTCTTAGCACACCCCTTTCTTGACTTCACCCTTTACCCCATACCCACAACTACTGTCCCAATTCTGTCGCTTCCACATCGCAGTCACACCTCTACACTTGCTTCAAGATGCTCACTTCTTGGCCTTTCTTCGTCAGGACTCCTTAGGCTATCACAGGGTGACCCACTGCCACTCCAGCACTGACGCTGTTGACTCCTCCCTCCTTGGTAAACTCTCTCTTCTGTCAGCTTCCTTCATATCCCCCTCCCCTGGGTCTCCCCTTCCTACCTGCCATCCTGCTCAGGCTCCTTTTCTGGCTCCTCCTCCTTTACTTCTGTCCTTCCCTCAAACGTTGCTGCTTCCAAGTGTTTGGGGACAATTGCCTTTTCATCTCAGTTCTGATTCTCTCACTAACACCTACTCCATTGGCTCCTGTTATCATTCACATGCTGCTGATGCTCTCAACTCTTTCCCCAAGTCATTCTCTGCTGAGCATCAGACCCTGCATTCAACTTTACTAGACGTCTCCACTGGGGCTTCATCTCAATGTGTCTGATGCTGCATTTGTTGTCTTCAGCTTCCAACCTATTTCTGGGGCCCTATTCTCAGTTCTGACTCATTGGAAAAGACCCTAATGCTGGGAAAGGAGATGATGAGGGCAGAAGGGGAAGAGGGCACCAGAAGATGAGATGGTTGGATGGCATCACCTATACGATGGACATGGATTTGGGCAAACTCCAGGAGAAGATGAGGGACAGGGAGGCCTGGCATGTTGCAATCCTAGGGGTTGCACAAGAGTCAGACATGCCTTGGCGACTGAACAACAACAAAAATTCTCAGTAAGTGGCCCATTTCAGAAACCTGGAGCTTGTCCTTGGCTTTTTTCTCTCTTCCACCTTGAAGAGCAGTTGATCAAGTGCAAACAACGTATCAGGTCCTGTGCTAAGCACCTCACATGTTATTATTTTTTTCTTATTGTTGGGAAGAAAGGAATAGTGAATCTTAGGGAAGAAAGAAATAGTGAAACTTCAGTTGTTTTCGATACTTTGGTGAAGACACTTAAGCAGTGTTCAGTTCAGTCATCACATTTTTTCTCAGCTTACCCCACACCCCTAGATGTTGTGGTTGCCTGGAATAGGCTTGCCCATCCCCATGCCTCTCCCTGACCCCTGACCCCTGATACTCCTCTTATGTCTCCACTACTTCTCATCACACTGTTTTGCAATGTTCCAGTTTCCTTTTTTTGTATTATATTTAGCTTAGTGAGAAAGAGGAAGGATTCTTCTCTTTCAAGAAATAAATGCAGAAGAAGTCACTGCATGTGTATTCAGGCAATACATGCATCCTCTATTTAGTAGAGGATGTTAAAGTATTAATAGCCTCAGCTGGTTTACCTGAGTCTAAAAAATCATTGAAAAGTTATTTTTTCTCACACAACAAATTCTGTCTTTTTTCACCACCAATATTACCCTTAAATACAAATAAAGAAGATTGCTGTTTGCTCAATTTTAAAATGCAAACAAGTCAAAATGGTGTTTCTTCTCTTTCCTTCAATCTTCCCAGCTTAACCAGGGTGCTCCACCTAAGTTAGAGTCCCAAAGATCAGAAAGAACCATGGGAATTTGTCGTGCTAATCCCAGTCTCTTCAAGCAAACACACACACATACACACACAAACACACATACACACACAGATATATACACAGACACACCAGGCCCCCTGCCATGCAACTGTGTCAGTTATTACTAAAGCCACCCCTGAAATTCAGATTACAAATATAAAGGAGGATTCTATGTACTTGAAAATGTTGTAATCTTCTCAATGGATAGGGACCAAAGTCGCTTCTCTGAATTGTACTGTGAATGCATTGAACTGAACTCCTCCTCCTCCTAAAGTTTTTCAGAAGCTCAGCACTGCTAGTGTCAGGGAATAAGAAGGAAGAATTCCACAGGACACAAGGTGTACTGCTGTTGCTGCTGCTAAGGTGCACTAGAAACAGTATACAGCAATATTATCATTAAGTACTTTGTATACAATCTATGGGAGAAGTGCCTCAACTTGAATTAAAAAAAAATTCATATTTTCAATAGAGATTGATTGCTAATGGGGATGGATCAGGGACTAGAGGTGAGTACCCAAGGCCAGGATAAACCCTCAAAATCTGTTGGGGCTCTTTTCCACCAGTGCCTGCTGAACCCTTTTAATCACTATGCACAGCTTGCTAGATGATCTCTGTCCGTACAGATTTCTTCAAGAACCTCAATGGACTCCCCACAACATGGAATTAAAACTTTTAAACCTGGTATCTTCCATTGGTACACAAAAGTATGTTTTTCCCTCCAATTGGCCTTTTCTCCTTGTAATCTTTGTAAACATCTTAGTTCTAGAAAGCTTTTTCCATAGACAAGCATTTTGTCTACAAAAATGTTTGGTTCCCCCCACACTTTAAAATCTGTATATTTTTTACTTCTTTTATTGCCTTAGTGGAGATAGAACTGTCAGTATGACATTGAATAGAAGTGGTTTACAAGAACTTTATTTATTTATTTATTTAGGTCTGTCTTGTTTTTAAAATCATGTAAAAACTTTCAGTTTTTTCACAATTACATATGATTTTTAACTCTAGTTTAAAAATATAATATGGGCTTCCCTTATAACTTAGTTGGGAAAGAATCTGCCTGCAATGCAGGAAACCTGGATTCAATTCCTGGGTCGGGAAGACCCCCTGGAGAAGGAAATGGCAACCCACTCCAGTATTCTTGCCCAGAGAATCTCATGGATAGAGGAGCCTGGTGGGCTACAGTCCATGGGGTCACAAGAGGCAGACACGATTTGGTGACTAAACTACTATAGTTAAAAAATATATATCTGTTTTTAGATTTATCAGTTTTATTTGTTTCTGTTCTGATATCTATTTCCTTTTCTCTGCTTATTCTAAAGTTACAGCTTAAAGTATTAATCAGCTATTTCTTCCTTTCCTAATATAAGTCTTTGATTTTACAAATTTCCTTCTAAGTACTGCTTTAGTTTCAGCTCATGAATTTTGATATACTATATTTTAATTTTTATGAAAAGTTTTAAACCCATTTCCAGGCTTTTGATAGCTAAGTTTCCACAACTGTTTTTATATACACAAGACTTTTGAGACCTCAATATATTGGGGTCTAGGCAAGGAGTTGGACATCTGTTTTACTGGCATGGAATGCTAGAAGAGATAGGATGGTTACAGAGTAGCATCTCCTGATATTGCAGATTCCTGTAGACAGCAGAGGAAGCAACTGTCAGCAGCCTAGTTCTACAGTGTGGTTTCAGATGTAATTTATGGGATCTCTGACTTGAATTTGTTTCTTTGACGCTACGAAAAAATCATTGATATAAAATTTGCCTTTTAGTAAAGTTTTTTCTTAGAACTAGCTAAGAGTATGCTTCACTCAACTAAAATCTTAAAAATGCAATAAATTATATAAAAGATAGCTGATGGTGAGAGAATCTAAAGAAAGAGAATAAAATTTCTATCTGACCCAGGTGGATTTGAAGGCCATTTGGATCTGAATATTTTGTTTAACTTATTTGCTGCAGTATCAAAGATAAAATAAAAACAGCTATATTGTTCCATGTGACAAGTGAAAATTATCTCCATTTTATGACTGCGTCCAAGAGAAACTATTTGGAGATGGGCTCCCAAAGGTGTATGATAAGAGGTCCTGGGCTTAGGTTAATGAAATGGGCCCTTGTGTCCATGGCAGTGAAATGGGAGTACTGCTGGTGCTAAGATCTAATGGGTTAAGGATGTGAGGAAGCTTGATGAGGATAAATGAGGTCACTGCTTGATTTACTACTGCAAAGTCAACATAACAGACATTTCCTATGGTCTCCAGTCAGTTAGCTAAATCACCATCAATGCCCATTATTTGTCTAGCACCTTTCAGTATGTGAAACACTTTCACCCATGAGATGCAGATAGGTACAATTGTGATCATCTTCTATTTTCCAGGTGAGGAAATGGAGGATCCAAAGACATTAATAGATAAGTCCAGGGTCTGGAAAGTCAGTACATGACAAAGTCAAGACTCGGACCAGGTCTCCACTACCTCAACCTAAGGTCTTTCTGAATCCAAGTCTTTTTCATCGCAGTGAATCTCCCGCACTAAGATGGTTTCAAACCTTGAGAGGCCACACGAGGGGGAAGAGGTCAGACCTGCCCCAGCACAGCTTCTCACCTCCGTCACACCACCCCAAGAGAGGAACAAAGGCCTGTGGTGTGTCTCAGTAGCCTCTGAGAAATAAAGCAACATTTGGCCAACCACAGCCACTTCCCTCTATGCTCAGTGCGTCACAGATAGGCCAGAATCTCCAGCCTCTCCCACACCTGCAAAAGCCACTAGCACAAGAAGTTCAGCTGGTCTCCCAGCAGGGCCCAGGGACCCTCACTCTCTGGGAGCTGAAGGCTAGTGAACCCTGCTGTCCTTCCTGGGGCAGTGAACTGTCCTCCTAGAGAGTCTCATGGTCCCGCTTTCACAGGGCCTTTTCATTTTAGTCTAACCACCATTCCATCAGTCTCACCAACTACATCACCTTTTAAATCTGGAGAAGCCCCCCATGGTAGAGAGACTGCTCCCACATTGTGCTTATACCCCTGGCATGGCTCCTGCCCCACCATAGTGTGTGGGTGACTCTCTCCCCAGGCATATTGGTCAGGCCTCTTTCTGCAAGGCTTCCTTTATCATGAAACTTCCCTCTTAGTTCTTGGCTGGACTGGTTCTGAGCATCTCTTTTCTCTTCAGTGTGAGGAGAACAGACTGGAACCCCCAACATAACCTTCTACCCACCCCAAGGGCTCAAGCGACACTATTCTACCCCATAGGGAAGAGGGCAGGCTTTGCATATCTCCACTCACAGCCCCTGAGAACTAGCCCAAGATCTTTGAGGACCACAGTGGGGACAGGAGGAGAAGGAGAGCCCCAGAAGATGCAGTTAACTGGGAAAAGCCTTCCCATATTAAGGGTTAATAGCCCTTATGGGCCTAAGTAAAGAAACCCCATCAGTCTCCAGCCTGCATACTTGCTCCCACTCCCTGGAGTAAGACCCTTCCCTCCCTCCTCTTTCAAATCAAGCTCAAATGGTCCCCTGGGAGCCTTCCCCATCCTGCCCCAGATGGAATTATGTGCTCTTTGTGCTGGGCTCCCACAGCCCTTCAGCAAGTTGTCTGTCATTTGTGATGTGACCTGGTCACTGGCGCTTGCCCTCCCTCTTCTGATGCAGACCCCTGGCCCTGTGCACAGAGGAGGCAAGGAGATCCCACTCTCAGGCTGGTGCAAGTGCAGGGTTAGCACCTGAGAGTGGGAGTCTTGTCATCTCACTTTCGTTCCAGGCCTCCCGTGAGCATGCTGCGGTGTCACACATGTTCCTGAGTAAGGCAAGCCTCTTTCAGCTACACTGCAAGTGGCAACCTGTGCTGTGTTTCACCAGCACATACTTATTGATCACGGTTGTGTCTCTGCACAGCTAGGGCTCTCCTTTCCGGTCCAGTCACTGTCTGCTTCAGTCACTAAGCCCTGAGCTGGCTCAGTGTCCCACATTTGGGAACTTCCTGCCAGACTGGAAACACTGCTCTGGGTACAGGTTGCTGGTGACCTTTTTCTGGGGACACATGCTGACCCGCATTGCTTCTGTCCTGACCATTGCCCTTCACATTATAAACTGCTTACTTGTGCTGCTTATATGTTCTGCTGTCCTGGAAAATGCAGGGCTTTGGTATTTGACAGAATTATGTCTGAGTCTCATCTTCTTCACTTGTTATCTGAATAACCCTGGAAATTGCTGAACTTATTTGAGCCTGTGAGTTTTTCACAGCTGATGGGGAGGAGTGGATATTTATCTATTTCAGCAGTTTATGGATTAGGTAAGTAGGGCCATTTTTCATGCCACCAGTCAGATCACTTGTAGATGTTCAGTAAAATACCTGTTTCAATTTGAATCCCTTGTCTATGAGCTATTTCTTTCATTATGAATGTGTCAGTTGTGCTAGTAGACCAGAATTCCAGGGGTTCCCTTTCATGGGACTATATTTTCCTTAAAAAATAAGACGGTTGACAGAGAACAAGATAGTGGAGGAGTAGGTGGACATGGGGTACATCTCTCTCCACGGAATATGCCTTCAGACACAGAAATGCACGGAGAACACCAGTTGAGAGCGGACAGGAGGACCTGACCAGTTGAAAATAATAGTTCAGTCCAGTTGCTCAGTCGTGTCTGACTCTTTGTGACCCCATGAACCGCAGCACACCAGGCCTCCCTGTCCATCACCACCTCCCAGAATCTACCCAAACTCATGTCCATTGAGTCGGTGATGCCATCCAACCGTCTCATCCTCGGTCATCCCCTTCTCTTCCTGCCCTCAATCTTTCCTAGCATCAGGGTCTTTTCAAATGAGTATAGGCCCACACAAAACTCGGTAGGATGAAGGAAATAGGGGGGAAAACAGGAGTGTTGGTAGGACTGGATCTGCCCTCAGTGGGTGGGGGAACAGAAGCAAGGGTTTGATCCCCACATCGGGGCAATTGTTTGAGTCAGAAGAAAAACAATTAGGGTTGAGAGTGAAACAGCTGATCCATGGCAGCCTAAATGGAATGAGAATCAGACCGTCCTTGCCACAGCCATACATACCCTGGACAGGAAAACTGGTCTCCTGGAAGGTACAGCAGCTGGGAGCTGGAGTTTAGGGATTGTTGAGCAATCCCAGTGTGAGGGCTGCTGTTGACTGTGCAGAGAAGGATTGAGGGGTTGTGAGGGAGGAGATTGTGGTGGGAAATGCCTGTGGAGGAAAGCTGGGCAGCCATGGAAGCAAGGCGATACTGCTGAGTCACTCATAGTGGGTGGAGCCATCACCATAGCCTCTCTCCCCGCACACACCAGCACCGGCAGCTGAACAATAGAGAGGCTGGCCCATCAAATGCCTGACACCCTGAACTGCCGAGTAGAACCCCATCCAGGGTGCTCCTTTAAGTGACTGATATGCTGAGCTGCAGAGTAGGACCCCAGCCAGGGGCATCCCTCTATGTACCTGATGCACCGAACAACAGAGAAGGACCCCAGGCAAGGGAGCCTTCTAAGTGCCTGAATTGGCAGAGATACAGAGAAAGACTGGCCAAAGAGGCCTTCTGATCGCCAGCTACAAGAGGCTCGAAAAAAGACTCTGATAGGGCCATAACTCGTGTGGTGGAGGCAGTCTGTGTCCCTGCACACTTGGTGCTGCCAGGGTCCCCACAAGCCAAGCAGCTGTGTCACCTTCATGATCAACACTCACTGGGACAGAGCTGTCACAGGCAAAAATGTCTTTCTTCTGTGTGTGCGGGTTTGCTTCAGTAGTGTCTGACTCTCTGCAACCCTGTAGACTGGCCTGCCAGGCTTCTCTATCAGGGAGGGGAGTTTTCCATGCAAGAATACTGGAGCATATTGGCCAATACTGGTTGCCCTACCCTTCTAGAGCACTGTATTTCCTGCTGCCCTGGCCACCAACTCCCCTGAGTACCTGGTGCTACCAGAACTTCTGCAACCCAAGCAGCTGCACCACCTCCACACCTGGCCCTCATGGGGCAAACCCAAGCCCTCCAGGGCAGCCTCAGGAGCAAACTCCAGTGGACGACCCACATGCAGAGGTGGAAATAAAACCACAATTTAAACCCAGGGGGCAGTGTGACTAAGGAAGAAGACCCAAAACCTTCCCACCAGCTGTTTACAAGCTGCCGGTTAAATCCGCATGATCAACTAGGCAGACTCTGTGTCTATGGAATATATAAAAGGGTATTGAGAGCTCCCACAAAAGAAAACGCACTAGTTCTGATAGCTGTGGACATTGGAGACAAAAACACGGAGTAGTAGGACCAAATTACAATCTGAGCTGCCCCCACAGTAGGTCCAGAGATCTGCACAGTGTTGGAGGGCATCCTAGGGAGGTGAGGTGGACTGTGACTCCCAGCGAGGGAAAGGACTCTGACAGCACTGACTGAAGAAAAACATTTATTATTCTTATGTTTTGACTTGTTCTGTAGATTCTTTTGGATTTTTTCTTTTTCTCCCCCACCCTCCACCTCAGGTGTTGTCAATTTTATTGGCACTATGAAATATAATTAAACTTTTGAGCTTTTTTTCCTTCTTTTTATTCTCAGTCACATTTTTTTTTTTGTTTTTTTTTTTTAAGTTGTTGTTATAAACCTCTGCCTTTATGTTGGGCTTTTGAAGTTCTGGAGAGTTTTCTTTTTTTTTAAATCATTTTTAATTTTAATTTTTAAAACCTATTATTTTTTCTTCGACACTTATTCCTTTGTTTGCTTTCCCCACTGCTCTTTTCCCCTTGCATTTAATCTTTAATATATATAAATCTTCTTTATCTACCTCTATTTAACTTTGCATATATATTCTTTCTTTCTTTCCTTACCTCCCAGCATATTTGTTAGTTTTAGTTTCATTGCTTTATTCCCCAATTGGCACCTGGCTTTAGTTTTGTTTTCCAGTTTGTGCTTTAGTTAGTTTTGTTCTGGTAGACATAATTTTTGGTTTCCTTTTTTCACTGGGTCAATCTATTGTACTTTACTTTTGTTGGACTGTTTTGATTCTGCTTATGGGTGTATATGTATTTGTGTATATTCAGTCACACTTTTTCACTGTTATAAATCTCTGCATCTTGTTGGGCTTTATTGTTCTATGGAGTTTCCCTGTTTTTTTTTTTCTTTCCTTCTTTCTTCTTCGATTTTTTTCTTTCTCATTTTTATAATTTTAACTTTTAATTTTTAAAAACATATTATAGTTTTTATACATTTATTCGTTTGCCTTTCCTACTGTTCTTTTCCTCTTGCAGTTAATCTTTAATGTATATAGATCTTCTACCTCTATTTAACTTTGCATATCTATTCTTTCTTTCTTTCCTTTCCTCTCAACACATTTGTTAGTTTTGTTTTCATTGCTTTATTCCCCGCTTAACACCTTGTTTTAGTTTTGTTTTCCACTTTGTGATTTAGTTAGTTTTGTTCTTAACTGGTAAATATAATTTCTAATTTTCTTTGCTGGGTCAATCTATTGTACTTTATTTTTGTTGGGCTGATTTGACCTTGCTCATGGGTGTATATGTATATCTGTATATTCCATTATTTTAATTATTATTTGCCTGATTTTGTAACTGTCATTTGAACTGGGGTTCATCTTTGGTTTCTCATTTCTGGATATTTGTTTTAATCTCACTTAATGCCATAACAAACCATTGTGGAATCTTTGTTCCTGACCAGAGATTGAGCCCTGAGCCTTTGGAGTGGGAGCATTGACTCCAAGATCCTAGACTACTGGAGAACTAACCCTAGGGAGTATCAAATAGTGAGAACTCACAAAAGGGAAACCACTTGAATACAAGACCCGGCATCATCCAACCACCAGTAGCACTCTGTGCAGATGTCTCATCTAAACAACAAACAAAACAGAAATAAGAACCCAATCATCAGCAGACAGGATTACCACCTCACTCAGCCTTTCCCATCAGAGGAAAAACAAACAAACAAAAACTCAGCAGAAATTTTATTCTATACGAAGTTTACACAAATCACTGCACCAACCTTAGGAGGAGAGAAGCCAAAAGGAAGAAAGAATTCAACTTTGCAGCCTGGGAAAAGGAGACCTCAAATGCAGTAAGTTAAAAAAATAATTAAAAGGCAGAGAAATACTACACAAATGAAGGAACAAACTAGAAACACAGAAGTCCAAATAAATGAAGAGGAAATAGACAAACTCCCTGAAAAAGAATTCAGAATAATGTTAGTAAAGATGATCAAAAATATTGAAAACAAAATGGAGAAAATACAAGAATCAAAAACAAAACAATAACAAAAACCTAGAAGAATTAAAGAATAAAAATACAGAGACAAATAACACAATGCTGAAATAAAAATACTCTAAAAGGAATCAATAACAGAGTATCTGAAGCAGAAGAATGAATCAGTGAGCAGGAAGACAAAAGGGTGGGCATAACTTCTGAAGAGCGGAATAAAGCAAAGAGAATGAAAAGAACTGAGAATAGTCTCAGAGACCCCTGGGACAATATCAAATGCCCCAACATTCGAATCATAGGGGCCCCAGAAGAAGAAGAGAAAAAGAAAGTGTATGAGAAAATTTTTGAAGAGATTATAGTTGAAAAATTTCCCCAACATAGAAAAGGAAATAATCAAGTCCAAGAGGCAGAAAGAGTCCCATACAGGATAAACCCAAGAGGAAACATGCGAAGACACATACTAATCAAACTAACAAAGACTAAACACAAGGAAAGAATATTAAAAGCAGCAAAGGAGAAGCAACAAGTAAAATACAAAGGAAACCCTATATGCTTAACAGCTGATCTCTCAGCAGAAACTCTGCAGGCCAGAAGGGAATGGCAGGTTATGTTTAAAGTACTGAAAGAGAAAAACTACAACCAAGATTATTGTGCCTGGCAAGGATCTCATTCAAAATTGGTGGAGAAATCAAAAGCTTTTCAGACAAGCAAAAGTTAACAGCTTTCAGTACCACCAAATCAGCTTTACAACAAAAGTTAAAGGGACTTACTTATATAGTCAAGAAATATAACAGAAGAAAAAAGATCTACAAAATCAACTCCAAACAATTAAGAAAATGGCAATAGGAACATATATATGAATAATTACCTTAAATGTAAATGGATTAAATGCTTCAACCAAAAGACACAGACTGGCTGAATGGATAAAAAACAAGACCCATATATATGCTGTCTACAAGAAGCCCAATTTAGATCTCAAGACACATATAGACTGAAAGTGAGAGGGTGGAAAAATATATTCCATGCAAATGGGAAGCAAAAGAAAGCTGGAATAGTAATCCTCATATCAGACAAAATAGACCTTAAAATAAAGATTAGAAGAGACAAGGAGAGACACTATATAATGATTGAGGGATCAATCCAAAAAGAAGACATAACTATTGTAAATATCTATGCACCCAACATAGAAGCTCCTCAATACATAAGACAAACACTAACAGACATAAAACGTGAAATTGATAGTAACACAATAATACTAGGGGACTTTTTAAGACCCCACTCACACCAATGGACAGATCATCAAAACAGAAAATTAATAAGGAAGTACAGTCTTAAACGTTACATTAGAGGAGATGGATCTCATTGATATCTTCAGGACATTCCATCGAAATGCAGAAGAATACACCTTCTCAAGTGCACATGGAATATTCTCCAGGATAGACCACATCCTGGGTCACAAATCAAATCTCAGTAAATTTAAGAAAATTGAAATTGTATCAAGCATCTTCTCTGACCACAATGCTATGAGACTAGATATCAATTACAAGAAAAAAAGTGTAAGAAACACAAACACATGGAGACCAAATAGAACATTTCTAAATAACCAACAGGTTATTAAGAAATCAAAAGGGAAATAAAAAATTTTCTAGAAACAAATGACAATGAAAACATGACACTCAAAACCTATGGGATACAGCAAAAGCCATTCTAAGATGGAAGTTTATAGCAATGCTCCTACCTCAAAAAACAAGAAAAACATCGAATAGACTTTACACCTAAAAAACTGGAAAAAGAACAGAAACACCTCCAAAATTAGTAGAAGGAAAGAAATCATAAATGAAAAAGGAATGAAAGAAATAACAGTAAAGATGAATAAACTAAAAGCTGGTTCTTTGAGAAGATAAACAAAATTGACAAACTTTTAGCCAGACTCATCAAGAAAAGAAGAAAGAAAAATCAAATCAGCAAAATTAGAAATGACAAAGGAGAGGTTACAATAGAGAAGGTAGAAATATGAAGGACTATAAGGGACTATTATGAACAACTATTAGGCAATAAAGTGGATAACGTGGAAGAAATGGACAGATTCTGAGAAAAACTCAATCTTCCAAGACCAAACCAGGAAGAAATAGAAATTATGAGTAACACAAAGACAAGCACTGAAATTGAAGCTGGGATCAAAAATCTCCCCAAAACAAAAGCCTAGGTCCAGATGGCTTCGCAGGAGAACTCTATCAAACATTCAGAGAAAAGGTAATGCCTATCCTTCTAAAATGTTAAAAAAATTGCAGAGGAAGGAACACTTCCAAACTCATTCTACAAGGCCACCATCACCCTGATACCAAAAGCAGACAAAGACAACACACGAAAAAGAAAATGACAGGCAAATATCACTGATGAACATAAGTGCAAAAATCCTCAGCAAAATTTTAGCAAATAGAATTCAGCAACACATCTAAAAGCTCAAAAGATCAATTTGGGTTTACTCTAGGGGTGCAAAGACCCTTCAATATACACAAATCAGTCAATGTGACACACCATATTACCAAACTGAAAGGTAAAAGCCATATGATAATCTCAGTAGATGCAGAAAAAGCCTTTGACAACATTCAGCACCCATTTATGATTAAAAATCTTCAAAAAATGGGCATAGAAGGAACCTACCTCAACATAGTAAAGGCCATATACGATAAGTCTGCAGCAAACATTATTCTCAACGGTGAAAACCTGAAAGCATTCCCCCTAAGATCAGGAATAAGACAAGGGTATCTACTTTCACCACTGTTATTCAACATAGGTCTGGAAGTCCTAGCCATAGCAATCAGAGAAGAAAAATAAATAAAGGAATCCAGATCAGAAAAGAAGAAGGAAAGCTCTCACTATTTGCAGATGACATGATACTGTACATAGAAAATCCTAAAGATAGTATCAGAAAATTCCAAGAGCTAATCAGTGAATTTAGCAAAGTTGCAAGATACAAAATCAATACACAGAAATCATTTGTATTTCTATATGCTAACAATGAAAAAATCAGAAAGAGAAATTAAGGAATCAATCCCATTCACCATTGCAACAAAAAGAATTAAATATCTAGGAATAAACTCACCTAAGGAGACAAAAGAACTGTACACAGAAAATTATGACACTAATGAAACAAATCAAAGACAACATAAACAGATAAACAGATATTCCATGTTCCTGGATAGGAAGTATGAATATTATGAAAGTTACTGTGCTGCCAAATGCAATCTACAGATTTAATGTGATCCCAATCAAATGACCAATGGCATTTTTCACAGAACTAGAACAAAAAAATTCACAATTCATATGGGAACACAAAAGACCCTGAATAGTCAAAGCAGTCTTGAGAAAGAGGAATGGACAGGAGAAATCAATCTTCCTGACTTCAGATTATACTACAAAGCTACAGTCATCAAGACAGTATTGTACTGGAACAAAAACAGTACCAATGGAAATACAGCCCAATAGAACAAGATAAAAAGTCCAGAAATAAACCCATGCACCTATGGGTATCTTATTTTTGACAAAGGACTTAAGAATATATAATGGGGCAAAGACAGCCTCTTTAACAAATGGTTCTGGGAAAACTGGACAGCTACATGTAAAAGAATGAAATTAGAACACTTCCTAGCACCATACACAAAGAAACTCAAAATGGATTAAAGACCTAAATGTAAGACCAGAACTATAAAATTCTTAGAGGAAACCATAGCGAGAATAATCAGTGACATAAATCAAAGAAAGATCTTCTAAGACCCACCTCCTAGAGTAACAGAAATAAAAACAAAAGTAAACAAGTGGGACCTGATTAAATTTATAAGCATCTGACAGCAAAGGAAACTATAAGCAAGATGAAAAGACAGCTCTCAGAATGGGAGAAAATAATAGTAAACGAAACAATGGACAAAGGATTAATTTCCAAAATATACAAGCAGCTCATACAACTCAATGCTAGAAAAACAAAAAACCTAATCAATAAGTGGGAAAAAGACCTAAACAGACATTTCCCCAAAGAAGACATACAGATGGCTAACAAACACATAAGATGCTCAACGTCGCTCATTATTAGAGAAATGCAAATCAAAACCACAATGAGATACCACATCACACTGGTCAGACTGGCCATCATCAAAATGTCTACAAACAATAAATGTAGAGAATAGGGAATGCTCTTGCTCTGTTGGTGGGAATGTAAATTGATATAGCCACTATGGAAGACAGTATTTAGATTCCTTAAAAACTAGGAATAAACCAAAATATGACCCAGCAATCCCACTCCTAGGCATATACCTTGAGTAAACCAAAATTGAAAAACACATTGTTCATTGCATCCCATTGTTCAGTGCAGTACTATTTACAATAGCTAGAACATGAAAGCAATCTAGATGTCCACCATCAGATGAATGGATAAAGAAGATGTGGTACATACACACAATGGAATATTACCTGACCATAAAAAGGAATGCATTTGAGTCAGTTCTGATGAGGTCAATGAACCTAGAACTTATACAGAATGAAGTGAGTCAGAAAGAGAAAGATAAATATTGTATTCTAACATACATATATGGAATCTAGAAAAATGGTACTGAAGAATTTATTTACAGGGCAACAGTGGAGAAATAGACATAGAGAATAGACTTATGAAAATGGGGAGAGGGGGAGAGAGGGTGAGATGTAACATGGAAACTTACATTACCATATGTAAAATAGATAGCCAATGGGAATTTGCTATGTGGCTCAGGAAGCTCAGCTAGGGGCTCCTCATCAGCTTGGAGGGGTGGAATTGGGGGGGGGGTGATGGGAGGGAGGTTCAAAAGGGAGAGGATATATGTATACCTATGACTGATTCATGTTGAGGTTTGATAGAAAACAATAACAAAATTCTGTAAAACAATTATTCTTCAATAAAAAGTAAATAAAAAAAATGGTCTTTGGGGATGGTAAATAATGAATATAGGCACATACTAAGTCCTTTATCCAACTCAGTTCTTTATTTTAAAATTTGAGCACTGTTTCAGTGTTTATAGTTAAGGAAAAATGTGAATGTGTTTACATAACATATTTGTTCACACATAGGAGATGTTTCACTTACCAGAAAGAAATGTCATAAACCTAAGCAAATGGATAAGCAAACTGGATTATACACTTGTGGACAAAGGATGAGGAAAGTCAGGTCAGACAACAAGAAATGCAATTACTTCACATGTGCAGTGTATGTGGAACTGAATAACTTTTTCCTAGGTTTCTAGCCTCTATAGTAAAGATTTGAGTGCATGATATGCTCCTATATTACCTCAACACCTAAAAGAGAGATAAAAGATAAGATGGGGGCAGAGAACCCTCCATATCATTTGGAAGTTTATTTAGAGAGGGCAGTTTTGTTAATTTCCCCATCATTTGAGATAGCAGCTCCAATAAGGAGTTGACACTTTCTTCCCTTCTGACCTTCAGAGTCCATGGTGCCCTGGAAATGATACTGGCATCTACCACTAAACTCCTCAAAACCTACCACATGAGTAATGGAAGAATATGTCCTTCCCAAGTACATTGCATAATGATCAAGGGATCAATCCAAGAAGACATAGCAATTTTAAGTATTTCACCCAACATGGGAACACCTAATACATAAGGCAAAGACTAACAGACATAAAAGTGGAACTTAACAGTAACACAATAATAGTAAGGGAATTTAACACCCCACTTAAACCCATGGACAGATTATCAAAACAGAAAATAAGGAAACACAGGCCTTAAATGACACACTAGACCAGATGGACATAATTGATACCCTCAGGACATTCCATCCAAATGCAGAATACACTTTCTTCTCAAGTGCATATAGAACATTCTCCAGGATAGACCACATCTTGGGCCACAAATCAAGTATCAGTAAATTTAAGAAAATCAAAATCATATCAAGCATCTCTTCTGATCACAATGCTAAGAGACTAGATATAAATTACAGGAAAAAAAATGTAAAAAACCAAACACATACAGATTAAACAATACACTTCTAAGTAATAAATGGCCTACCAAAGAAGTAAAAAGGGAAATAAAAAGTTCCTAGAAACAAATGACAATAAAACACGACAACTCAAAACCTATGGGATGCAGCAAAAGCAGTTCTAAGAGGGAAGTTTATAGCAATACAATTCTACTTCAAGAAACAAGAAGGTCATCAAGTGGACATACAGATGGCTATTAAACACATGAAAAGATGATTAACATTGCTCATTATTAGAGAAATGCAAGTCAAAACTATAACTACAAAATCACCTCTCACTGGTCAGAATGGCCATCATCAAAAAAATCCACAACCAATAAACACTGGAGAGGATGTGGAGAAAAAGGAACCTTTTTGCACTGTTGGTGGGAATGTAAATTGATACAGCCACTATGGAAGACGGTATGGAGATTTCTTAAAACAAACAAACAAACAAACAAAAAACAATTAGGAATAAAACTACCATGTGTGAATTTGCCAAGTTGCTTCAGTTGTGTCCGACTCTTTGTGACCCTATGTACTCTAGCCCTCCAGGCTACTATGTTAAGGGAATTGTGCAAGCAAGAATACCAGAGTGGATTGCCATGCCCTGCCCCAGGGGATCTTCCTGACTCAGGGATCAAACTTACATCTCTTACATGTCCTACATTGGCAGGTGGGTTCTTTACCACTAGTGCCACCTAAGAAACACCATATGACCTAGCAATCCTACTACTAGGCATATACCCTGAAGAAACCAAAATTGAGAAAAAAAACATATGTAGCCCAATATTCACTGCAGCACTATTTGTAATAGCTTCCATTTACAATGACATTGAAGCAACCTAGATGTCCATTGACAGATGAATGGATAAAGAAGCTGTGGTACATTTATACAATGAGTTATTGCTCAGCCATAAAAAAAAATAATGTATTTGAGTCAGTTCTAATGAGATAGATGAACTTAGAGCCCATTATACAGAGTGAAATAAGTCAGAAAGAGAAAAACTGATAATGTATATTAACACATATATGTGGAATCTAGAAAAATGGTACTGAAGAATCTATTTGCAGGCCACAGGACTGGAAGAGGTCAGTTTTCATTCCAATCCCTAAGAAAGGCAATGCCAAAGAATGCTCAAACTACAGCACAATTGTACTCATCTCACACACAGTAAAGTAAGGCTCAAAATTCTCCAAGTCAGGCTTCAGCAATAAGTGAACCACGAACTTCCGAATGTCCAAGCTGGTTTTAGAAAAGGCAGAGGAACCAGAGATCAAATTGCCAACATCTGCTGGATCATCAAAAAAGCAAGAGAGTTCCAGAAAAACATATATTTCTGCTTTATTGACTATGCCAAAGCCTTTGACTCTGTGGATCACAATAAACTGGAAAATTGTGAAACAGATGGGAATACCAGACCACCTGACCTGCCTCTTGAGAAACCTGTATGCAGGTCAGGAAGCAACAGTTAGAACTAGACATGAAACAACAGACTGGTTTGAAATAGGAAAAAGGAGTACGTCAATGCTGTATATTGTCATCCTGCTTATTTAACTTATATGCAGAGTACACCATAAGAAACGCTGGGCTGGAGGAAGCACAAGCTGGAATCAAGATTGCCGGGAGAAATATCAATAGCCTCAGATATGCAGATGACACCACCCTTTTGGCAGAAAGTGAGGAAGAACTAAAGAGCCTCTTGATGAAAGTGAGAGAGGAGAGTGAAAAAGTTGACTTAAAGCTCAACATTCAGAAAACTAAGATCATGGTATCTGGTCCCATCATCATGGCAAATAGATGGGGAAACAGTGGCAGATTTTATTTTTTCTTGGCTCCAAAATCACTGCAGATGGTGACTGCAGCCATGAAATAAAAAGACGCTTACTCCTTGGAAGGAAAGTTATGACCAACTAGACAGCATATTAAAAAGCAGAGACATTGCTTTGCTAACAAAGGTCCATCTAGTCAAGAATGGTTTTTCCAATAGTCATGTACAGATGTGGGAGTTGAACTATAAAGAAAGCTGAGCGCCAAAGCACTGATGCTTTTGAGCTGTGGTGTTGGAGAAGACTCTTAAGAGTCCCTTGGACTGCAAGGAGATCCAACCAGTCCATCCTAAAGGAGATCAGTTCTGAGTGTTCATTGGAAGGAATGATCTTGAGGCTGAAACTCCAATACTTTGGTCACCTGATGTGAAGAGCTGACTCATTTGAAAAGACCCTGATGCTGGGAAAGATTGAAGGCAGGAGGAGAAGGGGACAACAGAAGATGAGATGGTTGAATGGCATCACTGACTCAATGGACATGAGTTTGAGTTAACTCCGGGAGTTGGTGATGGACAGGGAGGCCTGGAGTGCTGCAGCCTATGGGGTGGCAAAGAGTCTGACACGACTGAATGATTAAACTGAACTGAATGGAGAGGGAGACATAGAGAAGAGACCTGGGTGGGGGGGTGATGGGTGGGAGGAAGGAGAGAGTGGGACAAATGCATAGTAGTAGGGAAATAGATACACTACCACATTTAAAATAGATAGCCAATGGGAATTTGCTGGGAACTCAAATTCCAGCTCTGTAACAACCTAGGGGGTGGGAGGTGGGAGGGAAGTTCAGGAGGGAGGTGACGTATGTATGCCTATGGCTGATCCATGCTGATGTATGGCAGAAACCAACACAATATTGTAAAGCGATTATCCTTCAATTAAAAATAAGCAAATTAAAAAGAGAGAGGGAAAAGAATATGTCCTTCCCAGAAATAGCTCCTTCTATGGGATGAAACCATTCACATACTTAGATCTGCCTTTGACTCTCATCAAGCCTGGTACTGCCAGCTGGCCTCGTCCCATTCTAATAATGTATTATTTTGTCACACTGTTTACCCTTTATTTTTCCTGAGCCTCTTCCTAGGGAATATATGGAGGAGAGAAGTCAAGTCCACTCCACATTCTCTGTAGGGTTGATGTAAGATGACTTGCTATCATAATCTAGGCAATTGATTAACATCTCCACCCCCACGTGTAAAACATAACTACCACAAATTACTCTGTCTGGATATCACTATATTTTGGCTTTTGAAATAGTGTTGATCCATATTCTAAAACTATCCTCACTAAAAACCAAAAAATGGAAGCAGAGCTGTGTGGAGAGCACCTCTGGTGGGCCGGGGCCGAGTAGTGTGCGTTGCCTTTGGGGCTCTCCTCTCCCAGCACCCTAGGGCGGGCACCACAGTGGGCCCCTCAGGCGGTCGCCAGACTCTGGGCACCAGGAGTTGGAGGCAGCACGTGGAGGCACCAGGGCCATGCAGCTGCACACCCAGGAGCTGAATGACTTCAGGTGGGAGAACCTGGGCGCAATCGTGTTGTGGAAGCACCAGGTGTTGAGCTTGTGCAGCTAGCAGGACACTGAGGGCTGAGTTGAGGGGACCACAGATGCAGGGACCCAGGCCTCTTCTCGGCCTCATGCATGAATGTGATCCGTGCCCTTAGCCTGGCCTGGCAGGCGACGGCGGCCCGGGCCCACCGGTGCTTTCACCGGAGATGCCTAGGAAGCCATTCGTGACCTCTCACTGAGCAACCCAGGCAGGATGTGGACCCATCATGGACATGTTAGCACTGTATCAGAGGCACCTGGCCAACTTTCCCAACATCATTGAAGTTCAGAAAGGAGCTCTTACCAAAGTAGAGTTGGTGATACGTGGAAGAAGGAAAGATGGAGGTGCTGATGGCCTTGAGGATCACTGTTACACTGTTTCTTTTTGCCACTTTGACCGAAATTCATCACTTTCATGGAATTGGAGTAAGAGACTTTAAATCACAGAGGCAGTATTCCTTACAAAAACAAATAAAATTTTTCCCAAAAGTGACACAGAAGTTGGAAAAGACTCTTTCAGTAGAATAAAAGCTGCTATCAAAGAGCTATCACCAGCTATCAGCACTGGTACAAGGATGGTTTCAACTAAAACTTGGCTGAATAGATAATTATGTAGGACAAAAGCAGTTAATATGATTATGTAATAGAAACATTACCACACATTGTAACTAAATCACACCATGTATGCCTACACCACTTTTGCAACTTTCAGAATAATGACTGTACTATTTGTCTTATTGTTTTTTGAAGTACAGTGCATACTTTGTAGACTTGAAAACCCTTGGAGGGTCTCAAAGAAGTTGGCTGGTTAAAAGACTACCGTTGACTACCTCTTTACTCTCATAGGTTGGGATTACCTAAATTCAACCTATTCTCTGTCTCCAAGCTCCCAACTAGAGCAGCTATCAAACTTTGTGCCTTTAGACTCCTGGTTTTCCATTTCTCCACCCCACCCCCCTTTTAAAGTAACCACAACTTTTCTGATTGAAAGAGTGAAAGTCCAGTATATACACAATGACAAAGTGCTGGGAACCTCCTACTGGCGTTGGGTGCAAGGTGAGAGGATCAGCCGTCATCAGTCTCCTGATACATGCTGGCAAGCGCAGTGAAAGAAGACTCTTTGCGCACCTTTGAATACAGTGTCTGTCAGGGAAGAAAATGGTGCCATTCTGTTCTCTTAGATGTTGGCATAGCCTCTTCACTCAAGTGACCTGTAAACTTGGTGTGGAGATTTAATCAAACATGTCTTATAACTCGAAGAAGGAGTTTAATCAGTTGGGGACTTGAGCACAGAATCAGTGACAACACACACTCAGTTTTAATATTTAGGAAGGTTTCCTTTTCTTTTCTGACTGGTATGATGTGATCTCTCATGTAGTTTTGATTTGCATTTGTCTGATAATTAGTGATGTTGATCATCTTTTCATGTGTTTGTTGGCCATCTGTATAGAAATGTCTGTTTAGGTCTCCTGCTCATATTTGATTGAATTGTTTGTGTTTTTGATATTGAGCTGCATGAGTTGTTTGTATATTTTGGAGATTAATCTGTTGTCAGTTGCTTCATTTGCAAATATTTTCTCCCATGCTGAGGATTGTCTTTTCATCTTATTTATGGTTTCCTTTGCTGTGCAAAAGCTTTTAAGTTTATTTTGGTTCCATTTGTTTATTACTCTAGGAGGTGGGTCAAAAAAGATCTTGCTGCAATTTATGTCAAAGAGTATTCTGTCTATGTTTTCCTCTAAGAGTTATTAGAGTGTCTGGCCTTACATTTAGGTCTTTAATCCATTTTGAGTTTATTTTTTTATATGGTGCTAGCGGGGCTTCCCAGGTGGTGCTGGTGGTAAAGAGTCTATCTGCCAATGCAGGGGACATAAGAGATGCGAGTTTGATTCTTGGGTGGGGAAGATCCCCTGGAGGAGGGCATGGCAACTCACTCCAGTATTCTTTCCTAGAGAATCCCATGGACAGAGGAGCCTGACAGGCTAGAGCCCATAGGGTTGCAAAGAGTTGGCATGACTAAAGTGACTTAGCATGCATGCATGGTGTCAGGGAGTGTTCAAATTTCACTTTTTTACATATCTTCTTTGGAGTAATGTCTGTTTAGTTCTTTGGCCCAGTTTTTGATTGAGTCCTTTATTTTTCTGGAATTGAGTTGCCAGAGTTGCTTGTATATTTTTGAGATTAATTCTTTGTCCATTGCTTCATTTGCTATTATTTTCTCCCAATCTGAAGGCTGTCTTTTCACCTTGCTTATAGTTTCCTTTGTTGTGTAGAAGCTTTTAATTTTAATTAGGTCCCATTTGCTTATTTTTGCTTTTATTTCCAATATTCTGGGAGGTGGGTCATAGAGGATCCTGCTGTGATTTATGTCGGAGAGTGTTTTGCCTATGTTCTCCTCTAGGAGTTTTATAGTTTCTGGTCTTACACTTAGATCTTTAATCCATTTTGAGTTTCTTTTTGTGTACGGTGTTAGAAAGTATTCTAGTTTCATTCTTTTACAAGTGGTTGACCAGTTTTCCCAGCACCACTTGTTAAAGAGGTTATCTGTTCTCCACTGTATATCCTTGCCTCCCTTGTCAAAGATAAGGTGTCCTTAGGTCCGTGGATTTATCTCTGGGCTTTCTATTTTGTTCAATTGATCTATATTTCTGTCTTTGTGCCAGTACCACACTGTCTTGATGACTGTGGCTTAGTAGTAGAGACTGACGTGAGGAAGCTTGATTCCTCCAGTTCCATTCTTCTTTCTCAAGATTGCTTTGGCTATTCGAGGTTTTTTGTATTTCCATACAAATTGTGAAATTATTTGTTCTAATTCTCTGAAAAATACCGTTGGTAGCTTGATAGGGATTGCATTGAATCTATAGATTTCTTTGGGTAGTATACTCATTTTCACTATATTGATTCTTCTGATCCATGAACATGGTATATTTCTCCATATATTTGTGTCCTCTTTGATTTCTTTCATCAGTGTTTTATAGTTTTCTATGTATAGGTCTTTTGTTTCTTTAGGTAGATTTATTTCGATTGGAGCATTTAATCCATTTACACATAAGGTAACTATCAATATGTATATTCCTTAATTGCCTTGGGTTTTTTTCCCGTTGTTTTTCTTCTCTTGTGTTTCCTACCTAGAGAAGTTCTTTTAGCATTGTTGTAAAGGTGCTGAATCCTCTTAGCTTTTGCTTGTCTGTAAAACTGTTGATTTTTCTGTCAAATTTGTATGAGAACTCAGTTGGGTGGAGTAATCTTGGTTGTAGGCTTTACTCTTTATCACTTTAAATATATTCTGCCACTTATTTTTGGCCTGTAGAGTTTCTGCTGAAATATTAGTTGATAACCTTATGGGAATTCTCCTGTATATTATTTGTTGATTTCCCTTGCTGTTTTTAACATTTTTTCCTTTGTATTTAATTTTTGACAATTTGATTAATATGTGCCTCAGCATGTTTCTCCTTGGGTTTACATTATACGGAACTCTCTGCACTTCCTGGACTTGATTGGCTAGTCTCTTTCTCACGTTGGGGAAGTTTTCTACTATAGTCTTTTGAAATATTTTCTCAGACACCTTCACTTTGTCTTCTAGGACCTCTATAATTTGAATTTTGGTGCATGTAATGTTATCCCAGATGTCTCTGAGGTTGACTTCAATTCTTTTCATTATTTTCTCCTTATTCTGCTCTGAGGCAGTTATTTTCACCATTCCATGTATCCACCATTTTATTAATCTCATTCATTCTTCTGCCTCAGTTATTCTGCTATTGATTACTTCTAGTGTATTTTCAATTTCAGTTACTGTGTTCTTCATCTCTGATAGTTTGTTCTTTAGTTTGTCTAAATCCTTGTTAAATGTTTTTATATTTTCTCCATTTCATTTCCAAGATTTTGGATCATCTTTACTATCAGTACTTTGAATTCCTTTTCAGGTGAGTTGCCTAGCTCCTCTTCGTTTATTTGGTCTTGTGGGTTTTTACCTTGTTCCTTCACCTGCAACATATTTCTCTGTCTTCTCATTTTGTTTAACTTACTGTATTTGGGTTCTCCTTTCCACAGGCTACAGGGTAGTAATTTTTTTTGCTTCTTGTATCTATCTCCAGTGGGTGAGGTTTGTTCAGTGGCTTGTGTAGGTCATGATGAGAGGGATAAGAGCTTGTGTTCTGGTGGTTGGAATAGGATCTTTCCCCTCTCATGAGCAGGGCCACATCAAGGGGTGTGTTTTGGGGGTTTCTGTGGATTTACGACAACTTTAAGCAGCCTGTCTGCTGATTTGTGTATTGTGTTCCTGTCTTGCTTGTTGATAACATGGGACATTTAGCACTGTGCCTGCAGGTAGTTGAGTGGACCCAGGTCTTAGAATTGAGATGGAGACCTCTGGGAGAGCTCTCATAAGTTAAAATTCTCTGTGGCTTGAAATTCTCTAGTGTTTCAGTGTTTTGGACTCACTGCTTCCACCCCAGAGGCTTAGGCCCAACCCCTGGCCTGGGAACCAAGAATCTGCAAGCTGCCCACCTTGGCAAAAAAGGGAAAAAAGAACATTAAAAAAGGATGGGATGAAAGCAAACAAACAAAACCCGAGGGAAATAACAAAGACAAAAACAAACAAATAGCAATGATTAAAAACAAACAGACAAACAATACCCCAGACAAATGGTAAAAACAAAAGCAAAAAAGCCCCAAAGAAACAGATGCACATTCAAAATAAGAAACAAAAATGAAAATCCCAAAATGAAATCAAACAATTAAAACAAAATTTAACAAAATCAAGGTAAAAAACAAAATGCAAACAGAATGCAAACTGAAGGAAAAAGTAAACAAAACAAAAAAACCAGAAAAATAATTTAGAAAAACAAAGTGAGATAAGGGCTTCCCTGATGGCACAACAGTAGAGAATCTGCCTGCAATGCAGAAGACCCCTGGGTCAAGAAGATCCCCAGGAGAGGGAAATGGCAACTCACTCCAGTATTCTTGCCTGGGAAGTCCCATGGATAGATGAGCCTAATGGGCTACAGTCCATGGGGACTTAAAGAGTCAGATACCACTTAGTAACTAAACAACAATAACAGGTACAATTAGGACAAAGAAACAAAGTAGAACAAAAGAGAGAAAAAAACAAAGGAAAACACAGAACAACTAAAAAGTAACATTAAAATAGAAATATAAAAAATTTAAAAAATATATTAAAAATTAAAAAAACTAAAACTAAAAACAAATAATTATAAACAACAACAGAGCAAAACAAAACACAAAAAAGCAATAATTATGTTTCCCTAGTGTCTTAGCTGTCAGTATTCTGTCCCCACCGTGAGTCACAGCCAACCTTTACCTCCACAGGAGGCCATTCAAAACCTCTAGATAGGTCTCTGGACTCCCTATGTACACTGTGAGGGGAGCTTGGACCTGGTCCTACTCCCACATGTACTAGTGCCCAAAATCCACAGCTGCTAGAGCTCGATTTGTTTCCTTTGCAGGAGTACTTATTGTCTATTCAGATATTCCAAGGATGTAAGCTTTACCAAGGTGATCTCGGGAATTTAAGTTGTGGCTTGTTCCACTTCACAGAAAGATTTTTGTTCCTTTTCCTTAGTCACGCCACCCCTGGGGCTCAGCTCTGATTTTAACCCCACCTGTGTATGAGGCCCAACCACAGGAGTCTGCTCCCAAGACGGCCCTGGAGCAGCCTGCTTTGGTAAGGACAAAGTGCAGAGGTGGCATGACTCCTTGAGTCATGGGGGCCTTGGTGGCAATAGGTGTGCAGGAAAACCAGTGACCATGGGTGCAAGAGATCTGGTCCTAGTGGAAGACTTTCCTAGATCCTGGCAGCCAGCACCACAAGGCCAGACATGGTGGGAGCTTTTCCTAGCACCTGGTGGGCCAGGCGCTATCATGTAGGGAGAGTGGGGCTGCAATGATGACTCCATCCCCTGCACGTGATGTCACTCAACAGTGGTGCCTGGCTTCTGTGGCACTTCTGGGTTTATTCCACAAGCATTCCTGGTAGTAAATTTCCTCTCTTCCATCCCCTCAGGCTGTCTCCTCACAGTCAATAGCAATCTTCCTCCTGAGTTTGGTCTCCAATCCCCATGTTCCAGCTTTCAGCCCCCACTGTGAACTGGCAAACACACACCCCAAGTCTTGGGTATACAGGACTATGGCACAGATCATCTGTAGGTCTCACTCTTTTCTGTCTGCCACAGATCAGTTGTTTCATCCTCCTTCAATAGCTTCAGATGCTCCCCTTCTGTCCCAACTGATTTCCCCATCAGTGAGTGGGCTTCCCTGGGTGCAGGAACCTCTCCTACACTCCAGCTCCCCAGGGGTGCAAATCCTGTCCTGCCTCCTCTCCTTCCTTTTCCCCTTCTTTCTTTATGGTTGATTTCCTTTACAATTGACTGGTTTGATCTCTTTGGAGTCCAATTGACTTTCAAGAGTCTTCTCCAGCACCATAGTTCAAAAGCATCAATTCTTTAGCACTCAGTCTTCTTTCTGGTTCAACTCTTACTTCTGTACATGACTACTGGAAAAACCATAGCTTTGACTATATGAACCTTTTCGGCAAAATGATGTCTCTGCCTTTTAATATGGTGTCTATTTTTGCTACAGTTTTTCTTCCAAGGAGCAAGCGTCTTTTAATTTCATGGCTGCAGCCACCGTCTCAGTGATTTTGAAGCCCAAGAAAATAAAATCTGCCACTGTTTCCACTTTTTCCTCATCTATTTGCCATGAAAAGATGGGAGCAGATGCAAAGATCTTAGCTTTTTGAATGTTGAGTTTTAAGCCAGCTTTTTCACTCTCCTCTTTCATCTCCATCAAGAAGCTCTTTAGCTCCTCTTCAACTTCTGCCATTAGAGTATCATCTGTGTATCTGAGGTTGTTGATATTTCTCCTGGAAATCTTGATTCCAACTTGTGATTCATCCAGCCTGGGATTTCACACGGTATACTCTGCTCAGAAGTTAAAGGAGCAGGGTGACAATATAGAATTTTGTTGTACTCCTTTCCCAATTTTGAACCAGTCAGTTGTTCCATGTCTGGTTCTAACTGTTGCTTTTTGACTCAAACACGGGTTTCTAGGGAGACAAGTAAGGTGATCTGGTACTCCCATTAATTTAAGATTTTTCCACAGTTTGTTGTGATCCACACAGTCAAAGGCTTTAGTGTAGTCAATGAATCAAAGGCAGATGTTTTTTTCTGAATTCCTTTGCTTTCTACATGATCCAACAAATGTTGGCAATTTGATCTCTGGCTCTGCCCAAACCCTTCTCCCCTTCCCAGTTTTCCCTTATAAGGTTTTAATTAGTCTTTAGTTTGCATTAACTGTAATTCAATACTTTGGGCAGCTCAAAGGAATACCCCTTGTTAGGGCAAATACAGATGTTTTTGAGGTGGGATCTTCAGGAGTGCCAACAGGTATGTCAAATCATGACAAATTTATTGGGGATAAAACTCTGAATGGGCTCTCTCTGGTGGTTGCAAGATCTCTGGTGTTCACCAAGAATACAGGCTATTCTTTTTCAGGTGAATTGTGCTACTTGAGAGCATAAAGAAAGTTAAAACACCATAAAACTTCCTGTTCTTATTGGGGTTCTGTTGTTTTTCTTGAATAAATGCCCCATCAGATTACTGTGTGTCATAGTTATTTTCCAGAGTTCTGAAAAAGTGATCTACAAGGGAAGCCATTTTTCTCATTTCTTTTATAAAGGAGAGAATTTTCTTACTCTGAGATTTTATACCTTTCATATTTTAACATATATGTTGAATTATTTATTGTTTTCTGATTATGGCTATTGTTTCGCAGTATTTACCTACTTTTCCCTCAATGACTCATTGAAACGACCCATCATCATAATACTTTAAAAAATTTTAGTGCTGTTTATTTTTTATGAAAATATTAAATACAATTTTTAGCTGGAAAATTATTAATTCTGTTATAAAGGAAGAGAAGAGGAGGAATAGTGATGGCTAGCCTGCACCTGCTGCTGTCTGCTTCTCCCTCCAGCCCAGCTCTGGGGCTTCTCAGCTACTCTGTGGTAAACCATGCATGGCTGGCTTGGTGACTCTTGTCTTTCACCTAGGAAGGGTGACTGTGGAAAAGACTAATTAGATCCTTTCCCCCAAATTTCCCTTTACCTAGGCTACCTAACATTTCTCCCAGAGCTGCACGTTCCTCCCACATAAGGAAAGAGTCAACCTCTATCTCCCAGGCCTTTCACAGTTATGATTTCAGTTCCTCAGAAACTACATTCTCCTGAGCAAGTCCATAGCTGGGCTGATGTTGAAGTTTGTGAGCATCTTGTCAGTTACTTAAAACACAGCACTGAAACATGTATACTATCAAGTGTGAAACAGATCACCAGTTCAGGTTGGATGCATGAGACAAGTGCTCGGGGCTGGTGTACTGGGACGACCCAGAGGGATAGGATGGTGAGGGAGGTGGGAGGGGGGTTCGAGATGGGGACCGCATGTAAATCCATGACTGATTCATGTCAAAGTATGGCAAAAACCACTACAATATTGTAAAGTAATTAGCCTCTAACTAATAAAAATAAGTGAAAAAAAACCTAAAATTAAAAACACAACACAACACAACCTTGAGAAAGTTATTTAATCTCTTTGTAATTTCAGGATGATCCTTCAACAGATGTATGTAATGCTTAGATAATACCATGTTATGAGGATTTGATTAAGCATATATTTTAGATTAATTGAAAGAACACGTAGAATAGATATTCAATACATTTGAATCAGTTCTAATGAGGTGGATGAAACTGGAGCCCATTATACAGAGTGAAGTAAGCCAGAAAGAAAAACACCAATACAGTATACCAATGCATATATATGGAATTTAGAAAGATGGTAACGATAACCCTATATGCAAAACAGAAAAAGAGACACAGATGTATAGAACAGACTTTTGGACTCTGTGGGAGAAGGTGAGGGTGGGATGATCTGAGAGAATAGCATTGAAACATGTATATTATCAATTGTGAAACAGATCGCCAGTCCCGGTTTGATGCATAAGACAAGTGCTCAGGGCTGGTGCACTAGGATGACCCAGAGGGATGGGATGGGGAGGGAGGTGGGAGGGGGGTTCAGGATGGGGAACACATGTAAATCCATGGCTGATTCATATCAATGTATGGCAAAAACCACTACAATATTGCAAAATAATTAGCCTCCAACTAATATAAATAAATGAAAAAAAGAGAGAGAGAGAGAGAGAAAGAATAGGTATTCAGCAAATGTATTCTTCATATAACTCAGCTCTCTATTGGGATAATTTGCTTTTTGGAATTCAAATAAGATAGATATGACCCCCCATCAAGTCCCTTGGACATCCAGATTTCCTGACAATTTCTGTGCGTTCTCAGAGGCTTAATTTCTCCTAGTCATCTCTCAGATCTCTGTTTCCTGGTCTCTTCATATCACTTGACTCTACACTTACCTCCTATCTGACCTTCCTGACACACACACATCTATTGTGTAGATCCAGGTCTTATTTCCTTTAATTCCCCAAAGATTCCTGGCACCAAGTGTTTGTGTTTAGTAAACTCTTCACAAAGTTTCTGCAGTTGGTTTGTGTGCTTGTTTATGTGTTATGCCCTAGTACAGGATGGTTAGTATGTTGAATGTGAGATAGGATACCTTGACTTTTTAAAAGTTCTAGGTGTTTTTCTAGCATATAAAGTCTACTGTCTGGCTCTCTCCCAGCGTCCGTGGCCTGTAACACATTGCTGGTTTTCTCTCTATAGGCTCCTCCTCCCCAACCCACTTAAGCAAATGATTTTCAAAACCAGACATGTCTCACACAAAGATTGCTCACTACAGGGGTAGGGACTTGGGGGAGGAGGAAATACCAGACTCGTTCCTCTTCACACTGAGAATGACCAGTAGATGAACTGCCTGGATTTTGACTGCATTCAGAAATTTCTGAACACAGGACTCACGGATCATCTTTTGAAGTAATTTCCTCATTAGTAGATTGGTTTGGAGGAAATGAGCCAGTGCTGGATATTCTCTTGTCTGAGATGTTGCAGAGCAGTTTATGGGAGCAAGCACAAAATGAACTCCTGTGAGTTGTTTGAGGCCATAGAGAGGGATGGGACAGTGACAGTGATGTGGGGAAATTTTTCCTAGAGTTGGTTGTCAAGAATCCAGACCTTACCTGTGATTCACTGTGTGACTTTCTGCAGGTCATGCAGTCACTCTTGATTTTAGTTTTCACATCCAGAAAATGGGTTTAGTGCACTGTGCCCTGAGTACCTTGAGTGCATGATTGTGGGTCCAGTCTTGTGGATGCAGCATTGAGGCCTGGGCAGCTGAGGAGAAAGCCTCAGTGGGCAGGAGAAGGAGGCATGGATCAGGAGTTAGGTAGATGGGGCTGTTCCTGTGGTGTGTGGGGCATGACAGTTCTCAGGTGTGAGGTATTCAGTCTGGGGAGAAGACACCAGAGCGGGAGCCTCAGTAGGTGGCAGTGAGTCTGAGGCAGCTGAGGCTGTGGCCAGAAGGAGTATAGATATCCATGCCTGCCCCTCCATGATAGCAGGAGCAGGGCTGGCAAAGGATGAAAGGGAAGTTGTGGGTGTGATGCAGACAAGAGCCTATCAGAGACTGTGGGGTCTGGCTTTGTCCTGTGTGTCGGCAGGATAACTGGTACTAGTGACAACTAAGAAAACCAGAAGAGTGCAAGCAATAGATAAATGCCAATATTTGTGCTGGGCATGTGGGAACACGACACTTTTAACAACGATCTTTATTTTCTTTTAGTAATGGCTTCTTACTTAAGCAACAGATAGTTGAAGTTCACAGAAAATCAAAAAGGAAATTTATCTCGCTAAATGGTGTAAAGAAGAAGATGTCTTGCCCACCCTGGCTATAATAGTGTGGTGCTGTAGTGTAATAGTGTAATAGTTCTGTGCGGGACCACAGGTTGATATTAGTGACCAAGGCTGCCTGGGCTGAGCTGTTAACCAGGAGAAACTAGGAAAGGGATTATAATGAGGGTAGGGGTAAGTAGTGTGCAATCACCAAACTAACATGACCACAGGAATGAGGCACCTTGCCTACAGTACAGGTATATCATAAAGTGGAGTTGTTTATATATTTTTCTGCAATAGTTTATTGAGGTCCTATTGTAGGTTCTGGGGATGATATGAAATATCTGAATGGCTTATTCTAGCCCGTGAGCTGGCATCCAGAACTAACTTGGTAGCCCCACCCTTGGGGTGGGGAAGAGCCCAAGAACTCTTAGAGATGAAGCCTTTCCCGCTCACTTGCTGCTCCTCCTAAATGTTTCCTCTGCAGCTGCATTTGCTGGCAGGCAGCCTGAGATGGACCGCTTCTCAGAAGACCACCACCTCTGCTGCACCGCCCGGCTCCTGGGACTCACCAGCCTCCTCCTCAGTGAGTAGCTTGGGCTCTTTGTGGTGGGGGGCAAGATTCAGGGACCCCTTCTCCCTCTCATGTCTTAGGTTGTGTTGAGGCTGGGAACCCTGAGTGGAGGCAGCCTTGGCTAGTATAAGGGATTCTTTGCTAGGGAGATGAGGACACTACTGTTTCAATAACAGGGAAGCCAAAACAGCTTGGAGCTACTTGGGGAGAGGAATAGAGAGATACAGAAGCAGCTTCTGGGGACCAAAGGAGTGCTCCCCAAAGGAACAAGGCTCCCCTGACCGGACAGAGGGATGTAACAGCCTCTGCCATTGTCCCATGGAGAAGGGGCAGACCTAAAACCATGTATCTGAACTGGAAGAAGCAAATGGGGTCTAGTTTTCTTGGGCCAATGCAAGATGTTGAATACAGAAAAATTCTAATTTTGTAAAGTGAGGAGCAGCCTGCAAAATTTGAGGGTGTCTGTATAGCCACATGATGTATAAGAATGAAGAAACCATGGAAGGAACAGTAAACTGCTAAGTAGGTTCCAGGAGGGGGTTAACTTGGAGAAGAAAGAAAGGAGGGTGAAGCAGACAGGACTGGGAATTAAGAAAAAAGGGAACTTAAAGAAAGACTGTCATGAGAAAGCTGTATATCTCATTTATGACTTCCTCAGAGACTATGTGTTTGTAATGAAATTAAATAAAAACTGATGAGAATATAATGACAGTGAAGTATCAATTCTGAAGAAAGTTTGGAAAGGTTTTATTGTTTTAATTTTTGGTTTTAGAGGCTTTCCAGGTGGCTTAGTGGGTAAAGAACCCACCTGTCAATGTAGGAGATGTAAGAGGTGCAGGTTTGATCCCTGGGCTGGGAAGAATCTCTGGAGGAGGGCATGGTGACCAGTATTCTTGCCTGGAGAATCCCCATGGACAGAGGAACCTGGGAGGCTACAGTCCACGGGGTTGCAAAGAGTCGGACACAACTGACTGACTGACACACACAGATCCCAGTCATTATATGAACTCGTTGGAGTTATATAAAATTCAGTGGGTTAGAGAGCATTTGTAAAAGTTCATTCTAAGTTGTTTCAGTCATATCCAACTCTTTGTGACCCTGTGGACTGTAGCCCTTCAGGGTTCTCTGTCCACGAGATTCTCCAGGCAGTAATATTGGAGTGGATTGCCATGCCCTCCTCCAGGGGATCTTCCTGACCCAGGGATTGAACCCACATCTCTTATGTCTCCTGCATTGGCAGGCCAGTTCTTTACCACTAGTGCCACCTGGAAAGCACTTCTAAACAGATGTCTTGAAATAACAGTGAGCTTTGCATGACATTACATCACATTTAACTAGGTACCTTTGTGACAACAGTAAAATGTAAGCTTTTTCTTCTCTCTCTCTCAATTTTATTTAACTGGAGAGATATGTTAGTGTTCTTTTTTTTTCTCCTGTAGTTCCTGAGGCTCAAAGATTACATAAGAAGGGCAGACAAACAGACATGCAGAGAGAGAGAGAAAGGGAGAGAGTGAGAGAGAATGAGAGAGAGAGAGCTCTCTATCTTCTTCTTCTTTTTCATATATAGGCACTAATCTGTTCATGAGAACCCCAAATCTGGATGGCATAAAAGAGCAGAAATGTAGTTCTGGAGTCCAAAAGTCCAAAATCAAGGTGTCAGCAGGACTATATTCTCTCTAAAACCTGTAGGGTGTATTACTTCATGTGGGCTGCCAAAGCATGATGCCACAGATTGGGTGGCTTATCAACAGAAATTTGTTTTCCCTTAGTTCAGGAGGCTATATTCTAAACTCAGATTTCATGCCAATTCTGTTTCTGGTGAGAGAGGGATAGGGCACTGTGTCATGGGGGCTTTGTGGCCATGGTGTTTGTGTCCTGATTTGTTTACAGGGACTGGTAACACAGTCTTGCCCAGCTCTTCTCAGCTGACCTTCTGTGAACTGTGTGGGGGAGCCCATTCTCATCTCAGGGTGTGTGCTTTACAGTGGGGGCCCCCAATTCCTGGGCCACAGACAAGAACTGGTCCCTGGCCTGTTAGGAACTTGGCCACACAGCAGGGGCTAAGTGGCAGGTGGGCGAGTGAAGCTTCATCTGTATTTACAGCCACTCCCTATCACTCAAATTGCTGCCCAAGCTCAGGAAAACAAGCTCAGGGCTTCCACTGATTCTGCATTATGGTGAGCTGTACAATTATTTCATATATATCACAATGTATTATTATAATAATAGAAATAAAGTGCACAATAAATATAATGTGCTTGAATCATCCCGAAACCATCCCCTGCCCCCGTCTGTGGAAAAATTGTCTTCCATGACACTGGTGCCTAGTGCTGAAAGGTTGGGGACTGCTGCTCTACAGGGTAATATGTCCTTTGCAGCAGACCTAGTCTTGCACTAGGGTCTCAGAAGGGAGTGAGGTGTAGAATGAATGGACAGAAGAGGGGTTGTGAGGAGCCAGATAGGATGTATGGATGAGTGAATACCATTTACTCTCGTGGACCACTGTCCCCACTGATACAGATCATGAAGGCTTTTGATCTGGGACTAAAAGGTTGTTAAGCTCAGTGTGAGGACCATAGTTCTGCAAAAGATGCTGAAAGGACTGTGGTGAAGGCCTGACCCTGAGGAAAGGTCTTAGTAAATGATATGATGATTAAATGAATACAAAAATAGCTGAAACCCCTGTGCATATGAATGCTGGTATGAGCTATTCTCTGCTTCCAGTGAGACCAGGAATGGGTATTAGTACAGAAGGAGGGAGGCAGGTTTAAGATGAGAACTTAATGATTTGAAGAGAAAACTGGGCAATCGGAGCCCTACCCAGGTGAATCTTGACCTGAAGGAGGAAGGAGATTGTTTTTGCTTTCAGGATAAAGTCATTCTGTGGCACTTTCCTGGTCCTGTACTATCCTACCCTGGTCCCTTAAAGGACGGCATCAGGTCTCTTGAACTTAAGCCTCAAGTGGGAAGATGGGCTCTGGATCAGGTGGCCCTGAAGGGAATGTACCCAATGGTCACAGCTCTGCAGGAAAGTGTCTGAGGAAGACCCACTGCGACCTCTCAGGGACTGGCTGGGAAGTGTTGATTTGGTGGTGGGGACAGCAGGGCTCACTAAATGATCACTTGCTCCCTCTCATATTCTAGCCTCTGGCAGTTATCCAGGGCCTTGTGACCAGTGCTGGCCAAAATCAAGAGCAGAGAGCTTGCTACTTCTGGATGGAAGCAGGGAAACCCCTGTGTAACTCTCCTCTCTCCCCTCCCTGCTGTGGGGCTGGGAGCCCATGAGGATGCTGTGAGCTCCATGTCTGCAGCTACAAGAAGGTGGAGCCTCTTCTGTGTGTGATAGGACCTCTGTCACTCATTCATGGGAACTGTGGTGGGGGATATAAACACGCCTTGTTCTAAGACCATGAGGTATTATAACTGTTTTTACACAGCTTAGTTTATTTTATCCTGACTACTATACTGCCTGTAAAGAGCAGGAAGGAGACCAGCCTTCATATTTGTATTAGGTGTCTATTGCGATTAGGTGTCTGTTGTATAACCTGTCACCCCCAAACTTAGTGCCTTGAATACCACCCAGTCAGTTTCTGTGGGTGAGGGCCTAGGAGTATTTCAGCTTGGTCCTCTGGCCCAGGGTCTCCCCAAGTGAAATCAAGGTCTTGGCTGGGGCTGCATCAGCCCTAGGGTCATCTGAGGATATGCTTCTAAGTTCACTTGTGCAACTGCTGATGGGAGGCAGTTTCTGTGCCTGTTGGGTTGAGGGCCTCAGTTCCTCCCTGGCTGTTGGCCAGAGGCTCCCTCAGTTCCTTGAAATGTGGGCCCTTCCTTAGGGCAGCTGACAGTATGATAGTTGGGTTCCTCAGAGTGAGAAAGAAAGAAACTGAAGGAGAGAAAGTGTGTGTGTGTGTGTAAGGAAGAGGGACCCTACAGTCTTGTATAACCTAGTATCATGGAGTGACATCCATCTGTGTCTGTATTCTATTCCTTAGAAGCCAGTCACTAGGTGCAGCCCATATTCCAGGGGAAGAGGTGTCAAAGCGGTGTGAACAGGAGGAAGGGGGGTCTTTGGGAAACACTTTAGAAGCCCTTCTGACAATCTTACACTTAATATAAACCTGAAAATGTGATTTAGACCCATGATCTCTCATAATTCACACACATCATTATCAGCCAAGTAAGGAAAATGTGGATTAGCAAGTTTAGGTAACTTGTAGAAGGTTTATGCACCACCAGAACCAGGACTTGATCCCAGAATTATTTTAAACTCATTGTACTTGCATTCCAAGAATCAGAAGAGTAATTGGATGGATTTAATGAAAAAGATGAATCCTGTTGTTTTCTTCTTTATTCTTAACTGAGAAACTACTCACATTTCCTATCTCCATTGTTCTAGGCATCCGCAGCACTGGAGTCAAGAGTTCTGGAGCACATGGTTCTGGAGTTCAGGATTCTGGAGCACATGTTCCCCTGCAGAGGATCCGAGGAGGTTCTGTGTTGTTTCATATAGTCACAAAGCAAGAAGTTGACCCAGAGGAGGTCTCATGGGGCTTTGGCCCTGAGTCAAACTACAGAGTCCTGCTGCGAGTCCGCCATGGGGCAGACACCCCAACCTGGGTCAGCCTCCAGGACAAGTACCAGCACAGGGTCCATGTGCCCAATGTGATGTCCCTGAGGATTGAGAACCTGACCCCAGAGGACAGTGGGCAGTACCGGGCTCGAGTCAGCTTCACTGGAGGAAGAGAACTTACTCAGGTTTTCCACCTCACTGTCTATGGTGAGTGACACTCCTCACCCCACCCTATGGCTTCCCTCCTGCCTTTGTGCTAGGAGTTTCACACAGGCCCCATTTTTCATGATCCCTTCCAGACACCAGCCTTCATATCCTGTTTTCTCTTTCAGAATTAAGGTAGGTAGACTTGCCACAAATGGTGTACAGAGCTGATATTCATACAAGAGATAAAATTACTTCAGTATTTTGGGAAGGGAGGATGAAAATTTGGGTATATGTACTTCTCATTAGCTCAGTTCAGTTCTATTCAGTCGTTGAGTTGTGCCTGACTCTTGTGACCCCAAGGACTGCAGCATGCCAGGCTTTCTGTCCATCACCAACTCCAGGAGCTTGCTCAAACTCATGTCCATTGAGTTGATGATGCCATCAAACCATCTCATCCTCTGTCATCCCCTTCTTCTCTTGCCTTCAATCTTTCCCAGAAGCAGGGTCTTTTCCAATGAGTAAGTTCCTCCCATCAGGTGGTCAAAGTATTGGAGCTTCAGCTTCAGCATCAGTCCTTCCAATGGATATTCAGGACCGATTTCCTTAAGGATTGACTGGTTGGATCTCCTTGTAGTTCAAGGGACTCTCAAGAGTCTTCTCCAACACCACAATTCAAAAACATCAATTCTTCAGGGCTCAAATTTATTTATGGTCCAACTTTCTCATCCATACATGACTACTGGAAAAACCACAGCTTTGACTAGATGGACCTTTGCTGGCAAAGTAATGTCTCTGCTTATTTATATCCTGTTTAGGTGGGTCACAGCTTTTCTTCCAAGGAGTAAGTGTCTTTTAATTTCATGGCTGTAGTCACTGTCTGCAATGATTTTGGAGCCCAAGAAAATAAAGTCTGTCACTGTTTCCATTGTTTCCCTATCTATTTGCCTTGAAATCGTGGGATTGGAAGCCATGATCTTCATTTTTTGAATGTTGAACTTTAAGCCAGCTTTTTCATCCTCCTCTTTCACTTTCAACAAGAGACTCTTTAGTTCTTCTTTGATTTCTGCCACAAGGGTGGTGTCATCGGCATATCTGAGGTTATTGATATTTCTCTTGGCAATCTTGAGTCCAGCTTGTGCTTCATCCAGCCCAGCATTTTGCATGATGTACTCTGCATATAAGTTAAATAAGTAAGGTGACAATATACAGTCTTGAAGTACTCCTTCCCAATTTGAAACCAGTCTGTTTTTCCATGTCTGGTTCCAACTGTGGCTTCTTGACCTGCATGCAGATTTCTGAGGAGGCAGGTAAGGTGGTCTGGTATTTCCATCTCTTGAAGAATTCTCCACAGTTTGTTGTGATCCACATAGTCAAAGTCTTCAGTGTAGTCAATGAAGCAGAAGATGGTGTTTTTCTGGAATTCTCTAGCTTTTTCTATTATCTAACAGATGTTGGCAATTTTCTCTGGTTCCTCTGCCTTTTATAAATCCAGTTTGAACATCTGGAAGTTCTCAGTTCATGTACTGCTGAAGCCTGGCTTGGAGAATTTTGAGCATTGCTTTGCTAGTATGTGAGAAGAGTGCAATTGTGTGGTAGTTTGAATATTCTTTGGCATTGCCTTTTTTTGGGATTGGAATGAAAACTGACCTTTTCCAATCCTGTGGCCACTGCTGAGTTTTCCAAGTTTGCTGGCATACTGAGTGCAGCACTTTCACAGGATCATGTTTTAGGACTTGAGATATCTCAGTTGGAATTCTGTCGCCTCCACTAGCTTTGTTCATGGTGATGCTTCCTAAATCCCACTTGACTTTGCACTCCACGATGTCTGGCTCTAGGTGAGTGATCACACCATCGTGGTGATCTGGGTCATTAAGATCTTTTCTGTATAGTTCTTCTGTGAAGGAGTTCTCCACTTCTTGCTCTTAAGTTCTGCCTCTGTTAGGTCCATTCTGTTTCTGTCCTTTATTGTGCCCATCTTTGCATGAAATGTTCCCTTGGTATCTCTAATTTTCTCTAAGGGATCTCTAGTCTTTCCCATTGTATTGTTTTTCTCTGTTTCTTTGCATTGATCATTTAGAAAGGCTTTCTTACCTCTCCTTGCTATTCTTTGGAACTTTGCATTCAGATATACCTTTCCTTTTCTCCTTTGCCATTTGCTTGTCTTCTTTTCTCAGCTATTTGTAAGGCTTCTTCAGACAGCCATTTTGCCTTTTTGTATTTCTTTTTCTTGGGGATGGTTTTGATCACCACCTTCTGTACAATGTTACAATCCTCCATCCATAGTTCTTCATTAGTATTTGTTATAATAATTATTCTTCATTATAGGACTCAGTTTATTTGATTTGTGTATTAACTCTATCTATCGCTTCTATCAAAAATCACAAGTTACTGGACATGAAACAACAGACTGGTTCCAAATCAGGAAAGGAGAACGTCAAGGCTGTATATTGCCACCCTGCTCATTTAACTTATATGCAGAGTACATCATGAGAAATTCTGGGCTGAATGAAGCACAGCTGGAATCAAGATTGCAAAGAGGAATATCAATAACCTCAGATATGCAGATGATGCAATCCTTATGACAGAAAGCAAAAGAGAACTAAAGAGCCTCTTGATGAAAGTGAAAGAGGAGAGTGAAAAAGTCAGCTTAAAACTCAACATTCAGAAAACTAAGTTCATGGTATTCGGTCCCATCACTCCATGGGAAAAAGATGGGGAAACATTGAGAGACTTTATTTTTTCGGGCTCCAAAATCACTGCATACGGTGACTGCAGCCATGAAATTAAAAGACAGTCACTCTTTGGAAGAAAAGTTATGACCAACCTAGACCGCATTTTAAAAAGCAGAGACATTACTTTGCCAACAAAGGTCCATCTAGTCAAAGCTGTGGTTTTTCCAGTAGTCATGTATGGATGTGAGAGTTAGACTAAAAATAAAGTTGAGCACTGAAGAATTGATGCTTTTGAACTCTGGTTGGAGAAGATTCTGGAGAGTCCCTTGGACTGCAAGGAGAGCTGACCAGTCCATCCTAAAGGAAATCAATCCTGAATATTCATTGGAAGGACTCTTGCTGAAGGTGAAACTCGAAGGCTTTGGCAACCTGATGGGAAGACTTTACTCATTGGAAAAGACCCTGATGTTGGGAAACACAGAAGGTGGGAGGAGAAGAGGTGACAGAAGATGAGATGGTTGAATGGCATCACCGATTCGATGTACATGAGTTTGAGTAAGCTCTGGGAGTTGGTGATGGACAGGGAAGCCTGGTGTACTGCAATCCACAGGGTTGCAAAGAGTCGGATGTGACTGAGTGACTGAACTGGATTAGTGGCTTAAGACACAAAAATATCATTTTATCTTTCTGGAGGTCAGAAGTCAGACAGAAGTCTCACTAGGCTAATCAAGTTGACTTAAAAAATTATTAACAATCTAGAAGTTAAGAGTTACGTTTTATTTGGTAGATATTTTCAGGACTTCAAGCCTGAGAGACAGCATCTCAAGTAACCCTGAGAGAACTGCTCTGAGGAGGCAGGGGGAGGAGTCAGGTCATATAGAAGTTTGCAAGAAGGGGCAAGTACTCTGAACATTAAAGGATTATTGGTAATTAAGCAAAACCAGATATCTCAAGGAATTTAGCACTTTCCCATGTATTGGAAGGTGCAAAAACCTGGGTTTACTGAAGTCATTCCTTTCATATCCATCTCAGCTCTCTGGGGCTTTTTCCCTCCCCACGCCCCATCACCCCAGCTCCTCAGGGATCACCATGGGAAATGACTGAAGGTTGTAAGATAACAGGCATTGTTCTTCCCGGGCCCCTTCTGAGCTCAGAAATTCATATTTGGGGGCTGGAATCACTGGTGGCTGCGACATCCTTATTTATTGATATGGTAGGAAATACTCCATTTCTTAATGCTGTCAGAACTGTCTTCCTTCCTTTAGGTTCCAGAGGAACAAATGACTGCCAGCATTCTTTGACTCATGGTCACACTTGTCCATCTTCAGAGCCAGCAATGGAGGGGTGATTTCCTCTCACACTGATCCCTCTGACCTCCTCCTCTTCTTTCTTCTTCTACTTTTAAGGACCCTTGTATTGCCTTGGTTCCAACCAGGTATTCTGGAATAAATCCCTATAAATAGGTCAGTTAATAAATATCCTTATTCCATCTGTTACCTTCATTCCTCTTTGCCAAATAGCCTAACATAAACAGAGGTTCTGGGGATTAGTGCATTATGTATCTACCACAATTTGGAAATCTATATGTAGGTAGTCCTCCCTGTCCTCTCTTGTTTTACCAGCCAGAGATATAATTGCTCACAAAGACTCCTGAAATCTTGCTCCCAAATCCTCAATAGATATAGGAGAATATTGACACTGCATCTTAAGAGCCTTATTTAGTCAACTCTTTGTTTCCCTAAAGTTTCTGTTGCATAGGGAAATACCTACTGTGAGAATGACTTTGAACCCTTTAGGACCCCATGTGATATCTATAACAGACTTGTCAATCAGCAACTTCTCTGCCTATGGGGACTTCAAGTTTAGTGGCATGTTCTAACCACACTTGGGTTGTAGTTCCTGGTCACTACCAGTGAATCTCTCAGAAACGTCTTTACTTTTGGCATCTAGCACAGGCCATATGTCAGTACTCCACAAGGGCTGTGCAGTCCCAGGAATCATCTGAACAGGAGAAGCAGGGCAATGGCCCTGGGCCAGGTCAAGTTCTTCCTTCCCCGACTTCTTCCCCTGGAAAGAAGGAAACATCTCAATTTCTTACATACAATGAGTCCTGGAAGGTGAAGTCCATCATATACTATTTTTTTATGGAAAAATTGTAAGACTTGCTAATCTACTGAGATCACATAGGATTTACCTCAATTGTTTCCTTTCTTATTGTCATTGCTGTATATTTGGAGTTTGGAAAAATAGTGTTTCTTCTGGAAAATCCTGAGAGAGAGGTTGCCAGAGCTTCAGCGAGATAATGGAAGAGAAAACATGAACTGTCATGTTCTCCACTCATGTGATGCTCCGTTCTTTTGTCTCACCTACCCCAGAGCCCATGCTTCTTCCTGAGATCCTGGTCAAGTCATCCATCACACCAGACTGGTGCAATGTCACTCTGGAGTGCAGGGACCCAGGGAACAGAGAGGATCTGGAGGTGACCTGGGAGAGCGAGGGTCTCCCCAGGGAGCTGGAGTGGAGTGGGACACCAGGACCAGCCCCCAGTTCTTGGAGCCTGCATGTGAACTTGTCCCTGAGCCAGCCCAATGCCAGCCTCACCTGTGTGGTCAACAACCATGTGGACAAGAAAACTGCCACTGTAGACTTTGGGAAAGTCTGTTTCCCAGGTGAGTGCAATCTGCCAGAGGAGAGGGACACTCGTGGAGCTCTGGTGCACTGGGGTGAGGGTCCCCACTGTGTTATTAGCACCACCTTCCACCAGGTCGCCCCATACAGGAGCCTGGGAAGCACAACCAATTTGCTTCTGCTTTTGAATTTCTCTCACACCCATGATGTCCTCTCCATCCCTTGCCCCTATTTGTCCAGGCAGTAGCCTTCCAGTACCTCTCCCCATGTCATTCATCATTCATTGTGTGTCTAGAGTGATCTTTAGGAAGGCTGAATTGGATTGTGTCAATTGTGTCATCTGAGGGACTTGACTTACAGTATCTCCCTGTAGGATTCAGGGCTCAATGTCTCTCTTCTCATGTGTTTCACACTGGATTGTTTGCCTAGAGCCTCTTCTGACCCTCTGGAATTGCTATTTCCTTTACCACCAGCCCTCCCAAGTCAAGAGTCCTTCACTTCGTTACTTACTGCTGTTGGAGGATGCCTCTCAGTTAAGGCCAGTGATCTTAACTGAGTGATCAATACGATTACACAGGGCCCCATGCTGGTTATGGTTCTGCTTTTATTTATTTATTTTTAAAAAATTTTATTTTATTAGTTGGAGGCTAATTACTTCACAACATTTCAGCGGGTTTTGTCATACATTGACATGAATCAGCCATAGAGTTACACGTATTCCCCATCCCGATCCCCCCTCCCACCTCCCTCTCCACCCGACTCCTCTGGGTCCTCCCAGTGCACCAGGCCCGAGCACTTGTCTCATGCATCCCACCTGGGCTGGTGATCTGTTTCACCATAGATAATATACATGCTGTTCTTTTGAAACATCCCACCCTCACCTTCTACCACAGAGTTCAAAAGTCTGTTCTGTACTGCTGTGTCTCTTTTTCTGTTTTGCATATAGGGTTATCATTACCATCTTTCTAAATTCCATCTATATGTGTTAGTATGCTATAATGTTCTTTATCTTTCTGGCTTATTTCACTCTGTATAATGGGCTCCAGTTTCATCCATCTCATTAGAACTGATTCAAATGAATTCTTTTTAATGGCTGAGTAATATTCCATGGTGTATATGTACCACAGCTTCCTTATCCATTCATCTGCTGATGGGCATCTAGGTTGCTTCCATGTCCTGGCTATTATAAACAGTGCTGCGATGAATATTGGGGTGCACGTGTCTCTTTCAGATCTGGTTTCCTCAGTGTGTATGCCCAGAAGTGGTATTACTGGGTCATATGGCAGTTCTATTTCCACTTTCTAACACCATACACAAAAATAAACTCAAAATGGATTAAAGATCTAAATGTAAGACCAGAAACTATAAAACTCCTAGAGGAGAACATAGGCAAAACCCTCTCCGACATAAATCTCAGCAAGATCCTCTATGACCCACCTCCCAGAATATTGGAAATAAAAGCAAAACTAAACAAATGGGAACTAATGAAACCTAAAAGCTTCTGCACTACAAAGGAAACTATAAGTAAGGTGAAAAGACAGCCCTCAGATTGGGAGAAAATAATAGCAAATGAAGAAACAGACAAAGGATTAATCTCAAAAATATACAAGCAACGCCTGAAGCTCAATTCCAGAAAAATAAATGACCCAATCAAAACATGGGCCAAAGAACTAAACAGACATTTCTCCAAAGAAGACATACAGATAGCTAACAAACACATGAAAAGATGCTCAACATCACTCATTATTAGAGAAATGCAAATCAAAACCACAATGAGGTACCATTACACGCCAGTCAGGATGGCTGCTATCCAAAAGTCCACAAACAATAAATGCTGGAGAGGGTGTAGAGCAAATGGAACCCTCTTACACTGTTGGTGGGAATGCAAACTAGTACAGCCACTATGGAAAACAGTGTGGAGATTTCCTAAAAAACTAGTTCTGCTTTTAATAACGTTTGAAGAAATGGAACGTGCCTTAATCTGCCAGCAGAGACGTTATCTTTTAAAAGAGTGATCGATGGCCACTCCAGACTTAGTAGCAATGCTGTTTGTGGATTTGTCTCCTGTGCAGATTAGAACACCTTGAGGGCAGAGGCCATGTCTGTTCTTCTTTGAATTGAAGTCCCAAGCAAAGATCCTGGTAACATTTCCTCAAACTGAGAGTTTCATTGAATTGTGAATGACCTGGTGTGTAGTTCACCTTTCTAACCCATCCTCCCCAAGGGATACCTGACCTGTTGGAGGGATCTGGTATGTCAGCATCACTTAAATCCCCTATAACCCTTGCCTCAGCCCCATTATGGACTCTCAGATAAAATTAAACACTCAGCAAACCCTTAGGAAATTGACTCTTATCCCCTCTTATCCTCCTTGTCCAATTCTTTCCTGCCCTATCCTCCTGCCTGCCACTGTGGGGTGATGGCAATCCCCAGGGCTGATGATCGGACACAGACATGCCATAAACATTATGTTCCTCCTTCCTGAAATGCTGTGCCTACCTTGAATATCTGGGAAACTCCTACTCCTCCCTTAAGACTCAATTTATGCATCACCTCCCCTGGAAGGCCTCCCTGAAGACATGTGTACAAGATATAAACCTCCATTGAACTGCAATGTCTCTGACTGGGAGATTTTGATATTTTCTCAGTTCAGTTATGAATGAACCTGCTGCACTCTTCAACTTCTGGAACCAGGACTTCAGACTTCTCCCTGTGTTCTCTCTCTATCTCACTATGGCAATGGTTATTTAAAGTTCTGTCTTCCCTTAACCATTCTCCATTCTCTCTGTGTGAGGGAATCAGGTTCACAAGAACAGACCATTGCTGGTCTCCTGGAAGGCATCCTATGGGCCGTTGTGGTTGTGCTATTCTTCCTGGGAACTGGACTGTACTTTTGGAAGACATATAAGAAGGAAAGGAACACAGAGACTGGAAGAGGTAGGTTGCACTTCTCTTTCATCCTCAGATAACTCCTCTCTTCCACTGAAACCCTTTCTTCTTCATTTTGCTGCTCAGAGATTGTCCTTGCAAAGGGGTTGGTTTCTGTGATCATGGCATTGGGGTCATAACTATGGAGCTGGGCACAGGTTTTTGAGACTGAGATTCAAGCTCCACTCTGTGTATGTGTGTGACTCAGGAGCAGCATTGCAGGAGGACCACAGGAACCAAGGTGATGGCGACTGGGTAGAGCAGAGCCAGGAAGAGTTTCAAGAAGGCATGTACCAGGTGAGAGGTGGGAGCTGAGCTCATCCTAGGCTGTACTAGGTCCTCTGCAGCTGCACTTGTGCTTATCAAACCTAGTCATTGCTATTTCTGGTCCTACTGTTCTTTCTGAACAACCAACAGCATTAACCAGGAAAATTTATATCTGAGGCCTGTGTGGTACTGGGTACTTAGGGGGAACCATAAACAGTGCATGTCAACAGCATTGGTTCCATGTGGGTTCTTTGTGGCCCATTGTTTAGTCACTAAGTCACATCCAACTCTTTGCAACCCCATGGACTGTAGCACTCCAGGCTTCCCTAACCTTTCCTATCTCATGAAGCTTGTTCAAATTCATGTTCTTTCAGTTGGTGAGGCCATACAACCATCTCATCCTCTTTCACTCCCTTCTCCTCCTGCCCTCAATCTTTTCTAGCATCTTTTCCAATGAGTTGGCTCTTCACATAGGGTGGTCAAAGTGTTGGAGCTTCAGCTTCAGCATCAGTCCTTCCAATGAATATTCAGGACTGATTTCCTTTAGGATTGACTGGTTGGATCTCCTCGCAGTCCAAGGGACTCTCAAGAGTCTTCTCCAGCACCACAGTTCTAAAGCATCAACCCTTTGGTGCTCACTCAGTCTTCTTTATGGTCAACTCCCACATCTGTACATGACTACTGGAAAAACCATAGCTTTGGCTATATATACATTTCAGCAAAGTAATTCTGCTTTTTAATATGCTATCTAGGTTGGTCATAGCTTTTATTTCAAGAAGCAAGCATCTTTTAATTTCATGGTGGCAGTCATAGCCTGTACTGATTTTGGAGTCCAAGAATATAAAATCTGTCACTGTTTCCACTTTCCCCTCATCTCTTTACCTTGAAATGATGGGACCAATGCCATGATCTTTGTTTTTTGAATACTGAATTTTAAGCCAGCTTTTTCATACTCCTCTTTCACCTTCATCAAGAGACACTTTAGTCCTTCTTCACTTTCTGCCATAAGGGTGTTGTCATCTTCATATCTGAAATTGTTGATATTTCTCTCAGTAATCTTGATCCCATCTTGTGATTCATACAGCCTGTTTTTTTGTGTGAAGTGCTCTGCATATAAATTAAATAAGTGGGTTTACAGCATACAGCCTTGATGTATTCCTTTCCCAATTTTGAACTAGCCCATTGTTCCAAGTATAGTTTGAATTGTTGCTTCTTGACCAGCATATAGGTTTCTCAGGAGACATGTAAGGTGGTCTGGTATACCCAACTCTTTAAGAATTTTCCCACAGTTCTTTGTGATCCCCACAATCAAAGGCTTTAGTGTAATTAATGAAGCAGAAGTAAATAGTTTTCTGGAATTCCCTTGTGTTTTGTATGATTCAATGCATGTTGACAACTTGATCTCTTATTCCTCTGTTTTTTCTAAATCCAGCTTGTACATCTGGAATTTCTTGGTTTGTGTACTGCTGAAGCCTAACTTGAAGGATTTTGAGCTTTACTTTGCTAGCATGTGAAATGAGTGCAATTGTATGGTGATTTGAACATTCTTTAGCATTGCCTTTCTTTGGGATTGAAATGAAAACTGACCTTTCCAGTCCTGTGGACACTGCTGAGTTTTCCAAATTTGGTCTAGTTTATACTTTATCTGCTCTGAGAATCCATTGTCTTTCACTCCTAGAGTATCAGTGCACAACGTCTGGAACAAGAGTTGCCTCTCCACACTGTCTATTCTGCGATCCGGAACACAGACGAGAGTATGAAGATAATATAATTGGAGGAAACAAAGGAATCTTGGGACACCTCCACTCTAATGCTGACATCCTTCAGATACCTGCTTCAATTCTGGTTCCGCTCTGCTTGCTCTTGGTCTTTTACTTTGACCTTTGTGATCTCAGCTCAACAAGAGATGGACCTGGAATTTCAGAGCCGATAATGGACCAAGTTTTATCTTGGGCACTCTACAAATATTATTTATTCTAGTTCTCACAAGGAACCCCTAGGATAGGTATCATGTTCTGTATTTTATAGAACAGTAAATATTATTCCCAAGCGGTTGGTGGCAGACAAAAACCTTAAATTCAACACTGAGTGAATCTAGATTTCACATATTACCCTTTCTCTACATGGGCACTGAATCCTGAAAATTTGGATGGGAATATGATTCATTTATTCCTCTCCCAAAGACCTAGTCTCTGATGCTGGTGCTGCAATATGGACTGAGTTCATTGTTGAATCATCTGGTGGCTAAAGAGGTATTACCCCTTAAGTGGACAATGGGGACTTGGTATGCGGGAGACATGGGAAGAGGGATCTTGACCTCAGTTTAGAGGAAACATTCTGAGAGGAATGCTTCTCACTCTTGGGTCTTGTAAGAGTTCTTCCTCTCTTTACAAGGTGTGTTGTGGATTTCAGCAGCACAGTCTTCAAATCAGCTCCACTTACATTGTTATTCAAAAGTTCACTCAATAGGTTTTACATAAGTTTTTCATTTAAACATTCAGTGATTCTGTGAGGCAGAAATTTCCACTGCACAGGTGGAAAACTAAAACTTACAGATGTTAAACACCACATTTAAGCTTCTCAAGTAAAGTGATATGCCTGCTTTGGGTTTACAGAGGATCACAGTTTCACTACTTTTGACTCTCTTTTCTTCCATTATTCCAGACACCCAAGCAATCATTATCTTCCATTGAGTTATCCTTCAAAATGGTTTTTGTAGTCCACCCTCCTCTCATTCTTTTATTCTTATTTTCTACCTATAGAAATATTCTACCTGCAGTTTCACCATTTTCACATTTCCACCAGCAATATAGGAGGATTCCTGCACATAACTCTTACAATTTTTTGATTATAACCTTCCTAGTATGTGTCTGATGTAATATCTCATTGTCATTTTGAAATACATTTCACTAATAATTAATGAAATTAGAAGACGATTGTTTCTTGGCAGGAAAACTATGAAAACCTAGACAGTGTGTTAAAAAGCAAAAATGTCATGATGGTGACACAGTCCATATAATCAAGGCTATGGTATTTCAAGTAGTCATGTACAGTTGTGAAAGCTGGGCAATAGAGAAGGCTGAGTGCCAAAGAAATGATGTTTTTAAACTGTGGTAGTGTAGACGACTGTTGAGAATCCCTTGGAAAGCAAAGAGAGCAAACAAGTCAATCTTAATGGAAACCTGGGATACTCATTGGAATGCTTGATGCTGAAACTGAAGCTCCAATAGTTTGGCTACCTGATGTTAACATCTGACTCATTGGAAAAGATCCTGGTGCTGGGAAAGATTGAAGGCAGAAGGAGAAGAGGCAACAGAGGATGAGATGGTTGGATGGCATCACTGTTTCAGTGGACATGAACTTGGGCAGATCTGGGAGATGGTGAGGGACAAGGAAGCCTGGTGTGCTGCAGTCCATGGGGTTGCAAAGAGTTGGACTCATCTTGATGACTGAACAAAAAGAATGATGATGAATAAGGTTGGATATTTTTGCATGTGTATTAACTATTTGTATACCTTATTTGAATTAATCCATCTCTCCCTCTAAGTCTCTCTCACCATGCTTTGTTTCCATCATACCAATAGAACTGTTTTTGTTCAAGTCACTAGGAAACTTCATGTCATTAAATCTAATAGATGGTCTGTTCCATCTCCCTTGAAGCTCAGCTGCAATAGCACTGTCCTTGCTTGAATCCCTGCATCACTTTGTATTCAACAATCACAACTCTTTCTCTCACACTCAGTGGTAGCTTCCTTGTTGCTTTGACTAGTTTCTTTCTTATCTCTTCAATCTCGCAATTCTGGATTATCCTAGGGATCAGACACAGACCATCCACACCACCTTTCTCCACTATCTACACTCATTACTTTCTGGTGTTATGGTCATGCACTAATCCCCAAACCTGTGTCTATGTAAACTTATGAGGCAAAAATGTCTTACAGATGTAATAAAAGTTAAGGTCCTTGAGATTGGGAGATTACTCTGGATTATCTAGGTGGTCCTATTTTAATCGTGGAAGTTCAAAAAAGTGGAAGAATAAGAGGTAGAAAAGTGGGTCTGAGAGATATGAGGTGAGAATTTGACATACTATTGTTATCTTTGAAGATGGAGTAAGAGGAACATAAGCCCAGCACATGTTGGGGTTTGTAGAAGCTAGGAAAGCTTACAACTAGGGGAACATGAAGACTTCAGTCTTACAATTGCCGGGAACTGAATTCAGGTCATAACAAGAACCAGAGGAAAATGGATTCTCCTACTGAGACTCTAGAAAGGATCATAGCTTATGAATACCTCAATTTAATATCAGTGAGACTCACACCAGATTTCTGATTTTCAGAACTGTGAGATAATAATTTTGTGTTAAGCAACTATATTTGTAGTGATTTCTATGGCAGCAATAGAAAACCAATATAGATATGTACCATCTCATGATTTTAAATACTTGACTGCTCCAAAAATTCTGGTCTGGATTTCTCCAAAACAGTCCACATTGTAAATATCCAACTGTTTACTTGACATCTCCACTTCGATGTATAACAGATATCTCAAACTTTACATGTTTATGTTTAAGTTTCCTAACCATGTTCTCCTACAGTTTTCCAATCCCAATAAATGCTACCTTCATACTTCCATTTTTTTTTGTCACATAATTTTGCTGTTGTCCTTGATTTTACTCATTTTCTTACAACTCACATTCTATCAGAAAATACTGTTATCTTTTCTATCTATCAATATTTCTAATCTATCATCTCTTTGTATTGGTGATATGACTACCTCTTACCACATATCTGATCCAAGATGACCACCAACTTTCACCTGGAGTAGTTTAGTAGCCTCACACTCTCTGTTTCTGTACCCCTTTAGGTTTATTTTCAAATAGCATTCAGAGTAGTCTTCCTAATAAGTTACATCATATAGGCAGGAAGTGATTAACAGCAGATATTGGGTTATCTTGGTATTATAAGTAGATATTCACATATGTTTATCTGGGCCACATGGAATATAAAAATTGATGTGAAGGTGTTGGTAGTGGTTGTCTTTGGGGTCTGTCTTTTCTGTATCATATTTTCCAAAAAAACTTAACAGAAAGAAAAGATCTTCTATTTAAATTTTTGAGCATGGGATTGATATGACCTAATGTCATGACTAAGAGCTGATCTTAGTAAAGCCACATACATACCAAGAGGAAGTTTGTCATCTTGTTAAACTAGTTGTTATGGACTGAATTATGTCCCCTCAAAAATCCACATGTTGAAGCCCTAAACCTTAATGTGACTAGAATTTGAGATATAGCCCTTATGGAGGTAATTAAGGTTCAATGAAGTCAATAGGGAGGAGAAATTTGATAGAACTTATGAGAAGAGAAAGAGCTCTCTCTCTGCCCTGACAGAGAAAAGGCTATATGAGGTCACAGTGAGAAACTGTTGTCTGCAAGCTGTTTCTGCAAGGCATTACCAGAAACCAACCTTCACTGCACCTTGATCTTGGACCTTGAACATTCAAAAATATGAGAAAATAAACTTATGGTGGGTAAGTCATGCAGTCTGTGATATTCTACTGAAGCAGCCAGAGAACACTAATATAAGTTTTCTTTGAAATCACCCGTAAACATACTTATATTTGTCTAGACACTAAAGGCAGCAATAGAAAACAAGTAGATGGTACATTTCATTCTACAGATGAACATTTTGTTCTAATTGTTGTCAACACAAAATCCTTGTTAACTGCTCACAACTCTGGCTATTCTTTAGATCACCTACAGAGCTTTCAAAAATACAATTGCCTGAAACACTTACCAAAACTCCAAATCATTTGTATTTATTAAAAATCTAAATAGATGATTCTGAAGCATAGTTGGTGTTAAGAACTGAAAACCTTTGGTTTAGATGGTGTTTTCAGAAAGTTCAAATGGGAGGACAAAGAGAGGTTGAGAGTTTGCCTTCCAAGATGATGCTTAATGTGTGCTCAGCATAAAGTGCAATAAAATTGGTTAAATGGAGGGAAAAGTGGATGAAGAGGCTCCTCAACTTGGCATTTGCATGTATTCATCAAGGCTCAGGGTCTGACCCTTAGGCTCAGGCTGAATCCAGAAACTCCATCTCATCATTTGCCCAGAAAATGAATTAACTTGGAGATGAAAAATCTTGATAACAAATGTCATCAGACACTGCTACATAAAATCATGTTCCTTATTTATAAAGTAACAGTAAAAATTATGCTTGTCAACTGGGTTGGATATTTCTCTTAGGGCATCCTTTTCCCAAAAAAGGCCACATGGGGTACCAAGGTACCACAGAGCTGCCTGGGGAGCCCTGAGTGAGGACAGGTGAGCAGATGCTGTTGGCATGGATCCCAATGGCCTTCTTATGTTAGCTCTCCATCTCCATGGAAGAGCTTGACTGCCCAGGACATGAGATTCTCCTGCCAGCCCAACTGTGCGCTTCATTTACCTTTGTCCCTTATCTCTGCTTATGCTACTTTTCTTATTTATCATCTCTTTCATTAATATACTATTTCTTTGATAATGTGTATATGTGTAATTAACTCTTGCTCTGGTCTGAAAGGGAATCTCTATAACTCTCATGTGAGAGAATCTCAAATACTGTCATCTGGTATTTTACTTAACTTTTAAACAAGAACAACATGAAAAACAAACAGAAAGCCCTAAAAACTCTAACTAGCTCTATTTAGTTATTTCCAAAGTTTTAGTAGAGAGTATGGAAGGAGAGAGAGGACACCTTCTTAGTATACCACATAGCACCAGGTGAACAACCAATCTGATTTTATGCAGAGACCTCACAAATATGTGGTGATCTGGTTAATGAACTCTGCAACTCTGAAGTTCGGAATCTTCACCTGCTTTACCCCTTCGCCTTTCAGTAAGTTCTTGTCATATTTAAAACCACAGAATAGAACACAACAGCAAAAAAGCCCTAAGAGAATGTAATGAATAATTAACATCTATTAAATGAAAAAGCTTCTATTCTGGAGAAGGTTCCATGTGCACTCGAGAAAAAGGTGAAATTGATTGTTTTGGGGTGAAATGTCCTATAGATATCAATTAGGCCTAGCTGGACCATTGTGTCATTTAAAGTTTGTGTTTCCTTGTTAATTTTCTGTTTAGTTGATCTATCCATAGGTGTGAGTGGGATATTAAAGTCTCCCACTATTATTGTGTTATTGTTAATTTCCCCTTTCCTTCTTGTTAGCATTTGCCTTACATATTGCAGTGCTCCTAAGTTGGGTGCACATATATTTATAATTGTTATATCTTCTTCTTGGATTGATCCTTTGATCATTATGTAGTGTCCTTCTTTGTCTCCTTTCACAGCCTTTATTTTAAAGTCTATTTTATCTGATATGAGTATTGCTACTCTTGCTTTCTTTTGGTCTCTGTTTGCGTGAAATATTTTTTTTGAGCCCTTCGCTTTCAGTCTGTATGTGTCCCTTGTTTTGAGATGGGTCTCTTGTAGACAGCATATATAGGGCTTTTGCTTTTGTATCCATTCAGCCAATCTTTGTCTTTTGGTTGGGGCATTCAACCCGTTTACATTTAAGGTAATTATTGATAAGGATGGTCCCGTTGGATTTGCTTTGTTGTTTTGGGTTCGCATTCATACAACCTTTCTGTGTTTCCTGTCTAGAGAAGATCCTTTAGCATTTGCTGAAGAGCTGGTTTGGTGGTGCTGAATTCTCTCAGCTTTTGCTTGTCTGTAAAGCTTTTGAATTCTTCTTCATATCTGAATGAAATCCTTGCTGGGTACAGTAATCTGGGCTGTAGGTTATTCTCTTTCATTACATTAAGTATGTCCTGCCATTGCCTTTCAGCCTGAAGAGTTTCTATTGAAAGATCAGCTGTTATCCTTATGGGAATCCCCTTGTGTGTTATATATTGTTTCAACAAACACATGAAAAGATGCTCAACATCACTCATTATCAGAGAAATGCAAATCAAAACCACAATGAGGTACCATTACACGCCAGTCAGGATGGCTGCTATCCAAAAGTCTACAAGCAATAAATGCTGGAGAGGGTGTGGAGAAAAGGGAACCCTCTTACACTGTTGGTGGGAATGCAAACTAGTACAGCACTATGGAGAAGAGTGTGGAGATTCCTTAAGAAACTGGAAATAGAACTGCCATATGACCCAGCAATCCCACTTCTGGGCATACACACTGAGGAAACCAGATTTGAAAGAGACACGTGCACCCCAATGTCCATCGCAGCACTGTTTATAATAGCCAGGACATGGAAGCAACCTAGATGCCCATCAGCAGAAGAATGCATAAGGAAGCTATGGTACATATACATAATGGAATATTACTCAGCCATTAAAAAGAATACGTTTGAATCAGTTCTAATGAGATGGATGAAACTGGAGCCCATTATACAGAGTGAAGTAAGCCAGAAAGATAAAGACCAATACAGTATACTAACACATATATACGGAATTTAAAAAGATGATAATGATAACCCTATATCCAAAACAGAAAAAGAGACACAGATGTATAGAACAGACTTTTGAACTCTGTGGGAGAAGGCAAGGGTGGGATGATCTGAGAGAATAGCATTGAAACAAGTATACCATCAAGGGTGAAACAGATCACCAGCCCAGGTTGGATGCATGGGACAAGTGCTCAGGGCTGGTGCACCGGGAAGACCCAAAGGGATGGGATGGAGAGGGAGGTGGGAGGGGGGATCGGGATGGGGAACACATGAATCCATGGCTGATTCATGTCAATGTATGGCAAAATCCACTACAATATTGTAAAGTAATTAGCCTCCAACTAATAAAAATAAATGAAAAAAATATATAAAAAAAGAAAAAGTTTCATGATGGGCAATTTCTTGAGAAGTATAAATCACTAAAATTTACTTATGTGTGTACATCAACCTCAGAAAACCAACACAGAAATTATTGTAAAACTTATAAATACACATTTCTCCTTTAAAAGCATAAAGGCCAAATTCTATCAACAGTGGAATCCTTCAAATCTTTGAAGAGGGGTTAGCTTTTATGCCAACAAACAGACCTTTAAACTTGACAGATGATAGAAATCATTCATTTATGATTCTGAAAACTTGACAAAGTACAAAATAAGTAAGCTCCGACCCATTTTTCAAGATTGTTTGGGCACTCTCACTTTCCTTCTTCTGATGAAAACCGTCTTGTGCACTAAACTTTCAGCTTCCCAAGGAGACTGAGGAGCAGAGAGCGTTTTACCTTTTATAGAAATGGGAATAAGAATAGAGTTCGGTCTCTATTGGGTAGAAACAAGAAGAGGGTGAAACAGCCTTCTGGATGATGGATACTGGACTGGCTAATCTCCCTTCAGTGGGCCGGCTTAATGCCAGGAACTCTGCTTCACATGATGGTTATAGGGAAAATGGGTCTTCAGGATCTGAATTATCCTGTTATTTTGGTAAAGAGAATTTCTTAGAATCGAAGGATGTCTCATTGGAAGCTGGGCTTCCCCGGTGGCTCAGATGGTAAAGAATCTTCCTGCAGTGTGGGAGACCTGAGTTCGATCTCTGGTTTAGGAAGATCCCTTGAGAAGGGAATGGCGACCCACTCCAGTATTCTTGCCTGGAGAGTTCCATGGACAGAGGAACCTGACAGACTACAATCCATGGGTTGCAAAGAGTCAGACACAACTGAGCGAATAACATTTCATTGGAAGTAATCTCACCACAAAGTTCTATCCCATCCTGTGCCTTATAACTACCCATCAGTTGACTGAGCCTATAACTGTGTTCTATCAGTGATGGGAGCTCACTATGTCCCAAAGCATCTATTTCATTTTTGCATGACTCTGACTATAGAATGATTTTCTCTAATATTTAAGGTCAAACCTGCCTCCCTCTATCTTCCTCCTCTGACAATGATTTTGGTCTTGAGGTTTCTCATTGCAAATATGATTCCTTGTCAACTCAATGGCCCTTCAAATGGGTTCTTGAGCAGAGAGAAACATCAGTGCACAGTACAGCTGTTTCTTCTTTTGAAAAATCCCTACTTACCCCTAACTACACGGTTTTCTGTGGCACATAGCAATCTTTACTGTCTTTGGGATCCCACTTGGTGTTGTGCCACGGCCTGGGGAGATTGGATTTCACATTTCCTGGGGACAGTAAGCATCACCTCTCCCATAATCTCCTGGGAAAGGAGTGTGCTCTGAAGTGGGTAACATCACTTGCCTAGACATTTCTTGATCCTAACAGATTTCTAGGATTCAACAGGGCAGTTTTCTTGTCCCTTGGGTTTTCACCACACAGGTAGTGCTGGTGTTGGACTGTCCCTAGGCTGGCTCACAGTTAGGACCTAAAAGTGGGGAGTGGTCCCAGGTCCTTCTCTGCTCTAGCTCCTTGTGGTGGCCTTTGCTTTCCCAGGTGACGTTCAGGCCTGTGGCATTGTTTGTATCAGCTTGTTTTGATGAACTGTGACCATGGAATCTGTGGAATGGATTTGAGCTCTGTGGTAGCAGGAAGCAAGTGAATATTAGTGGATGAATGGACAGAGCACATTTTTTTTTTTTTTTTGGGTGTACCTGTGGTGAAAATAAGATATTATTCATTGGAAGGACTGATGCTGAAGCTGAAGCTCCAATATTTTGGCTATCTGATGTAGAGAGTCAATTCATCAGAAAAGACCCTGGTGCTGGGAAAAAGAGAGGGCAGGAGGAAAAGGGGGTGGCAGAGGATGAGATGTTTAGATAGTACCCCCAACTCAGTGGACATGAATTTGCTCAAACACCAGGAGATAGTGAAGGACAGGGAAGCATGGGTGCTGCAGTCCTTGGAGTTGCAAAGAGTTGGACATGCCTTAGGGATTGAACAATAGCAACAACAAAAACATGATGATAAGCTCATGTCATTTTACATTTGTCTAAACCCATAGAATATATAATACCAAGAATGAAAAGCAGTGTCAGCTATGGACTTTTGGTGATAATGAACATAGGTTTGTCAACTCTAACAAGCATACAACTCAGATTAGGGATTTTGGTAGTGGGAGAGGCTATGGACGTGTGGAGGCAGGAGGTATATGGGAACAGTTTGTACCTTCTGTTGGGTTTTCCTGTGACCTTAAAAACCTAAAAATGCCCCAAAATAAATTTTACCAAATAAATATATATAAAGTCCATATAAATAAGAAACTATTAGAAAACATATATATATATGAAAATATATGCATATTTTTTCAGAAAACTAGCAAAAAAGTGACTATAACAACTATTTCACAGGGTGATTCTGAAGATTTAGATAATTTATTTCAACTGTCTCATACAGTATCTAAAACAGAACAGAGTGGGCACTTCAAAAATATTTTTTGAATAAATCATAATAGTTATTTGCTATCATTAACAACAGCAGTAGCAATCATAAAACAAATTGAAAACATCAGACAATGCTTCATTTGTGCTGAGTTTAAAAAAAAATTAATTTTGTTGCTGTAGCACTCTGAGCCTTTAAGCCTATTGGTAATAAGGAATAAGGCTACATCTCTTCTTAGTATCTTCTCTCTTTCAAGGAATAGGAAACATGATGGGCCCCACTGCTGTATTCTATATTGCCCTTGTCCCAGAATTTTTTGGTTCTACTTTCCCAGGAATTCTATAAATGTCTGCAGCAACCAAATTTCCTCTTTAGATCAGCAACATCTCACTTATTTTTTTGTATTGTAGAGCATATTGCTCTTCTATTATCTTATTTAGTTTCAGAAAACCCTGCTAGGAAGGCAGGACATTTCACAGATGAAGCAATGCATGTTTTGAGAGAGAACACATTTTACCCAGAGTTTTATAATGAGAAAGGGGCTCAGAGTGTGCGTTTTAGAGAAGGGAAGGTGGCTAAAGTCTCTCAGTTTCCCCCAGCATGCACATCCCTTGCCCGTACCGAGAGAGTCAATTCCTAGGCAGGCTGATAAGAAGTCCAGGGGTCCCCAAGGAGAGAGGGGTCTGGAATTCTCAAGGAGGAAGAAAGGACAAACTTTTTTGCCCCTCTACATTCCTTAGGATTATATAACAATAATGTATCCTGCTTGAGGACAGTCTCTGGAAAAAACTTGGCTAATCCTGTTATCTTCAAGTGTAAATTACAGGAGCAGGTCTAGTGAGGTCTTTACAACCTCCAGACATTCTTTTGATTCATTGTAATAACTAATTAGAGAGTATATAACTCCATGGCTAACACTAGCAAGGGGGTACTCTTTCTGTCCCCCTCTGATGCCTATGTCAGAAGCTTTCTCTATCTCCTTTATACTTTAATAACAGTTTATTACACAAAAGCTCTGAGCGATCAAGCTTTGTCTCTGTCCCTTGATTGAATTCTTCTCCTCTGGAGGCCAAGAATACTGGCGTCTTTGTGTGGTTCAGCAATAACATTTTAATACCACACAAACAGGTGAATTCACCAGTTGACCTCCACACATGTCACCAGATCCTTGACAAGACCCATGGCCTTTGGGAAGTAAAGTAAAATCTCTTGGGAAAATACCTTCACATTCAGAATTTTCAAATGAGTGTATGAAAAGTGGTTTGATATTCTTAAGCCGTCACATATACTGAAGGCATAAAAAAGTAGAATTGGACACAAGGAAAAATAATTTATCTGAAGGGTATGAGCTGGTGAGACTGAGCTTTAATGAGACTACTCAGAGAGTTTGATGTGTCTCTAGTCCTTTGAGCATGCACTGGACAGGTGACTGACTCACACCTGAGAAAGCCAAAGGGAGAGATGCCTCTGAGACAGCCCACACTGCCTCCTGGAGTGAGATCTGTGTCCTCTCATCTTTCCTTTTTCATCTCAGGCATATTCTGCCACATGATCTTTCAGGACTTTCTTCCTCCTGTAAGGATCCGTGAGAACCTCTGAATCTCCCTATCATTGTATAAAGGTTGATGGGAACTTGAAACTTCTGAGGTTTTTCAACTGCCTAGATGCACCATGCTTTGACTCCTATCCATGAAGACTTCCTGGGAGATGGAATTAACATCCCAGATGAATTATGAGAGTCACCAAAGCTCCTTTTGCTGCAGTGTGCATGTGTGCGTGCTGAGTTGCTTCAGTCCTGTCTGAATCTTTGCAACCCCATGGACAGTATGCTTCCAGGCTCCTCTGTTCCTCCAGGAAAGAATCCTGGAGTGGGTTACCATGCCCTCCTCCAGGGGATCTTCCTGACCCAAGGATCGAACCCACGTCTCATATGTCTCCTGCATTGGCAGGAAGGTTCTTTACCACTAGCACCACCCGGGAAGCCTCTGCTGCCTCTGCTGCAGCCCCCTTCTTAATGTGTTTGGAGTTTCTGTCACCTGGCTTGTTCCACATCTCAGTTCAACAGCTCGCCTGGCATCTTTTTAGTTTGTTATCAGTACTTTTTGAAAAATATTTTTTGCTCTAAATCTACAATCCTTGGTTTTGGAAAACACGAATATCTTTTAAAATCAGTAAAATATAGTTGGCATATTTTGAAGTTAAAAGATGAATATAGAGTTGCAACTTCTCAGTTGAGTTCTAGCTTCTGCCTTGAGCGTGGCTGCTTCAGCCCCAAGTGTTGGAGGCTGTGGGGAGCAAGGATTACAAGAGTGGAAAAATACTTTAGAATTTTCCAGAGAAGAAGACACATGAACTGACTCAGGAGAACCTCCTCAAACACTGACTATACAGTAATGCTTGATAGATATATAATAAAAGTGGTTTAATTAAGTAGCTACAGTGCTTTATTAAACTAAGTGTTTTAATTGTGTAAGTTAGGTTCAGGATACTCCAGTTACAGAAACAAGAGAGAACTAAGGGTTAAAAGGGTGCATGAGATTTAAACTTCTCATATCCCATGGAGTTGCCAAAAACTTATCTATCCCTTAGAGGTCAATGTCATATGTGCCTAAGGAGTGATAGAGTCTTACGTGTGACTTTGACCTTTAGGGGTATTGCACAAGGCCAGATAAGGAGCTGGGGTAAATATAGGGTGAGAAAGTATCTGCCTTATAGGAAATTGGCTTGAGGGCTGCCACCTGCACTGTATGGGGGGAATCTGTGAGAAATTTGTGAGAAATTGGCACTTAAGCCTGCACTATATATAACTGTGAGTGTGATTTCTCACTATGGATGAAAACTCAAAAAATACCTTAAAATAGAGCCTATAGGGCTTTGGTAGGAGCAAACAATAAACAGACCAGTAAGGAAACTTCCATATCAGATCATGTGTGTGGACTTTTGTAGAGAACAATTGCTACTGTATGTATGATAACAGTAGAAAATTACTAGCTTGTTAGGAAATGCACATTCCTCTGAGACAGTCAGCAGAGGCCAGTAACAGGAAACCACAGTCTAAAAACCATAGTTAACTGAAAAAAGCTGCAAGAGAACTTCAGAGAACTATGTTTATACTTTTCAAAAGATATAGAAAGGAATTAAGCCTGTATTACAAAATGAAAAATGTTTGAAGCAAGAACAGAGAGGAATGGATTGAGGAGAAAATTAGGGCAAAATAACAGGCAAAAGAGATTGGTGAATCTAAGTTTGTATTGATAAGATTGATATTACATATGTTAAATCAAATGGTATTATAATAAGATTTCATTTATCTGCAGACTTCTTTCCAGGAAAGTGTCTTTCTGAGTCAATCCAGGTTCATTACTCTTGGAGTCCAAGACAAAATCAATCCAAGTCATGACCTTCAAAGTTTGTGCCTGTTGGGAGTGACCTGAAGAGAAAACCAACCCAAGTCATAACCTTGGGAGCTTGTGCCTGTTTGGAGTGACCTTCTTGACTGAGTGTTACGCTAAGGGCCACTGCAGGAGGATATGGTCCCTAGTTCACTGGGATAAGAGTATGCCTGTCTCCACCAGTGGTCCAGTGGTGCTTCTTTGACAAGTGGTGGAAGCAGGGTGCCAGATATCTTACTCTAGACAAGGTCTGCCCCTGTCATTCAAGAAAAGTTAAAATAAAGATATTTCCAGTCAAATTAAAACTGAGAATGTTACCACCAATAGTTAATCACAAAACATAGCTTCATTAGAAAACCACCCAGTAGGGAAGTTTGAAAACATAAAGAAATAGTGAGTGGAAAAAGTGAGGAGAACCTAAACAAAGAATAGAACTTAGCAGTGACTGTATAAAAATAACAAAAATTTACAATCTTAAAATATTATTCTTTGTTGGAATAAAGTTATTTAAATTGTTGTGTTAAGTTCCATTGTAAGTCATGTCCAACTCTTTGTGATGCCATAGACTGTAGCACACCAGGCTTCCCTGTCCATCACCAACTCAAACTCATGTCCATCGAGTTGGTGATGTCATCCAACTATCTCATCCTCCATCGTCCCCTTCTCCTCCTGCCTTCAATCTTTCCCAGCACCAGGGTTTTTCAAATGTGTCAGCTCTTCACATCACATGGCCAAAGTATCGGAGATTCAGCTTCAGCATCAGTCTTTTCAATGAATATTTAGGACTGTATTTCTTTAGAATTGACTCTCTTGATCTCCTTGCAGTCCAAGGGACTCTCAAGAGTCCTCTTCAACACCAAAGTTCAAAAGCATCAATTCTTCAGCATTCAGCTTTCTTTATGGTCAAACTGTCATCCATACATGGAAAAATCATAGCTTTGACTAGATGGACATTTGTTAGCAAAGTAATGTCTCTGCTTTTTAATATGCTGTCTAGGTTGCTCATAGCTTTTCTTCCAAGGAGAAAGTGTCCATTAATATCATGGCTGCAGTCACCATCTGCAGTGATTTTGGAGCCCAAGAAAATAAAATCTGTCACTCATTCCATTGTTTCCCCATCTATTTGCCATGAAGTCATGGGACTGGATGCTATGATCTTCGTTTTTTAATGTTGAGTTTTAAGCCAGTTTTTTCACTTTCCTCTTTCATTTTCATCAAGAGGTTCTTTAGCTCCTCTTTGCTTTCTGCCATGAGGGTGGTGTCATCTGCATATGGTTATTGATATTTCCCCTGACAATCTTGTGTTAATGTTGTGCTAGTTTCTGTTGTACAGCAGTGAATCAGTTATAAATATCCATAAATCCACTCTTTTTAAGATTCTTTTCCTATACAGGTCATTACAGAGTATTGAGTTCCCTGTGCTATACGGTATGTTCTTATTAGTTATCTATTTTTATATATAGTAGAATGTATACATCAATCCCATTCTCCCAATTTACCTCTTCCTCCCCTTTCCCATTCGTATATATCCATCTGAATGCAGAGTTCCAAAGACTAGCAAGGAGAGATAAGAAAGCCTTTTTAAGCCTTTCCTCTATTTAAGAAAAATAGAGGAAAACAATAGAGTGGGAAAGACTAGAGATCTCCTCAAGAAAATTAGAGATATCAAGGGAATATTTCATGCAAAGATAGGCAAAACAAAGGACAAAGATGGTATGAACCTAACAGAAGCAGAAGATATTAAGAAAGGTGGCAACAATGCACAGAAGAACTATACAAAAAAAGATCTTAATGACCCAGATAACCACGATGGTGTGATCACTAACCTAGAGCCAGACATTCTGACGTGTGAAGTCAAGTGAGCCTTAGAAAGCAAGACTACGAATAAATCTAGTAGAGGTGATGGAATTCCAGCTGAGTTGTTTCAAATCCTAAAAGATGAAGCTGTGAAATTGCTGCAATCAATATTCTAGCAAATTTGGAAAACACAACGGTGGCCACAGGACTGGAAAAAGTCAGTTTTCATTCCAGTCCCAAAGAAGGATAATGCCAAAGAAATGTCAAACCAGTGCACAATTGCACTGATTCCACATGCTAGCAGAGTAATGCTCAAAATTCTTCAAGCTGGGCTTCAACAGTATGTGAACCAAGAACTTCCAGATGTACAACCTGAATTTAGAAAAGGCAGAGGAACCAGAGATCAAATTGCCAATATCTGTAGGATCATAGAAAATGATAGGGATTTCCAGGAAAGTATCTACTTCTGCTTCATTGACTATATTACAGTCTTTGACTGTATAGATTACAACAAACTGGAAAATTCTTAAAAAGACAGGAATACCAGACCACCTTACCTGCCTTCTGAAAAACCTGTAGTCAGGTCAAGAAGCAGCAGTTAAAACTGGACATGGAACAATGGACTGGTTCCAAGTTGGGAAAAGAGTCCATCAAGGCTGTATATTGTCTTTCTGTTTATTTAATTTATATGCAGAGTATGTCACGCAAAATGCCAGACTGAATGAAGCACAAGTTGGAAACAAGATTGTGGGGTGAATTAACAATAACCTCAGATATGCAGATGACACCACTATTATGGCAGAAAGCAAAGAGGAACTGAAGAGTCTCTTGATAAAAAGTGAAAGACGAGAATTAAAAAACTGGCTTAAAACTCAACATTCAAAAGTCTGTTCTGTACTTCTGTGTTTCTTTTTCTGTTTTGCATATAGGGTTATCGTTACCATCTTTCTAAATTCCGTATATATGTGTTAGTATGCTGTAATGTTCTTTATCTTTCTGGCTTACTTCACTCTGTATAATGGGCTCCAGTTTCGTCCATCTCATTAGAACTGATTCAAATGAATTCTTTTTAACGGCTGAGTAATATTCCATGGTGTATATGTACCACAGCTTCCTTATCCATTCATCTGCGGATGGGCATCTAGGCTGCTTCCATGTCCTGGCTATTATAAACAGTGCTGCGATGAACATTGGGGTGCACGTGTCTCAGCATGTATATTATCTATGGTGAATCAGATCACTAGCCCAGGTGGGATGCATGAGACGAGTGCTCGGGCCTGGTGCACTGGGAGGACCCAGAGGAGTCGGGTGGAGAGGGAGGTGGGAGGGGGGATCGGGATACGTGTAACTCAATGGCTGATTCGTGTCAATGTATGACAAAACCCACTGGAAAAAAAAAAAAAAAAAAAAACTGAAAAAAAAAAAAAAAAAAAACCAAAAACTCAACATTCAAAAAATGAAGATCATGGCATCCGGGCCCATGACTTCATGGTAAATAGATGGGGAAACAATGGAAACAGTGACAGACTTTATTTTCTTGGGCTCCAATATCACTGTGGATGGTGACCTCAGCCATGAAATTAAAAGATGCTTGCTTCTTGGAAGAAAAGCACACAAACCTAGACAGCATATTAAAAAACAGAGACACTGCTTTGCTTACGTAGTATTTATAGTCAAAGCTATGGTTTTTTCAGTAGTCGTGTATGGATATTAGAACTGGACAATAAAAAAGGCCAAAGAATTGATGCTTTTGAACTTTGGTGTTGGAGAAGAGAATCTTGGACTGCAAGGTGATCAAACCAGTCAATCCTAATGGAAATCAGTCCTGAATATTCATTGGAAGGACTCATGCTGAAGCTGAAGTTCCAATACTTTGGCCACCTGATGCAAACAGCTGACTCATTGGAGAAGAACCTGACGCTGGGAAAGCGTGAAAGCAGGAGGCAAAGGGGATGACAAAGGATGAGGCAGTTGGATGGGATCACCAACTCAATGGACATGAGTTTGAGGAAACTCCAGGAGATGGTGAAGGACAGGGAAACCTGGCGTGCTGCAGTTCATGGGGTAACAAAGAGTTGGACACGACCAAGCAACTGAGCAACAACACTTTCCCCTTGATATATGTTTCTGTTTTGTAAATAAATTCATTTTTTACCACTTTTATGATTTCACATTTAAGTGATATTATGATATTTGTCTTTGTCTAACTTGCTTCATTCTGTATAATCACTAGGTCCACCCATGTTGCTGCAAATGGCAATATTTCATTCTTCTTTATGGCTGAGTAATATTCTATTGTATATATGTACCACATCTTCTTTATTTATTCTTCCATTGATGGACATTTATGTTGTGTCCATGTCCTGGTCATTGTAAATAATGGTACAGTGAACATTGGGATGCATATATTCTTTCAAATCATGATTTTCTCTGGATATATGACCAGAATTGGGGTTGCTGTATCCTATAGTAGCTGTATTTTTAGTTTCTTAAGGAACCTTCATACTGTCCTCAATAGTGGCTGTGCAAATTTACATTGTCACTAATAATTTAGAAGGGTTGCATTTTCTCCACACCCTCAACAGCATTTATTGTTTATAGATTAAAAAAATTTGAATTTATATTTTAATTGGAGGAAAATTGCTCTATCATGTTGTCTTGGTTTCTGCCACAAAAAACCCCACGAATCAGTCATAATTATCTATATGTCCCCTCCCCATTGAGCCTCTTTCCCCACCCTCCATCACACTTTTAAAAAAAATTTTGTTTGATAATGTAGTTATTAGTGATGTTGAACAACTTTCTATGTGATTTCTGGCACACATGTCTTCTTTGAACATAGATTCATTTATATCCTCAGCTCATATTTTGATTTGCTTAATATTCAGCTGCATGAGCTGTTGTATACTTTGGAGATTAATCCCTTGTTGGTCGCTTCATTTGCAAATATTTTTCTCCCATTCTGAAGGTTGTCTTTTCATTTTGTTCTGTGCAAAAGCTTTTCAGTTTAATTTGGTTATGTTTGTTTATTTCGTTTTTTTAATATTTTCATTACTTTAAGAGTTGGATTGAAAAAAAAACTTGCTGCAATTTATGTCAAAGAGTGTTCTGCCTATGTTTTCCCCTAAGAGTTTTATAGTGTCTGGCCTTACATTTAGGTCTTTAATCCATTTTGAGTTTATTTTTATGTATGGTGTTAGGGAGTGTTCTAATTTCATTTATTTACATGTAGCTGTCCAATTTCCCCAGTACCACTTATTGAAGAAACTGTCTTTTCTTGTATATTCTTGCCTCCTTTGTCATAGATTAAGTGACAAAAGGTGTGTGGGTTTATCTCTGGACTTTCTGTCCTGTTCTATTGATCTATATTTTTGTTTCTGTGCCTGTACCCTACCATCTTGATGACTGTAGCTTTGTAGTATGGTCTAAAGTCAAGAAATCTAATTCCTCCAGCTACATTTTTCTTCGTGAAGATTGCTTTGGCTATTTGAGGCCTTTTGTGTTTCCATATAAATTGTAAAATTTCTGTTCTGATTCTGTGAAAAATGCCATGGGTGATTTGAAAGAAATCACACTGTGTCTGCAGATTGCTTTGGGTAATATAGTCATTTTCACAATATTGACTCTTCCAATCCAAGAACATGATATATCTTTCCATCTGCTTGTTTCTTTGTTCTCTTTTTTCAGTATCTTACAGTTTTCTGAGTACAGATCTTTTTCCTCCATAGGTAGGTTTATTTCTAGAAAACTGATTCTTTTTGATGCAATGGTAAATGAGATTGCTTTTTTGATTTCTTTTCCTGCTCTTTCATTGTTGGTATCTAGGAATGTAAGAGATTTCTGTGTATTAATTTTTTTATACTGCAACTTTACCGAATCCATTGATTAGGTCTAGTAATTTTATTTAGTAGCATCTTTAGGATGCTCTATGTATAGTATGCCTTCTGCAAATAATGACAGTCTTACTTTTTTCCAATTTGTATTCTTTATTTCTTTTTCTTCTCTGATTGCTATGGCTAGAACTTTTAAAACTATGTTTAATAGTAGTAAGAGTGGACATCCTTTTCTTGTTTGTAGTCTTAGAGGAAATGTTTTCAGTTTTTCAGTGTTGAGGATGATGTGAAAGTGAAAGTCATTCAGTCATGTCTGACTCTTAGACCCCATGGACTATACAGTCCATGGCATTCTCTAGCCCAGAATACTGGAGTGGGTAGCCTTACCTTTCTCCAGGGGATCTTCCTAACCCAGGGATCAAACCCAGGTCTCCTGCATTGCAGGTGGCTTCTTTACCAGCTGAGCCACAGGGAAGCCCGAGAATGATGTGAGTTTGTTGTATATGGCCTTTATTATGTTGAGGTAGTTACCCTCTATGCCCACTTTCTGGAGAGTTGTTATCATACATGGGTGTTGAATTTTGTCAAAGCATTTTCTGCATTAATGTAGATGACTGTATGCTTTTTGCTGAACTTTGTCAAAGCTTTTTTGCATCAGATGAGATGACTGTATGGTTTTTATTCTTTAATTTGGCAATATGCCCTATCACACTGATTGACTGGCATATGAAAGGTTGTTGCTGAACCACGCAAAGATGCTGGGATTCTCGGCCTCCAGAGGAGAAGAATTCAATCCGAGCCAGAGTCGAGGCTTGATCACTCAGAGCTTTTGTGTAATAAAGTTTTATTAAAGTATAAAGGAGATAGAGAAAGCTTCTGACATAGGCATCAGAAGGGGGCAGAAAGAGTACCCCCTTGCTAGTGTTAGCCATGGAGTTATATACTCTCTAATTAGTTATTACAGTGAATCAAAAAAAATGTCTGGAGGTTATAAAGACCTCACTAGACCTACTCCCGTAATTTACACCTGAAGATAACAGGATTAGCCAGAAGGTTTTTCCAGAGACGTCCTCAAACAGGATACATTATTGTTATATAATCCCAAGGAATGTAGAGGGACAAAATAGTTTGTCCTTTCTTGCTCCTTGAGAATTCCAGACCCCTCTCTCCTTGGGGACCCCTGGACTTCTTATCAACCTGCCTAGGAATTGACTCTGTCATTGCCCCCCTTTTCTTTTAGGAGAATTATGTTGCCAAGGGAAAGGGGCGTCGTTTTCATTTCGTAACTACTTCCTGCTGTTTATGGGCGTGGTCCTTAAGTTGTTAAGGCAACATATTCTCCTAACCCTCATATTGAGGGTCTCTGATCCACAAGTAATAGTTGGAGGAGGCTATGGCACTCATAGGAACTCAGACAACCATTTGTAACTTAAAAGCCTTCATGTGACTAGAAACAAATCCAATTACACAGTTACAGATGCAGGGAGCAAACAGCAAAAATAGAGCAGTCAGAAGTATTGTAATTAAGATAGCTTTCCACCATGGGGAACTAGTTAACGTCTCCCAAAGTGAGGAGTATCCATAGCCCCAGTTATCTTGGTCATGTGCTTAGTAAAATGAGTAACATTAGTACTCATATCAGGTATATAAGTACAGCATTGGGTATGAATAATGGCACAAGTTCCTCCTTGCGCAGCTGTCAGAATATCTAACGCTAATCTATTTTGTAAAACCACTTTTCTAATTTGTGCTTGTTCAGCATTAAGAGCTGAAATAGCTTTTTGAGAATCTTGTAATGCCTGTTGAGTAGAATTAGTCAAAACATCCACTCGTAGCATAACATCTGTAGTTCCCAAAGAGGGAACAAACACTGCAGCCAAATAATCATACCAGTGAGATACAGACCTTGTCCACCGAGTTTTAAGGTGGGGTAAATTAGCAGGCTTTTCTGAAAGCTCTGAGAATATAAAGCCTTGAGTAAAGGCTAGACCTAGGTTGCATCTCCCTATCCAACCAGGGGGAAGCAATGCCCATAGGTAAGGGCCACCTACCCAATAAGGCCTGTTTGGAGCAAATCAGCATGACTGAGATATCCAGTCCTAATCAGTGCCTGGCCAGACAAAGGGAGGACCTGAATTGGGATTGGAAAACACGGGAATGATTACATTGCATATTTCCTGAGGCAAAAATCCCAAGTGTTTCCAATCACTATAATTAAGTTGGTGACTAACTTCTGGGGATGGCTCTATTTGTTCCCAGCATATGGGGCAGTGGATATTAGACGTCCTTTTTCAGGAGTTAACCATATAACCTCATTCCATATTTGATAAACGTCAGGTGAAAAACCATTAGATCTAGACCTATTTGCCTTATGTGTAGCAAAATAGTCATTGAACTGAGACAATGTATAATCAAAATTAAAAGTCACATTATGTTCATAGTTAAAGTACAGCGTGTTGCAGCAGTCCATTTTAGGATTGTTAGATGTCATCAGATGAAGAAGAGGCATCGCATATAACTGTTGTCGAAGGTATTCGCAGACTTGGAGAAAGTCTTTTCCCTGGAGTGGAGATGTCCACCATGGGAAGACTTCCACTGATGAAGAGGGGAGCACTCCACAGACCCAGCAGTTAGACTGATTGGGAAATGCTGCGTAGGAGTGAGCCTAGGACAGGAAGGCATTTTCTTGAGGATCAAACGGCAGACTCAGGATCTTTGGAGTCAGCAGAAGTAGACTCATATAGATTATCAGGCCCATCTGAAACGTACAAAGCCAGAGCATAGAAAGTAAAAATATAAAATGAAGTCACTTAGTTCTGGTCAGGGTGCCACCTCTTAACTCGAGTGTGATGTACCCACGGATCAATTCCTGGCACTTTGACAGCTGTGAGAGAAGAAAAAATAACCTGGTAAGGGCCTTCCCAGAGGGGCTTGAGGGATGGGCCCCCAGACCTCAGTGTTTTAATGAAGACCTTAGTTCCTGGCTCAAACAGAGGCTTGCTTGACTCAGAGGCTGGGTCAGGAGGCGTCTCCCAGAGTTCTGTTAATGCCTGTTGAAAAGCTGAGAGTTGAGTTACATAACTAGTTAATTCCAAGGCTTCAGGGTCTATAACAATGTCTGTGTATAAGAAAGTCCTTTCATAAATACATTCAAAGGGGGACTGTCAAAGGACAGTCCCTTCTTTTGGGGCAGTTCAAGCCTTCATTAAAGGTATGGGTAGGACTTTAATCCAATTGTTCTGCATCTCTTGAGTTAATTTGTGCAGATGTCTTTTGATAATGTCATTAGCTTTGTCAACCTTTCCTGAGGATTGTGGTCTCTAGGAACAGTGTAAGTGATACTCTATTCCTAGAGTTTTAGACACCCCCTGAGTTACAGCAGCTTTAAAGGTGGAGCCATTGTCACTCTGAAGGCTCTGTGACAGTCCAAACCTGGGGGTAATTTCATGGATTAAAAACTGGAAATAGAAGTGCCATATGACCCAGCAATCCCACTTCTGGGCATACACACTGAGGAAACCAGATCTGAAAGAGACACATGCACCCTTATGTTCATCGCAGCACCGTTTTTAATAGCCAGGACATGGAAGCAACCTAGATGCCCATCAGCAGACGAATGGATAAGGAAACTGTGGTACATATACACCATGGAATATTACTCAGCCATTAAAAAGAATTCATTTGAATCAGTTCTAATGAGATGGATGAAACTGGAGCCCATTGTACAGAGTGAAGTAAGCCAGAAAGATAAAGACCAATACAGTATACTAACGCATATATATGGAATTTAGAAAGATGGTAACGATAACCCTATATGCAAAACAGAAAAAGAAACACAGATGTTCAGAACAGACTTTTGGACTCTGTGGGAGAAGGTGAGGGTGGGATGTTTTGAGAGAACAGCATCGAAACATGTATACTATCTAGGGTGAAACAGATCATCAACCCAGGTTGGATGCATGAGACAAGTGCTCAGGGCTGGTGCACTGGGAAGGCCCAGAGGGATTGGGTGGAGAGGGAGGTGGGAGGGAGGATCAGGATGGGGAATACATGTAAATCCATGGCTGATTCATGTCAATGTATGGCAAAAACCACTACAATATTGTAAACTAATTAGCCTCCAACTAATAAAAATAAATGGGAAAAAAAGTAAAACATAGACTTTATTTAGTTTTTGAACTAAAGAGAATTATTATTCCTGGATATTTAGACACAGAAGAACCTTAAATTGTATTAATAGGGCAAATAAAGCTTTTACATATTTGCATACTCAAAAAAAAAAAAAAAGAATCTTTATAACCTTCTTAGCTTGTTCACTACGATAGAAAAGCCTCAATCCATCCAGTAAAAGTATCCACCCAAACTTGTAAGCAAGAATATCCATTAACTTTTGGCATATGAGTAAAATCAATTTCCCAATCCTCTCCAGGATACTTTCCACTTCATTGTAATCCAGATTTTGCTAGCTTTTCAGTCTTTGGGTTATTTTTCTGACAAACCTCACATCTTCTGATAATGTTCTTTAAAGTTTTCATTACATTTTTTCCTTCAAACAAATAAGAAGCCAGCTGGTAAGTACTCTCTGCACCCAAATGAAAACTCTGGTGTAAACCCTTAAGAATTTTCCATTGAGCACTTTCAGGAATTATTAATCATCCATCCTCAGACTGTAACCATCCTTTATCAGTAATCTTTGCTCCTCTTTTCTCATATCTTTCTAATTCTTCCTCAGTATATTGTGGTTTTTTCCTGTTCAACAGTACCTGTCCAGATCAAAGGTGTCTATAGTGAAGGGGTTTCATAAAGTGCTGCTTTTGTGGCTTGACAGTCAGCCAACTGATTACCTTCAGCTACTTTATTCCCATCCCTGTTGTGTCCTTTGCAATGCATAACGGCTACTTCTTTAGGACAATATATAGCAGTTAAAAGTCTCTCAATCTCTCTGAAATGTTTAATAGGTTCTCCTGTTGCTGTTTTAAACTGTCTTTCTTTCCATATTGCAGCATGAGCATGTAAAGTCAAATAAGCACACTTAGAATCAGTGGAGATATTTACCCGCTGCCCTTTGCTTAACTCTAGAGCTCGGGTCAGAGCCACAAACTCCACTTACTGAGCATTGGTTCCCTGGGGGAGAGATTTTGCTTCTAAAACCTGTTCAGCAGTCACCACGGCATAACCCGCTTTACGCTTTCCATCCCAAACAAAAGAATTGCCATCAGTAAGTATTCCCATGTCAGGATTGTCTAATGGGGTATCCATTAGATCTTCCTGAGCTGCATAGTTTAAAGTCAGGAATTGGGAACAATCTTGTTCAGGTGTTTCACTTTCCTTAAGGAAAGTGGCAGGATTTAAATTTCCACAAACTTTAAGCTTAGTTACTAGTCCTTCTAACAACAATGACTGATGTTTTGGAAGACTACTGTCTGTCATCCAAATATTAACGTTAGAATTTAAGATTCTAGTCACATCATGAGAAGTCAGTACAGTGTGGTTTCGTCCTTTAATTATTTTTAAAGCTTTAGTTCAGTTCAGTCGCTCAGTCGTGTCCGACTCTTTGTGACCCCATGAATCACAGCACGCCAGACCTCCCTGTCCATCACAAACACCCGGAGTTTACTCAAACTCATGCCCATCGAGTCGGTGATGCCATCCAGCCATCTCATCCTCTGTCATCCCCTTCTCCTCCTTCCCCCAATCCCTCCCAGCATCAGGGTCTTTTCCAATAAGTCAACTCTTCGCACGAGGTGTCCAAAGTATTGGAGTTTCAGCTTCAGCATCAGTCCTTCCAATGAACACTCAGGACTGATCTCCTTTAGGATGGACTGGTTGGATCTCCTTGCAGTCCAAGGGACCCTCAAGAATCTTCTCCAACCCCACAGTTCAAAAGCATCAATTCATTGGCGCTCAGCTTTCTTCACAGTCCAACTCTCACATCCATACATGACCACTGTAAAAATCATAGCCTTGACTAGACGGACCTTTATTGGCAAAGTAATGTCTCTGCTTTTTAATATGCTATCTAGGTTGGTCATAACTTTCCTTCCAAGGAGTATGTGCCTTTTAGTTTCATGGCTGCAGTCACCATCTGTAGTGATTTTGGAGCCCAGAAAAATAAAGTCTGACACTGTTTCCACTGTCTCCCCATCTATTTCCCATGAGGTGATGGGACCAGATGCCGTGATCTTAGTTATCTGAATGTTAAGCTTTAAGCCAACTTTTTCACTCTCCTCTTTCACTTTCATCAAGAGGCTTTTTAGTTCCTCTTCACTCTCTGCCATAAGGGTGGTGTCATCTGCATATCTGGGGTTATTGATATTTCTCCTGGCAATCTTGATTCCAACTTGTGCTTCTTCCAGCCCAGCGTTTCTCATGATGTACTCTGCATATAAGTTAAATAAGCAGGGTGACAATATACAGCCTTGATGTACTCCTTTTCCTATTTGGAACCAGTCTGTTGTTCCATGTCCAGTTCTAGCTGTTGCTTCCTGACCTGCATACAGGTTTCTCAAGAGGCAGGTCAGGTGGTCTGGTATTCCCATCTGTTTCACAATTTTCCAGTTTATTGTGATCCACTCAGTCGAAGGCTTTGGCATAGTCAATAAAGCAGAAATAGATGTTTTTCTGGAACTCTCTTGCTCTTTTGATGATCCAGCGGATATTGGCAATTTGATCTCTGATTCCTCGGCCTTTCCTAAAACCAGCTTGAACATCTGGAAGTTCTTGGTTCACGTATTGCTGAAGCCTGGCTTGGAGAATTTTGAGCATTATCTTACTAGCGTGTGAGATGAGTGCAATTGTGTGGTAGTTTGAGCATTCTTTGGGATTGCCTTTTTAGGTATTGGAATTAAAGCTTTAGGTGCTAGTAAAGCTGCTGCCCCAATTACTCTTAGGCAGTGGGGCCACCCATGGGAAATTACATCTAATTCTCTGCTTAGACAAGCAATACGTTGCTGGTGAGGCCCTTGGAGTTGGGTCAAAACTCCCAAGGCCACACCTTTTCTTTGACTGACAAACAAATTAAATTCTGACCCTGTGGGCAAGCTCAGAGCGGGAGCTTGCAGGAGAGCAGTCTGAAGAACCTTAAAAGCCTTTTGAGTATCTGGAGACCAAACCAGTTTGTCGGTTCGGGCATGCTGAGTTCCAGCTATAAGTTTATATAAAGGCTGGGCAAGTTCCCCATAACCTGGAATCCAAATGTGACAGTAATCCGTGATTCACCCAAATCGTCTCAATTGTCTTAAAGTCATAGGTAGGGGATGATTTAGTATGTGTTTAATTCTCTTGGGGCCTATGGTCCTAGTCCCTTCTGATATGATTAGGCCCAGATATCTAACAGATTGTTGACAAAGCTGAGCCTTTTCTATTGATGTCTTATAACCGCAGCCTGCCAGAAAGTTTAAGAAATCTTCTGAGGCTCGTTAACAAGCTTCCTCTGTCTCAGCACGGAGCAAAATATCATCTACATATTGTAACACCACTGCTTCAGAGCTATTAAAGTTTTGTAGATCCTGTGTCAAACTTTGTCCAAATAAGTGAGGGCTGTCATGAAATCCCTGGGGCAAAACTGTCCAGGTTAACTGAGAAGCTGGCTGCATAGGGTCCTCAAAGGCAAATAGAAATTGACTTTCCTCCACGAAAGGCACTGAATAGAAGGCATCTTTCAAATCAGTTACTGAGAAATATTTGGCTGGTTCAGGAATTTCAGACAATAGAGTGTAAGGATTAGGCACCACGGGGTATAAAGGAACTACAGCCTCTTTTGTTATTCATAAATCTTGAACTAGTCTCCATTTACCATTTGATTTCTTTATACCCAAAATAGGAGAGCTACAAGGACTGTTACAGGGAATTAATAATCCCTGCTCCTTTAAATTCTCAATGATGGGTTTTAACCATTCCTTAACCTCAGGTTTCAGTGGATACTGCTTCTTATGTGGAAATAAGTGCTGGTCTTTGAGATTGACAACTACAGGAATAGCATTTTGTGCTCGACCCACAGATTTCCCATCAGTCCATACTCTAGGATTTACATTTTGTTCAATTAAAGGGAGAGAAAGGGAAGTCTCCATATTCATGGAAACAGAGGCATGGACCTTGTTCAGCATATCCCTCCCCAAAAGGGGTGAGGGAGACTCTGGCAAAATCAGAAACTCGTGTGAAAATAGCACCAAATCCCAGTCACAACTGACAGATACACTGAAGTAATACATTTTGACTCGTCCAGACAGTCCCACTATGGAAGCGGATCCAGAAGAAAGTGGGCTAGGGGCTTCAGTAAGCACAGAGAAAGTTGCCCCACTATCTAAAAGGAAATCGACAGATTGGCCACCAACAGTTATTAATGCCCGGAGTTCCTCAGGTGTAATTAGGATGGGAGCTTGTGTGGGGACCCCCGGGCACCTTCAGTCCTGGTTGTCTTGAGAGTCTGACCCCGAAACCTGTGCCTCTGTGGGCAGTCTCTCTTCCAGTGTGGTCCTTTGCAGACCGGACATGGAGCTGGGGGCGGCTTAGATGCCTGAGGACAATCCCGCTTGAGGTGTGCCTCCTTTCCACAGTAACAGCAAGTCAATCCCTTTTCACCTGGGCCCCTCTGGGTATTTTTCTCAGGCTGTTTAAGAACGGTTTTCATAGTCATTGCGAGGGTTTCCTCCTGTTCCTTTGTTCTTTTTGCCTTTCTTTCTTTTCCTCATATTACCTGCCATAATAGACTATCTGAGCCAGTTGTAACAGAATATCTAAAGACTGATTTGGCTCATTTGCCCATTTTAATAGCTTACGGCAGATATCTGGAGCCAACTGAGTGAGAAATCTATCTTTTAAAATCACTGTTCCCTCTTCACTTTCAGTATCAATCTCAGTGAATCTGCGAAGGGCTTCTCTCAGTCTAGCTAGGTATTTACCAGGAGCTTCCTTCTTCTCCTGTTCTATGTCTGCCAATTTGGCATAGTTTAAAGGCTTAGCATGTGCCTGCCTGAGTCCTTCAAGAATACATCTGACACAATGACTCTGATCCCATCTTCCTTTAGCTGTGTTGTAGTCCCAGTCTGGTTCTGTAGTTGGGACTGCCTGACTCCCAGTGGGGAGGGCAGTTATCTCATCCTCCCTCTTCCCTACTGATTCATTACCAAACCATTCATCTGCATAAACAACCGCTTTCCCCAAAACTCGACTTTTTGAGTCAGGAGTCAGCGTTTGACCCAAGATTTATATCACATCCTTCCAAATAAGGTCATAAAGCGGATTAACACCTTTAAAAGCTCGAATATATTTTTCTGGGTGCTCTAAATAGTCTCTCAAATCCTTCTTGATTTTTTGTATTTCTTGATAAGAAAAAGGCTTATTAACTCTCATAGACTGATTGTTTCTCCCGGTGGGTGCTTCATGAAGAGGCAACAGCTTGTGTGGCTGTTCCTCAGTCTCTCTGGCTGCTCTGTGCATATGATCCCAGGGGTAGATTGGAGAAACCTGCTTTTCTTTATCTCTTTGTCTCCTGTCCTACATCTAGCAAAGTAGGAGGACAGGAGGGAGCTGAAGGTTTCACACACAAATCTATACCCTTAGGACATAAGTATGGCATATTTCATAGAGAGAAAAAGGGCAACACATATACTGCTTCTACCCAATTTCCTTGTTTTCTACAGAACCGGTCTAACTGTAAAACAATATTATACTTAAGAGACCCTCCAACCGGCCACCATTCACCATCATCAAATGGATACCGTGGCCATGCAGTATCACATAGGAAGACCAGGTGTGTCTTCTTTAAGCCCTGGGGATCAAATCTATCCTAGTTTCTCAGGATACAGTTCAAAGGAGTGAGGCTGGAGATGTTAGCTCCCATCTGTAAGAGAAAAAAAAAAAGCAACCAGCACCCTCTTTTACCAGAGGCATCCCTCCCTGCTCTAGATGGTAGTGTAGACAGACTTTATACCAAAGCTTTTCTTTCCTGGTCGGACTTAGTCTGTCCCTTAGCGACGCAGGTGTCATACTCGTCCCTCCTGGTTCTACCACCGAGACTGGGTGGAGGTGCATCAGGGGTAGACCTGATGGCGTCCCTGACTGACATCCAGCTCCTCAACCTTAAAACCTTGCTTGCCTCTGATGCCACCCATGGTGCAATCAGAGTAACCTTCCGGAATGCCTCCCAGGCTAAACTGCTGGGGGAAACATTCGTCACCTGAGTGCCTGTGCATGACCCTGAGTATATTCCTGACCACAATAAGACTGATACGAACATAAAACTGAGATGTTCCTCCTAAGCATCACCATACCAGTATAAGAGTCTCCTCTGGTCCACTAAGAGCCAGCGTTACCAAAGGAAAAAAAGAAAAAAACCCTTGTAGTTCCAATCTGAGTAACCTTTAACCTCAGAGATGCTCTTGGAGCTAGAGCTCCATCTAGCCTCCAAACTTTCCATGTCTAGCGAGGCTAGGCGCTTCCTGACTACCAATCCAAGTTTGGGACCTAAGTCATAGTACACAGTGACAGCATAGATCACAAGTCCCTTGAAAGTCTATGATCCGACAGATTAGGTTAGTACTTCTAATTCCAAGGAGTTATGAAATGGTCAAAGAGACTGAAAAGTTTGACTGAGAAAGGATAGTTTGGTCCACACGCTTTGCCCATTTCTGTTAGGATTCAGTTTGTTAGTATTTTATTGAGGATTTTCACATCTATATTCATCAGTGATATTGGCCTTTGTCAAATTTTGGTATCAGGGTGACAGTGGCCCATAGAATGAGCTTGAGAGTGAAGAATTTATAAGTGTTTTAGTGAAAAAAAAAAAAACAGTGTTGTAGTGAAAATACAGAACACAAACATTGGATAAAAAAGGCATTTAGGAATAGAGAGAGGAGAATGAAAATGCTCTAAGGTTCTTTTCAGTTTCAGGAGGTGGACAGAGGTATTGATGTAGGGTTTGGATTAGGTATGCATGTTATAATGTTAAGTCAAATCTCCAAATGAATAGAAATGAAGCATAAACTTCCAAGGAAGAAGCTGACTGATTAACTGTGGTCCTGCCCTCAGAAATAGAATCAGCTGTCTACCTCTGAGAAGTCAGTTAGAACCCCTTTTGGCTGTGGGCCTGTCACCAACATAGGCAGAAGACCCAGGAAAAATCTTGTCCACCTGTGCATCAGGTAATAGATATACAGACCTTGGTCCTGGCTGTGGACCCTGAAATTGCCTGTGAATGCAGTGCGGCCCCTCTGTGGTAGGGAAACTTTGTGGTAAGCCTACCAAACTTGGTCTGACTAGATTTTGAAAGGGCCATGTAAATGCACTCTTTCTGTCCCAGTCGCAGACCAAGAATATTCTTGATGACACAGATACCCTGAATCTGCATCTCTGGGGCTACTTAAAGGGTTCCATATTAGCCATTATCCCTCTCTCAACTGCCATCCATGGACTACTTGCTAGACAGGGACCAGGTCAAGGAAATTCCCATCTGTGCCCCCAGAGATCCTGAAACATACATAGCTCCAGCTTCCTTATAGCTCTTCTATAACCAAGGTTGTAGAGAAAGGATACATGGGATCTGGTAAGAAAGAAGGAGAAGCGTTTTGGTCATGTCTCACAGCACTATTAGGGACACAGAGAGGAGAAGGGGCAGCACAGGCTCAAGAAATCCCCTTGGGGATGAGGAGTATGAGACATATATTAAACATGCTGCCTCGGCTCTGACACTGGGAAGATAAATCCCCTTAGCTGGTTTGAATAACCATGTGCTTATTAGAATACTGTAATGAGGAAAGACTGAACTTTTGAAGAGCATACACACATATATGCTTACTCTCAGTCATCATTTGGAGGCAGCAGATGGAAAAACTGCCCATGACTCTTGATAACTTGACAGGACTACCCAGCCTTCCCCCCAGGCACACAGTGGGTTCCTGATTCAGTCCCTCTAGTTCCAGTTCTGCTCCCAACCAATTCAGAGGCTGCTATTGCTAATGAAAGTTTGCACACTTGGAAGGAATGGAGCCAGCTTGGACCCTGAACTTGTCCTTTACCAGGGTAGAGACAGCCATTGTCAACTTGTGTATCCCTGCATACACTCCAGACTGAGAAAGCTATCTCTAGGGAAGAGATGACCATCACCAGAGTGTGTGTCACTGTGCCCATTTAGGTGGCTGGGCCAGCTCAGTGATGTAGCATCTACCCCTCTGGCCCTGACTGAGCCTGTCTCCAAGGCACACACATCAGGGAAAAATGGCACCAACACAGAAGTACATCCCCAAGCTGTCAGGAGCCCAAGGGTTCCTGACCATGTCCCAAACCAAAGAAGCGAGTGTCATCACACTGAGAGAAACTCAACTCCCTCTGGGCTCCTGCTCTACCCCTTTAAGCCCCTCTCTGACCCCAGGAGGGTGGTGGCAGTCATTAGATCATAGGAGAAACTCTAGCTTTACCTGGTTCTCTATCTAGCTCCTACACCTCCAGCCTAGCTCCCACTAAAGTGGTCGCTGCCAGCATACCCCAGAGAAAGATGTAGCCTGCTCTCGCTTAAGATCCAGCTCTCCCACCAAAGCCACTGGCTAGATGCAGATTGCATAGGGACACTCCCACACAAGGATATGCCTTCAAGACTGGGATAGGCAATTGTTTTACCTAATTTCACAGAGACAGAGGGAATTAAACAAAATAAGGACACAGACAAATATGTTTCAAGTAAAACAGCAACAACAACAACAACAAAAGAACCTTGAAAAAACCTTAATGAAAGAGACACAATTTATCTGATAAAGAGTTCAAAGCAATAGTAAGAGAATGCTAATGGAACTGGGAAAAATAATAGGTGAACACAGTGAGAATTCCTGGGAGATCGTGAAGAACAGAGAAGCCTGGCGTGCTGCAGTCCATGGTGTCGCAAAGAGTCCTACGTGGCAGAGTGACTGAACAACAACAAGAAAATATAACAAAGAACTAGTCAGACTAGAAAATAAAATAATGAAATAAAACTACACTGGGGTGTATTAATAGAAGATCACACAGAAGAATGCATAAGTAATCTGAAAGATAGAATAATAGAAATCACTCAATCAGAACAGCAAAAAGACAAAATGAAAAAAAAAATGGGGATAGTTTAAGGGACCGCTGGGACAGCATTAAACACACTCACATTCTCATCATAGGTCTCATAAGGAGAAGAGAGGCAGGTAGAGGCAAAAATGTATTTGATGAAATTATGGCTGAAAATTTCCTGAATCTGAAGCAGGAAGCAAAAATCTAGGTAAGGAATCACAGAAAGATTCAAACAAATGAACTCCAATAAACTCATACCTGGACATATCATGATGCCTAAACCAGATAAAGGCACAGATAAAATACCAGATACAAAATAAAATTATATCCCTGATGAACATACATACAAACATTCTCAACAAAATATTAGAAAACTGAATTCAATCATACCAAAAAAAAAAAAAAATGGATCAAACACAATGATCCTGTGGGATTTATTTGAGGAATTCAAGGATGCTTCAATATCCCAAAATCAATCAATATAACCCAATACTTTAGTAAAATGAGAGATAAAAGTCACATGATCATCTTAATAGATGCAAAAGAAGCATTTGACAGTATTCAAGACAGATTCATGATTAAAAACTCTCAACAAAGTTGATAAAGAGGTAACATAGCTCAATAAAACACAGGCCATATACACAAAGCCATAGCTAATATCATGCTCAATGCTTTACTAAAACACTAAGCTTTTTCTTTAAAATCTGGAACCAAACAAGGATATATAAAGAATAAAAGAATGTGCTTATGTAAAAGAATACAGATGCTACAAGAAGGTAGTTTAAAGGTATTCTAATGATAGTAGAAAATATATTTTAAAGCAGGTCTTCTAAGCCAGAGATCATGACTTATTATTCAATAGAAATGAGCACTGAGAAATATTAATACCTTACTAGCAGAGAATGCTATAAAATTTTTAAAAGAAAAAAATGTATAGAAATTTGCCACATTTATGACAGCATCTTAATTATCTAAATGTTGAGAGCTGAAGCTCTCAACTTCACTTGCTTCACTTGTCACATAGCTTTCTACCCCAAAGGAGAGGCTATTAGTTTGGGTGGGTTGAAGAGTATGTTTTCTAACTGTTAAAATATACCTGTGATTTCAAGGAGAAATTTATAGAATTGGCTATTGTTTTACTCTTATTCTTGTGACTTCTGTATCCTTTCTCCCATTCAGGAAGATCCTGAGCTCCAGGTTTTTCCTTAAGGAGAGGGATGGGTTCCCATAGAAGTTCTTTACATTCAGTGATGCTGTGAGTAGAATCAAATAGTGGCTATTTAATTTTAAATTAATTAAAATTAGATAAAATAAAAAATTATTTTCATTTATACTAGCCAAATTTCAAATGTACATGTGGCTAGTTGATACATCATTTTTACCAAGGATGCAAATTTCATAGACAGCTCCTTAGTAGATGATGTTAATGGGTGATTTTTTCCCTTCTTTTAAAATATGTTTGACATTTTTAAGGTGCAGTGGAAAGTGCTCAAATTTAGTGTCAAAAAGATCTGAGTCTGTTTGTTGACTCTACATTTAAAAACTGCTTGATTTTGAGTATATGATATCCTTAGTTATAAAAATAGCTTGAATTGCAGAGACATTTTTAAAGAAAATAAAAATGATATGACTAACATACCTTATGAGTGTTCACAATGGGCAGTTTAAAATGATTGTTAGATTAGTTTATCACTGAGTAATTGTTTCTTTGATAATCATGTTCTTAAGAGACTACACCAATTATAATTATTAAAAGTTGGTTGATGTACATTTAGACATATCAGCAATTTTTCTATTTTTAATATTAATGAAGTAATGCTTTAAAGGTTACTGATAGTTTTTTATTATTTTGGTTGTCTGAATATATTGACTACATAGCCTTTACCTAGCAGGCTGGAACCAAACATGTACCTTGAAAGGGTAGGATTTGATTGAGAAGAAATGCAAAGAGGAAGAAAAGGGGATAATCAGCTCCTGAGAGGCAAAAATAGCAAAAGAGGATATTGTAGCAAACCTAAATGTGGGGTAAGGGGAGAGAGAGAGAGGGAGAAAATTTGTGTTGGCCACGCTCATCATGATACAGTGAGAGAGGAAAGGAAGAGGCAGTAACGAGAGTAGGAACCCACTGAGGTCCACTCAGTCCTGGAAAGTCTAGTCATGTTAGAACTGGGGAAGGGAGGTTTGGGAGTGGACAAAAAGTGTGGGGTTATATTTCTTCTTCTTGTTAAGCTTGTTTTAGTCTAGTACTGCCTTTTCTCTTCATAGGGCAGATTTTCAATCCTCAGGACCTCATGTTGAAACCATGGACTCTCTGCTTCTATTTTGTCCTGCAGGCTGACCTGGGTTGGGGAGTACGTCCATGTGGGGACTGGCAGCATGACTCTGTAATTTCCACACTTGCTCCACCTCATCCCCCTCCTCAGTTTCCTCATCTCCCTTGTCTGTTCCTTGAAACCCAAGTTGAGGTTCATTTTTCAGGGCTTTTCTTGGGGGCTTGGTGACTCAGATGATGAAACATTTTTCTGACCCAGGGGACCTGGGTTTGATCCCTGGGTCAGAAAGATCCCCTGAGAAGGACATGGCAGCCCACTCCCATATCCTTGTCTGAAGAATTCCATGTACAGAGGAGAAGGGCAGGCTACAGTCTATAGGGTCACAAAGAGTTGAACATGACTGAGTGACTAACACTTTTACTGAACCTCATAGCCTAGGAAAGAGAGATATTGAAGCAAAGGGAGCAAGCACTAGTTGGAAGGCAGCAGTGGATGGGCTAGTGTCATGATCAGAATCAGGCTGGGATAGTACGGGAGCCTAGGTCAGGGAGTTTCCAGGGATGGACGGAGAAGCTGAGCTCTGAGCCAGCAACCCTGGTGGAGAGTGTTGCAGTGGCAGCCACCCAGAGCTGGGTGTCCCTGCCTGATGATCTTTCCTGGACCAGATGAGGTCTACTCTAGAATGAGTTGGATTTGAGAAACTGTCCAGGAACCAGATTCTACCCTAGCACCACTTGGGGAGAGCCCCCATGCTATCTACCTCATTTTCTCATCTGTCCAGCAAGTAGTGGGTTATCACACAGTCTTTGGGAACCACTCTGGCTCTGCCATCCCAAGATTCAAGGTCAAGTAGGATGTGATCTGACCTCATTTCTCCTTTGATCTCAGAATCTTCTTTCCCTCTTGCCTACACTCAAATTTGCCTCAATTACATTGACCTCCTGTTCCGGAGACATACCAGGCACACTCCCAGCTGAAGGCCTTTGCAAGAATTGTCACTTCGGCCAGGGGAAACGTTCCTTAAGGTGTCCACTCCATCACCTCCTCCCACTCTTTTCTCAAAGGTTACACCTTAATGAAGCCTGTTATTACCTCCTGATGTAAAATTGAACCCATTCTCTAAGGTCTGAATCTTGCTTTCACTAACCTTTCCTTCTAACATATTAAAACTATTCCATTTCCTTATATATTATGATTATTGTACAATGTCTTTCTCCTCCTAATAGAATGATGAAGATAGAAGGTTTGTTGGATTCATTAATGGATGTATCCTAAGCACATGGAGCAGAGACTGGCACATAGTAGTTTCTCATTAATATTTGTGGAAGAAACAAGTATACCATTGAAGAGGATTGGGCTTGGAGCAAACAGGTCTACCTCAAATAGCTCATGCTTAATGCATAGGTGTGGTTGTGCTACTGACAATGAAATGGGGGTTCATTAAAAGGATCACATTGCTGATGATCTACCATAGGTGGGGGAGATGGAGAGGAAGGTGAGGACTCGTGAAGAGAACACAACATAGCTTGGCTCCCACACACACTGTACCACAAGCTGGCACTCAGCTTACCTACATCAGAAAATTTCAAGGTACTCCATGGTCCATCAGTTCTAAGAATACTCCTTAAAAAGATGGTGGGGCACTTCAGTTCAGTTCAGTTCAGTCACTCAGTCATGTCCGACTCTTTGTGACCCCATGAACCGCAGCACGCCAGGCCTCCCTGTCCATCACCAACTCCCAGAGTTCACCCAAACTCATGTCCATTGAGTTGGTGATGCCATCCAACCATCTCATCCTCTGTCATCCCCTTCTCCTCCTGCCTTCAATCTTTCCCAGCATCAGGGTCTTCTCAAATGAGTCAGCTCTTCACATCAGGTGGCCAAATATTGGAGTTTCAGCTTCAACATTAGTCTTTCCAATGAACATTCAGGACTGATCTCCTTTAGGATGGACTGGTTGGATCTCCTTGCAGTCCAAGGGACTCTCAAGAGTCTTCTCCAACACCACAGTTCGAGCATCAATTCTTCGGCACTCAGCTTTCTTTATAGTCCAACTCTCACATCCATACATGACTACTGGAAAAACCATAGCCTTGACTAGATGAACCTTTGTTGACAAAGCAATGTCTCTGCTTTTTAATATGCTATCTAGGTTGGTCATAACTTTCCTTCCAAGGAGTAAGCGTCTTTTAATTTCATGGCTGCAATCACCCTCTGCAGTGATTTGGGAGCCCCCCAAAAGAAAGTCAGCCACTGTCTCCACCGTTTCCCCATCTATTTGCCATGAAGTGACGGGACTGGATGCCATCCTCTTAGTTTTCTGAATGTTGAACTTTAAGCCAATTTTTTTTCACTCTCCTCTTTCACTTTCATCAAGAGGCTCTTTAGTTCTTCTTCACTTTCTACCATAAGGTAGAAAGGTCATCTAGGTCAGATAATTTTGCAAAATATACAGACTGATCCCTTCTGAGAGATTTCACAGTCTCCTATTCCAGTGCTAGCATCAGTTTTAATTCGTTAATCTGGCATTTAACAACATATGTGACCATGGAATTCCACGTTCCTTCTAATTTTTCAAGCAAAAACCCTCCTGAGCTTTTACTAAATTAATGTCTAAGATTTTACTAAACTAGTACTGTGGAAATCCAAGTTTACAAGATAAATTCCGACTCTGAGCATGGCATTCAGGGCCTTTATGGTCTCTCCCAGTCTCCCCAGGCCAGTTTCAAATGTACTGAATGTTCCTTGCAGTTCTGTATCTGCTTGTGTTTCTTACTCCCCCACCCCCACTGCCCCATATTTAAAATCTTTCCTCAGACATTTCAAAGGCTCATTTTCCCACCCTACCAGTTCATTTTGTCTACCCTCCATCACTGTGTGTATTCCTACCAGTCCTGTGTCTCAGTTGTCTTGTTTTGACTTGTCTGCCATCCTTCTGGACCTGCTCCTCCCAGGCAGGTATGAAGTCAGCTCACTTTGCATCTCCAGGGCCTGTCCCATGAGTGGCTTCAGTGGACATAGGATGGATGGAGCTAAACAGAAAGGATTCTCCTTGCTGTGCATCTGCATCCTGGGGAAGGGACAACAGATGCTCCCTCCAGGTATACAAACCGTCTTGATGTCTTTAGGATCTTCCTCTTCATGGACACCTCATTGCCCTCAAATCACTGTAAGTCAGTATCCCAAACATGACTAGACCTCTCAAATGAATAATAACCAAAGGTGGTATAGAAAGTTCACGCAGTTAATAAACATTTTGGCATGTGTTTCAACTTACTTGCAGTGGTAGAAATGCAAATGTAATGTGTATCAAAAACTATAAAATTTTCATGCCATTTACTTCATTATACCTACCTGGGAATAAACTCTAAGGGAAATATTGGAAACATTTTATGCTTCAAAGTTGTTCATTGTATTCTTTGCTAAATATCTTCTTAATTGTGGAAAACAACAGAGGTAAAACATAGTGATTAATGTATAGCTTAATGAATGATAAAGAAACAGCCAAAAAGAGCATGACAGGTCACTAGATGAAACACTCTTGCATCACAGGAATCTCTGTGTGTCCCTTGCCAATGACAAGGTCCCCATCCGCAGAGATAAGCACTTGTTTTTCTCCAGAGTTTGACTACCTCAGTTGGCATTCATGAACATGATGACTTATGTTGCCTATGGGGGCCCACACAATTGAAGGCACAGAGTTTGTGTTTTCTCCTCTGGCTTCACCCAATATTATAGGAGCTTTTTTCCCCTCCTCTCATGTCCCTTTGAGCCAGGGGCATGCATTTGTGTAGACCAGGTAGTTAGGAACAGAATTGGAGTTATAGAGATAACATGGTAGAAGGTATATAAGCTCCTGGCACAGTGTCCTGAACACAGTGGAGACTTACTACAGTTTCATTCTTACCCTCCCTCTTTGAAATGGGACCAACTGCATGTTGAAGCAGGATTCTCCTTACTTCCATTCTCAGTACTGATCTGCTTCACATTCTGCCACCAGCACTTCTTACCAGCATCCTGAAATTGAGTTTTGCCCTCCTGGCCACCAGAGCAGTCTCAGCATTTTTTTCTCTGCTATTCACATAGCTCCCAGCCTGAGAGTTCCTTAGGATTTTCCTCCAGGAACAGGACAAAGCTGCCCAAGGCAGAACCCACCCCTCTGTCTCCCACTCCTCACTCTTCACTAATATCCTTCATTGACAAGAGAGTGCTGCTTCACTTTTCAGTAGGTGGATCTTTACACTATAAATGGGAATGATTTAATCTATATTTCAGAGGAAGAGAATACTTAGGCTTTTCGGACATTTTTTTTCCCCAAAGATATTGAGGCAAGAGAAAGAAAGCTGGAAAGTGGAGTGTATAGTAATGGACAGCAGGAGGTTTTGGGAAGCAGGGATGCTCCCTGGCGGGTAGGGATGCTGCAGGCAGTGTGGGGTCTGGAGAAACAGCCCCGATGCCTTTGATTCCTTTAAAAAAAATCATTTAATGTCCCACTGCTGACTTCCAGAGTCTTCTGCTGGTTTTCAAGGTGTGTCTTTTGTTATTACCATGATGTATACCAGTCAAAGTAGAATTCCTGAAAATTCATATGGTTAAGGAACAGGCTTTATGGAGAAAATTTACCAAGAGAGGTTGGCAAGAAGAGAAGAGGAATGTGATCCTGGTTCTCTCAACATCCATAGAAAGGAGTAGTTAGACCTCAACCGTCTGTTGGATGCACAGAGTGGGGCTGTGCTCAGAAGAATGATCCTGCTCCTGGGGTATTCTCTCTCTTTACAGGACAAGGGGTAAGAGCATCCTTGACAGTGAGGGGACAGGCAGTAAGAATCCAGGTTAGGTGTCAGCAATTTTTAAGAGTTTTCTGGTTGCAGGCATCCCAGCACCAGGGACTTGAGGAAGTGGGGCATTTGTAAGTCCTCTGTTCCAGGGATAGAACTAAGGATCTCATGGGAAGTTGAGTTTGGCTACAGACTCTTCTGGGAGAAGGAGAAACACCTAATGTTGTTTGGGATGGTGTCCAGAATATGTAGACTGAGCTCCAGGGTCATTTTTGTTCAGTTATGTTCCTGGCTGTCTAGAAGGTATGAGCAACAGTCAACCAATGCTCATTAAGTCCATGAAATGTTTGAGAGAAACTCCTGGCATGTCACCCACAGTCTCTGTGCCCCATCCTGAACCTGCACAGGTCCTGTGTCTCGGCTGTACTGGTTCAGGGGGAAGTTGGTACTCACTGGGTTAGGTCAGGGGTAGTGGGAAGAGGCAGCTTTGCATGTAAAGGCCCCTGGGAACTGGGTGTTTGGCAGGCTGAGGAGCAGCACTCAATCACCCTTGCAACTTTGAGCACTGACTGGAGTCTGGAATATCTTCTGGGGAAAGATTAACTCAGAGACCAAGCAAGGCCCTGATCTTCAGTGATATGTAGTATAGGAATTCTCTGTTTCAGGTGGAAGTTGAGTCATCCTAACATCCAGCGAATGTTTATTCAGCACTCACTCTCTGAAGGACCTATGGGAAGCCTGAGGACACAAGTGGAAAAGACTTCACAGGGTTTTCCATGAAGTACAATTCATTCAAGGGGAAATACCCAACACCGGAGAAACTATTTTGGTCCCTGGAAGGTTAACTGATTTGAAAGACTAAGAGAAGACCCCACATCAACAGCAAGTCCAGCTCCCATATCAGATCTCTGTTACCTGTTCCATGATCACTTCTTCCTCTCTGAGACCTGGTTTTCTTTTCTGTAGATTGGAGATTAGTCACCATTGCCTCACAAGTCAGTTTGGAGACAGCCTGAGATGAATGATGGGCAGTGCTTTGGAACCTGTGGGATGTTTACTGCCTCATTCTCATCCTGAGCACTCACAACTGAGCACCTGCCTGCTGGGACTGGAAGTCTGAGCTTCCTCCCCATGGTGTGACCCAGAGCACCTTACTCCACCTCTGTGAACCTCAGATTTCTCCTGATCCCACTGAGGATATTAACAAGGCAGACTTCATCTAATTACTGTAAGGATTAAATAAATAATGTATTAGTTAGTGCCTAACATAAATACTCAACAAATAATACTTACTTATGGAGAAGGAGATGGCAACCCACTTCGGTATTCTTGCCTGGGCAATTCCATGGACAGAGAAGCCTGGCAGACTATAGTCCATGGGGTTGCAAAGAGTCGGACATGACTGAGCGACTAACACAATACTTACTTAAAACAATCTAATGTCTATTAGTTTAATTTTAAAAGTGGCACAGGAAAACAAATTGTGTCATGTTCTCTCTGGAAGATATTTTGTGATGACAAAGTTCATGTGATAATACACATATGATTAAACGGTCAATCCAGTGTTTACAGAAGAAGAGAGTATCTGTATCACCTTTGTTTACCACAGCCATTCTTCTCAAGGGTAGCCTCTCTTGTTTCTTACAATTAATAGTAATTACTATCTTTTATCATCTATAATTGTGTGTATATTAAGACACATCAATATATTAAAAAGCAGAGACATTACTTTGTCAACAAAGGTCCATCTAGTCAAGGCTATGGTTTTTCCAGTGGTCATGTATGGATGTGAGACTTGGACTATAAAGAAAGCTGAGCACAGAAGAATTGATGCCTTTGAACTGTGGTGTTGAGAAGACTCTTGAGAGTCCCTTGGACTGCAAGGAGATCCAACCAGTCCATCCTAAAGGAGATCAGTCCTGAATGTTCATTGGAAGGACTGATGCTGAAGCTGAAACTCCAATATTTGGCCACCTGATGTGAAGAGCTGACTCATTTGAAAAGACCCTGATGCTGGGAAAGATTGAAGGCAGGAGGAGAAGGGGATGACAGAGGATGAGATGGCTGGATGGCATCACCGACTGGATGAACATGGGTTTGAGTGAACTCTGGGAGTTGGTGATGGACAGGGGGGCTTGGCGTGCTGTGGTTCATGGGATCGCAGAGTTGGACACGACTGAGGGAATGAATTGAACTGAACTGAATTAAGACACATCAATATTTTTATTTAGTACTAAGTAACATTGATTTAAATTTGCATCCCAATTTCAAAAATATTATATATAGAAAGCACTGTGTGTAGGGTTCTTGACTTTCAGAACCATCCCTTCCCTCCTCTGATTCCCAAATAGCAGCAGACTTGATTACAATCTACTTCTTGGTCTTGGGACTTAGTTCAAGCGCCTTCCTTTTGGAGGTTTGATGGAAGCAGAGGAACACCTTCCTAAGAAAAATACACACACTTGCCCAACAGCACAGTAAAGAAATAATGTGAAAACTGAGAAACATCTCAGAAATGGGGATAAGAACTCAAAGAAATAAGAAAAAATTACTACAAGGCACTACTTCACACAGAAGATCAAGGTCAAATTCAAGTCATGTTATGTTGATAGTACCCATGAAGTAATGGAAACAACACTCTCCCTCTGTGGTCTTCCTACAAAAATCTCTTAACTGAAGTCTAATTGTGGGAGAACCATCAGATAAACCACAATTGTGGGACATTCCATAAAATATCAATACCTAACTGCAAAGGTACAAACTTTTAGTTGCAAGATACTTGAAAACTGCTGTGAGAGTAAATCTTTTTTTTTTTCTCATTTATTTTTATTAGTTGGAGGCTAATTACTTTACAATAGAGAGTAAATCTTAAGTGACACTGGGACCAGCTCCCTCCTAGAATCTCCTTGTGAGCTGGCCTTCAAATTGTCCCATCTCTAACCTCACCTGTTTAGTCAGCAACCAGATGGAACAGAAAACTGTCATCTGAGATCTTGGAGAAGTCTGTTAGGATGCAGAGAGAGCTCAGTGAGTGTTCAGCTCCCTTAGGATACTTTCTCCCTTAGGAGACTGGGAGTGTGGTGTGTTAGTGCTCTCCACCCCAGGAAATATGATGCCAATATTGGTTGTGGGAAGACACACAGACAATAACATTTACATGTAATCCAGGAAACTATGTAATGGTGGATACATGATGCCAAGTGTGCTCAAAGGGTCCTGGCATCTTTGGGTTTTGCAAGCTCTATTGGTGATTGTGAACAATTCAGAGGGATTTTCTATTTGCAGTGATTAAATCAAATGTTGACTTTTCCTGTATTGTCTAGACAGGTCTAGAGATATTTAGGTTAATTTCAATAAAGACACTGGAGATCACTTTGAACAATCTTTTAATGAGGATACCAGCATCGAACACAATAGGAAGTGAAAGGTGGAGTCTGAGAAAAGCACTTTAACTAGATTCCAAGATGATAAGCATTCTGTGGACATATATGTAGATTTATTTATTTGAAACACAGTTCTAACAATATTACTGCTCTGCTCAAAACTTTTGATAGCTGACGTTTTATCTGATACATGTTATAAAAATCTTATAAAGAAAGAGACACACCCCAGAAGACAACTACTGCTGACTTCTTGACACATCAACATTTAGATGTTCTTTATAACACAAAATACATATAAACATAACTATTGATTTTTATATTTACAATGTAGGGTAATACTACACATTTTCTAAAGTATTCAGTATTTCATGTACATCTTCCAATTTAAATGTATAAAATGGGCTTTACTATTTTTTTTTAAAATTATCTAAATAGTATCCCACTCTGTAGATAGACTATACATTATAAATCAGTATAACGTAGTGGTCAAGATCAGTGAATTTTGAATCTGGCTTCAACTTTTGGATTACAACTCTGCCCATGTATTGGCTACCTGATCTTGGGAAAGTACATTGGCTTCTCAGTGTTGCAATTTCCTGGAAATAATAAAAACATCTGAACACTAGCATTTGCAGCTTATTTTCTCAGACCTGATTTGCATGTTTGTCTTTAAAGAACAGCCTAGAGTAAGTGCACTTTGCTTCACATCCTTGCGTTGAGTCTTATGGATAAACTAGAGCAGGGAGGAGTGAGGAGGTTACCAGAAGGAGGGTACAGTATTAAAGAAAAGAAAGAGGAAGATAAAATATTTGCAAACACTTGAAGAAGGTGAGGGAATGACACATATAGATACAGGGAAGAAGAGAATTCCAGGGAGAAGCAAAGGCTCTGAGGCATGAGCATGTCTGTTGTGTTAAAGGCATAGCAAAAAACCCAGTATCCTAAATGGATGAAGGCAAGAAGGGAGCATGAGAGATGAGGTCAGATGGTGCAGGGCCTCGCTGAGAAGGTGGAAGTCAGGGAGGAGCATTGAGCAAGAGTGATTTAATACAACCTGTATTTGAAATGATTGCTCTGGACACATGTTTGCAAACAGACTCTAAGGGGTCAAGAACAGAAACAGAGAGACTGTGAGGCTATTATAATAGTCATGTGGGGGATGATGGTCATTTTGAATCAGGTAGGTGGTGACAGATGGTTATATTGTGTGTATGTCTGTGTGCATATACATATACATGCATTTATAATTTTTAGGTTGCTAATTCATGTCTGACTTGCAGTCCTAAGGACTACAGCACACCAAGCTTTCCTGTCTTTCACCTTCTCCTGGAGTTTGCCCAAACTCATGTCCATTGAGTTGGTGATGACATCCAACTATCTCATCCTCTGTTGCCCCCTTTTCCTCCTGCCCTCAATCTTCCCCAGCATTAGGGTCTTTTCCAATGAGTCAGCTCTTCACATCAGGTAGCCAAAGTATTGGAGCTTCAGCTTCAGCACTGGTCCTTCCAATAAATATTCAGAGTTAATTTCCTTTAGGATTGACTGATTTGATCTCCTTGCAGTCCAGGGAATCTCAAGAGTCTTCTCCAACATCATATATATATATACACACACACACATATATTATATATATAATATATATGTAAAATATGTTAGTATTTGTTGAGAGAGCATGGGATATGAAAAACAGAATAAAACCAAGAATTACACCAAGGTTTGGTAATCAGAAGAAGAAGGATAGAGGCAACTGCACAATGGGAAGCATGTTAAGAGAGTTCAAATTTAGACATGTTAGACATCCAAATGAAGATTTCCCATAAGCAGTAAGGTCCAAGTTAACAAGGTAGCCAGGAAGGAGGTGTACATTGTGAACTAGACACTCTTCCCAATATGCATATACATGCACACACATAGCCTGATGCACATTCTGGGCCCTATACGAGATGCAAAGGAAACCTTGGGCTTGTGAGCTCCTATCCATTCACACTGCCTCCATGGACTCTCAACTCAGCATCCAAGATCATTTCAGACTCTCTTCTCTGTGTCCTGGTTAGTACCTGTATACAGTCCTCTGTTTGGTCTCATGTTCTCAGAAAGAACATTCCAGCCATGCAGCAGGGACTGTGGGGATTAACATGTGCACAGTCAGGAATGTCCTCTTCAAAAGCTCCAGAGAAGAGGGGTCAGGAGTAGAGTAAATGACAGGAAGAATTATTGTCTTACAGGGATGAGAGTTCTGAGGGGGAGGGCAGTTTGGGGAGGAAGTGATAGGACAATGAATGCCCAGGGAGCTGTGGCCATGAGGGTCAAGGTAGAGCAGACCATGGGCATGTGAAGCTGGAGCGGAGCTGGAAGTGGCAGGTGTCTAAGTGATCAGGTTACATTACAAGTGTACCAGGAATTTTGATTCTCCTGCTTCCTCCTTTATGGCATGGCTTGTGTATGAACCTCTCAGTAGACACTATAAAAGGTTCCTGGTCGGGAGAACAAGATGGCGGAGGAGTAGTGGATGAGGAGTACATCTCTCTCCATGGATACATCAAGAATACACCTTCAGACACAGAAGTGCATGCACACCACCAGTTGAGAGTGGACAGGAGTACCTGACCAGTGGAAAAGAATATACAGACCCATGCAAAACTCGTAGGATGAAGGAACTAGGGGAAAAACAGGAGTGTTAGTAGGACCGGGCCTGCCCCCAGTGGGTGGGGGAACTGAAACAACAGTCTGATTCCCACATCAAGGCAACTGTCTGAGTCAGAGGAAAACAATTTAAGGTTGAGAGTGAAACAGCTGATCTATGGCAGCCTAAATGGAATGAGAATCGGGCAGTCCTTGCCACAGTCACACATACCCTGGACATGAATACTGGTCTCCTGGATGGTGCAGCAGCTGGGAGTTGGAGTTAAGAGATTGTGGAGCAATCCCAGGGCGAGGGCTGCTGTTGACTGTGGAGAGACAGATTGAGGGGATGTGAGGGAGGAGATCATGATGGGAAATACCAGTGGAGGAAAGCCAAGCAGCCACGGATAAAGGTGATACTGTTGAATTATCTCTAGGGGGTGGAGCCGTCACCATAGCCTCTCTCTCCCCACTTGCCAGCGCTGGCAGCTGAACAATAGAGAGAGAGGCTGGCCCATCAAATGCATGATACACTAAACTACAGAGTAGGACCCCACCCAGGGTGTTCCTTTCAGTGATTGATGCACCCAAACTACAGAACAGGACCCCAGCCAGAGGGGCCCCTCTATGGGCCTGATGCACCGAACAATAGACAAGAACCCAGGCAAGGGAGCCCTCTAAGTGCCTGAATGGGTGGAGCGATGGAGAAAGACTGAAGAGGTCTCCTGATTGCCAGGTACAAGAGGCTTGAAAAACGACTCTGATAGGGCCATAACTCCTGCGACAGAAGCAGTCTGTGTCCCTGCACACGTGGCGCTGCCAGGGTCTCTGCAAGTCAAGCAGCTGTGCCACCTTCATGCTCAAGTCTCACTGGGGCAGAGCTTCACAGGGAAAAAACGTCTTGCATCTATGCGTGCAGGGTCACTTTGGTCATGTATGAATCTTTGCGACCCTGTAGACTGTGGCCTGCCAGGCTTCTCTTTCAGCGAGGGGGTTCTCCAAGCAAGAATACTGGAGCATATTGGCCAATACTGGTTTCAATACCCTTCTGGAGCACTATATTTTCTGCTTCCCTAGCTGCCAGCTCCCCGAGAACCTGGTGCTTCCAGAACCCCTGCAACCCAAGCAGCTGTACAACTTCCACACCTGGCCCTAACATGGGCAAACCCAAGCCCTCCAGGGCAGCCTCAGGAGCTAAACCCCAGTGGACGACCCACGTGTAGAGGTGGAAATAAAACCACAATTGAAACCCAGGGGCAGTGTGGCTAAGGAAGAAGACCCAGAACCTTCCCACCAGCTGTACAAGCTGCAGATTAAATCCACACGATCAACTAGGCAGACTCTGTGTCTATGGAAGATATGAAAGGCCACCGAGAGCTTCCACAAAAGAAAATGTACTAACTCTGATGGATGTGGACATTGGAGGCAAGAACACACAGGAGTAGGACCAGATTAGAATCTGAGCTGCCCCCACAACAGGTCCAGAGATCGATCAGCACTGTGTTGGAAGGCATCCTAGAGAGGTAAGGTGGACTGTGACTCGCAGTGAGGGAAACGACCCTGACAGCAGTGACTTAAGAAAACATTTATTATTCTTTTTTTTTTTTTTTTACTTATTCTGTACATTCTTTTGGATTTTTAAATTTTTTTTCTTTTTTTCCCTCCCCTACCCCCCAGCACTGTAATTGTTGATTTTATTGGCACTAAGAAATCCAATTAAGCTTTTGAGCTTTTTTTCCCCCCTCAGTCACATTTTATATTGTTATCATAAACCTCTGCCTGTATGTTGGGCTTTTGCCATTTTGTGGTGTTTCTCTCTTTTTTTTTTCTTTAAAAATTTTTAAAAAAATCTATTATTATTCTTTATACATTTATTCCTTTGTTTGCTGTTCCTATTGTTCTTTTCCCCTTTCAGTTAATCTTTAACATATACAAATCTTCATCTACCTCTATTTAACTTTGTATATCTATTCTTTCTTTCTTTTCTTTCTTTCATTTCCTCTCAGCATATTTGTTAGATTTGTTTTCATTGCTTTATGCCCCACTTGGCACCTTGCTTTAGTATTATTTTCCATTTTGTGCTTAAGCTACTTTTGTTCCTAACTGGTAAATATAATTTTTGATTTCCTTTGTTTGCAGGTCAATCTACTGTACTTATTTTTGTTGGACTGTCTTCACTTTGCTCATAGGTGTATGTGTGTACGTGTATATTTCATTATTTTAATTATTATTTGCCTGATTTTGTAACGGCCATTTTTCTGGGGTTCAACTTTGGTTTCTTGATTTTGGATATTTGTTTTAATCTCACTTAATGCCATAGAAAACCACTTGTGGAATCTTCGTTCCTGACCAGAGATTGAGCCCTGAGCCTTTGGAGTGGGAGCACTGACTCCAACACCCCAGACTACCAGAGAACTAACCCTAGGGAATAGCAAATTGAGAACTCACACAAAGGAAGCCACTTGAATACAAGACCCAGTATCACCCAACCACCAGTAGCACACTGTGCCGGATACCTCAACAAGCAAAACAAAAATACAAACCCAATCATCAACAGACAGGATTACTACCTCTCTCAGCCAAGCTTATCAGAGGAAAAACAAACAAACAAAAACTCAGCACAAATCTCAACCTATAAGAAGCTCACACAAGCCACTGGACCAACCTTAGGAGGGCAGAAAGCAAAAGGAAGAAAGAATTCAACCTTCTAAAAGGAAAGAATTCCACTTTTCTTGAAGCCTGGCAAAAGGAGATCTCAAAGACAGTAAGTTAAAAAAAATAATGAAAAGGCAGAGAAGTACTGCACAAATGAAGGAACAAAGTACAAACACAGAAGTCCAAATAAATGAAGAGGAAATAGGCAAACTATGAGAAAAAGAATTCAGAATAATGTTAGTAAAGATGATCAAAACCTTGAAAACAAAATGGAGAAAATGCAAGAATCAATTAACAAAGACCTAGAATAATTAAAGAATAAACATACAGAGACAAACAGCATGGTTACTGAAATTAAAAATACTCTGGAAGGAATCAGTAGCAGAGTATCTGAAGCAGAAGAATCAGTGAGCTGGAAGATAAAATGGTGGAAATAACTTCTGAAGAACGGAGTAAAGTAAAAAGAATGAAAAGAGCTGAGGACAGTCTCAGGGACCTCTGGGACCATATCAAAGACACAAACATTCGATTTATAGGGGTCCCAGAAGAAGAAGAGAAAAACAAAGGGTATGAGAAAAATTTTGAAGAGATTATAGTTGAAAATTTCCCCAACATGGAAAAGGAAATAGTCAATCAAATCCAAGAGGCACAAAGAGTCCCATACAGGATAAACCCAAGAGGAAACATGCCAAGATATATACTAATTAAACTAACAAAGACTAAACACAAAGAAAGAATATTAAAAGCAGCAAGGGAGAAGCAACAAGTAGCATACAAGGGAAACCCCATACATTTAACAGCTTATCTTTCAGCAGAAACCCTGCAGGCCAGAAGGGAATGGCAGAATATATTTAAAATACTGAAAGGGAAAAAATCTACAACCAAGATTACTGTGCCTGGCAAGGATCTCATTCAAAATTGATGGAGAAATCAAAAGCTTTTCAGACAAGCAAAAGTTAACAGCTTTTAGTACCACCAAACCAGCTTTACAACAAAAGTTAAAGGGACCTATATAGTCAAGAAATACAACAGAAGAAAAAAGATCTACAAAATCAACCCCAAACAATTAAGAAAATGGCAATAGGAACATATATATCAATAATTGCTTTTAATGTAAATGGATTAAATGTTCCCACCAAAAGACACAGACTGGCTGAATGGATACAAAAACAAGACCCATATATATGCTGTCTACAAGAAACCCACTTCACACCTAAAGACACACATAGGCTGAAAGTGAGAGGATGGAAAAATATACTCCATGCAAATGGGAAGCAAAAGAAAGTTGGAGAAGCAATCCTCATATCAGATAAAATAGACCTTAAAATAAAGAAGTTTACAAGAGATAAAAAAGGACACTACACATGATCAAGGGATCAGTCCAAGAGGAAGACGTAACAATTGTAAATATCTATGCATCCAACATAGGAGCACCTCAATATGTAAGACAAACACTAACAGACATAAAAGGAGAAATTGACAGTAACACAATAATAGTAGCAGACGTTAACACCCCCACTCACACCAATGGACAGATCATCAAAACAGAAAATTAATAAGGAAGCACAAGTCTTAAATGTTGCATTAGATGAGATGGATCTCATGATATCTTCAGGACAATTCATCAAAAAGCAGAAGAATACACTTTCTCAACTGCACAAGGAATATTCTCGAGGATAGACCACATCTTGGGTCACAAATCAAATCTCAGTAAATTTAAGAAAGTTGAAGTTGTGTCAAGCATCTTCTCCGACCACAATGCTATGAGACTAGATATCAATTACAAGAAAAAAAGTATAAGAAACACAAACACATGGAGACTATACAACAGATTTCTAAATAACCAACAGGTTACTGAAGAAATCAAAAGGGAAATCAAAAATTTTCTAGAAACAATTGACACTGAAAACATGACACTCAAAACCTATGGGATACAGCAAAAGCCGTTCTAAGATGGAAGTTTATAGCAATGCAATCCTACCTCAAGAAACAAGAAAAACATCGACTAGACAACCTAACTTTACCACATAAAACACTGGAAAAGGAAGAACAGAAATACCACCACAATTAGTAGAAGGAAAGAAGTCATAAATGAAAAAGAAATGAAAGAAACAATAGTAAAGATGAATAAAACTAAAAGCTGGTTCTTTGAGAAGATAAACAAAATTGACAAACCTTTAGCCAGACTATTCAAGAAAAAAGAAGAATCAAATCAGCAAATTTAGAAATGAAAAAGGAGAGGTTACAACAGAGAAAGCAGAAATACAAAGGATTACAAGAGACTATTATGAACAACAATATGGCAATAAAATGGATGACCTGGGAGAAGTGGACAGATTCTTAGAAAAACTCAATCTTCCAAGACTGAACCAGGAGAAATAGAAATTATGAACAACACAATTACAAGCACTGAAATTGAAGCTGTGATAAAAAAATCTCCCCAAAAAACAAAAGCCCAGGACCAGATGACTTCACAGGAGAATTCTATCAAAGATTTAGGGAAGAACTAATGCGGATCCTCCTAAAACTCTTTCAAAAAATTGCAGAAGAGGGAACTCTTCCAAACTCATTCTATGAGACCACTATCACCCTGATACCAAAACAAGACAAAGGCAACACAAAAAAAGAAAACAACAGACCAGTATCACTGATGATCATAGATGCAAAACTTCTCGACAAAAGTTTAGCAAACAGAATTCAGCAACACATCAAAAAGCTCATACACCTTGATCAAGTTGGGTTTATTCCCGGAATGCAAGGATTCTTCAATATACACAAATAAATCAATGTGATACACCATATTAAAAAATTGAAAGATAAAAACCATATGATTATCTTAATGGATGCAGAAAAAGCCTTTGATATAATTCAGCACCCATTTATGATTAAAAGTCTTCAAAAAATGGGCATAGAAGGAACCTAGCTTAACATAGTAAAGGCCATATATGATAAGCCTACAACAAACATTATTCTCAATGGTAAAAAATTGAAAGCATTACCCCTAAGGTCAGGAATAAGAAAAGGGTGTCCACTTTCACCACTGTTATTCAGCATAGTTCTGAAAGGCCTAGCTACAGCAATCAGAGAAGAAAAAGAAATAAAAGGAATCTAGATTGGAAAAGAAGAAGGAAATCTCTCACTGTTTGCAGATGACATGATACTGTACATAGAAATCCCTAAAGATAGTATCAGAAAATTACTAGAGATAATCAGTGAATTTAGCAAAGTTGTAGGATACAAAATCAGTACACAGAAACATTTGCATTTCTATATACTAACTGAAAAATCAGAACGAGAAATTAAAGAATCAATCCCTTTCACCATTGCAACAAAAAGAATTAAGTATCCAGGAATAAACTTACCTAAGTTCAGCAATACGTGAACCGAGAACTTCCAGATGTACAAGCTGGTTTTAGAAAAGGCAGAGGAACCAGAGATCAAATTGAAAAAATCCGCTGGATCATCGAAAAAGCAAGAGAGTTCCAGAAAAACATCTATTTCTGTTTTATTGACTACGCCAAAGCCTTCGAATGTGTGCATCACAATAAACTGTGGAAAATTCTGAAAGAGATGGGAATACCAGGCAACCTGACCTGCCTCTTGAGAAACCTGTATGCAGGTCAGGAAGCAACAGTTAGAACTGGACATGGAACAACAGACTGGTTCAAAATAGGAAAAGGAGTATGTCAAGGCTGTATATTGTCACCCTGCTTATTTAACTTATATGTAGAGTATATCATGAGAAACCCTGGGCTGGAAGAAGCACAGGCTGGAATCAAGATTGCCGGGAGAAATATCAATAACCTCAGATATGCAGATGACACCACCCTTATGGCAGAGAGTGAAGAGGAACTGAAAAGCCTCTTGAGGAAAGTGAAAGAGAAGAGTGAAAAAGTTGGCTTAAAGCTTAACATTCAGAAAACTAAGATCATGGCATCTGGTCTCATCACTTCATGATAAATAGATGGGGAAACAGTGGAAACAGTGGCTGACTATTTTTTTGGACTCCAAAATCACTGCAGGTGGTGACTGCAGCCATGAAATTAAAAGACTCTTACTCCTTGGAAGGAAAGCTATGACCAACCCAGACAACATATTAAAAAGCAGAGACATTACTTTGCCAACAAAGATCCGTCTAGTCAAGACTATGATTTTTCCAGTAGTCATGTATGGATGTGAGAGTTGGACTCTAAAGAAAGCTGAGTGCTGAAGAATTGATGCTTTTGAACTGTGGTGTTGGAGAAGATTCTTGAGAGTCCCTTGGATTGCAAGGAGGTCCAACCAGTCCATCCTAAAGGTGATCAGTCCTGGATGTTCATTGGAGGGACTGATGCTGAAGCTGAAACTCCAATACTTTGGCCACCTGATGTGAAGAGTTGACTCATTTGAAAACACTCAGACTGGGAAAGATTGAAGGCAGAAGGAGAAGGGGAAGACAGAGGATGAGATGGTTGGATGGCATCACTGACTCAGTGGATGTGAGTTTGGGTAAATTCCAGGAGTTGGTGATGGACAAGGAGGCCTGGTGTGCTGCAATCCATGGGGTCTCAAAGAGTCCGAAACGACTGAGTGACAGAATTGAACTGATGAATAAATTTCAATTATCCAGACAAGAAGCCCGAGATATGGTTTCTGCTTGCCCCACATGTACTCTTACTCACCACGTTCCTACAACTTTGAGGGTAAATCCCAGAGGCCTTTATCCCAACGATATTTGGCAGAGTAATGTTACTCATGTCCCTTTTTTTGGACATTTGGGAGCTGTTCATGTTTTTGTGGATACCTATTTGGGCATGATTTATGCTTCTGCTCATTCTGTAGAAACATCTACTCATGTCATCTCACATTTTTTGCAAGCCTTTTCTCACATGGGCCTACCAAAACATGTTAAAACTGATAATAGCCTTGCATATGTGAGTCATGGTTTTGCAGAATTTTTATTTGATTGGAATATTTCTCATGCTACAGGTATTCCATATAATTCTCAAGGTCGGGCTATCATTGAACGCATTCATTGTACTCTATAAAATATGTTATTTAAACAGAAAGGAGGAGAAAAGTATGGCATATTGATGACACCAAAAGAGAAATTAGCTCAAGCTTTATTTACTTTAAATTTTTTTGGATTTAAGATTGGATCATACAAGGTCAGCTGTAACATTGCATTTTCAGAACAGCATTCTTTGTGAAAATTATACTCCTGGTCCAATGATTGCAGATAATACTCCTGTATGGTGGAAAAATGTTATGAACAATTGGTGTAAGGGCCTTAGACTTAAGAAAGGATGAGGTTATGCTCTTGTCATTTCAGATGATGGAAAACACCATTGGATACCAGGAAGGCATGTCAAAGAAAAGAAATAAGAGGACATGGTTCAACATCGATCTTCCTGGAGAGTCGCCAGTGATGGGAATAACAAGAGTGACAATCATCGATCACCCCAAACTGGCTCCAAGGACCAACAAAGCCAAACCACCCACTTGGGATCAATTTAAGAAATTGACCATTGAAAAGGAAAAACTAGTCAAAGAACAGGGACAGTCTTTGACCTTGGCTACCCTGTTCTTGACTGTGTTATCTGTGGTAACTACCACAGTAGGTGCCAATCATACTTATCGGGCACATGTGCCCAATCCTCTCCTATTAAAACCAATTACGTGGGAGGATTCTTCTGTTCTAGTTTTCATAAATGACTGTTCTTGGTTACCCGGACCTTTCGACCCCAGTCTTCCTTTAAAACCAGAAGCAGAGAGCCAATAACTTTCAAATGTTAGTGTTAATTACACTGTGGGAACAGATCCTACCCCTATATGTATGGGAGCAGAAACTCTTTGTTTTAAAAGAGGATTACAAAGTTGGCTATCTATAGTTAAAGAATCTCAAGGGAACAAAATTCATTTTTTCTTATTAGAAGCATTTTCCTTTAATATCACAGGAGAAAACACTACTATGTTTCCACCCCACATACCTAATTGTATTATTTCTATTAAATCTGGACTAGAACATTGGGTACAATGGACATTATGTAAAGCTAATACTGGACATATTATAGCCAATACTTCTGATGCAGAAATTATTGATTGGAGTCCCCAGAGGAGATCCTCTGGATAAAAATAATAATTTGGATTTGCCTATATTGTTAAACGATACTATAGACTCCATGAATAACGTTGTTAATAGCTATATATATTGGCATGGAAGGAATTTCTCCCCTCCCTTACCTCAGTTACCTTATATGACTTTACAGTCAGAATTGGGGAAAATATCAGCTGCTTTCCCACCCATTACAGCATGAAAGAGGCAATTTAATTCTACAGTATCTGGTCATTCCTTACATTTTGATAAAAATTCAACCCACTGGATTAAAGCATGTGCTCATTTACCTTTTGTATTTTTGATAGGACCTACTTTTTATAATACCTCTTCTGGGCTACTTGTCAAAATTGTTCTTTTTACACTTGTATCAATTCTTCTGTCAAATTTCAGAATGACTATTCTCTATATATTCTAAAAACCAGATCTGGAGTATGGCTTCCCGTAAAAATAAATAGACCAAGGCAGTGAGAGAGTCAACTCCTAGGCAGATTGATAAGAAGTTCAGGGTCCCCAAGGAGGAGAAAGGGGTCTGGGGCTCTCGAAGTGGAGATTGGGGGTCTGGAATTCTCAAGGAGGAGAAAAGGGCAAACTTCCCCCCCCCCCTCTGCATTCCTAAGTCTCAGTCAATTACACAACTCAGTTTAAACTCTGTACTAGGGATTATACAACAACAATGTATCTGGCTGGAGGACAGTTTTTCCTTTCTGAAAACCTTCTGACTAATCCTGATATCTTAGAATGTATATTATGGGAGTGGGTCTGGAGGATCTTTCTATTGTTAAATTCAAATCTTGTTGTCTTAAAATGTAAATTGTGAGAGTAGATCTGGTAAAATTTTCACAAACTTGAGACATTCTTTTGTTTCATTGTAATAACTAATTAAAAGGCATATAACTCCATTGCTAACACTAGCAAGGGGATACTCTTTCTGCCCTCTTCTAATGTCTATGTCAGAAGTTTTCTCTGTCCCTTTTATACTTAATAGAACTCTATTGCACAAAAGCTCTGACCTATCAAGCCTCGTCTCTGGACCCGGATTGAATTCTTCTCTTCCAGAGGCCAAGAATCCCAGCGTCTTTTCATGTGTCAGCAAAAAACTTTCAGCAGGATAGCCCTACAGCCTATATTGTAGAAGAAATCCTTAAGAAAGTGTTAAAATGCACTAAATGGTTTATTGGACTGTTAATTGCTGCCATTTTAGGGATTACTGCTGTAGCTACTACTGCAGCTGTAGCAGGAGTGGCATTACATCAGAGTGTACAGACTGTGCAGTTTGTGCAAGAATGGCATAAAGATTCTGGTGTTCTTTGGTCTAACCAGAGACAAAGAGATGAAAAATTAGCTGCACAAATGGCTGATTTACAACACGTTTTTATGCTACTAGGTGATCAAGTAAATAGTCATCAAAAATAGATTCATCTTAAGTGTGATTGGAATATTGCTTCTTTTTTTTTCACAAATGTAATGAATCTTCATTTCATTGGGACAAAGTTAAACAACACCTCTTAAATCAAGGTAATCTATCTCTGGATATAAATAACTTAAAATAAGAGATTATGGAAACTTTCTCTTGGAAACAACAGTTTTGCAAGGATCTAATCTGCTGGATGCAGCAGCAGATGGCGTTTCTCAATTAAATCCCATCCCTCACTTGAAAGCTATCAGAGGATCAATGACTGGTTTTATGTTAATTGTTATATGTCTTTTTTTCTGTTTCTACATAGTCTGGTGGTGAATCACCAAGAAAGTCGATGGACAACAGCAGCAGTTAATGACTATCGCTTTAGCTTCTATGATAGCCAATAATCACCAAAAATAAGCTTCAAAAAATAAAAAAGGGGGATATATAGGTAATATGCTATGCACAGGTCTGTACTATAATTAACAGGGCTTCTTTGAAAAATAAGAATGACTTTCTCAATGCCTCCAAGCGAAGGGCTGGGAGTAGTAAAAAGTACATAGTGGAAAACAAGATGTTGATGTACTGATGTGACTGATAGAAAACCATTAGTGACTGTTCCCATAACTAGAGCCTTGAGGGAGTTGCTGAGAAAGGGTGTCACTAGTCGAAGGGCTAAACAAAGTCATGAAAGGCCTGAAGGTTTGACATTGAGGACTGTACATTGTATGTCTTTATCCCTGATCTGAGAATGTAAAGAACAGGTATCTCTAGAGCATGAACAAGGAAGTAGAAGTTAATAATAAAAGGCAAGGATTAGAATCTGGGCTTTTGCCTGCAAATGGCATCAGCCCTGATCCTCACCATATTTCTTAAAAAAAAATAATAATTTTTATTTTTGGAGGCTAATTATTTTACAATATTGTATTGGTTTTGCCATACATTGACATTAATCTGCCACAGGTGTACATGTCTTCCCCATCCTGAACCCCTCCTCCCACCTCTCTCCCCATCCTATCCCTCTGGGTCATCCCAGTGCATCAGCCCCGAGCACCCTTTCTCATGCATCGAACATGGACTGGTGATCCATTTTACATATGATAATACACATGTTTCAATGCCATTCTCCCATATCATCCTGCCCTTGCCCTCTCCAACAGAGTCCAAAAGACAGTTCTATATATCTGTGCCTCTTTTGCTGTCTCGCATACAGGGTTATCATTACCATCTTTCTAAATTACATATATATGCATTAGTATACTGTATTGATGTTTTTCTTTCTGGCTTACTTCACTCTATATAAGAGGCTACAGTTTCATCCACCTCATTAGAACTGATTGAAATGTATTGTTTTTAATGGCTGAGTAATATTCCATTGTGTATATGTACCACAGCTATCTTATCCATTTGTCTGCTGAAAGACATCTAGGTTGCTTCCATGTCCTGCTTGTTATAAACAGTGCTGCGATGAACATTGGGGTACACATGTCTCTTTCAATTCTGGTTTCCTTGGTGTGTATGCCCAGCAGTGGGATTGTTGGGTCATATGGCAGTTCTATTTCCAGTTTTTAAAGGAATCTCCACACTGTTCTCCATAGTGGCTGTACTAGTTTGCATTCCCACCAACAGTGTAAGAGGGTTCCCTTTTCTCCACCCTCTCCAGCATTTATTGCGTGTAGACTTTTGGATAGCAGTCATTCTGACTGGTGTGAGATGGTACCTCATTGTGGTTTTGATTTCCATTTCTCTGATAGTGAGTGATGTTGAGCATCTTTTCATGTGTTTGTTAGCCATCTGTATGTCTTCTTTGGAGAAATGTCTGTTTAGTTCCTTGGCCCATTTTTTGATTGGGTCATTTATTTTTCTGGAAATGAACTGCAGGAATTGCTTGTATATTTTTGAGATTAATTCTTTGTCAGTTGCTTCATTTGCTATTATTTTCTCCCATTCTGAAAGCTGTCTTTTCACCTTGCTTAGAGTTTCCTTTGTTGTGCAAAAGCTTTTCAGTTTAATTAGGCCCCATTTGTTCATTTTTTCTTTTATTTCCAATACTCTGGGTGGTGGATCATAGAGGATCCTGCTATGATTTATGTCGGAGAATGTTTTGCCTATGTTTTCCTCTAGGAGTTTTATAGTTTCTGGTCTTATGTTTAGATCTTTAATTCATTTTGAGTTTATTTTTGTGTATGGTGATAGAAAGTGTTCTAGTTTCATTCTTTTACAAGTGGTTGACCAGTTTTCCTAGCACCACTTGTCAAAGACATTGTCTTTTCTGCATTGTATATTCTTGTCTCTTTTGTCAAAGAGAAGGTGTCCACAGGTGCATGGATTTATCTCTGGGCTTTCTATTTTGTTCCATTGATCTATATTTCTGTCTTTGTGCCAGTACCATACTGTTTTGATGACTGTGGCTTTGTAGTAGAGCCTGAAGTCAGGCAGGTTGATTCCTCCAGTTCCATTCTTCTTTCTCAAGATTGCTTTGACTATTCGAGGTTTTTTTGTATTTCCATACAAATTGTGAAAGTATTTTTTCTAGTTCTGTGAAAAATACCATTGGTAGCTTGATAGGGATTGCATTGAATCTATAGATTGCTTTGGGGAGTATACTCATTTTCACTATATCGATTCTTCTGATCCATGAACATGGTATATTTCTCCATTTATTTGTGTCCTCTTTGAGTTCTTTCACTGGTGTTTTATAGTTTTCTATACATAGGTCTTTTGTTTCTTTGGGTAGATTTATTCCTAAGTATTTTATTCTTTTTGGTGTAATGGTGAATGGAACTCTTTCCTTAATTTCTCTTTCTGTTTTCTCATTATATAGGAATGCAAGGGATTTCTGTGTGTTGACATTATATCCTGCAACTTTACTATATTCATTAATTAGCTCTAGTGATTTTCTGGTGGAGTCTTTAAATAGGGTTTTCTATGTAGAGGATCATGTCATCTACAAACAGTGAGACTTCTACTTCTTCTTTTCCAATCTGGATTTCTTTTATTTCTTTTTCTGCTCTGGTTGCTGTGGCCAAAACTTCCAAAACTATGTTGAATAATAGTGGTGAGAGTGGTCACACTTGTCTTGTTCCTGACTTTAGGGAAAATGCTTTCAATTTTTCATCATTGAGGATAATGTTTGCTGTGGGTTTGTCATATATAGCTTTTTATTATGTTGAGGTATGTTCCTTCTATTCCTGCTTTCTGGAGGGTTTTTGTCATAAATGGATGTTGAATTTTTTCAAAGGCTTTCTCTGCATCTATTGAGATAATCATGATTTTTATTTTTCAATTTGTTAATGTGATATAATACATTGATTGATTTGTGGATATTGAAGAATCCTTGCATCCCTGGGATAAAGCCCACTTGGTCATGATGTATGATCTTTTTAATATGTTGTTGGATTCTGTTTGCTAGAATTTTGTTAAGGATTTTTGCATCTATGTTCATCAGTGATATTGGCCTGTAGTTTTCTTTTTGTGTGTGTGTGGCATCTTTGCCTGATTTTGGTATTAGGGTGATGGTGGCCTCATAGAATGAGTTTGGAAGTTTACCTTCTTCTGAAATTTTCTGAAAGAGTTTGAATAGGATAGGTGTTAGCTCTTCTCTAAATTTTTGGTAGAATTCAGCTGTGAAACCATCTGGTCCTGGGCTTTTGTTTGCTGGAAGATTTCTGATTACAGTTTTGATTTCCGTGCTTGTGATGGGTCTGTTAAGATCTTCTATTTCTTCCTGGTTCAGTTTTGGAAAGTTATACTTTTCTAAGAATTTGTCCATTTCATCCAAGTTGTCCATTTTATTGGCATAGAGCTGCTGGTAGTAGTCTCTTATGATCCTTTGTATTTCAGTGTTGTCTGTTGTGATCTCTCCATTTTCATTTCTAATTCTGTTGATTTGATTTTTCTCCCTTTGTTTCTTGATGAGTGTGGCTAATGGTTTGTCAATTTTATCTCACCATATTTCTGAGTCTTGTTTTTTCCTTATTCTTCTGTCGCACTGCTCCCTCAGGACGATTCATTGTTGGGCTGGTCCCAACAAGTAACACACAGATTACACACTTTCCTATGTTCTCTAACCCCTTCCACCTCCTCTACAATAGTGAAGATTGTGGGAACTTCTAAAAGAGTCAGTTCTCCCTCAGAAATCAGTAACATTTATCAGGAGAGGAATCTGAAGCTCAGAGAAGTAAAGCCAGTTGTTTAGCATATATATGAGTTGCCCAGGATTTTCTAGCCAATAATGGGAGATCCAGAAATTGAGATCCAGTGGCTGACTGCAGAGTTCAGTCCTTCTTTACACCATAAGGAAATTCTTGGGACAAGGGCAGGACAGGATCACCATGTTGAAGCCTGTTTCACATGAGGCAACATCGGCAGTATACCAGCCTCCCTCCATAGAGAGTGTGTAAACAGCTTGAAACCACAGAGGTCACCATCCACAGGTTGCAGGGATCCCAGTGAACCTTCTCTTCTGTGTCTGCAGATGGTGCTATAAGTCAGCTGTCCCTGAATGATGGGGCAATGGATGGCTGTTCTAGCCTCACACTCACCCCGCATGTTCTTCTCAGTCTGGGAGTAGAAGAAGGAAGGAGGTTGAGGGGTTAATACTGGGTGGAGAGAAGGGCCTCAGGTTGTGGACGCTACTCCCAAGAAATAGGAAACAGGAAGATAAGACACAACTCTTAAGACTGAAAAATAACAAGAACTTAAGATGGCAGCTGCAGTAGCTGGGTAGAGCAGGACAAACATTTGCTTTTTGAAGTTTAATAGTGATTTTCCTATTCTGAGGGCTGGTACGGCCTGTTCTGTTACTCACCAAAAATGAGGCTGATTTGGAACATGAGAGTCTAGGTGGGGAATCAACTGCTGCAGGAAGAACTATGAAAAGTTTCTCCTTGCTTGATGATCTAAAGGGCATTTTTTTTTTTTTTTTTGATAACTTAACAGAGGTTTAGTTTTCATGGACAGAGGAGCCTGGCAGAATACACTCCATGGGGTTTCGAAGAGTTGGATATGACTGAATGACTTTCACTTTCAAGGAGGAGCCCTGCAACACTATTTTTCATAGTTCTGGAGGTTAGAAGTTCAGCATCATGATGTTGGCAGGTTTGGTTTCTTATTAGAACTCTCCTCTTGGCTTGTAGATTGTCAACTTCTTGCTAAATTCTCACATGGTCTTGTGGGCACATATACCTGATGTCTCTTTGGGTGTCCAGGTTTCCTCTTCTTATAAGTACACAGTTATATTGGATTAGCACAAACTTTAAGGCCTCATTTCCATCTAATTTACTTTAGTACCCTTAAAAGCTCAAAAACTTAGGTATAAACCTAACAAACTAGGTACAAGATCTATATGAGGAAAATTATAGAAATCTGATGAAATCAGAATTATAGAAATTATAGAAATCTGATAGATACATATCTGATAAATAATAAATACATATCCCATGTTCATGGATAGGATTCAACACCTCAGGATGTCAGTTCTTCACAACTCGATCTATAAATTCATTGCAATTCCAATAAAAATCCCAGAAAAATACTTTGTCAATATTGATAAACAAATTCTAAAGTTTATTTGGAGAGATAAAAACCCAGAATAACTAACACAATATTGAAAGTGAGCAAAGGTGAAGGACTAACACTACTCAACTTCATGACTTACACAAAGCTATAGTAATCTAGACAGCACAGCAGTGACAAAGCAATACACAAATGTATCAATGAAAATAGACTAGAGAACCCAGAAATAGTCAGCTTATCTTTGATAAAGTAGCAAAGGTAACACAGTAGAGCAATGACAATCTTCTCCACAAACAGTACCAGAGCAATTGTACACATACATACAAAAAATGAATCTGGACACAAAATTTACACCCTTCACAAAACTTAATTCAAAACAGGATATAAACCTATATCTAAGATACAGCACTATACAACTTCGGGATGACCTAGAGGGGTGGGGTGTGGGAGTGGGAGGAAAACTCAAGAGGGAGGGAACATATGTATACATATAGCTGATTCATTGGAAAAGACCCTGATGCTGGGGAAGATTGAGGGCAAGAGAAGAAGGATATGACAGGATGAGATGTCTAGATAGCATTGCCGACTCAATAGACACAATTTTAAGCAAACTTCAGGAGATCGTGAAGGATAGGGAAGCCTGTCATGCTGCAGTCCATGGGGTTGCAAAGAGTCAACATGACTGAGCAGCTGAACAACAACTTGGCTGATTCACATTGTTGTACAGGTACTAACACAACGTTGTAAAGTGATTATGCTCCATTAAAAAAATAAAATGATACTTCCAGAAGATATAATGGGAGAAAACCTAGATGACCTTGGGTATGGTGATGACTTTTAAATACACCAAAGACATAATCCATGAAAGAAATCATTGATGTGTTGGACTTTATTAAAATTAAAAAAAACCACTCTGTGAAAGACAATGACAAAAGAATAAGAAGTCAAATTATTTGTTGGGAGAAAATATAAAAGAAACATTGGACAAAGGACTTTTATCTAAATATAAGAGAAACTCTAAAAACTCAAGAATAAGAAAACAAATGAAACAATAAAAAATAGGCCAAAGACTTCAAGAGACACTTCACCAAAGAATATACACAGATGACAAATAAACACATGAAAAAAAAAATGCTTCACACGATGTGTCATCAGGGAAATGTGAATCAAAACAACGATAAGACATCTCTTTACACCAATCAAAATGGCCAAATCCAGAACACCAACAACAAGATGCAATACAGTAAGAAGTATCATCCACTACTGGTGAGTATGCAAAACGGCACAGCAATCTTGGAAGGCCGTATGGCAATTTCCTAAAAAACCAAGCATACTGTTTCCAAACTACCTGGCATATAGTATCTGTTTTTCTCTGTTACTAGTTTAATGTCTTCAAGGTTCATCTATCTTGCCACAAACAGCAGGATTTTCTTCTTATTTAGGGCTGAGTAACATGTCTTTATATATATACTACATTTTTCTTCTTCCTTTGTTCTGTTGATTGATAAATTTCCTTCTCATGGCTACTGCAAATAATTTTGCAGTGAACATGAGAGCTGGATATCTCCTCCAGGTAGTGATATCACTTCCTTTGTATATATACCCAGAAATGCGTTTGATAGATCATGTGGTAGTTTTATGGTTTTCCAGGTGGTGCTACTGGTAAAGAACCCACCTGCCAGTATATGAAATGTAAGAGACACAGGTATGATCCCTGGGCTGGGAAGATCCCCTGGAGAAGGGCGTGTCATCTCACTCCAGTATTCTTGCCTGGAGAATCCTATGGACAGAGGAGACTGGAGGGCTATAGTCCATAGGTTTGCAAAAAGTTGCACACACCGAAGCAAGTTAGCATGTGGTAGTTTTATTTATTTATTTATTTCCTTGAGGAACATTCATAGTTTTTCATAGTGGCTTTACCAATTTCATACTGTTCATACCGTTCAGTAGGTGCCCAATATGCTATTGGAGATCAGTGAAGAAATAACTCCGGAAAGAATGAAGGGATGGAGCCAAAGCAAAAGCAATGCCCTGTTGTGGATGTGACTAGTGATAGAAGCAAGGTCTGATGCTGTAAAGAGCAATATTGCATAGGAACCTGGAATGTTAGGTCCATGAATCAAGGCAAACTAGAAGTGGTCAAACAGGAGATGGCAAGAGTGAATGTTAACATATAGGAGTCAGCAAACTAAAATGGACAGGAATGGGTGAATTTAACTCAGATGACCATTATATCTACTACTGTGGGGAGGAATCCCTTAGAAGAAATGGAATAGCCATCATGGTCAACAAGAGTCCAAAATGCAGTACTTGAATGCAATCTATGCTTTTGAACTGTGATGTTGGAGAAGACTCTTGTGACTCCCTTGGACTGCAAGGAGATCCAACCAGTCCATCCTAAAGGCGATCAGTCCTGGGTGTTCATTGGAAGGACTGATGCTGAAGTTGAAACTCCAGTATTTTGGCCACCTCATGCGGAGAGTTGATTCATTGGAAAAGACCCTGATGCTGGGAGGGATTGGGGGCAGGAGGAGAAGGGAATGGCAGAGGATGAGATGGCTGGATGACATCACCGACTCGATAGACATGAGTTTGAGTGGACTCCGGGAGTTGGTGATGGATAGTGAGGCCTGGCGTGCTGCGATTCATGGGGTTGCAAAGAGTCGGACATGACTGAGCAACTGAACTGAACTGAACTGAACTGAACTTAGCAATTTATTTTTTACCAACTTTTCATAATGGTTCCCTTTTTTCTATAGCTATAACCTTATCAATGTTTGCTGTCTTTTGTCTTTTTGATAATAGCCATTCTAACAGGTGTGAGGGTCATATTTGTGTCTTCTTTGCAAAAATGTTTATTCAGTACTTCTGCGTCTCTTCTTCTGCCCTGCATATAGGGCCATCGTTACCATCTTTCTAAATTCCGTATATATGTGTTAGTATACTATAATGTTCTTTATCTTTCTGGCTTACTTCACTCTGTATAATGGGCTCCAGTTTCATGTGGGAGGAGGTGAGGGTGGGATGTTTCGAAAGAACAGCATGTATATTATCTGTGGTGAAACAGACCACCAGCCCAGGTGGGATGCATGAGTCAAGTGCTCGGGCCTGGTGGGCTGGGAAGATCCAGAGGAATCGGGTGGAGAGGGAGGTGGGATGGGGGACCAGGATGGGGAATACGTGTAACTCTATGGCTGATTCATATCAATGTATGACAAAACCCACTGAAAAATAAAAAATAAAAAAAAAAAAGAAAAAAAATGTTTATTCAGATATTACACCTATTTTTAATTGTATTGTTAGCTTTTTCCCCATTGAGTTGTATGAGTTATTTATAAAGGTTGTATATAACCCTTTATCAGATATATGTTTTGAATTTAAAAAAAAATCGATACCATTCAGTAGGTCGTATTTTCATTTTGTTGGTGGTCTCCTTTGTTGAGCACATGATTTTAGGTGTTATGTGGTCCCACTTATTTATTTTTTCCTTTATTGCTTTTGCTTTTAGAATCAGATTAAAGAAATCATCACCAAGACCTGGTCCAAGGTGACTGATTGTGCCTATGTTTTCTTCTAGAAGTTTTATGATTTCAGGTTTTATGTTTAAGTTTTTAACTCACTTTGAGTTAATTTTTGTGTGTAGTGTGAAATCACAGTCATTTCATTTTTTGACATATGTCTGTGCAGTTTTCCCAACACCATTTATTGAAGAGACTGTCCTTTCCCCATTGTATATTCTTGGGTCCCTTGTTAACAATTGTATATGCATGAGTTTATTTTTTGGCTCTCAGTTCTGATTATTGATATGTGTTTGTCTTTATGTCAACACCATACTGTTTTAATTCTTATAGTTTTGTAATACATTATGAAATCAGGCAATGTGATGCCTCCCAGTTTGTTCTTCTTTTTCAATATTGCTTTTGCCCTTTGGGCGTGTGTGTGTGTTTTCCTAAATTTTAGGATTATCTATTCTATTTCTTTGAAAAATATCACGGGTATTTTGGTAGGGATTGCATTGAATCTATAGATTGCTTTGGGTAGTGTAGACATTTTAGCAATATTGATTCTTCCAATATGTGAGCACTGAATATTATTCATTTATTTGTGTCATCTTCAATTTCTTTCTTCAATATCTTATAGTTTGCAACATACAGGTTTTTCACCTCTATTAAATTTATCCCTAGGTGTTTTTTTTTTTGGTTGTTGTTGAAGTTGTATGTGGGATTATTTTCTTAGTTTCTCTTTGATAAGTGCTATTAATGCATACACATACAACATTTTTGTGTGTTGATTTTTAATCCTGCAACTTTACTGAATCTATTAATTCGAACAGTTTCTTTTATTTTTTATTTTTAATTTTTTCCCCATTTATTTTTATTAGTTGAGGCTAATTACTTTACAATACTGTAGTGGTTTCTTGATGGAATCTTAAAGTTTTCTACATATAATATTCAATCTTCTACAAATAGTGACATTTTTACTTCCTCTTTTCTACTTTTGATGACTTTTACTTCTTTTTATTTCTCAATAGCTCTAGCTAGAACTCCCAATACTATGTTGAATAAAAGCGATGAGAGTGGGCACCCTTGTTTTTTTTCTTGATTTTAGACTGAAAGTTTTAAGCTTTTCACTGTTAAGTGTAATGTTAGCTGTGGGCTTGTCATATATATATGGTCTTTATTATGTTGAGGTACATTCCATCTATATGTAATTTGTTAAGAGTTTTAAAAATCATAAATGAATATAACTTTTTATCAAAAACTTCCTCTGTATCTATTGAGTTGATCCTATAAATATTATATTGAACCATCTTTGAAACCTTGGGATAAATCTTGCTTGATAAATCCTACTTCTAATGTCTTGTTGAATTCAGTTTGCTAATATTTTGTTGAGGATTTTTGCATCTGTGTTCATCAGTGATATTGACTCACTGTAATATCTTTGTATGGTTTTGATGTTAGGGTGATGCTTACTTTGTAGAATGAGTTCAGAAGTTTTTCTCGCTCTTTGATTTTTTGAAATAGTTTGAGAAGAATAGTTGTTAACTCATCTTTAAATGTTTGGTAGAAGTCACTTGTGAATGGTTTTGGACTTCTGCTTTTTGGGAGTTTTTGTTTCATTACTGATACAATTTTATTACTGGTAATTGGTCTGTTCATACTTTCTATTTCTTCCTGATTCAGTCTTGGGAGATTGTACATTTGTAGGAATTTGATCATTTCTTCTAGACTGTCCATTCTATTGGTGTAAATTTATTTGCATTACACTTTATGATCCTTTCTATTTTTGTGGTGTCAGTTATAACTTTAAAATATTTCTTATTTTATTTATCTGTGTCTTTTTTTCTTGATAAATCTGGCTAAAATTTTACCAACTTTGCTTGTCTTTTCAAAGAACAAGCTCGTAGTTTCATTGATCTTTTATGTTGTCTTTTTAGTCTCTATTTTCTGCTCTGATCTTTATTATTCTTTCATTCTACTAACTTTGGATTTGGTATGGTCTTTTTTATTTTAGTTCCTTTAGTTTTAAAATTCTGTTGTTTACTTGAGCTTTTCCTTATTTCCTGTAGTAGGCTTGTATTGCTATAAACTTTCTTCTTAGAACTGGTATTGCTGCACCCCATAAAATATGAATCATGTATTTTCATTTGTTTCCAAGTAGGTTTTGATTTCTTTTTTAATTACTTCAGTGACTCTTATTGACTAGTAGCATATTGTTTAGTCTCCACATCAGTTCAATTCAGTTCAGTTGCTCAGTTGTGTATGACTCTTTGAGACCCCATGGACTGTAGCATTCCAGGCCTCCTGTCCAACACTAACTCCAAGAGTCTACTCAGACTCATGTCTATTGAGATGGTGATGCCATCCAACCATCTCACTCTCTGTCGTCCCCTTCTCCTCCTGCCTTCAATCTTTCCCAGCATCAAGGTCTTTTCAAATGAGTCAGTTTTTCACACATCAGATGGCCAAGTTTCAACTTCAGCATCAGTCTGTCCAATGAATATTCAGGACTGATTTCCTTTAGGATTGACTGGTTGGATCTCCTTGCAGTCCAAGGCTCTCAAGAGTCTTCTCCAAAACACAGTTCAAAGGCATCAATTCCTCACTGCTCAGCTTTCTTTATAGTCCAACTCTCACATCTATACATGGCTAGTGGAAAAACTGTAGCATTGACTAGACAGATCTTTGTTGGCTAAGTAATGTCTCTGCTTTTTAATATGCTGTCTAGGGTGGTCATAACTTTTCTTCCAAAGAGTAAGTGTCTTTTAATTTCATGACTGTAGCTACCACCTGCAGTGATTTTGGAGCCCAGAAAAGTAAAGCCAGCCACTGTTTCCATTGTTTCCCCATCTATTTGTCTTGAAGTGATGGGACGAGATACCATGATCTTAGTTTTCTGAATGTTGAGCTTTAAACCAATTTTTCACTCTCCTCTTTCACTTTCATCAAGAGGCTTTTCAGTTCCTCTTCACTCTCTGCCATAAGGGTGGTGTCATCTGCATATCTGAGGTTACTGATATTTCTCCCGGCAATCTTAATTCCATCTTGTGCTTCATCCTGCCCAGCGTTTCTCATGATGTACTCTGCATATAAGTTAAATAAGCAGGATGACAATATACAGCCTTGATGTACTCCTTTTCCTATTTGGAACAAGTCTGTTGTTTCATGTCCAGTTCTAACTGCTGCTTCCTTACCAGCATACAGATTTCTCAAGAGGCAGGTCATGTTCTGGTATTCCCATCTCTTTCAGAATTTTCCACAGTTTATTGTGATCCACACAGTCAAAGGCTTTAGCGTAGTCATTAAAGCAGAAATAGACATTTTTCTGGAACTCTCTTGCCTTTTCAATGATCCAGCGGATGTTGGCAATTTGGTCTCTGATTCCTCTGCCTTTTCTAAATCCAGCTTGAGCATCTGGAAGTTCAAGTTTTATGTACTGTTGAAGACTGGTTTGGAGAATTTTGAGCATTATTTTACCAGTGATGAGTGCAATTGTGCAGTAGTTTGAGCATTCTTTGGGATTGGAATGAAAACTAACCTTTTCCATTCTTGTGGCCACTGCTGAGTTTTCCTAATTTGCTGGCATATTGAGTGCAGCACTTTCACATCACCATCTTTTAGGATTTGACATAGCTCAACTGGGATCCCATCACCTCCTCTACCTTTGTTCGTAGTGATGCTTCCTAAGGCCCACTTGACTTCACATTCCAAGATGTCTGGCTCTAGGTGAGTGATCACACCATCATGATTATCTAGGTCGTGAAGATCTTTCTTGTATAGTTCTTCTGTGTATCTTTGCTACCTCTTCTTAATATCTTCGGCTTTTGTTAATTCCATAACATTTCTGTCCTTTATTGTGCCCATCTTTGCATGAAATGTTCCCTTGGTATCTCTGATTTTCTTAAAAAGATCTCTAGTCTTTCCCATTCTACTGTTTTCCTCTATTTCTTTGCACTGATCACTGAGGAAAGATTTCTTATCTCTCCTTGCTATTCTATGGAACTCTGCATTCAGATGGGTACATTTTTCCTTTTCTCATTTGCTTTTGGCTTCTCATGTTTTCACAGCTATTTGTAAGGCCTCCTCAGACAGCCATTTTGCTTTTTTGCATTTCTTTTTCTTGGGGATTATCTTGATCATTGTCTTCTGTACAATGTCACAAACCTCCATCTGTAGTTCTTCAGGCACTCTGTCTATCAGATCTAGTCCCTTAAATGTATTTGCCACTTCCACTGTATAATCATAAGAGATTTGATTTAGGTCATACCTGAATGGTCTAGTGGCTTCCCCTACTTTCTTCAATTTAAGTCTGAATTTGGCAATAAGGAGTTCATGATCTGAACCACAATCATTTCCTGATCTTGTTTTTGCTGAGTGTTTAAAGCTTCTCCATCTTCAGCTGCAAAGAGTATAATCAATCTGATTTTGGTGTAGACCATCTGGTGATGTCCAAGTGTAGAGTCTTCTCTTATGTTGTTGGAAGAAAGTGTTTGCTATGACCAGTGCATTCTCTTGGCAAAACTCTATTAGCCTTTGCACTGCTTCATTCTGTACTCCAAGGCAAAATTTGTCTGCTACTTTAGGTGTTTCTTGACTTCTACTTTTGCACTCCAGTCCCCTATGATGAAAAAGACATTTTTTGGGGTGTTAGTTCTAGAAGATCTTGTAGGTCTTCATAGAACCATTTAATTTCAGCTTCTTCAGCATTACCGGTCAGGTCATAGACTTGGATTACTATGATGTTGAATGGTTTGCCTTGGAAACGAGCAGAGATCATTCTGTCATTTTTGAGATTGCACTCAAGTACTGCATTTTTGGACTCTTTTGTTGACTATGATGGCTACTCCAGTCATCTGAGTTAAATTCACCCACTCCAGTCCATTTTAGTTTGCTGATTCCTAAAATATTGAATTTCATTATTGCCATCTGCTCTTTGATCACTTCCAGTTTGCTTTGATTCATGGACCTAATGTTTCAGGTTCCTATGCAATATTGCTCTTTACAGAATTGGACTTTGCTTCTATCACCAGTCACATTCACAACCGGGTGTTTTTGCTTTGGCTCCATCCCTTCATTCTTTCTGGAGTTATTTCTTCACTGATCTCCAGTAGCATATTGGGCACCCACCTACCTGGGGTATTCATCTTTCAGTGTTCTATCTTTTTGCCTTTTCATACTGTTCATGGAGTTCTCAAGGCAAGGATACTGAAGTGGTCTGCCATTCCCTTCTCCAGAGGACCACATTTTGTCAGGACTTTCCACCATGACACATCCATCTTGGGTGGCCATACACGGTATGGCTCATAATGTCATTGAGTTAGACAAGGCTGTGGTCCATGTGATCAGATTGGTTAGTTTTCTGTGATTGTGGTTTTCAGTCTGTCTGCCATTTGTTGGAGAAGGATAAGAGGCTTAAGGATAAGAGTCTCCACATGTTTGTGGGTTTTTCTTTTTTTGTAGCTGTTCTCATAACATTGTAGTCAGAATACTATGAGCATCATAATATGAGCATAGTAGTCTCAAAGCATTGTGGTCAGAAAAGATGCTTAATATGATTTCAGTTTTCTGAAATTTACTGAGACCTGTTTTGTAGCTGGAATATGATCTGTCTTGAGAATGCTTCATGCACAGTTGAAAAGAATATGTATTCCTCTTATTTGGGATGGAATGTTCTATGTAGATCTATAAGTCTGATTTAATCTATAATATCTGATCTAACGTGTCATTTAAGGTCAATGTATCCTTATTGATTTTCCGTCTGGATGATTTTTCCTTTGTTGTAAGTGTGGTGTTCAGTTCAGTTCAGTCGCTCAGTCGTGTCCGACTCTTTGAGACCCCATGAATCGCAGCATGCCAGGCCTCCCTGTCCATCACCAACTCCCAGAGTTTACTCAAACTCATGTCCATCGAGTCAGTGATGCCATCCAGCCATCTCATCCTCTGTCGTCCCCTTCTCCCCCTGTCCCCAATCCCTCCCATCATCAGGGTCTTTTTCAGTGAGTCAACTCTTCGCATGAGGTGGCCAAAGTATTGGAGTTTCAGCCTCAGCATCAGTCCTTCCAATGAACAGCCAGGACTGATCTCCTTTAGGATTGACTGGTTGGATCTCCTTGCAGTCCAAGGGAGTCTCAAGAGTCTTCTCCAACACCACAGTTCAAAAGCATCAATTCTTCGGCGCTCAGCTTTCTTCACAGTCCAACTCTCAAATCCATACATGACCACTGGAAAAACCATAGCTGTGACTAGACGGACCTTTGTTGGCAAAGTAATATCTCTGCTTTTTAATATGCTATCTAGGTTGGTCATAACTTTCCTATTGTGGTGTTATATATATATATACACACACTATTATCTAATAGTATATATATACACTATTATCTATATATCTATCTATATATAATAGTTATATATAGATAGATATAGATAAACAATAATAATACTATTATTGTTTTACCATCAGTTTCTACTTTCATTTGCGTTAATATTTGCTTTGGGTTCTCTTGTTTTGGGACAAATACAGTTATTAATACAATTGTTATGTCTCTTCCTGAAATTAATGCTTTTATCATTATATAATGTCCTTCTTTGTCTCTTGTTATAGTCTTTGCTTTAAAGTATATTTTGTCATATGTAAGTATAGCTTCCTTAGCTTATTTTTGTTTCTATTTTCATGGAATACCTTTTCCCTTCTCCTCATTTTGATTCAGTGTGTATTTAGAACTGAAGTGAGCCTCTTGCAGACATCATACATATGGATCCTTTTTTGGGGGGGATATCCATCTAGTCACTGTATGTCTTTTGATTGGCGCACTTAGTCCATTTAAATTTACAGCAATTATTGATAGTTATGTACTTATTGTCATTTTGTTAATTGTTTTTTTTTGGTTGTTTTTACAGTTCTTTTTAAATTTATTTTTTGTTCTTTAGCTCTCTTCTCTTGTGGCTTGATGACTATCTTTAGTATTATGATTGGATTCTTTTCTCTTTCTGTGTGTGAATCTGTTATAAATTTTGTCTTGTGACTACTATGAGGCTTAAATGTATATGAGGCATATATATTGGCATTTGTACACACACACACACACACACACACACACACACACACACACACATAATATAAAGTTACTGCTCTCAAGTACAAATGCATTTTAACAATCCTGCATTTGTACTCTTCTCCCCTCATTATTACTGTTTTTGAAATCATATTTTACATATGGTTTGTGTATCCCTTAACTGTTTATTGTGAATATAGATAATTTTTACTACTTTTCTCTTTTAACCTTCTTCCTAGCTTTGTGTATGGATGATTTCTTATCTTTATATCTGCCTTTACTGTTATCTTTTTCCTTTTGTAGTTTTTATTTTCTAGTTGTGGTCTTTTTTTGCTTAGAGAAGTTCCTTTAACATTTGTTATAAAGCTGGTTTGTTGGTCCTGAACTCTTTTAGAATTTGCCTGCCTGTAAAACTTTGATTTTTCCTTCAAATCTGAGTAAGAGCCTTGCCAGGTAGCCTCTCGGTTGTAGGCTTTTCCTTTTCATCACTTTATATGTCACACCCCCTGACCTACAGTTTCTGTTGAAAAATCAGCTGATAGTCTTATGTGATTTTTCTCTGCACATAACTTGTTTCCTTTTCCTCGTTGCTTTTAATATTTTCTCTTTATCTTTAATTTTTCTTGTTTTAATTATAGTGTGTCTTGGTGTAATTCTCTTTGGGTTGATCATCCTTGGGACTCTGTTCTTTCTGGAGCTGAAGGCTTGTGTTCTTTTTCAGATTAGGGAACTTTTCAGCTATTATGTCTTCAAATATGTTCTATACCACTCTCTCTTTCTTTTATTCTTTTGGGACCCCTCCCCCCCCGGACTGTGAATGCTAGTATGCTTGATGTTGTCTTAAAAGTCTCTTAAATGGTCTTAATTAAAATTTTTTTCTTTTGTCTGTTAAGCTTGAGTGATTTCCACTCTTGTGTTTTCCAGTTTGCTGATCTTCTTCTTCTTCTTCTTTTTTTTTTTTTGTAGCATCTAATCTATTATTAACTCCTTATAGTGTAATTTTTAGTTCAGTTGTTGTATTTCTCAGTTCTGTTTGGTCCTATTAAAAAAAAATTGTTTGTTCAACATCTCACTGTGTTCATGCATTTTTTTCTTCTGAACTAAAAACGTCAAGTCAATGTATGGCAAAATCAATACAATATTGTAAAGTAAAATAAATAAATAAATTAATAAAAAATAAAAAGAAAAACTGTACTATAAGGAATCAACAATAGATTGGAACATTTAATATTCACAGACACTTTGCCGTTTAAATATATAAAGATGTATTTCACTATTTTTAATCCTAAATAGTATCCCTTCATATAATTTATTTAATAGATATAATTAGTAGTCAAGATCAGGGACTTGATTTGACTCAAACATTTAAATCATAGCTCTGCCAACTTATTAGCTATGTGACATAGAGCAAGTTCATTAACTTATCAGTGTTTCAATTTCCTGGGAATACTAATGATATTTGTATACTAGCATTTGCAGGCTCTCTTTGAGAACTGATTTGCATATTTGTCTTAGAGGACATTCTAGATTAAGTACACCCTTATTATGAGTGTTATACATAAAACAGATCAGGGAGGAGTGAGGAGGTGCCAGAAGAAGGGTGCAGTATTAAATAGGGGAGAAAGGAAGATAAAATTTGTGCAATGACCTGAAAAAGGTAAGGGAATGAGACATACAAGTGCCTGGAATAAGAGTATTCTAGGCAGAAACAAAGACTCTGAGGCAGGAGCATGACTGCTATGTTAAAGGTATAGCAAAAAGCCCCCATGTCCTCGAGTGGACTCAGAAAAAAAGGGAGTGTGGGAGGTGGGGTCAGCTGGTGTAGGGCCTTGCAGGAAAAGTGGGAGTGAAGGAAGAGTACTCAGCTAAGGAGTAATGAAACGAAACGTGCTTGCAGGAACCACTTTTGATGCTATTTTGTGAACAGTTTTTAAGAGACCAAGAGCAGAATCAGAAAGACTGTGAGACTATTGCTGTAGTCCGGATGAGAGAGGTTGGTCATATTGGATCAAATAGGTAGTGACAGGTAGTTATATTACGTGTATGTGTTTATATATATAAAATGAAAAGATAATCAGTATTTGCTGAGAGAGTATGGAGTATAAAAAAAGAATAAAGTTAAGGATGACACCAAGGTTTGGTAGCCAGAACAAAAAGAAGGAAAGACGTAACATTTATTTAATGTATGTATATGGAAGGTAGGTTTAGGGAGTTCAAATTTAGACATGCTAGATATCCAAATGAAGATGTCATGTAAGCAGTAGATCTTTTAGGTAGACAATGGGGTTAAAAGAATAAGAGAATGGAATGCAAGAAACTTAATGAGGATTATCTCAATGGCACATGGTGATTGGTTGGGTGTCTGGGATGAGGGAGAAGAAATAGTCAAAATGAATGAAATTACGATTCCCTTTGACCCAAATCATTTACACTCAGCAGACTTTGTGGAAGAACTTAATATCTGTGGATTATATATCTTCATCTGTATGATAGAGATCTTTGCTCACAGGATTGTTAAAGGCATAAATGAGAGACTTACAGAAAGTTTATTGAATGTTGAATGATTTTATGAATAACATTGCAAAGGGGAAACTGGTTTGAAGATGAAATGATGACATCCACACACACCTTGCATGGAAAGAGAGGCAAGAGGCAGAAACATCTCTTAAAATGTCTCATCTGCATCAGAAGTCAAGATCTCTCATTCTATGGTTTCCCACCCACGAAGGCCATATTGTCCACTTCAGGAGTAATCCTTTTTAACCACCAGCTGCTCCATATCAATCAGGATATTGAGGCACCTCAGTCAGAGTATAAGATCCTTGGGAGAGGAAAAATTGGCTATTCCCATCTGAATACTCTAGAATTCCAAGGTCTTCAGTGATTAATGGTGAAGGGGTAAGCTGTGAACTTTGTTAGATTAAAGTTTTGCTCTACCACTGAACTAGTCTGAGATATCAATTTTCTGTTATTCAAATGAGAGTAACTATACCTACCTTAAAGTTTCCTTATAAAGATTAGAAGAATAATATTTCAAAACTGCATGGGACAAACCCTGGTTCACTATAGGTTTGGAAAAACCCAGGTCCCTTCATTTTATTTTTTTCTACTTTTGGTGGAGTGGGAATGGCTACTGGATGGTCCCATCTTACAATGCTCTTGGGCTTATGGGCACTGATTCCCAGAAAGACCAGTTACATGGGAAGTCTGTGAGGAGATGGTGCCTATCTCTCCCTCAGGTTTTTGCTCCACCTGAGGGACAGGAAATCAGAAAAGGTGACTTTTTGCAGATCCCCCACCTCCCCCTCTCACCTGTTTACCATCCAGTAGGCTCATTGCATTGCTTCATGATGCTCAAGCCCTCAGCAGGAACCATGTTTAGACAGTCTGAAGGCAGATATGAAGCAGCTGAGTTGAGCTGAGCAAGGAGGAGAACCACGTGACTCAAGAATCTGGGTCAGTTGAGAAACCACAGCAGCTCACTGCTAGAGTGAGCCCACTTCTTACACAAGAGCTGGGACCCAAGGCAGGAAGCAGGGGCTTCCAGGAGGTGAGGACTCCCAGAGAAAGGAGAAGCTCTCATACACCATAGTGCAGCTGAAACAGGTCTTTGGGCCACGTGAGGCTGGAGGTGATGTGAAGATATCCCCACCTCTGACTTCTGGGACAGGTGAGCTTGCTGGAGGTCATCACATCCATCTTTGCTTCCATGTGGACTCACTACCACAAAAACCTTCAGCAGCCTCTGCTCTTGGCCTCAGTCTGCTGAGTCCCCTGGGAGTTGGAAAAAAAGGATTGCCCAGATCTTTCACAGACAGAGGTGCTTGTCTCCTTGGCGCTGGCTTCTTGTGGCTCCAACACCCTCCTGAGGGAGCCCCAGGTGAGTCCAGCAGGGAATACTCATGACCAATCTGGGGCAGACTGTGTCAGGGCCTCCAAGGTGTTTGAAATGGTCAGATATAGGAAAGACCATCTCTAAACCTTTGGGAACCAGATAGGCTTCATGGAACATGTGGTTTGGAAGAGGACTTTGGGCAGAATGATAAGATTCCAGTAGACAGGGGTGGGAGCAAGGAGTAGGGAAAGGGAGCCATCTTTCTGGACAAAGAGATGTGAGTGAGCAAAGAGGAGGCTGACCTTTAGACGGAGGCCAGCAAGACTCTTCAATAGAAAAGACCAGAGAGAGCTGGTGCAGATCTTCCTACAAACTTCACTCTTCCTATCCCTTGGAAGCCTCATCAAGGATGGTCAGAGGATACTGCACATTCATCATCATGACCAAGTACCCCTATCCTAGAAAGGGACAGGCTGAAACTATTTTCCTAAGAATGCAATTCCTGACTTATAGGTTCTAGGATTATTTTCTGAGAAAATTAAGTTCTGGAAGGGGGTGAAGAGTTACAAATTCCTCTTCCCACCTTACAGGATGGTGGGTTTGGGGCCCATGGGCCAAGTTGAGGCCAAAGTCCAGTTAACACAAGTAACCAAGAAGAAGGTTATAAGATACACTAGACATTCTTCCCAGTACAAGTGTACTGCTTGACACACACTTTGCTCTATGTAAGGTGCAAAGGAATCCTCAGGCCAGTCTTTTAAGGATTCATACCTACCCATGCTGCTTCCATTGACCCCCAACTCAGCATTCAACACCAAGGTCATAACTCCCTCCTCTGTGGCATGGACCATCTCCACACAGTCCCCATGCCTGGGCTCATGTTCTCAAGGAAAGACACACAACAGCCATAGAGCAGAGGCTGTGGGGATTAACACTGTCAGAAAAGTCTTCTTTGGAAAGCTTCAGAAGGCGAGGGGTCAAGAGTTGAACCAATGGCAGAGAAGAAGTGCTCATCCTACAACTATGAGGATCCTGAATAGGAGGGCAGTTTGGAGAGGTGTCAGAGGAAGTAATAAGACCACATAGGCTCAGGTAACAGACAAAAGGCAGTTGGAACTGGACCAGAGGTGGAATAGGCGGGTATCTTCAGGGATCAAGCTCCTGGTGGAGGTGTCCTAGGAGGGCCAATTCTTCTGTTTCCTCCAATTAAATTATCTTCATGGCATGACCTGGCTTACAGACCTCACTGTAGATAGTATTGAGAGGTCCCTTTTCTTTCAGATGCTCTTCCCTGATAACCTGGAAATGCAAGACAAAGGGTTCCTGAAACAGCTGAGGGGTAGAGGAGTCCTAGAAGGACCAGAAAAGAATCAATGCTATTGACATGTAATACTTATGAATTCCCCTAAGTGCCCAGAGGTATATTCGTCCCAAATGTAAATTTTCTTAGTTAACACTGTTTATTGCCTGGAAAGTGTTAAAGAGGAAGTAGGAAAAGAAACATCAGTGACTAGATTTGACAAACCCAGGCTAGGCAGTGATAGACCTGGAAAAGCACAGTGCCCAGGTCTTACCTTGTTCATGCTTTCTAGAGATTCCTGCTGGCTGCATCATCATCATCCTCTTGTGATTTGCACCTGAGACATAGACAGAGTGGCTTTAATCTGAGCCTTGGAAATCTGTACCCTCTTCCACTGCTATGGACACAGACCGTGGACACACCCACTAACCCCTCTGCAGGGACATTTCCAGGCAACAAATTGTAGGAGAAAGGATGTCAAGAATCCAGTGAAGAAAGAGAGGTATGTGGGCATGGAAGGAGAAAGGCAACCTGCCTCTTCCAGTCTTCATCTTCTTCCCATGGATTTTCCAAAGGCACAGTCCACCTCCAAGGATCAATAACACAGCTGCGACTGCCCCACAAATGCCAGATAGGAGATCAGCATTCACCTGGTTGGCTGAATCTGTTTTCCTCAAACACAGAGAGCAAATAAGTTAAAGTCAAGAGAAAACTTGTGATACCCACTGCCGAATGAAGATAGACAGGAGGTGGAGAAGTCTAAAAAGTCCTGGTTCAGAGGCTGAAGAGCGAGGAACTTTGTAGTATCATTCATTCAACCAGGTCCTGAACTTCTGCTTGGTGCCAAGGGTACTGAGATGAGTATGATGAAGTCACCCAATGGAGAGGACTGAGAAAATATCAAAGTCTGCTAACCAGAGGGATTGCAGTAAAACAGAGCTTTACCTCTTGCAGAGAGGTCCTCAGTGAGGGTCTTCCAGAGGAGGTGATGCATAAACTGCCCTTGATGGATGAGCAGCAGTTTCCCAGATATTCAGGGTGGGCACAGCATTCCAGGAAGGAGGGATGTCACATTTGGGAAATGGTAGTATCTAAAGTCAGCCCCTGGGAGTTGCCAGCACCTTATCGCAGCAGGCAGGATTGGGCAGGGAACCAGATGTAGGAAAGGGGGAATAGTGAGGGTTTGTGGGTAATGCTGAGTATTGAAAATTACCTGATACTCTAGCCTTGGAGTAGAGAGGTCCAATTAACAGATGTTTTAAGTGATCCTGGCATTTCAGACCCCTTTACCAGCTTATAGAGGATGGTTTACAGAGGGTGAGACCGCACACAGGATAAGGTTATTCATTCATTCAATGCAACTTTGATTACATAAACTTTGGCCAGAAGCTTGTGCTTGCATAGGGATTGAAAGGAGAACAAAACATGGCTCCTGCCTTCATAGTATTCCTGTCCATGCAGGAGACAAATCCATAAACAGATAATCACCACTCAGTATGGGGGTGGCCACAGACACCCAGAGGGAGTCGATGCCTGAAGGCAGGATGGCTACATTATTTCAGGGCTCTGTGCAAAATGAAAAGGCAGGCTCCTTGTTAAAAAATTATGAAAATTGAAAAAAAATTATGAAAAATATAAGACATCAGTAGAATTTTAGACAAATTAGCAGATTTTTAGACAAATCATGGGGCCTATCTTAGGACAGGGCCATGTGTGAATGCATTTTCACATGCCCACATATATGCAGTGGCTGAGGAGAATCCTCCATGAAGAATAAGACAGGAAGTCGAGGACACAGGGTGAAGAAGGGCTGATGGTCAAGGAAACGACTTGTCCAGAGGTGCAAAAACTTATAAAAGCAAGGCACATTCTGGAACGACAAACAAGAAATTCAGTGGTAAGTGTATAAATAAGACCAGAAATGTGGACAGAGGAGCATCTGAGCCCCTCCGTGACATCCCACAGGAAGTCATGGAAGTCAGACTTGAAGAAAAGTCACAAATGACCCAGTATGATTACTTTCCTAAAGACCATGCTGAATGCACAGTGAATGTTGGATAGTGGTGGAGAGAGGTACTCAAAACTACTACATGGACTAGCAGGGGCAAGCAGTTTAGAGTAGGTCGCGGATGTGAGACACACTCAAAAGCAAAAATAAGTTGGATGTTTTTCCTAGACTTCAGTATGAAGTGGTCAGATAGAAAGCAGTGCTAACAAAATGGTGGGAAGAAGAGCTCTGAACCCCCAGACCTCAGTGCTATCTGATTCTGAAAGTGCTCCTCCCCTCTGGCAGATTGCACTCACCATGGACGCAGACTCTCCCAAGGTCGAAGGAGGCAGTTTTATTTCCCACCGGGTTGCTGACCACACAGACGAGGCTGGCGTGGGGCTGGCCTCTAGGCAAGCTGACAGCCAGGGTGCGTGAGTTGGAGGCTGATTCTAATGTCCTTCCTTGCTTCCATTCTTTGTGGAGGCCCTTGTTCTCCCAGGTCACATTCAGGTCTTCTGTGGCCCCAGAGGCTCTGCACTCCAGGGTGACGTTGCACTGGTCTGGTGTGATGGACGCTGACACCTTCAGGATTTGGGGAGAGGGCACAGGCTCTGGGGTAGGAGGCAACAGAAGAATAAAGCTTCACAGATGTGGAAAACATTACATGCCACGGTTTAATGTCTATTACCTCATTGTAGCCAATGTGTGTAAGGAAGCCTTATAAAGAAAGTGAGTGAGCGAGTGATAGTTGCTCAGTCATGTCTGACTCTCTGCGATCCCATGAACTGTAGCCTGTCAGTCACCTCTGTCCATGGAATTTTCCAGGCAAGAACATTGGAGTGGGTTGCCATTTCCTTCTCCTATAAAGAAAGTAGGTGCATTTTATACTTAAAACATAATTTTCCTAAAGCTAAATATTTACCAAGAGCTTGGAATGGGGCCATTGGATTAGGCCCTATGCAACGTCAATAGATTTCACCAGGCTTAAAAATCATCCACAAGGAAATAAAATTTAGATTTCATTTTCTTAGGGTCTATTATTTTTTAAAAAATTGGGATTTTTCCCAGAAGAAAAAGAAGTTTGGGACAGAAGGGCTTGTCCTGGTTCATGGCCCTTACCCTGTGTCTCCAGCCGAGGTGAAGTTTGGGACAGCACGACGCTTATGGGGAAGGACGACTGGTTAGTTTTGGGAGGCCAGAGAAAGGCACTAACTTCTTAAAGTAGAGACATTTGTGGGAGATGCAGTGGTTACAACTAGGAATGACAATTCCAAGTGTGGCTAGAGCATGCCACTGAACATGGTATACACATGGAAGAAAAGTGTATACATGTATACATGTGGTATACACAAGAAGAAAAGTGATAGATTTTCAAGTTGCCTTGAAATCCCATGGGGACTTATGAGTTGTCTTCTCCATAGAAGGATACTTCCCTATACAGGGAGGATCTTTAGGAAAAGGCAGTGTTTGCTAAATGGGTTCCTTAATAAGCATTGCAGTGTAAACTTTCTCCTATGCTCATGTAGCATTTAAGAACTAAATTGTGTCTTTTCTGAGTGAGACCATTAACAGATTGGCTCTGAGTGAGAAGACAGTGTTCATTGGGTACTAACTACACTTGGATTTCCAAATCATGGTAGAATAATGGACCCTCAATGATGTCCATGTCTTAATACTTGGAATCTGTGGATATGTCATATTACATGTAAAGGTGAATTAAGGTAGCAGATAGAATGAAAGCTGCTAATAAGTTGACCTTACAATAGTGATATTATTCTGGACTATCTGGATGGGCAAAATGCAATCATAGGGTTCCTTAAAATAGAAAGAAGTCACTGGTGCCAGCAAGACACCAGGCTATATGATTTTAACAACTATTCATGGTCAGAAATACCCCTAAGAGATCTTCAGAGTTCTGTTGGGGGATTCCAGCACTTTGATGGACCAAAAATCCTAGGTCATTCACAGGGAAAGTGTAGGAAGAACAGTTTTGCTTTACCTCATCACCTTGATCCCATCCCAGGATGACTCAGTGCTGAGAGAGATGCCTCTAGACTGTGACTTTTCCCACAGGAGGAAGAGGGAATGAAGTGACAGTCTAGCTTCCCCATAATTTGTGAAGCACTGCCTGGGAAGTTGGTTTCTGTCTCAGTGCACCCAGAACAGTAAGGACATTATTTGAGGGTGCGTACATGCATGCTAAATCACTTCAGTCATGTCCAGCTCTTTGTAAATCTATGGACTATAGCCCACCAGGCTCCTCTGTCAATGGGATTCTCCAGGAAAGAATACTGGACTGGACTGCCATACCCTTCTCCAGGGGATCTTCCAAACCCAGGGGTTGAACCTGCGTCTCTTATGTCTCCTGCATTGGCAGGTGGGTTCTTTTCCAAACAAATATAAGTGGAATGAGATCACAGCAACTGGGCCACATGGCCCTGAAAACCATTACTCACATATACCCACAGATGGTGGTAAATGCAACCCTACACCCAGAACCTCATATACCCCTGCAGCCAGCATCCCACATGCCTCTACAGCTGAAGCCTCAAACTTTGTTGAGCTTTACAGTGACTGTCTTTTTTCCCCTTAGAGCCAGCCCTATAAGACTGGAAGAAGAGACAGCTTATTCAAATACACAGACACCAATGCAAGGCTACAAGGATGGAGGATCAGGGAAACATGACAATACCAAAGGAACAAAATTAACTCCAATAACCAATCAGAAAGGAATAGAGATCTATGAATTGTCTAATAAAGAATTCAATATCATCATATTAAATAATCTCTGCAAACTACCAAAGAACACAGCAGATCACTAAGCAAAATTTGGAAAACAATTTGTGACCAAAATGAGAAGTTCAACACACAGATAGAAAACATTCAGAAGAATCAAACAGAAATTCTGGTTCTAAAAGCACAGTTCAGCTCTGTTCAGTTCAATCCCTCAGTCATGTCTGACTCTTGGCGAGCCCATGAATTGCAGCATGCCAAGCCTCCCTGTCCATCACCAACTCCCAGAGTTTACTCAAACTCATGTCCATCGAGTCGGGATGCCATCCAGCCATCTCATCCTCTGTCATCCTCTCCACCTCCTGCCCCCAATCCCTCCCAGCATCAGGGTCTTTTCCAATAAGTCAACTTTTCGCATGAGGTGGCCAAAGTATTGGAGTTTCAGCTTCAGCATCAGTCCTTCCAATGAACACCCAAGACTGATTTCCTTTAGGATGGACTGGTTGGATCTCCTTGCAGTCCCAGGGACTCTCAAGAGTCTTCTACAACACCACAGTTTAAAAGCATCAAATTTTTGGTGCTCAGTTTTCTTAACCGTCCAACTCTCACATCCATACATGACCACTGGAAAAACCATAGCCTTGACTAGATGGACCTTTGTTTGCAAAGTAATGTCTCTGCTTTTTAATATGCTATCTAGGTTGGTCATAACTTTCCTTCCAAGGAGTAAGTGTCTTTTAATTTTATGGCTGCAGTCACCATCTGCAGTGATTTTGGAGTCCAGAAAAATAAAGTCTGACACTGTTTCCACTGTCTCCCCATCTATTTCCCATGAGGGACCAGATGCCATGATCTTAGTTTTCTGAATGTCAACCTTTCAGCACAAAGACTGCATTAAAAATTAAATAAAGTGTCTCATCAACAGAGCTGATCAAACAGAAGAAACAAACAACAAACTCAAAGATAGAGGATTTGAAATTATCTACTTAGAGTAGGAAAAGGAAAAAGAATGAAAAATGTCTACGGGATACTATAGGAAAATCAATATACACATTATGGGAGTTCCAAAGACAATGCAGTTAGAACTGGACATGGAACAACAGACTGGTTCCAAATAGGAAAAGGAGTACATCAAGGTCGTATATTATCACCCTGCTTATTTAACTTATATGCAGAGTACATCAAGAGAAACGCTGGGCTGGAAGAAGCACAAGATGGACTCAAGATTGCCCGGAGAAATATCAATAACCTCAGATATGCAGATGACACCATCCTTATGGCAGAGGGTGAAGAGGAACTAAAAAGCCTCTGGATGAAAGTGAAAGAGGAGAGTGAAAAAGTTGGCTTAAAGCTCACCATACAGAAAACTAAGATCATGGCATCTGGTCCCACCACTTCATGGCAAATAGATGGGGAAACAGTGGACACCATGTCAGATTTTATTTTTTTGGGCTCCAAAATCACTGCAGATGGTGATTTCAGCCATGAAATTGAAAGACACTTACTCCTTGGAAGGAAAGTTATGACCAACCTAGATAGCATATTAAAAAGCAGAGACATTACTTTGCAAACAAAGGTCCGTCTAGTCAAGGCTATAGTTTTTCCAGTGGTCATGTATGGATGTGAGAGTTGGACTGTGAAGAAAGCTGAGCACCGAAGAATTGATGCTTTTGAACTGTGGTGTTGGAGAAGTCTCTTGAGACTCCCTTGGACTGCAAGGAGATCCAACCAGTTCATCCTAAAGGAGACCAGTACTGGGTGTTCATTGGAAGGACTGATGCTGAGGCTGAAACTCCAATACTTCGGCCACCTCATGCGAAGAGTTGACTTACTGGAAAAGACCCTGATGCTGGGAGGGATTGGGGGCAGGAGGAGAAGGGGACGACCGAGGATGAGATGACTGGATGGCATCACCGACTCGATGGACATGAGTTTGGGTAGACTCTGGGAGCCAGTGATGGACAGGGAGGCCTGGCATGCTGCGATTCATGGGGTCGCAGAGAGTTGGACACGACTGAGTGACTTAACTGAACTGAACTGAAAGACAATACAAAGAAAAAGTGTTGAAAATTTATTTAAGGAAATTATAGCTGAAATATTCCCAAGTCTGGGAAAGTAAATGAACTTTCAGATCCATGAAGCCCAAAGGTCCCAGGATGGTAGAATCAAAGAAGTATAAATCAAGACGTGTAATAATTGAATATTCAAAATCCAAAGACAGAGACAAACTTTTGAAAATAGCAAGAAAAGAGCATCATATTCAAGGGAATCTCTATTAAGAATATCATCAGGTTTCTCAGCAGAAACCTCATAGATCAAGAGAGAATGGAATGATATATTCAAGGTACTGAAAAAACCCCAGTGGTAACCAAGGTTATTATACCTAGTTAAAATGTTCTTTAAAAAATAAGCAGAGATAAAAACTCTCCATACAAGCAAAAACTGAGAAAGTTTTTCCTCATTAAAACTGCCTTATAAGCTATGCCAAAGGGAGCTCTTAAAGTTGAAATAAAAAGATGTTAAAAATATACAAAATCATATGAAAGTATAAATCTCACTGACAATATAGATAAATATAATATGCAATATTGCAATGATACTGTAATTGTGGTGCATAAACCACTTTTAAACTTTGATATGACAGTTGAAGTCAAAAGTATTCAGAATAACTATAATAGAAACATATGCTAATTAGTACAAAATATAAAAAATTTAAATTGTGACTTAATAACATAAAATCTATGTATGTGAGTAGAAGTAAAAGTGTAGAGTTTTTGTATGTGACTGAAATTAAATTAGTTGTTCACAACAGGATGTTATAAGTATGTTTTATCTAAGCTGTGTGGTAACCACAAAGAGTACACCTAAAAAAGATACATGCAAGTAAAAGAGGACAAAACCAAAGCATGTTAATACAGAAAAATCATCAAGTCACAAGGGAAGACAGTAAGGGATAAAGAATGGAACAAAGGTACTACAAAACAGAAAATAATTAAACAAGATGACATTTATAAATAAACAAATGTGACCTAATTAAACTTAAAAACTTTTTCACAGCAAAGCAATCCATAAACAAGATGAAAAGGCAACCCTCAGAATGGGAGAAAATATTTGCAAGTGAAGCAATAAAAGGTTAATCTTCAAAATATACAAGCAGCTCATGCAGCTCAATTAAAAAAATTTAAAAAACAGGCAGAATACCTAAAGAGATGTTTCTCAAAAGAAGACACACACATGACCAACAAACACATGAAAAGATGCTCAACATCGCTCACTACTAGAGATATGCAGCTCAAAACTATAATGAGGTATCACCTCACACAGGTCAGAATGGCCATCATCAAAAAATCTAAAGACAATAAATGCTAGAGAGGGTGTGGAGAACTTGCATGGTTCGTGGCAATGTAAATTGACACAACCACTATTGAGAACAGTTTGGAGGTTCCTTAAAAACTAAAAATACAACTATCATATGACCCAGAATCCCACTACTGGGCACACACCTGAGAAAACCATAATTTAAAAAGACCCATGTCTTTTGGATGAGCATTTTTCACTTTAAAAATACACTTAGGATTCATCCACCTGTTGCATGTATCAAGTATGTTACTTTTATTGCCAACTAGAATTCCACTGTATAGATATAACTTTTAAAAAATGTGTTTGTTTTTGATAGCTGTCTTTTAGCAAAACATCTTGGCTGTTGCTCATTTGGAGTGATTATGAATAAAGCCACTCCAGACATTAAAAAATAATTAAACTTTAAAAAAGACATACGCACCACAATGTTCATAGCAGCACAATTTACAATAGCCTGGACGTGGAAGCAATCTAACTGTTCATCAACAGATGAATGGATAAAGAAGTTATGCATATATACAACAGAACACTATTCAGCCCTAAAAAGCAATGAACCTGAGTCAGTTGTAGTGAGGTGGATGAACCTTGAAACTGTTATACAGAGTGAAATAAGCCAGGAGAGAAAAACAAAGATTGTATATTAACACATATATGTGCAATCTAGAAAAATGGTACTGGTGAGCTTATTTGCAAGGCAGGACTAGAGATGCAGATGTAAAGAATGAACTTGTGGACACAGTAGGGGAAGGAGAGGGTGGGATGAACTGAGAGAGTAGCATTGACATATATACACTGCCGTGTGTAAAATAGATAGCTAGTGAGAAGCAGCTGTAGAACACAGGGAACTCAGCTTGTTTTTCTGTGATGACCTAGAGGGCTGGGATAGGGGGTGGGGTGGGAGGGAGGATCAAGAGGGAGGGGATATATGTGTACTTACACCTGATTCACATTGTATGGCAGAAACCAGCACAACATGGTAAAGCAACTATACTCCAGTAAAAAAATATCCCCCCAAACCAAAAATGAAACGATAAATTCTTACTGTTAGCATTTACTTTAAATATAAATAGATTAAACTCCCCAATAAAAGACACAGAGTGACTGAATCAATAAAACATGATTCAACTAGATATATTATATATATATGTGTGTATATATATATATATATATATATATATATATATATATATATATGATATCTACAAGAGACTCACTTTAGTTTTAAAGGCACACACAAGTTAAATGTGAGGGATGGGAAAAGATATTCCATGCAAATGGGAATCAAAAGGGAGTGTGTGTGGCTACACTTATAGCAGAAAAAATAGACATTAGATCAAAAGCTGTCATGAAGACAAAGAAAGTCATTACATAATGAAAGAGGGTCAATTCAATAAGAAGATATAACAATGATAAATATTCATGCACTCAACATCAGAGCACCTATGATATATAGAGCAAACAGAGACAGAAGAAATAGCAATAGAATGATCATGTACTTGAATACCTTGCTTTTAAGAGTGGATAGAAAATTCAGAGAGGACATCAAGAAGGAAACAGCAGACTTGAACAATACTATAGACCAATTGGACCTAACAAGCATATATTATTGGACCTTATGGACCTAACAAACAGAATATTATAACCAGCAGCAGTAAAATTCATATTTTTCTCAAATGCACACAGAATAATCTCCAGGATACATCATATGTTAGGCCATGAAACAATACTTAAGATTTAAGAAATTATATAAAATATCTTTTCCAATCACAATGGAATGAAATTAGAAGACAATAAATGAAGGAAACTGGAAAAATTTACAAATACATGGAAATTACCAACACACTTTTTTTTAAAACAACCATTGGGTCAAAGAAGAAATCATAAGGGAGTAAGAAAATATCTTGAGTAAAAGAAAAGGAAAAAAAATATAAAACACAGAAGGAAGCAAAAGCAGAACTAAGCCAACAAATACGTGAAAAGATGCTCAAAATTGCTCATTATTAGAGCAATGCAAATCAAAACTACAATGAGGTATCACCTCACAGGTCAGAATGACTGTCATCAAAAAATCTACAGACAATAAATGCTGGAGAGGGTGTGAAGAAAAGATATATCTCTTGCACTGTTGACAGGAATGCAAACTGATAAAATCAGACAAGATTGGGCGCGTTCAGGGCGGTATGGCCGTAGACAGGAATGCAAACTGATAAAATCACTATGGAAAACACTAGAGATTCCTTAAAAACTAGAAATAAAACTACCATGTTGTTGTTCAGTCACCCAGTTGAATCCACCTCTTTGTGATCTCATGGACTGCATCATGCCAGACTTCCCTGTCCCTCACCATTTCCCAAAGTTTGCCCATATTCATATCCATTGCATTGGTGATGCCAACCAACCAGCTCACCCTCTGATGCCCTCTTCTCCTTCTGCCCTCAATCTTTCCCAGGGTCAGGGACTTTTCCAATGAGTCAGCTGTTCACATTAGATGACCAAAACACTGGAGCTTCAGCTTTAGCATCAGTCCTTCCAATAAGTATTCAAGATTGATTTCCATGAAGATTGATTGGTTTGATCTCCTTGCAGTCCAAGGGACTTTCAGGAGTCTTCACTAGCACCACAGCTCAGAGGCATCAGTTATTTGGCATTCTGCCTTCTTTATGGTCCAGCTCTCATAACCATATGTGACCACTAAGAAGACCATAGCCTTAACTATACGGACTTTTGTCGGCAGAGTAATGTCTCTGCTTTTCAACACACTGTCTAGGTTTGTCATAGCTTTCCTGCCAAGAAACAATTGTCTTCTGATTTCATGGCTGCAGTCACCATCCACAGTGACTTTAGAGCCCAAGAAGAGGAAATCTGTCAGTACTTCCACCTTTCCCCCTTCTATTTGCCATGAAGTAATTGGGCTGGATGCCATGATCTTAATTTTTAAATGTTTAGTTTTAAGCCGGCTCTTTCACTCTCCTCCTTTACCCTCATCAAGAGGCTCTTTAGTTCCTCTTCACTTTCTGCCATTAGAGTGGTATCATCTGCATACCTGAGGTTGTTGATATGTCTCCTACCTATTTTGATTCCATCTTGTAACTCATCCAGCCGAGCATGTCTCATGATGTGTTCAGTGTATAGGTTAAACAAACAGGGTGACAGCAGGAAGTCCTGTCATACTCCTTTCTCAAAAGCTACCATATGACCCAGCAATCTCACTACTGGGCATATACCTGGAGAAAACCATAATTCAAAAAGACACATGTCCCCCAATGTTCCCTGCAGCACTATTTACAATATCCAGGACAGGGAAGCAACCTGGATGTCTATCAGCAGATGAATGGATAAATTGTTACATATACAATGGAATATTACTCAACCATAAAAAGGAACAAATTTGAGTCAGTTGTAGTGGAGTGGATGAACCTAGAGCCTGTTATACAGAATGAAGTAAGTTGGAAGGAGAAAAACAAATATTGCATATTAACACACATATATGGAATGTAGAAAAATGGTACTGATGAACCTAATTGCAGGGAGGAATAGAGATGCAGAAGTAGAGAACAAACTGGTGGACACAGTCAGGGAAGAAGAGGGTGGGATGAATTAAGAGAATAGCTTTGCAATATATACATAATTATGTGCAAAATAGGTAGCTAGTGGGAAGTTAACACAACAGGCTCAGCCTGGTATTTTGTGATGAACTAGAGGGGTGGGCTAGCTGGAGGTGGAGGGAGGATCAAGGAGGGAACATATGTATACTTATGATGGATTCACGTTGTTGTAAGGTAGAAACCAACACAACATTGTAAAGCAATTATCCTTCAATTAAAAAATAAATTTAAAAAAGCAGAACTAAGAAAGAATGTTACAGTGATAGACACAATAAATAATAAGAAAGTTCTCAAACTACTTAAGTTTACATCTCAAAGAACTAGAAAGCAAAGAAAAACCTAAGTCAAAAGTTAACAGAAGTAAGGAAGTGGTAAGGATTACAGCAGAAGTGAATGAAATAGAGACTAGAAAGACAATAAAAAGTTCAGTGAACCTAAGAGTGTGTTGGAAAGATAAGCAATATTGGCTAGCCCTTAGCAAGACCAGAAAAAAAGAAGGAAGAATCAATTAATACAGAAGAAGAGATTACTGGTGCACAGAAATAAAGAGATCATAAGAAACTCTTATGAATAATTATATACCATCAAGTTGGACAATCCTCAAAAAAATGAATAAATTCTGAGAAACATACATCCTATAAAGCTTGAATCAAGAAGAAATACACACACACACACACAAAAGAAGAAATACAGAACTCGAGAAGATTAATAATAACAATAATTAGTTTTAATCAGCAATTGAAAACTTTCAAACAAAGAAAATTCCAAGATTGAATGGAGTCACAGGTGAATTTTCATCAAATCACATACCAAAGAATTAATCTAATCCTTCTTAAACTCTTCCAAAAAAAAAAAATAGTATAGGGAACACATTTAAAGATGCTGGTATATCGTAAGCCAAACTAACACACCACACAAAATCTTATAGGCCAATAACCCTGATGAACAAAAATGCAAAATCTCCACAAAAATACTAGCAAATGGAATTCAACAAAATATTAAAAGGATCAAACACCATGACCAATTGGGGTTTAATCTAAAGATGCAAGGATGTTTCAGCATATGCAAATCAATAATGTGATATACCACGTTAAAACAATGAAGGATAAAAATCACACAATAATCCAATAGATGTGGAAAAATCATATGACAAAAAACCAATATGCTTTCATGATTAAAAACTCTCAAATTAAGAATTAAAGGAAGTTATTTTAACACAATAAAGGCGATATATAAAGTCCACAGCTAACATCAAACTCAATGGTGAATGATTAAAAGCTTTTCCTCTAACATTAGGAACAAGGCAAGTGTGTCTGTTTGCTGTTTCTATTCAATTTGGGACTGGAAGTTCTAGCAACAGCAATCAGACAAGCCAAAGAAATAAAAGGCATCCAAATTGGAAAGGAAAAAGTAAAATTATTTTTATTGCAAACGACATGATCTTGTATGTAGAGAAATCTAAAGATTCCACAGAAAAATCCTTTTAAGACTAATAAGTGATTTCAACAAAATTGCAGAACACAAAATCAACATATGAAAATCTTTTGCACTTCTATACACTAACAATGAACTATCCGAAAAGGGAAACAAGAAAACAATCCCACTTACATTACAGTAAAAAAGAATAAAATACCTAGGAATAATCTTAACTAAGGATTGAAAGATCTGTGCACCAGAAACTATGAACACTGATGATAGAAATTTGCAAGCACACAAATATAAAGAAAGACATTACATGTTCATGAATCTGAAGAATTAATATTGTTGAAATGTTCACAGTACCAAAGCAACATAGAATCTATCCAAACTGTGTGAATATAATTAGGGAGTTTTTACAAAAAGACAAAAAAAAATCTTAAAGTTCATATGGAACCACAAAAGATCCCAAAGAGCAGAAGCAACTTAGAGCATGAGGTACTGAACTGGGGGCATCACATTTCCTTATTTCAAAGTATATCACAGTGCTTTTAAAGCAGTACGGTACAGACATAAAAACAGAGATATAAACCAATGAAACAGAATAAAAATCCCATAAATAAAGCCATGCATATATGGCCAACTGATCTTTGACAAGGAAACCAGGAAAACACAATGGGGAAAGGGAAGTCTTCTCAGTAAATAGTGCTGGGGAAACAGGATATCCACATGAAAAAGCATGAAATTAAACCCTTACACCATACACAAAATAAACTAAAAATGGATTAATGACCTAAAAGTAATACTGGAGATTGTAAAACTCTTAGAAGAAAGCAAAGGGAAAAATCTTCCGGACACTGGCCTTGACAATAATTGCTTGAATATGAAAACATTTTGTTAGGCAATAAAGCAAAAATAGCAAATGGGATTATATTAAGCTGAAAAGGGTTTGCACAGCATGGGAAACATCAACAGAGTGAAAAGGAAGCCTAAAAAATGGAAGAAAATAGCTGCAAACTATAAATCTGATAAATGGTTAGTATCCAAATTTTATAAGGGAACTCAACACATAATTTTATTTTTACTTTACATAATTTTATTTTACTCAATACTCAATTTTATAAGGGAACTCATACAACTCAATAGGGAAAAACCTAAATAATCTAGTTAAAAATGGGGAAATGAATTGAATAGACATTTGTCAACAGAAGATATAAAAATGGCCAACAGGTATATGAAAAATCACTCAACTTTATTAATCACCAGGAAAGTGAAAATCAAAACCACAATGTGTGCAAGAATCCTGAAACAGGGTGTCATTTCCTCATCCAGGGTATATTCCTGAAACAGGCATCTCCTGTGTTTCCTTCATTGCAGGCAGATTCTTTGCTGCTGAACCACAGGGGAAGCCTAAAACCACAGTGAGTATACAAGTTGTAAAGGTTACTAACAAAAAGAAAAAAAAGATGTGCTGATGATGAGGTAGAGAAGAAGGGATACTCATACACTCTTGGTGGGATTGTAAATTGGTGCAGCCATTTTGGAAAATAGTATAGAGATTCTCAAAAATTAAAAATATAACTGGCTGTTGTTCAGTCAATCAGTTGTGTCTGACTCTTTGTGACCCCATGGATTGCAGCACGCCAGGCTTCCCTGTCCATCACCAACTCCCCAAGCTTGCTCAAACTCATGTCCATCAAGTCAGTAATGCCATCCAACTGTCTCATCCTTGGCTGTCCCCTTCTCCTTCTGCCTTCAATCTTTCCCGGCATCAGGGTCTTTTTCAATGAATCAGTTCTTCGCATCAGGTCCCAAAGTACTGGAGTTTCAGCTTCGGCATCAGTCCTTCCAGTGAATTTTCAGCACTGATTCCCTTTAGGATTGACTGGCTTGATCACCTTGCAGTCTAAGGGACTCTCAAGAGTCTTCTCCAACACCATAGTTCAAAAGCATCAATTCTTCAATGCTCAGCCTTCTTTATGGACCGACCCGCCATGCCTGACTACTATTCCATGCCCGACATCCATACCTGACTACTGGAAAAACCGTAACTTTGACGATGACTTATAACTACTCTATGATTCAGGAATTATACTTTGGGTATATATTTAAAGGAAATGAAATCAGGATTTCAAAAATATATCTGCACTTTCATGTTCACTGAAACATTTTTACAATATACAAGACGTGGAAGCATCCTAAATATCTGTTGCCAGGTGAGATGATAAACACGGTGAAAGTGAAAGTGAAGTCGCTCAGTCGTGTCTGACTCTTTGCGACTCCATGGACTGTAGCCTACCAGGCTCCTCTGTCCATGGGATTTTCCAGGCAAGAATACTGGAGTGGGTTGCCATGTCCTTCTCCAAGAGATCTTTCTAACCCAGGGATTGAACCTGGGTCTCCTGCATTGTAGGCAGACGCTTTGCCTTCTGAGCCACATACAAAGGAATATTGTTGTTGGTCAGTCACCTAGTCATGTCCAACTCTTTGCAACCCCTGGATTTACAGCATGCCAGGCTTCCAACTGTGGTGTTGGAGAAGACTCTTGAGAGTCCCTTGGGCTGCAAGGAGATCCAACCAGTCCATCCTAAAGGAGATTAGTCCTGGCTGTTCATTGGAAGGACTGATGCTGAAACTGAAACTCCAATACTTTGGCCATCGCAGTGAAGGTGAAGTCAGTGAAGAGTTGACTCATTGGAAAAGATCCTGATGCTGGGAGGGATTGGGGACAGGAGGAGAAGGGGACGGCAGAGGATGAGATGGCTGGATGGCAACACCGACTCGATGAACATAAGTTTGAGTAAACTCCAGGAGTTGGTGACGGACAGGGAGGCCTGGCGTGTTGCGATTCATGGGGTCACAAAGAGTCGAACAAAACTAAGCGACTCAACTGAACTGAACTGAAGGCTTCCCTGTCCTTCACTGTCTCCTGGAGTTTGCTCAAACTCATGTTCATTGAGTTGGTGATGACATCCAACAATCTCATCCTCTCTCTCTCCCTTCTCTTCCTGCCCTCAATCTTCCCCAGCATCAGGTCATTTCCAAAGAACTGGTTCTTTGCATCAGATGGCCAAAGTTTTAGAGCTTCAGCTTCAGCATCAGTCCTTCCAATGGCTATTCGGTGTTGATTTCCTTTAGGATTGACGATCTCCTCACTGTCCAAGGGACTTTCAAGACTTTTCTCCAGTAACATTATTGGAAAGCATCAGTTCTTTGATGTTCAGCATTCTTTATGGTCCAACTCTCACATCTGTACACAACTACTGTAAAAACAATGGCTTTGAATAGATAGATGTTGGTTTACAAAGTGATGTCTCTGCTTTTCAATATGCTGTCTAGGTTTGTCATAGTTTTTCTTCAAGGAGCAAGCATCTTTTAATTTCAGGGCTGCAGTCATTGTCTGCAGTGATTTTGGGACCCTCTAAAATAGAGTCTCTCACTATTTCCACTTTTCCCCCATCCACTTGCGATGAAGGGATGGAACCAGATGCCATGAGCTTAGTTTTTTGAATATTGAGTTTTAAGCCAGCTTTTTCACTCTCCTTTTTCACTTTCATCTAGAAGAATATTATTCAAACTTACAGAGGAAGGAAATTTTGCCTTTTGTGACAAACATAGATGAAGCAGTAAGACATTACTCTAAGTAAAGTAAGCCAGAGAGAAAAGAACAAATAAATACTGCATGAAACCACTTATATGATGAGCCTAATATTATCAGTGTTATAGAAGTGAAGAGTGGAATTGTTCTTGCACAGATCTGGGAAGAAGTTGAAATGAGTAGGTATTGGTTAAAAGGTACAAAGGTTCAGTTACACAAGATGAATAAATCCTAGAGACCTACTGTATGGAATAGTGCCTAAAGTTAGCAATACTACATAATATATGTAAAGTAATTATAATATATAACACTGTAGACTACACTTAAATTGTGAGCAGTTACACAAGCAACAAGAGCAACAGTCAAATAAAGGCAGGAGGAAGCATTTGGAGAGGATGAATCTGATGTTTTGGCATAAGTTATGGTGACGGTTTCACTAGTATATGTGCATGCTCAGTTTCTTCAGTCATGTCTAACTCTTCATAACTCTTTAGACCACAACCCGCCAGGCTCCTCTGTCCATGGGATTCTCCACGTAAGAATACTGAAGTGGGTTACCATGCCCTCCTCCAGGGGATCTTCCTAACCCAGGGATAGAACCCATGTCTTCTGTGACTCTTGTACTGCAGGTGGATTTCTTTTTACTGCTGAGTCTCTGGGAAAGTCCGTACACACACACACACACACACACACACACACACACACACACATGAAAATTACCCATAGTTCTTTTGAAAAATAATACTATATAGTTAATATAAACTCTTTTATAATTTAAGAGCCCATCTGATATATCTGTGTATTTTGGCAAATGCAAATATTCGAGGACTTCTTAATTTTTTTTTTAATAAAAAATTTGTTTGTTGCTATCAAGCTGTTGTTGTTGTGTCATTGTTAACTACAAGGTTGAATCTAGTTTATTTGTCACAGATCACAGTAAAAGGCATACTTAAAAAAAAAAAAAAACTTCTCATCAAAAAAAAGTGAAAAAGACAGGGAGAACAGATCAGATGGATGCAAGAGGAGATGAATTTGATGATTTGAAGATGAATGAATGGGAGACACCAGTCAAGGAAATCAGGTATCCACTTGAAGGTGGGAAAGGCAAGAAACGGATTCTCCCTTGAGTCACCAGGTAGGAGTACAGGTCTGCCAACACCTTGACTTTTCCCTATGAGACCCAAGTCTGACTTATGACCTAAAAAATGATAAGGTAATCAATTTGAGAGGTTTTAAGGCCATAGGATGGGGAGACAGTGGAAACAGTGTCAGACTTAATTTTTTTGGGCTCTGAAATCACTGCAGATGGTGATTGCAGCCATGAAATTAAAAGATGCTTATTCCTTGGAAGGAAAGTTCTGACCAACCTAGATAGCATATTTAAAAGCAGAGACATTACTTTGCCAACAAAGGTCTGTCTTGTCAAAGCTATGGTTTTTCCAGTGGTCATGTATGTATGTGAGATTTGGACTGTGAAGAAAGTTGAGGGCCGAAAAATTGATGCTTTTGAACTATGGTGTTGGAGAAGACTCTTGAGTGCCCCTTGGACTGCAAGCAGATCCAATCAGTCCATCTTAAAGGAGATAAGTCCTGGGAGTTCATTGGAAGGACTGATGCTGAAACTGAAACTCCAATACTTTGGCCACCTCATGCGAAGAGTTGACTCATTGGAAAAGACCCTGATGCTGGGAGGGATTGGGGGTAGGAGGATAAGGGGACGATAGAGGATGAGATGGCTGGATGGCATCACCGACTCGATGGGCATGAGTTTGAGTAAACTCTGGGTGTTGGTGATGGACAGGGAGGCCTGGCATGCTGCAATTCATGGGGTCACAAAGAGTTGGACACGACTGAGCAACTGAACTGAACTGAAGGCTATAAGTTTTTCTTGTAATTTGTTACAGTAGTAACAGAAAACAAGTAGAGAAATTAAGCAATTCAGTTTTAGAAAGAAAAATTAATGTTACCGTATAAATTCCCATTTTCCTCCTTCAAAATACTGAAGTGATTTCTCCCTTTGGTGACTCTCAAGTCTGCTCTCCTTTTCTGGCTAACATGCACACCTTATTACTGGGTTAGAAGACAGAGTCTGAAGGTTGGGTCTAAATAAAATCTTACAAAATGGGAGTCTATGTGACCCTCCTAGGACAAAAGAAGGAGGGAAGCCATGGAGTAAGGTGAGGAGGTGTCACTTACCATAGACCGTGAGGAGGAAAACCTGGGTAAGTTCTAATCCTCCAGTAAAGCTGGCTCGAGCCCGGTACTGTCCACTGTCCTCGCAGGTCAGGTTCTCAATCTTCAGGGACAAGATGTTGGGCACATGGACCCTGTGCTGGTACTTGTCCTGGAGGTTGGCCCAGGTTGGGGTGTCTGTCCCACGATGGACTCGCAGCAGGACTCTGTAGTTTGACTCAGGGCCAAAGCCCCATGAGACCTCCTCTGGTTCAGCTTCTTGCTTCTTGATCACATGAAACAACACAGAACCTCCTCGGATCCCCTGCAGGGGAACATGGGCTCCAGAATCCTGAATTTCAGAGCCACGTGCACTAGGACTCTTGGCCCCAGTGCTGCAGATGCCTAAAGGATTGGAAATTGGAAATATATATTTTTCATCAATAATAAAGGAAAGAACCCGCACAAACCTCTTTGTAAAGAAAGCCATCCAGGATAATTCCATAATTCTAGTAAAACAGTCAAGTACAATTAATTGAAATAACTTTTGTACAGATGTCTTTTTTTCTGTTTTACATATAGGGTTATTGTTACCATCTTTCTAAATTCCATATGTATGCATTAGTATACTGTATTGGTCTTTATCTTTCTGTCTTACTTCACTCTGTACAATGGGCTCCAGTTTCATCCATCTCATTAGAACTGATTCAAATGAATTCTTTTTAATGGCTGAGTAATATTCCATGGTGTATATGTACCACAGCTTCTTTATCCATTCGTCTGCTGATGGGCATCTAGGTTGCTTCCATGTCCTGGCTATTATAAACAGTGCTGCGATTAACATTGGGATGCACGTGCCTCTTTCAGATCTGGTTTCCTCAGTGTGTATGCCCTGGAGTGGGATTGCTGGGTTATATGGCAGTTCTATTTCCAGTTTTTTAAGGAATCTCCACACTGTTCTCCATAGTGGCTGTACTAGTTTGCATTCCCACCAACAGTGTAAGAGGGTTACCTTTTCTCCACACCCTCTCCAGCATTTTTTTAGACTCTGTGGGAGAAGGCGAGGGTGGGATGTTCAGAGAGAACAGCATTGAAACAACTATACTATCAAGGGAGAAACAGATCACCAGCTCAGGTTGGATGCATGAGACAAGTACTCAGGGCTGGTGCACTGGGGAGACCCACAGGGATGGGATGGAGAGGGAGGTGGGAGGGGGGATCGGGATGGGGAACACAAGTAAATCCATGGCTGATTCATATCAATGTATGGCAAAAACCTCTACACTATTGTAAAGTAATTAGCCTCCAACTAATTAAAATAAATGAAAAAAATAAAGTCAAATACCACTTAAAAAAAAAAAAAGAAATAGCTTTTGGAATCAAGTCCTCTTTCTAATGAAGTTTAACATTGAATAAGTTACATAAATTTGCTAACCTGACATTTCCTTGCCGACCTCATAAGGTCAGTATAAGTTAAATGACATCACAAGTGAAAAGCACCCAGCACATTTTCAGGCACAAATTAGGTGCATAACTGTAGAAGGCGCTTCTAAAATATCTCCTTACATCCCTGCCTCCTTGTGTTCGCACATTTGCTTAACCCATTTCCCTGGAGTGTGGACTGCACCTAGTGACTTGCTCTCAGGAATGGACCACAGCAGACACGGTGGATGTCACTCAGTGGTTTTAGAGTACACAGGACTGTGACTTCCCTCTTGCTTACACTCTCACACCCTCTCTCTCTTTCACTCTCTCCCTTGCTTGCCCTGAGGAATCCAGCTGCCATGCTGTCAGTTGCCCTACTGGGGAGACCCATGTAACAAGGAACCGAGGGAGCCTCTGGTCAACATCCAGGGAGGAGCTGAGGCCCTCAGTCCAACAGGAGCTTCCTGCTAGCAGATCTTTCCCAGATGACCCTGAGCGGATGCAGCCTCAGTCAAGACCTTGATTTCAGTTTGAGAGACCCTGAGCCACAGGACCCAGCTGACCCACCCCTGGGCCCTGACCTAGAGAAAATGTAACACTCTGCCTGATGGTGTTTAAGGCATTAAGTTTTGGGGTGACAGGTTACACAACAGTAAATACCTAATACAAATATGAATGCTGGTCTCCTTTTTGCTTCTAAGCAGTGTGGTAGTCAGGATACGCTAGGTTGTGCTGTGTAACAAGCAGTTAATACCTCAAGGTCTCAGAACAAGAGGAGTTTATATCCCCCACCACAATCCCCATAAGGGAGCAAGAGAGGGATCCCATCACACGGAGTGGAGGCTCCACCACCTCCATGGAGCCCACAGGGTCCTCACAGGCTCCCAGCTCCACAGCAGGGAGGGGAAACAGGAGAATCACACTTCTGCCCAGAAGTAGCGTGCTCTCGGCTCTTGCTTTCTGGCCAGTACTGGTCACAAGGCCCTGGCTAACTACCAGGGACTAGAATATGAGAGTGAGGAAGTGATCATTTAGTGAGCTTTGTTGCCCCTGCCCCCGAGTCAGCACTTCCCTAACCAGTCCCCAAGAGGTTGCAGTGGGCCTTCCTCGATCACTTTCCTGCAGAGCTGAGACCAGTGGGCACATTCCCCTCAGGGCCACCCCATCCTCAGCCCACCCTCCCTCGTCAGACACAGGCCCCAGGAACCAGCTACCCTTTGTCCTTTTTTGGGACAATTTAGGACAGAACAGAACCAGAGAAAGTAATGCAGAACACTCTTACCTTGAAGGGAACATACTTTACTTTTTCTAGTAGGTCAGGATATGGGTTGGTCTCTGCCTGCCAAGGGGAAAATTTCCCTCTCCAAATGAGTAAGTTCTCCTCATGTCAAGCCTGCCTTCCTCTATTGTACTTATACCCATTCCTGGCTCTCACTAGAGGCAGAGAATGGCTCAGGCCAGTATTCATATATATGTGCATTTCAGATATTTCTTTGTATTTATTTAATCACTTATTCACTGAATTAGGCATCTCCTTGGGGTCAGGCCTCTATCCCAGTCCCTTCAGCTCCCCTCACAGGACTGGAGCCTTACATTAGACCTAATATTGCTTTATTACATTTCCAGAGCATGGTTTGCAAATAAAGTTTCCATAGACTGTGAAAGACAATGTCTTTCAGGAGGTGGTCTAAATGCCCCTCTCAGGAGCAGAGGCAGAGAAAACAGAGGCCAGCCTGGATTCCCCAGGGGATGCATGAAGAAGAGCATCCCTCATTCCATGCAGAGCTGAGAAGTGACCACAGTAATGGTCGATCCCTTTGCAGGTACCCTGAACAGGCTCACTGCTGTCAGTCCCTGTCATGACACAGGACTAGGATACATGGGATGAGGAGACAGAGCAGAGCCTTGACGTACACATAGGAGAGTCCTCTCTGGGGACAGAAAGTCAAGCTGGAAAAGTCCTTAGGGAGGCAACTGCCCAGGCCCCTCCTGTCACAGAGGAGGAGGCACCCTAGGGGGTGACCCTGTCCTGGGTCACACAGGGCAGAGCCACTCCTGGCTCCAGGGCTCCCCTCTCCCAGCCCAGTGCTTCTCCCCTGCAGGCGCTCCCACCAACTCCCCACCATGTCCCTGTCCTTCCCAGGGGCTTCTCTCCCAGCACTGCTGTCTTATCACCAGGATCTGAGCAGCTCTTGGAGACTCATCCTCCAACTTTCTCTCCTGGGAAAGGGGAAGCGAATAATTACAGGAGTTTAGCAGATCTCACACGCTAGTAAAGTAATGCTCAAAATTCTCCAAGCCAGGCTTCAGCAATACATGAAACATGAACTTCCAGATGTTCAAGCTGGTTTTAGAAAAGGCAGAGGAACAAGAGATCAAATTGCCAACATCCGCTGGATCATTGAAAAAGCAAGAGAGTTCCAGAAAAACATCTATTTCTGCTTTATTGACTATGCCAAAGTCTTTGACTGTGTGGTTCACAATAAACTGTGGAAAATTCTGAAAGAGATGGGAATACCAGGCAACCTGACCTGCCTTTTGAGAAACCTGTATGCAGGTCAGGAAGCAACAGTTAGAACTGGACATGGAACAATAGACTGGTTCCAAATAGGAAAAGGAGTACGTCAAGGCTGTATATTGTCACCCTGCTTACTTAACTTATATGCAGAGTACATCATGAGCAACACTGGGCTGGAAGATGCACAAGCTGGAATCAAGATTACTGGGAGAAATATCAATAACCTCAGATTTGCAGATGGCACCACCCTTATGGCAGAAGGTGAAGAGGAACTAAAAAGCCTCTGGATGAAACTGAAAAAGGAGAGTGAAAAAGTTGGCTTAAAGCTCACCATTCAGAAAACTAAGATCATGGCATCTAGTCCCACCACTTCATGGCAAATAGATGGGGAAACAGTGGACACCATGTCAGATTTTATTTTTTTGGGCTCCAAAATCACTGCAGATGGTGATTGCAGCCATGAAATTTAAAGATGCTTGCTCCTTGGAAGGAAAGTTATGACCAACCTAGATAGCATATTAAAAAGCAGAGACATTGCTTTGCTAACAAAGGTTCATCTAGTCAAGGCTAGGGTTTTTCCAATGGTCATGTATGGATGTGAGAGTTGGACTGTGAAGAAAGCTGAACACCAAAGAATTGATGCTTTTGAACTGTGGTCTTGGAGAAGACTCTTGAAAGTCCCTTGGACTGCAAGGAGATCCAACCAGTCCATCCTAAAGGAGACCAGTCCTGGGTGTTCAATGGAAGGACTGACCCTGAGGCTGAAGCTCCAATACTTTGGTCACCTCATGCAAAGAGTTGACTCATTTGAAAAGACCCTGATGCTGGGAAGGATTGCGGGGCAGGAGGAGAAGGGGACGACAGAGGATGAGATGACTGGATGGCATCACCGACTCTAAGCACACGAGTTTGTGTGAACTCTGGGAGTTGGTGATAGACAGGGAGGCCTGGAGTGCTGTGATCCAGGGGGTTGCCAAGAGTTTCACACAACTGAGTGATTGAAGTGAACTGAACTGAGCAGGGCAGTGGGTAGCTTTTCAGGTGGCACTAGTCATAAAGAATATGTCGTTCAGTGCAGGAGACATAAAAGATGCAGGTTTGACCCCAGGATCAGGAAGATTCCCTGGAGGAGGGCATGGCAACCCACTCTGGTATTCTTGCCTGGAGAATCTCATGGACAAGGGAGCCTGGTGGGCTACAGTCCTTGGAGTTGTGGAGTCAGACATGACTGAAGCAACTTAGCATGCACACACAGCAGAGCAGGGACTTCTGGCAAGTGGAGAGTTAAATGGCAGAACTACCAGGCCCTACACTTTCTGGAAATGAGGGAACCAGGGAGAGAGGAGGCTCAGCCCTCAGACTGCAGGGAGGATGGACTCAGAAGCTGGTGGTGAGCACCAGCTGTGAGGAAGATGAACGAAGACATAAAAAAAGTAGGCAGACAGTAAGATCATTGTGAACTATAAAAGGTCTAATTCTGAAGAAGAAAATTAAGCCAGAAAGGCTGTGGTTCTAAACAAGAGAGTGAAGTTTATTTAAATGATATAAAATTTAAAAATCAACATAAAATTTTGTTCATGTTTCTGACCCTTCATTAGTCATCACACAAGGAAATCAATAACCGTTTTCTCTCAACTCATAATCAAACCCACCTGTACCTTTGCACTGTCTCCTCCATCTCCATGACTCTCTCTAGATGTCAGTGATGGTAGGGACACTTTCTTCTTTGTGTTCTGCCGGTAGATACAGGGACACTCTGAGGGCATGAAGGAAGGGCATTGCTCTGGTGAGTGCATCTTCCCAGGACCTACCAGTAGCTTCTGTGTCTCTGGGAAATTCCAGTGGAAACTGAACTCACCTTCAAGCTTCCTTTCCCACTACTTCTGAACTCATGTCCAGAAAAGGGTTAAAGATGTTAAGAATGATAAAAGAAAAAAATACTTCACCCACACTCCTCGCCACCCACCCCTCCAAATGTGTAGAGCAATTTAATGTTCCTTCCAATGACACCTCTTCCATTTCACCCAGGGTGCCCAACCTCCACTGGGAAGTGTCCATCTCATTCAGTACCATGGAGGTTCGTGCTAAGTGGGTAACAAATTCCACTCCTTCCCAGATCCTGGGGCACCCTGAGAAAGTAATTTTCCTTCTCTGTGTATAGATCGTCTCATCTCTAACTTGAGGAATTCAAACCATTTCTCTTTCTTTTTTTTCTACTTTTATCTCACTTTGTCTACATCTCTTTATTTTTTATTTGTGAATTTCTAGCCCCAGACTTTGGATAAGACTATAATCTTGAACATATATTTGCAATATGGCAGGGGAAACAGTGGAAACAAGTGGCTGACTTAATTTTTCTGGGCTCCAAAATCACTGCAGATGGTGATTGCAGCCATGAAATTAAAAGATGCTTACTCCTTGGAAGGAAAGTTATGACCAACCTAGACAGCATATTAGAAAGCAGAGACATAACTTTGTCAACAGAGGTCCATCTAGTCAAGGCTATAGTTTTTCTAGTGGTCATGTATGGAGGTGAGAGTTGGACTATAAAGAAAGCTGAGTGCTGAAGAATTGATGCTTTTGAACTGTGGTCTTGGAGAAGACTCTTGAGAGTCCCTTGGACTGCAAGGAGATCCAACCAGTCCATCCTAAAGGAGATCAGTACTGGATGTGCATTGGGAGGACTGATGCTGAAGCTGAAACTCCAATACTTTGGCCACCTTATGTGAAGAGCTGAGTCATTTGAAAAACCCTTATGCTGGGAGGGATTGGGGTCAGGAGGAGAAGAGGATGGCAGAGGATGAGATGGTTGGATGGCATCACCGACTCAATGGACATGGGTTTGGGTGGACTCCAGGAGTTGGTGATGGACAGGGAAGCCTTGTGTGCTGTGGTTCATGGGGTCGCAAAGAATCAGACACGACTGAGTGACTGAACTGAACTGAACACTGGAAAAGTGAAGAAAATCTACATTTTACTGTAGGCAGAAGCAATCTAGTTAAATGGATATAATCCTTATTTCAATGCCCTTTATTAATATAAGTTGGCCCGTTTTTACCAATACTCTCTAATTTTAATTTTATCCAGAATTCACAATCCACTATATTTTCTTCTTTTCTTCATTCATTTGTATTTAATTTTTATATGTACAAATGTCTAATCTTTCATAAATTTATAGATGTATTCACACTCTTTCTGTGTATTTTCCAAATTTATTTATTTTTTATCAAAAAATAATTGCTTGGTATGCAACCTTCTTTAGGACGATCTCTTTTTCTTTCAGTTCCTCTTTTTTGCTCAACTCCTTATTCTCTCCACTTTTTCTTCTCCTACCTCCAAACTTTTCCCCTATTTTAATCCTCTGTTAGTCATCTGTTACATTTTTCACAGAATTTTCTCCTATTCTCATAAATACATGGGTGTATAGATGATTTAAAATATCAAATATTACTGCTTTATTTACAAGATTAGAATTTTATTATATACAGTTTTCTGTATCTTACTGATGGAAATCCATGTATCTGACACTGTCAAAAATTAGATATACCTCCCAGACATTTGGTAGACTGTTTTTTTATTTTTAAGAATTAATAATATTCCACTCTACAGAAACTTCCCATCTTGTTCAATGATTACCAAATTAATGTAAAGATCAATTGTTTCTAGGATTTTGCCCTAAAACAGTGCTTCATATTATAGAGGGCAACCTCCCAGAGAACTTGTTTTACTGGGAGGTAATTTTTCAGCTTGTGAAAATGAAAACTAACACTGAGGTAGAATGCAAAATTTATAAACTCTTTTGAGATAAACTGGAGGCAGCGAGGACCCTCTCCTTTGTGAAGATCTGCTAGGATCTGCACCCCAAACCCTGGTGGAGAGTGTGTGTTCACTATCTTTTCTAGTAGAGAAGCCCAAGAAGCCTCACTAGAGTTGCTTCCTCTGGCCCAGACGTGGGACTCTAGTTGGTCTCCTCCATCACGATGTGTTGTATAAGCTTCCAGGGCCCCTCTGAGTCTAGAGCAGGAGAACCTCAATCTCTTGCCCTCTGCCCTAAGGAGCCATGTTCTTTTTCTCCCTACCTCTCCCCAGGACCCTGGGCAGGCTCTCTTGGCTTCCCTGTTACTGCAGCAGAAGCAACCTTACCTCCCTGGAAATGGTTCTCTTAATGCAGACAAGGCTGTCTGAGCTCAGGTGTCTCAGACTTGCCTCATAATCAAAAGGCCATATTATTCTTTCCTTGCACTCTGGGGCTCTAAACAAAGTACACTGCATTTGAAAACGTATAACAGAGTTGTTTTCCCTTTTTGTTCAATGAAGATGTTAAAACCTAGAGAGCACTCCAAGTTGTAGGGTCCTGCTTTGCTGGTTTTATCCAATATCCCTCCCTCCCCAGGAGCCCAGGCCACTCACTGAGAAGGAGACTGATGAATCCCGGGAGCCAGGAGGTCCAGCAGAGGTGGGGGTCTTCTGAGCAGGGCCTCATTGCAGGTTGTGTGCCAACCAGTTCAGCTGTAGAGGAAATATTGACGAAGGTAGCTGCAAGAGAAGAGAAAAGCTTGGGCCCCAGCTTCCCACCCTCAGGGTGGAGCTAACAAATTTGTTTCTAGTTGACCACTGGCCAGCATGTTAGTTCTCTGTCAGTCTGTTTCTCTTGCATTGGCAGGCGGATTCTTTACCACTAGCCCCACCTGGGAAGCCTGAGCTCTGTAGAGAAACTCCTTTAATCTTATCCCCAGCATATACAGTACACACTCAATAAGTAATTTTAAAATGAATGTATAACTAATCTCACTCTGTGATGTGCCTGGCATACTGTTGAACAGACTCCACTCAGTGAAGTCACAGACAGCTTGGAGTTCTCACATACTTTTCCGTGATTCCCTGGGGTAACAGCTCTGCCTCAGGCAGCTCAGCTCAGCAGTGCCAAACTATGGTCAAGCAAAGAAGTCATGCTCCTCAAAAAGGCTAGGCTAAGCCTCATCTTGGGCTTCCCAGGTGCTCAGTGGTAAAGAATCCGCCAACCAACACAGAGATGTAAGAGATGCAAGTTCAATTCTCAGGTTGGGAAGATCCCCTGGAGAAGCAAATGGCAGGCCACTCAGTATTCTTGCCTGGAAAATTCCACGGAGAGAGGAGGCTGGTGGGTTACAGTCCATGGGGTTGCAAAAGAGTTAGACACAATTTAGAGACTAAACAACAACAAAGCCCCGTCTTGGCTTGGTGGCTGCTCTGTCTCTTTTCCATTTAGTGAGTCAAATTTTCTTTCTAATTTTTCAGAAACTTCAACTCTCAGTTTCCTATGTAAGAAGCTGTGGCAAGGAACAAAATTCTTTGCGGGAAGTGTGAACATCCCACATCCCAACAAAAATATTGGCATTTACCTGTTGCTTGCATCTGTATGGCCTTCCCAGCTGTCACCAGGGCTCCCTATATACACAGGCAAAGCCAGACCCCCCCATAGAAATTGTGCCACAGCCAAGCATTTCCCTTTAGTCTCCACCTTTAGGTGCATTCTTGCTCTCACAGAGGGGAAGAGATAGACATCTACATACTCCTCCTGACCACAGCCTCAGCTGCTTCCAAATCCACACAACTGACTGAGGGTCAGGCCCTGGCTTCTTCTCCCCATGCTGGATACCCCACATTATCCGAGACTCTCACCTCTCATATTCTGGAGGAGCAGCACCATCCTCCTAATGTACCTCCTTCTCCTTCCCATTGAAACTTCTCTCTTAGCTGCTTAGGCAGAAAGCCTCAAAGCTGGGTCCACAGGACTGGCCCCATGACTATGCACTTAAGGTAGTCAGGTACTTCATATGAAATCTTATGGATGTAAAATCCTCCTCCAAGAGGGATTTTTTTTTTAACCTGTAAAAGGTCACAGAGCTAAACAATGGGCAAGACCTGGACTCTTGACAGCAAGCTGATGACACATCCCCCCCAATCACAGCCCCTTTCTCTGCCCATCTTAGTGGCTTCAAGGATGTCTTCTGAAGCCTAGTCTGTGCTCCTTCCAAAATCTTTTCTGCAATATCCCAGACAAGAGAGTATTCAAACTAGTTTTATTTTCTCCCTACTCCACCTATTATCAGATGAATCAGCATAAATGTGGTTTGTGCATCCTGTGATCAGAAACTATTTGTATTGAATTAAAATACTGGCTGCTCATTCACTGGTTGCCTTTAGGACATTGGAGAGCAAGTCACAATCCCCTCCTCCAATTGGTCCTCAAAACTGTCATGAGAGAAATCCTAATGTGAGAACATTTTAGTTATGAAAACCATGTGGGTGATGGGCAGTGGGAAGGAGGACCCTGGAGAGGGGAAACCAGTAATGTCAATGGAAACCGGGGACACTGGGAGAAGGTCAGGCAACAGTTAATCCATGCTGGTAAAATGTCAGGGACTTTAAAAATATCCAGAGGTCTTATCTCATTTTTGGCATCCCAGACTTCCTGTGCTAAGGCATAGCACATACACATGCACATATTGCCTTACCAAACCTTTGGTAAGAATTTATTGCATGGAACTACCTGGTACTGGTAATGTTTTGGGGAATTAAAGGAAGGCATGCTTGAATCTGTTGCAGCCATTTATATACATGTGTATGTATGGGATATAGGATAAGAAAGAAATGTAGAGCTGAATGAGATGGGGAGCCCAGGAAAACCAGTCAGAGAAATGACAATGAGAGTCAAAATTTCTAGGAAATGACAGAAATTATAGGAAGGCTCTGGACTTCTAGAAAACATGAGTGATGATGTCTATCTTATTTGAATTGCACAGGACAGGACACCCCACTTAAAGACTGAATTACATGAAGAATTTGTGGTTGTTCAGTCACTAAGTCATATCCAACTCTTTGTGACCCCATGGACAGCAGCACACCAGGCTTCCTTGACCTTCAGTATCTCCTAGAGTTTGCTCAAACTCACGTCCTCCTCTTCTTTGAGTCAGTGATTCCATCTAACCATCTCGTCCTCTGTTGTCCGCTTCTCTTCCTTCGCTCAATCTTTCCCAGCATCAGGGTCTTTTCTAATGAGTCAGTTCTTCACATCAGGTGGCCAAAATTTTGATTCAATACCTGCACTCTACCAGAAGATCTATACATATCTTTTCAGTTAATCGACATTATTTGCTGAATCAAATCCTCAAAGAAACTCTATTATCTAATCATCACATACACGCTGTAGAAGAGTGTCCAGAGTGTCCAAAGAGATTAAATAACTTGTCCAAAGTTATATTTTAAGTAAACAACAAGGTGTTCATGCACTGTTGACATCAGTTGAGCCATGGACTTGACCAGGAGGGAGAGAAGACAGTAGATTTTGAGAAACTCAGCTTTTAACCGAGAGAGAAAGGACCTCAGTATAGAAAGGATGGTTGCTTCCTGATGTAGAAGGAAACTTCAGCCCCAGGAGTGAGAAGGGCTAGATGCTTAGATAAAAGATGTTGGTAGAGACGATCTGAGTTATGATCTTCTCCCTGACCATTCTGGCTGGCCTGAGAGAGATAAGTCACCACTCCAGCATGTCACATTTGCAGCAGAGCACCAGGGCATTTCATAGCTGGGCTGGGGAGGGGAACAGATGGCAGCAGTTGCAGGGTGACAACTTACCTCCATTGTCCATTTTCTCCTCCTTACCTCCTGCTCTATAATCAGGTATCTATTTGGTGTTAAAAGTTATCAGATAAAAGCAATGAAAATATTTAGCAAAGCAGAAACAGACTCACAGACACAGAAAACAATTGATTACCAGTGGGGAGAGAGAAGGGGGGAGGGGCAAAATGGGGGTATGGGACTAAGAGATACAAACTACTATATAAAATAGATAAGCAGCAAGGATATATTGCATAGCACAGGAAATTATAGCCTTTATTTTGCAAAAACATTTTTGTTTTGGCTGTGCATGGGCTTTCTCTCTCGTTGTGGTGAGTGGGGCCTACTCTTTAGTTGTGGTGTGGAGGCTTGTCAATTCTTTTGTTGCAGAGCATGGGCTGTAGAGTGTGCAGGGTTCTGTAGTTTGTTGCACATTGGTTTAGTTGCCCTGCAGCATGTGGAATCTTACCAGACCAGAAATGTAACTCATGACCCCTATGCTGGCAGGCAGATTCCTAACCACTGGATAAACAGGGAAGTCCTGTAATAACTTTTAATGGAGTGTAAGTTATCAACATACTGAGTCACTATGCTGTACACCCGAAACTAACTTAACATTGTATATCAATTAATACATCAATAAAACTATAATAAAAATTATAAACAGGAAGGATGGTTTCAATGAGCCAAAGATTCATTGGATCATGGAGAAAGCAAGGGAGTTCCAGAAAAACATCTACTTCTGCTTCATTGACTACACTAAAGCCTTTGACTGTGTGGATCACAACAAACTGGAAAATTCTTCAACTTATGGGAGTACCAGACTTCCTTACCTGTCTTCTGAGAAACGTGTATGCAGATCAAGAAGCAACAGTTAGAACTGGACTTGGAACAACAGACTGGTTCCAAATTGGGAAAGGAGTATGACAAGGCCATATATTGTCACCCTGCTTATTTAACTTATATGCAGAATACATTATGAGAAATGCTGGAACAGATGAATCACAAGCTGGAATGAACATTGCTGGGTGAAATATCAACAAGCTCAGATATGCAGATGACACCACCCTTATGGCGGGAAGTGAAGAGGAACTAAAGGAGTCTCTTGATGAGGGTGAAAGAGGAGAGTGAAAAAGCTGGCTTGAAACTGAACATTCAAAAAACTAAGATCATGGCATCTGGTCCAATAACTTCATGTAAATAGATGTATAAAAAGTAGAAGCAGTGACAGATTTTATTTTCTTGGGCTCCAAAATCACTGTGGACTGTGACACAACCATGAAATTAAAATGTGCTTGCTCCTTGGAAGAAATGCTATGACAAATCTAGACAGCATATTAAAAAGCAGAGATGTAAATCCATGGCTGATTCATGTCAATGTATGACAAAAACCACTACAATATTGTAAAGTAATTAGCCTCCAACTAATAAAAATAAATGGAAAAAAAAAAAAAAAAGCAGAGACATCACTTTACTGACAAAGGTTCGTATAGTCAAAACTATGGTTTTTCCAGTAGTCATGTGTGGATGTGAGAGTTGGATCATAAAGAAGGTTGAGCACTGACAAATTGATGCTTTCAAATTGTGGTGCTTGAGAAGACTCTTGAGAGTCCCTTGTACTGCAGGGAGATTAAACCAGTTAATCCTACAGGAAATCAATCCTGGATATTCATTGGAAGGACTGACGCTCAAGCTGAAGCTCTAATACTTTGGCCACCTGATGTGAAGTACTGACTCAGGAAAGATCCCAATACTAGGAAAGACTGAAGGCAAAAGGGGAAGGGGATGGCAGAAGATAAGATGCTTAGATAACATCACGAACTCAATGGACATGAATTTGAGCAAAGTCTGGGAGATAGTGGAAGACAGAGGAGCCTGGTATGCTGCATTCCATGGGGTTGTAAAGAGTCAGACATGACTTAGCGACTAAAGACATAACACACATAACACACATTGAAAAACTTTAGATGTGATTAGAAAACAATGAATAATTTAACATATGTATTAAAATGTGGAAGGTAGAAAATTTAGGATCATACAAACTTCTCTTCTTCTTAAGAAGTGTGAGAAAATCAACTACACTTTTGGAGATCATTTTCAAAATGTTAGAAAGTATCCAATGGTTTGTGGCAACTGGAGAAGCATTTAGAAAAAAAAAAAAAAAGGCTGAATCACATTCAGAACAGTATTATGAATCAAATGTTTGTTTTCTCCCAAAAGTTTTATGTTGAATCAGTAGCCTCCAATATGATGTTATCTGGACATAGGGCAATTGGGAGGTAACTGGAATTGGATGAGGTCAACAAGGTGGGGCCCTCTTGATGTTATTATTGTCTTTACAAGAAAGGATACTAGAGAGCTATTTCTGTCTTTTCCTTGTGAGATACAGCAAGAACTGGCCATCTGCAAGCCAAGAAGAGGCCCTGACCAAGAACTGATTCAGTCAGCACTTTGATTTTTAACCAGTCCCATAACTGTGAGAAAAAACTGTCTTGTTAAATCACCCATTTTATGGTATTTTGTTATAGTATCTCAAGGTGACAAAGACAAACAAGGAGCTTTGAAAAGACAGAATCATTGCTAATAAATTGTCATGATATCAAGTATTTGCTGGTAATTTGGAAGACTTCGTTTGCAAGGAAGTCTGTATTTAACCTAACTCAGAGCTCTTCCATTGTGAAATTATTTTACCCAGTGGCATTCATCAAAGCAATTACAAGCACTTTTTCCATTTTGTGGATACCTGAGGAGTTGGATAACTGAAAATGCAAACAAGACACTAACTGTTATGCCCGATGTCCGAATCCCCAAGCGGAAAGAGAGAAGGCTTCCAAGACAATGCAACTCGCAAAAAAGGGAAGTTTATTGCTGACTCGAGTCAGGGCTCACTGCCGCAACCAACGCAGTGGTGCAGGGTCAGAAAGCACTGAGCCCGAGCTGTTACCCAATTTATAAGGTGTGCATAAGTAGTTGGTAGCTGGCTTAAGCGGATTGGTTACATGTTTGCAAAGTAAACTTATTGGCTCAAACCTTTGTGGGCTTTTTTCAAACTTGGGCGTTTGTGGGCTTTTCAGCTTTCCCCTGATATGTTCCCTTTTCCTTACTGGGCGCATATTGATTGGCTGGCTCCAGGTGACCTGATAATCATGTTACCCTGGAAAACCAGGCATACTCCTAATCTAGGCTGCCTGTCATGGCACAGCCTCACATTCCCCCCTGTCTTGTTGTTTCTGTGGAAGGCCCAATCATGGGTCTTCTATATCATCTGTGGGGGCAGTCGAATATTGAGATCTGAGTAATATTAGGTGGACGGACAGGCAGTGTGTTTTCCCTAACAACTCTCCCTTGAGAGACTTCATACTCAAGATGCTTTTTGGGAACTGGGGCAGAGGACTCTTTCTTCTGTAACTTCTTCCTGCTGTGCCTGGGCATAGGCCTGCCTAGCAGAGCAGAAGTCTCTCTATACCTGACCCAAGTTGGGGTGTTTTATATCTGAAACCAGCTTTTACTCTTGTAATAACAGCAACTTAGTTTGAAACTGTTGGCGCCTCTCAGAGATAAAATAGACATGGGCCAAACAGGAGACCTAACAGGATGGTCATCACTGGTCCCCAGAAACAGGAGGCAACATTTGGGGTGATTGGCTGGTGGTCAAGCAACAGAGCTGTGTTCTAGGAATCTTGTGTTTAGTCTGAAGTTACCATCTTTCACCTGGGTGGGGGCTCCAGTTCTGTAGAAGAACTCAAAAGACATTGTTATGCATATTTCTTTGAGTAAGAACCAGGACCCGTCTCAAGGCTGTACCACTATTTGATTGTTTTCCCTCTGTTTCTGTATTTTTTCTCTTCCCTGATTAGCAATTGTTTGAATCTACCCTTTGGAACTCAGGGAAGGTCAAGGAGGCTGAATAAAGCCTATATTTTACAGTACAGCAGGTCTGTACTCCAGAGTCGCCACCCCACAGAGTCTTGCTCAGCTTTAATTTAGGGAACAGGGCAACTATGACTGTGATAATCTCTTGTCAAAATGGGGCATAGGACTGCCTCAGCCTGGAGAAGAGACACTGAATTGGAAGTATTCTTGAGTTCCAAGTCCTAGATTTGAGCCTTGTATGATTAAAATCTCAATCCCTTGGTCTGCCATTTTGTCGCAACAAACCCAGTTAGTAGTAGCTAGAGGAGGGATAACTGGAGTTTTAATAGGCAAAATAAATCTCTTTCTTTTAGAAGAATAGGCCTGAAACCCAGTCTGGACCTGGCACTTCAGGGAGACTTGTAGCCAGGTGGCCAGTTGCCTAGTTTTATAAAAATTAAGGTAGAAGTTACTAGCTTCCAGCAGACATTGTTTTGAGAATGGTGGCATCTAAGCCTGACACAACTCAGAAAACTCAAGTGTTTAGCAGTACAATGTCTAATCTGAAATTACACCCATAGTAACACCTGGTTATTTCTCAGGATGTCTGAACCATAGCTGAGTACTCTATTTTGACTTTTAATTGTAAAATTTTTCCTTAATAGCCAAAGCAGATGGCACCATTAATGATGTCAGTGTTTCTCTAGGTATGAGAAGATGCAAGAATTGGGGCTCATAAAATCTCCTGAAAAGATCTAACTATCTGAAGGCCTGTTCTGCCAGTTTTTCCCAGAGCACGGAGTGCCTCATTCCTGATCGTCACCCTGAACTCCTTTCAGGGCCGTTGAAAGTCAACAGTTGCAGTGGCCATGATATAATCTCTGTAGATGTAGATGGCAAGTGTCAATCTTCAGTTGGCAGAGCCCCTTTTTGTTCATAAACTTGACCATGATTTTGAGGGGGCATTTCATGACCATTTTATCCCACGGTGCTGAGAATGTCCATTCTCAGGTTTGGCAAAGATTTTGTTGACAGGCCACTCAATGTGCTGTTACTGGACTAGGCCATAAAACAGTATCCAAAACTCTCTGGACCACCTGTCTTACTAGCCTCTTGGTCCAGGAAAACATTCCCTCTTGTTGCTTTTTCTCATATCTAGAGTTACACTGCCATCATCATCAATCTCATAGGGAACTATATATTATTTTATCAGAGGCCTCAGTCACACATTTGGCACTGTAAGAAATAGCAATTTTGTAAAACAGGTGAAATACAAAGAACATAGCCAGCAGTACTAGTAAAGTCACAAGTAAGACTTAAGAGCTTCCATTAGATGTAGCCTAGTATATCCCAGGTCGTCTGACTTAGTCTACTCTGTACGAATCTTTATCTTTCAGGGAAATTATACATTGGCACCACCATCTATAAGGCACATAGCCCAGTTTTCTAGTGTTACTAGACTGATTATCCTTAGCATGATATAATTGTTTTCAACACAGGGGAGACTTTAAACCTAAATTACCATAGCCTGGTGTTATCTATATAAATCCATCTTATAATTGTGGGAGATTTCTTTTTCCTTTGTTGAAGCTTTTTTGTTGCTCTGATTGAGCTTGAGGAATAGAAAAAGGGTCAAATTTATGGCCTGAGTCAGAGTAGGCATTATTAATTGGCCCAGTGAGGGGATCTCGTCTGGTAATATCACAGTGACCTGAATATGATTATAATTTTTTTTAAGTAAATTTCCTCAGGGCCAACCAGTTAGAGTCTTGTAGTGGAGAAATTTACCAAGGTAACCCAGAACTAGATACAGGTAATTGGCCACAAACCCAACAATTGGATTGATTTCTAAAACTGGCATAGAATCAGGCCTATGATAGAAAAGCATTTGATTTATATGCAAAGGTCTAAGAAGTCAAGAAAACATTATAAATGATCATATGAAGCATATCCAGCATCTTGGGCAAGCTGTCTACCTCTGATGCTGTTGTCTTCTCATCTTGGTGTAGTGTAGTTTCTCTTGTTTGAGCATCATTTTAAGGAGAGATCAGGTCAGCTGTCTTCTCTATAGACCAATCCAGTGTAGGGGCCTTTGGAAGTGGGAATTAATCTAAGAGTTAATTTCTCTTCAGTTTCATTGTGCATGAGCTAGTTAAGAGTACCTGATAAAAAGTCCTTCCATCCAGGTTGGAGACAGTCTCTTAAATTATGTCTTTTTCCAGTCCTGGTTGCAGGTCATGAGGCATCTGATCTTCATCCAAAGATAGATTACTGAGATAAGCTTCAGAAACAAACTTTCACATTAATATCACATAACAGCAAAGAACTATCTGAGAAATGAGTCTTACTACATGCAGACCTCCATTAACAAACTGGGATTTAATATTTTTTTGAAATATCTTTTTCTCCCTAGAGTTATCCTCATTTTTTTATCAAGTACAACCAAATTAAGGCTAGTTTGCTTGCAAAATAGGTTTGTTTTCACTAATTTTGGCCTGATGATTTATATAACCATAATTGATCATAGACTTTTTATTTTGCTGAAACACTTATTGGATCTTAGACTGAACTTTTAATGTAAAACAGGGCTGGGAAACTCACACCAAAGGCTTATCACAGATTTTGCCTAACAAATCTAGGTGAACTCTTTTCTTTTTAAGGTCTCAAAAATTCCTTGAGATTTTTGTACCTGTTAATGAGATAACCTTCTTAGATCATTTGATAAACTTACTGGAAACCTAAGAGTTTCAAATATCTGGAGGAGTCAGATAGAGGGAAAGTATAATTGTTTTGTTTATAACGTGTAATTTTACCAAATTATTTTTATAACTAGTTTGAGAGGAAGGTTTTTCCTATTCCTGGAAAACACACGATTTAAACCTGTAATTTCTCAGATAGAAACCATAAAAGTTATAAGCATATTCACTGGTTCATTCAGTCCTTTGTTAACTTTTGTGAAGTCATCAGGTTTTTCATTAGAATATCAAGATGTATCAAAATGTTAAGAACTCCATATACTTTCTAGGATATCTGTATTAGTAATTTTTCATACATTATAACATGAGCGGATTTATTAACTCATTTGATAATCTTTTTCATGTAATTTAACCAACCAAATAAACAGTTTAATATCCCTCTTTGGGATGTTACAGGGACCCTCTGAAACACCCCAAAGTTAGCTAGATGTCAAAGGAACTTCAAAAGAATTCGATTTAGGAAGTTTTATCAAAAAGATCAATTAAAAGCTTTAGAACATTTGATCAGATTTAGTCAATGTTGATGGGTGTATCATTTAGCTTGTTGATATGTCACAATGGGCGTAAATACCAAGGCTCAAGGTCTAGTGAAAGTCAGCTCAGCCATCTTGGACCTAATTGGCTCTAAGCAGTTTTCTTACAACCATGTCATTCCTAACAAAATCCACTTATTTAACTAACTGTAATCCAATTTTAGAAAATCCTGATCATGCATAACTCTTTTTAGTATTTTTTCATACTTTACTGAAAGCACACTTCCTGCTTTCCTTTAGCAATCAAGAGCTAACTTTTATATTAACATTTTATAGATTGGTGAGCATAAATACCAGTGATAATTTCTAAAACTCTTGCTTCTTAAAACATTTTAGGATGGCATCGAACATTATTCATTTATAGTCCCAAATCTCTTTAGTTTTTCTGTAAAAGGAAATCAGTGTTCAGCAGTAAATGTTTCAAAATCTTATTTCATTTGGAAATGACCTAATTATTTAATAGAATTCCAATACTTAGTTTAGCACAACCCTTAGAAATTCAAGTTACGCCAATCTGGGGAGACCATTGTAGACAGATATTCTTAAAGAATAATTATTCTTAATAGAGTTTATATACAAACTCATACCTCATTTACATTATCTAGAAGTTTTTTCACTCGAGGTAATTTCCTTGTTGACAAACTTGTAATAGGTATAATATTTAACTTATATTAAACCTAGGTACAATGAAAATATTCTACTTGATGTTAATTACTCTAAGACATGTCTATATTAGATAGGTCAACAAACAAACATTAATATCAGGTATTTAGTACTGAATATTTCCCAGTTCACCTAAACCTGGAATTGATTGTTTAATTCAGAATTATTTGATTTGTAAGTGCTTACCCCCTTTTTAAGCCAATTAAATAGAACTCATTTACAAATTAACCTAAAAAATATTTTCCAGAGACAAAGACATATCAAAACATATTTAGACAGACAGTGCAAGATCTAGCTTCATTTTCTAAGTTTGGTCATGAATTAAATATTACAATATAAAATTTACTAGTTTATAAAAAAAGTTGAAATAAATAGCATTTTTAAAGGCTTTTTTCCTTTTTCTCTCAGTCTCAGGAGTTAGAGATGGTCTAGATAAGTGTTTCTGAGAGTCGTCGTCTCACAGCACAGGAAAAGAAAATCAAGTTCTAACAAAACGGCGGCAGGTCTAAATGGTGGCCAGACAAAGCAAAATGGCTGTCACAAATCACAACACAGAACAGAGTTAAAACACACACATATAAACCTGGCAGTCCTCATCAGACACTCCCTTAAATACAAGAATACAGTCTCTCAGAAAACCTTCTATAGAGACACAAAACTTCAGATGTCTTCAAAGATTTCAAAAGGAGGAAAGGAAGCCAGGTTGAAAGAAGGAGGAGGAGGAGGCGGGAAAGGGGGGCAAAAGGGGTGGACTTACAGACGTCTCCTGCCACCTACAGACACCCAGGCATTACAGGACTTTTCCCTGGGCTTCCAGAGAAGGGAGACCAGAGACAATGCCGGCACACACACAAACACGGAGAGCTGAAGACAAACACACGGACAAATAAACGTTGGCCGATGACACAGCGCTGGGTTTTCGGGCCCCCTGAATTTTCTTGCCCCCCAGTACAAGGTTTACCTTACCGAATGGCGTCCACTGCTCACCAGACTCAGGATCAGGAGAGGAACTCTCCTTCCCGCAGAGTCGGCTGCCTTCCAGCGCGCTTGCTGGCCTCGGTCTTGCACCGGCTGGAACGTCCAATCCATTCCCCCTTTATAGAAAGCTTTCTCCTGCGCCAGATAGTTTCTTGCTTCTCAGCAGGGCCTCGGATTTACACTGGACTTTCCTGAGCTGCCTGAGCACCGGTGCTATTATTTATCCTTCCCCTCTGTCCTGAAAGTGTTCTCCTTCCCTGGTCAAGGGATCCTGGACGAGCCCCCAAATGTTATGCCTGATGTCCGAATCTCCGAGTGGAAAGAGAGAAGGCTTCCAAGACAATGCAACTCGCAAAAAAGGGAAGTTTATTGCAGACTCGAGTCAGGGCTCACTGCCACAACCAAAGCAGTGGTGCAGGGTCAGAAAGCGCTGAGCCTGAGCTGTTACCCAGTTTATAAGGTGTGCATAAGCAGTTGGTAGCTGGCTTAAGTGGATTGGTTACATGTTTGCAAAGTAATCTTATTGGCTCAAACCTTTGCGGGCCTTTTTCAAACTTGGGCGTTTGTGGGCTTTTCAGCTTTCCCCTGATATGTTCCCTTTTCCTTACTGGGCGCATATTGATTGGCTGGCTCCAGGTGGCCTGATAATCATGTTACCCTGGAAAACCAGGCCTACTCCTAATCTAGGCTGCCTGTCATGGTGCAGCCTCACACTAATTAATATCTTAGCAGGAAAATCTTGGTAATGATACGTTCATAGATGCTTTGAAAAGTTCTGACATATTCTATGGGCTCTATAAGTAAAGAAAATGCATACAGCTATGTACATTTTCAGAAAAAGCCTGAGATGGTCCTATTCCTTGATTTGCAGCTGACCTTGGAGATCATCACAAGTAGGAACTGAAGCTTATGGCAGAGCTGTGAATTGTATGAATGAGTATTGAAGACAAGCCCAAAATTCAAACAAAGATCTTCACCAAAGACTAAAAGATGCATTAGTTCCAGACATTTAAGGAGATTTCCTTTCAACACCAGTTGCCTATTAAGCCAACCAATCAGAAACTCCACTGGACACACACAACAAAATTCAGAATATTTTCAGAAAAGTCAAATAAAAAGTCAACTTTTAAATAAAAATCACAAAAATTTACAAGCAGTAGCAGTAGCAACAACAAAGCAATTAGAATCATATCATGATAAAAGTGTTAGTTAATGCTGCCATAGTAATTATATTGCACTCACTATTGACTCAACATATTGTACATTTTAAACTTACACAATTTTACATGTCAATTATATTTCAATTTTAAAAAGTTTTTTTAGGGAGGAGATTCTGATCTCCAGAGTTGTTACATTTTATTATTTTAAATGTAGAATTTCCAATAAAACATACAAGACAAGGAAGCATGAATATATGATCCATACACATAGAAAAAAACACTCAGTAGAAAATACCCCTGAGGAAAACCAAATATGGAACTTACTTGGCAAAGATTCTAGGTTAGCTGTTTAAATAAGTTCAAAGAACTGAAGGAAATAAAATATGAAGAACAGAAGGAAAACATAAGATCAAAGTATCATCAATAGTAAGTGTCATCAAAGATATAGAAATTAAGATAAAGGACCAAGTAGAAATTCTGGAGTTTAAAAATATGATAACTTGTAGAAAAATCACTAAAGGAACTCAAAAACATTTATGAACAGGCAGAAAAAAACCTTAACAAATAAAAAATATCAGAATTTAGATAATCCAGCCTTAAGAATGGAAAGAAAAAAAACGACAAGAAATAAACAAATTATCAGAGAACTGAGGGACACCATCAGCAATAAACTGAGGGACAGTATCAGCACACACGTAATGGATTCTCAAAAAAGAGAAGAGAAAATAAAAGGACCACACAGAAGATTCAAAGTGATAAATCACCCCCCTCCCAAAAAAAAGCTCAATATATCAAAATAGAATAAATTCAAAGAGGTCTACACATAGACATTTCATAACCAAGTTATCAAAAGACAGAGAATCTCAAAAGTAGAAACAAAAAGTGACTCATCATATTACAAGGGATTACCCAATAAGATTAACAGTTTCAGAAACCATGGAGTGGAGAAGACCCAGGGATGACAAATGCAGGTGTCGAGAGAAAAACTTCAACCAAGATCTCAATAACAGCAAGCTATTGTTTAAGTATCAGTTAAGACACACTCAGATAAACAAAAACTAAATCTTTTACTTGCAGACCTGCTTTATCAGGCTAAAATAGAAGACAATGTACAATAAATAAAATAATATAAACTAAGGAAGAATACCAGTAGAGGAAACACAACAGGTAAATATTAAAAGCAACGTAGTTTTTTTGTGGTTGTTTATCATAGTTTTTTCTTTCTCTTATTTAAAAGACAATTTACAGAAAGTAATTAAAATAAAAATGTGTTATGGGCACACTAGATAAAAGATAAACTTAGTACAACAGTAGCAGTGAAAATGAAGGAGAAACAGGTATGTAAGATCAAAGCTTTTGTATACAACATGCGTGCTAAGTTGCTGTGTCCAATGCTTTGCAACCCTATGGACTGTAGCCCCACAGGCTCCTCTGCCCATGGATTCTCCAGGCAAGAATACCAGAGTGAATCATCATGCCCTCCTCCAGGGGATCTTCCCAACCCAGGGATTGAACCTACATCTCTATGTCTCCTGCAATGGCAGGCGGGTTCTTTACCACTAGTGCCACCTGGGAAGCCCATTGAACTTAGTTGGTGTTAATTTGAACAAACTTGTATAAATTAGGATGTTAATTAAAAAGGCCCAGAAATAAAAAAGTTATGAGGAAATAGTATGAATAATTGTATGGCTGGATTTGATAACCTAGATAATAGAGAAACTCCAAGAAATACACAAAGTATCAAAATGAACTGAAGAAGAAATAGAAAGTCTGGACAGATCTATAACAAACAATGAGATTGAATAATTATTTAAAACACTCCAGTTGTGGGCTGAACTATAACCCATCCGCTTGTCCCTTATTTTCAAATTTTGAAGTCCTAACTCTTGATGTGACTGTATTTGGAGATAGGGTCTTTAAGGAGGCAGTTAGGTTAAAAAGTCCTAAAGGCAGGGCACTACATCTGAATCACTGGGCTCCTTAGATGACGAATTATGTGCACACACAGAGAAAGCCCATGTGAAGACACAGCAAGAAGAGGACTTATGCAAGCCAGGGAGCAAGACTGCAAGAGAAATCAAACTTGCCAACATCTTGAACTTCGACTTTCAGCATCTAGAACTGTGAGAAAGTAAATGGCTGTTGTTTGAGCCACCTTGTCTTAGTATTGTGTTATGGCAACCCTTAAAGTCTAAAACAATTCACAGAGTAACTTTATCTCTGACACTCCCAATTAATTCTATGGTGTCAGAATTACTCTGATCCAAAATCAGACAAAAATATCAAAGGAAAACTATAGACCAATACCTTTCATTAATAAAGGTTAAAAAGTCCTCAAAAATTAAGAAAACAAAATCTACCGTCACTTTAAAAGGATTATATAGCATGACCAAGTGAGATTTTTCTTAGGAATTCAAGAGTGATTGAACATGTGACAATTAATCACAGCAAAATACTATACTAGTAGGTTAAAGGGAAAACACAATAGTCAAACTCAGTAGACAACAAGATAGTATTTGACAAAATACAACATCATTTCACTAAATGATGTAGGAATCGAGGAGAAATTCCTTAACTGATAAAGGGCATCTGTGAAAATTCATAGCTAACCTCATACTTAGTAGTGAAAGACTGGGAAGTTTTCCACCTAAGATCAGAAAAAAGAGTCTGTTCTCCCCACTTGTATTCAGCATTATGTTATAGATTATAGCCAGACAAGTAACATAAAGCATAAAATTTATTTATTATTGTTCCCAAATAATAAATGCCCTTCCTATGTGAGGATGGTACCTCTCTGCACTACACATGTTGAACTTATCCAGGTGCTTTGCTTTGATCAACAGAATGTGAGCAGAAGCACAACTACCACTTCTGACCAGAAGCATTAAGACTAATCAAATAGTGTCATCTTTGCGACTCTGTCTCTGCCTTGTTGTTGTTCAGACGTTAAGTCATGTCTGACTGTTTGTGACCCCGTGGACTGCACATGCCAGGTTCCCCTGCCTTTCACTATTTCCTGGAGTTTGCTCAAATTGGTGTCCAGTGAGTCAGTGACGCTGTTTAACCATCTCATCTTCTACTGCCCTCTTCTCCTGTGCCTTCAGTCTTTGCCAGAATCAGGGTCTTTTCTTTTCCTTTCTTTTTTTTTTTTTTTTGAGTTTATTTATATTTTTTGATATTATTAAAAATTTTTAATTGGAGGCTAATTACTTTACAATATTGTGGTGGTTTTTGCCATACATTCACATGAATCAGCCATGGGTGTACATATGTTCCCCATCCTGACCCTCCCTCCCACCTGCCTCCCCATCCCATCCCTCAGGGTCATCCCAGTGCATCAGCCCTTAGCACCCTGCCTCACGCATTAAACCTGGACTGCCGATCTATTTCATATATGACAATATACATGTTTCAATGCTATTCTCTCAAATCATCCCACCCTTGCCTTCTACTACAGAGTCCAACAGTCTGTTCTTTAAATTTGTGTCTCTTTTGCTGTCTCGCATATAGGGTCATTGTTAAAATCTTTCTATATTCCATATATATGCATTAATATGCTGTACTGGTATTTTTCTTTCTGACTTACTTCGCTCTGTATAATAGGCTCCAGTTTCATCCATCTCATTAGAACTGATTCAAATTCATTCTTTTTAATAGCTGAGTAATATTCTATTGTGTTTATGTACCACAGCTATCTTATCCATTTGTCTGCCCATGGATATCTAGGTTGCTTCCATGTCCTGGCTATTGTAAACAGTGCTGCGATGAACATTGTGGTGCACGTGTCTCTTTCAGATCTGGTTTCCTCGGTGTGTATGCCCAGCAGTGGGATTGCTGGGTCATACGACAGTTCTATTTCCAACTTTTAAAGTAATCTTCACACTGTTCTCCATAGTGGCTGTACTAGTTTGCATTCCCACCAACAGTGTAAGAGGGTTCCCTTTTCTCCACACCCTCTCCAGCATTTATTGTTTGTGGACTTTTGGATAGCAGCCATTCTGACTGATGTGAAATGGTACCTCATTGTGGTTTTGATTTGCATTTCTCTAATAATGAGTGATGTTGAGCATCTTTTCTTGTATTTGTTAGCCATTTGTCTTCTTTGGAGAAATGTCTGTTTAGTTCTTTGACCCACACGTTGATTGGTTCGCTTATTTTTCTGGAATTGAGCTGCAGGAACTGCTTGTATATTTTTGAGATTAATTCTTTGTCAGTTGCTCATTTGCTATTATTTTCTCCCATTCTGAAGAGTGTCTTTTCAACTTCCTTATAGTTTCCTTCGTTGTGCAAAAGCTTTTAAGTTTAATTAGGTCCCATTTGTTTATTTTTTGCTTTTTATTTCCACTACTCTGGGAGGTGGGTCATAGTGGATCCTGTTGTGATTTATGTCGGAGAGTGTTTTGGCTATGTTTTCCTCTAGGAGTTCTATGGTTTCTGGTCTTGCATTTAGATCTTTAATCCATTTTGACTTTATTTTTGTGTATGGTGCTAGAAAGTGTTCTAGTTTCATTCTTATAAGTGGTTGACCAGTTTTCCCAGCACCACTTGTTAAAGAGATTGTATTTTCTCCATTGTATATTCTTGCCTCCTTTGTCAAAGAGAAGGTGTCCATAGGTGCATGGATTTATCTCTGGGTTTTCTATTTTGTTCCATTGATCTATATTTCTGTCTTTGTGCCAGTATCATACTATCTTGATGACTGTTGTTATGTAGTATAGCCTGAAGTCAGGCAGTTTGATTCTTCCAGTTCCATTCTTCTTTCTCAAGATTTCTATGGGATTCAAAGTTTTTTGTAACTCCATACAAATTGTGAAATTATTTGTTCTAATTCTCTGAAAAACACCTCTGGTAGCTTGATAGGGATTGCATTGAATCTATAGATTCCTTTGGGTGGTATACTCATTTTCACTATATTGATTCCTCTGATCCACAAACTCGGTATATTTCTCCATTTATTTGTGTTCTCTTTGATTTCTTTCATCAGTGTTTTATAGTTTTCTATATATAGGTCTTTTGTTTCTTTAAGTAGATTTATTCCTAAGTGTTTTATTCTTTTCGTTGCAATGGTGAATGGAATTGTTTCCTTAATTTCTCTTTCTGTTTTCTCATTGTTAGTGTATAGGAATGCAAGGGATTTATGTGTATTAGTTTTATATCCTGCAACTTTACTAAATAAATTAATTAATTCTAGTAATTATCTGGTAGAGTCTTTCGGGTTTTCTATGTAAAGGATCATGTCATCTGCAAACAGTGGAGTTTTAATTCTTTTTTCCCCAATCTGGATTCCTTTTATTTCTTTTTCTGCTCTGGTTGCTGTGGTAAAAACTTCCAAAACTATGTTGAATAGTAGTGGTGAGAGTGGGCATCCTTGTCTTCTTCCTGACTTTTTAGGGAAAATGCTTTCAATTTTTCACCATTGAGGATAATGTTTGCTGTGAGCTTAGCATATATATTTTTTATTATGTTGAGTTATGTTCCTTCTATGCCTGCTTTCTGGAGGGTTATTTTTTTTTTTTAATCATAAATGGATGTTGAATTTTGTCAAAGGTTTTCTCTGCATCTATTGAGATAATCATATGGTTTTTATCTTTTAATTTGTTAATGTGGTGCATCACATTAACAAATCAATCAATTAACAAAATAAACAAAATCAACAAATTAACACATCAATGACATTGATTGATTTGCAAATATTGAAGAATCCTTGCATCCCTGGGATAAAGTCCACTTGGTCATGATATACAATACTTTAAATATGTTGTTGGATTCTGTTTGCTAGAATTTTGTTAAGGATTTTTGCATCTATATTCATCAATTATTTTGGCTTGTAGTGTTCTGTGTTTGTGTGACATCTTTGTTTGATTTTGGTATTAGGGTGATGGTGGCCTCATAGAATGAGTTTAGAAGTTTACCTTCCTCTGCAATTTTCTGGAAGAGTTTGAGTAGGGTAGGTGCTAGCTCTTCTCTAAATTTTTGGTAGAATTCAGCTGTGAAGCCATCTGGTCCTGGGATTGTTTTTTGGAAGATTTTTGATTTTGGTTTTGATTCCTGTCTTGTGATGGGTCTGTTAAGATTTTCTATTTCTTCCTGGCTCAGGTTTGGAAAGTTATACTTTTCTAAGAATTTGTCCATTTCTTCTAAAGAGTCGGCTCTTCACATCAGGTGGCCCAAGTATTAAGCTCTGTCACTCTTTCCACCATTCAGGACACAGAGAGAAGATTTCTATTTATAAATTAGGAAGCAGGCCTGGTTTATCAGACGTTGAATCTTCTGGTACCTTGATCTTGGAAATCCTAGTCTCTAGAACATAGATAAATGCTTGTTGTTTAAGTCATCCAGTCTACAACATTTTTGTTGTGCAAGCATGAACAGACTGAGACAACATCCCAGAGAATGGGACAAAAGATTTGCAAATTACATATTTGATAAGTCTAGTGTCACTATTATATGAAGACTTCTTCTACTTCAGTAATAAAAGACAAATATTTTTTTAGATGGATGTAGGAGTTGAATATAAAATTCTCCAAAGTGGATATATAAAGGTCCAGTAAACAAACATATTGGTGCACAACATTAATCATTAAAAAATGAAAATCAAACCCATATTGAGATACCATTTCACACCTGCTAGGATGACTAGAATAAAAAAAGTCTAACAGTAACAACTCTTGGCAAGAGTGTGGAGAAATTGGAACTCTCATAAATTCAGTTCAGTCACTCAGTCGTGTCCGACTCTTGGTGACCCCATGAATTGCAGCATGCCAGGCCTCCCTGTCCATCACCAACTCCTGGAGTCTACCCAACCCATGTCCATTGAGACAGTGATGCCATCCATCCATCTCATCCTCTGTCATCCCCTTCTCCTCCTGCCCCCAATCCCTCCCAGCATCAGGGTATTTTCCAATGAGTCAACTCTTCACATGAGGTGGCCAAAGTATTGGAGTTTCAGCTTCAGCATCAGTCCTTTCAATGAACAGTCAGGACTGATCTCTTTTAGGATGGACTGGTTGGATCTCCTTGCAGTCTAAGGGCCTCTCAAAGGTCTACTCCAACACCACCGTCCAAAAGCATCAATTGAAAAAACAAAAACCAAGAAAACACAAAAGCATCAATTTTTCGGCGCTCAGCTTTCTTCACAGTCCAACTCTCACATCCATACATGACCACTGGAAAAACCATAGCCTTGACTAGATGGACCTTTGTTGGCAGAGTAATGTCTCTGCTTTTAAATATGCTATGTAGATTGGTCAGAACTTTCCTTCCAAGGAGTAAGCGTCTTTTAATTTCATGACTGCAATCACCATCTGCACTGATTTTGGAGCCAAAACAAACAAACAAATAAACAAAAAACAAAACTCTGACACTGTTTCCAGTGTTTCCCCATCTATTTCCCATGAAGTGATGGGACCAGATGTCATGATCTGAGTTTTCAGAATGTTGAGCTTTAACCCAACTTTTTCACTCTCCTCCTTCGCTTTCATTAAGAGGCTTTTTAGTTCCTCTTCACTTTCTGCCATAAGAGTGGTTTCATCTTCATATATGAAGTTAGTGATATTTCTCCTGACAATCTTGATTCCAGCTTGTGCTTCTTCCAGCCCAGCGTTTCTCATGATGTACTCTGCATATAAGTTAAATAAGCAGGGTGACAGTATACAGCCTTGATGTACTCCTTTTCCTATTTGGAACCAGTCTATTGTTCCATGTCCAGTTCTAACTGTTGCTTCCTGACCTGCATATATGTTTCTCAAGAGGCAGGTCAGGTGGTCTGGTATTCCCATCTCTTTCAGAATTTTCCAGTTTATTGTGATCCACACAGTCAAAGGCTTTGGCATAGTCAATAAAGCAGAAACAGATGTTTTCCTGGAACTCTCTTGCTTTTTCAATGATCCAGCGGATGTTGGCAATTTGATCTCTTGTTCCTCTGCCTTTTCTAAAACCAGCTTGAACATCTGCGATGGACCATAGAGCACGGCTGAGAGGAGCTACCCCACTCCCAAGGTCAGAGACAGTGACTGAGAGCGCCAGGCTGTGAAGGTGCAGGAGTGGCCAAGAGGAGTTACCCCAAGACCGAGGTCAGGGGTGGCGGCCGAGAGGAGCAACCCCACGTCCAAGGAGCAGTGGCTGCGCGGGCGCAGGAGGTCCAAGAGGAGCTGCCTCACATTCAAGGTCAGGAGGGGCGACCGTGAGGAGATACCCCTCGTCCAAGGTGATGAGCAGCGGCTGTGCTTTGCTGGAGCAGTTGTGGAGAGATACCCCACGTCCAAGATAAGAGAAACCCAAGTAAGATGGTAGGTGTTTCGAGGGGGCATCAGAGGGCAGACACACTGAACCATAATCACAGAAAACTAGCCAATCTTATCACATGGACCACAGCCTTGTCTAACTCAATGAAACTAAGCCATGCCATGTGGGGCCACCCAAGAAGGACGGGTCATGGTGGAGAGATCTGACAGAATGTGGTCCACTGGAGAAGGGAATGCAAACCACTTCAGTATTCTTGCCTTGAGAACCCCATGAACAGTATGAAAAGGCAAAAAGATAGGACACTGAAAGATGAACTCCCCAGGTCGACAGGTGCCCAATATGCTACTGGAACCCTCATACACTGATGCTAAGAATATAAAATGGTCCAGCCACTTTGAACAATATTTTGGCAGTTCCTCAGCAAGGTAACCATAGGGCTACCATATGACCCAGCAATGCCACTTTTAGGTAAACATTCAAGAAAATTGAAACCACGTTTACAGAGAATAATCATCATTATTCTTTGTAGTCAAAAAGTCAAAATAACACAGATATTTAACAACTGATGAGTGAATAAATAAGATGTGATATATCAATCCATACATTGGCATATATAATCTTTATTATTTCTGTATTTCTGTTTGTTTTATGTTTGATTTGATCTTTATATTATAGTTTCTTGTGTTAGAAGTTTTGGTTATTGTTTTGAGATCCTTCTTCTTTAACATGGGGTTTTATACTTACACTTTCCCTCAAGTACTGCCTTTGCTGCATCCCATAAGTTTGGAATGTTGTGTGTTTTCAGTTTTTTTTCATCTCAGTAAACTCTCCAATTTCCTTGTGAATTATTCTTTTGCCCTTTGGTTGATGAAGAATATATTGCTTAATTTCCACATATTTCCATATTTCTGTTGCTACCATTTTTCACTTTCAGTTGGAGTTAGAGGATATAATTTGTATGATTTCCATCTTTTGAGTTTAACAAGGCTGTTTATGGCCTAACATATGGCCTATTTTGGAGAATGCCTCATGTACATTTCAGGAGAATGTGTAAACTTCTCAATGGTTAACAGTACCTTCACCTGTGCTTCAAGTCTGATCTTTTCTCATCTGTTTGGGAAAAAGGTTTCTTACATATTTCCTCTTTCTCTGATATTTTCAAATGATCCCACTTTGCTCACTCCTTTCCTGGAGCCCTTGAGTGCTCTTAGCACACCCCTTTCTTGACTTCACCCTTTACCCCATAATCACTACTGTCCCAATTCTGTCGCTTCCACATCGCAGTCACACCTCTACACTTGCTTCAAGATGCTCACTTCTTGGCCTTTCTTTATCAGGACTCCTTAGGCTATCACAGGGTGACCCACTGCCACTCCAGCACTGACGCTGTTGACTCCTCTCTCCTTGGTAAAGTCTCTCTTCTGTCAGCTTCCTTCATATCCCCCTCCCCTGGGTCTCCCCTTCCTACCTGCCATCCTGCTCAGGCTCCTTTTCTGGCTCCTCCTCCTTTACTTCTGTCCTTCCTTCAAACGTTGCTGCTTCCAAGTGTTTGGGGACAGTTGCCTTTTCATCTCAGTTCTAATTCTCTCACTGACACCTATTCCATTGGCTCCTGTTATCATTCACATGCTGCTGATGCCCCAAACTCTTTCCTCAAATCATTCTCTGCTAAGCATCAGACTCTGCATTCAACTTTACTAGATGTCTCCACTGGGGCTCCGTCTCAATGTTTCTGATGCTGCATTTGTTGTCTTCAGCTTCCAACCTATTTCTGGGGCCCTATTCTCAGTTCTGACTCATTGAAAAAGACCCTGATGCTGAAAAAGATTGAAGGCAGAGGAGAAGAGGGCAACAGAAGATGAGATAGTTGGATGGCATCACCTATTCAGTGGACATGAACTTGGACAAACTCCAGGAGAAGATGAGGGTCTAGGAGGCCTGGCGTGTTGCAGTCCTTGGGGTCACAAAGAGTTGGACATGACTTGGTGACTGAACAATAACAAGTTTCAGTAAGTGGCCCATTTCGGAAACCTGGAGCTTGTCCTCAACTTCTTTCTCTCTTCCACCTTGAGAAGCAGTTGATCAAGTGCAAGAGACATGTCAGGTCCTGTGCTAAGCATCTCACATGCTATTATTATTTCCTTATTGTTGGGAAGAAAGAAATAATGAATCTTAGGGAAGAAAGAAATAGTGAAACTTTAGTTGTTTTTGGTACTTGTTGGTGAGGACACTTAAGCAGAGTTCCATTAAGTCATCACATTGTTTCTCACCTTACCCCACATCCCTAGATGTTGTGGTTGCCTGGAATAAGCTTGCCCATCCCCACCCCTCTCTCTGACCGCTGACCAGTGAAGATACTCCTTTATGTGTCCATAAATTCTCATCACACTGTATTGCAACGTTCCATGTTCCTTTTTTGGTATTATATTGAACCTAGTGAGAAATAGGAAGGCTTCTTCTCTCACAGGAAATAAATACAGAAACAATCACTGCTTGTGTATTCAGGCAATACATGTATTCTTTCTTTAGTGGGGGAAGTTAAAGTATTAATAGCATAAGCTGGTTTACCTGAGTCTAAAAATTCATTGCAAAGTTATCTTCTCTCTCATAGCAAATTCTTTTTTTTTTCCACCACCAATATTACCCCCCAGTACAAATAAAGAAAGTTGCTGTTTGTTCAAATTTAAAATGCAAACAAATAAAAATTATGTCTCTTCTCTTTCCTTCCCAGCTTAGCCTGCAAGCCCTACCTAAATTATATTTCTAAAGATCAGAAAGAACCGTGGGAATCTATCATGTCAATCCCAGCCTTTTCAAGGAAGCACACACATAAAAACACAGATACACACACACATATAAACACTGACACACAAGCCCCCCAGACATGCAACTCTGTCAGTTATTACTAAAGCCTCCCCCAAACTCAGATTACAAATAGAAAGGAGGACTCAAAGTACTTAAAAATGCAATATTTTCAATGGACAAGGACCAAAATTATTTCTCTGAATTGTACAGTGAATGTATTGAACTGGGCTTCTCCCCCTAAAGTTTTTCAGAAGCTCAGCTTTGCTAGTGGCAGGGAATAAGAAGGAAGAATTTGACAGGACACAAGGTGCACTAGCCACAGTATACAGAGGTATTATCATTAAGTACTCTGCAAACAATCTGTTGGAGAAGTGCCCCAATTTGAATTTAAACAAAAATTCATATTTTCAATATAGACTGAATGGTAATGGGGATGGATCACGGACCAGAGGTGAGTACCTGAGGCCAGGATAAACCCTCAAATCCTGTTGGGGCTCTGTTCCACCAGTGCCTACTGAACCCTCTTGATCACTTTGCACAGCTTGCTAGATGATCTCTGTCCCTACAGATTTTTTCAAGAACCTCAATGGACTCCCCACAACATGGAATTAAAAATTTTTAAACCTGTTATCTTTCATTAGTACACAAAGTATGCTTTTCCCTCCACTGACCTTTTTTTTTTCTTTTAATCTTAGTAAACTTATTAGTTCTAGAAAGCTTTCTCCATAGACAAGCATGTTGTCTACAAAAATGTTTCATTTCCCACTCCCTACCCTTTAAGATCTGTATACCTTTTATTTATTTTATTGTCTTAGCGGATAAATAGAAGTCAGTATGATGTTGAATACAAGCGGTTTACCAGAACATTTTTTTTTTAAATCAGGTAACAGCTTTCAGTTTTTCACAGTTAAGAGTGATTTTAACTATAGTTTAAAAAATATACACATTTTTTTAGATTTATCAGTTCTATTTGTTTCTGCTCTGATATTTCTTGTTTCCTTTTTTTTTGCTTGTTCTAAAGTTAGAGCATGAAATATTAATCAGCTATTTCTTCTTTCCTAATCTAACTCTTTAATTCTACAAATTTTCTGCTAAGTGCTACTTTAGTTTCAGTTCATGAAATTTGACATATATTTTAACTTTTATAAAAAGTTTTAAACCCATTTTAAGACTTCTGATGGCTAAGTTTCCACCATTGTTTTTATACACACAAGTCTTTTGAGACTGAGATATATTGAGGCCTAGGCAAGGAGTTGAACCTCTGTTTTGCTGGCATGCAATGCCAGCAGAGAGAGCACGATTAGAGAGTAGCATCTCCTGATATTGCAGATTCCTGTTCATGGCAGAGACAGACACTGTTAGCAGCCCAGTTCTACAGTGTGGTTCCAGATGTAGTTTCTGGGATCTCTGATTTGAGTTTGTTTCTTTGATTCTACCAAAAAATCATTGATATAAAATATGCCTTTTAGTAAAAGCTTTTCTTAGCATTAGCTAAGAGTATGCTTCACTCTCAACTCAGATTTTAAAACTGTAATAAATTATATAAAAGACAGTTGATGGTGAGAGATTCTAAAGAGAGTATAAACTTTCTATCTGACCCAGGTGGGTTTGAAAGTCATTTGGATCTGAATATTTTGTTTAACTAACTTATTTGCTGCAGTATCAAAGATAAAAGAAAAACAACTATATTTTTCCATGTGACGAATGAAAATTATCTCCATTTTGTAAGACTGGGTCCGAGAGAAACTCCTGTAGAGATGTAGGACTCGAAAAGGTGGGTGATAAGAGGTCCTGGGTTCAGGTTATTGAAATGGGCCCCTGTATCCTTGGCAGTGAAATGGGAGTACTGCTGGGGCTAAGATCTAAAGGGTTAAGGATGTGAGGAAGCTTGATGTGGATAAATGAGGTCACTGCTTGATCTACTACGGCTAAATCAACATAATGGACATTTCCTCTGGTCTCGGGTCAGTTAGCTAAATCACCATCAATGCCTGCTGCATCCGGCACAGCGGAAAACCTGAAAAGGGGGCAAGCATGAAATGAAAAGACAGACACGTGTCATTTGGCAAGCGGGGAGTCAGGGGTCCCTCCTGCTAGCCATGGCAGGAAGACTAAATGGCTCCTTTCAGCCTGCAGTTTTATTGGTAGAAGTCACATGAGATCTTTCAGTTCAGTTCAGTCGCTCAGTCATGTCGGACTCTTTGTGACTCCATGAATAGCAGCACTCCAGGCCTCCCTGCCCATCACCAGCTCCCAGAGTTTACTCAAACTTATGTGCATCGAGTTGGTGATGCCATCCAGCCATCTCATCCTCTGTCGTTCCCTTCTCCTCCTGTCCCCAATCCCTCCCATCACGAGGGTCTTTTCCAATGAGTCAACTCTTCGCATGAGGTGGCCAAAGTACTGGAGTTTCAGCTTCAGCATCAGTCCTTCTAATGAACAGCCAGGACTGATTTCCTTTAGGATGGATTGGTTGGATCTCCTTGCAGTCCAAGGGACTCTCAAGAGTCTTCTCCAACACCACAATTCAAAAGCATCATCAATTTTTTTGGCGCTCAGCTTTCTTCACCGTCCAACTCTCACATCCATACATGACCACTGGAAAAACCATAGACTTGACCAGACAGATCTTTGTTGGCAAAGTAATGTTTCTGCTTTTTAATATGCTAGGGGATAGCTATACTGGGGAATTTGATCAGAGCACCATAAAGAGAGAGTAAAGTTAAGGCTTTACTGTTGATCAGAAACATCTTTTTTTTGTTTCCAGGGGGATGGACTCAGGAGTAGGCAGGGAAGCAGAGCAGAGAGCACCGTCTGCCACAAGTATGTCCCTTCAGAATGCTTACTAGGACAGTCACGAGGGCACAATTTGTGGCACCCTGGAGTCATGGGGCAGGTTCTGGTCTCTGCTCCGCCAGGCCACAACAAATGCCCATTATTTGTCTAGCACCTTTTGGTATGTGAAACACTTTCACCCATGAGATGCATATAGGTACAACTGTGATCACCTCCCATATTCCAGGGAGGAATCCAAAAACATTAATGGATAAGCCCATGGTCTGGAAAGTCAATACATGAGAAAGTCAGTACTAGGACCAGTTCTATACTACCCCAACCAAGGGTCTTTCTGAATTCAAGTCTCTTTCATCACAGTTAATCTCTCACACTAAGATGGTTTCAAACCTTGAGAAGACACATGAGGGGGAGGAGGCCAGACCTGCCCCAGCACAGCTTCTCACCTCCCTCACACCACCTCAGGAGAGGAACAAAGGCCTGTGGTGTGTCTCAGTAGTCTCTGAGAAATAAAGCAACATTTGGCCAACCACAGCCACTTCCCTTTATGCTTACTGTGTCACAAATAGGCCAGAATCTCCAGCCTCTCCCACACCTGCAAAAGCCACTAGCACAAGAAGCTCAGTTGGTGTCCCAGCAGGGCCCAGGGACCCTCACTCTCTGGGAGCTGAAGGCTAGTGAACCCTGCTGTCCTTCCTGGGGCAGTGAACTGTCCTCCTAGAGAGTCTCATGGTCCAGCTTTCACAGGGTCTTTTCCTCTTAGTCTAACCACCATCCAATCAGTCGCACGAACTACATCACCTTTTAAACCTGGAGAAGCTCCCCATGGTAGAGACTGCTCCCACATTGTGCTTATACCCCTTGCATGGCTCCTGCCCAACCATAATGTGTGAGTGACTCTCTTCCCAGGCACATTGGTCAGGCCTCTTTCTGCAGGGCTTTCTTTATCAAAAAAATTCCCTCTTAGCTCTTGGCTGGACTGGTTCTGAGCATCTCTTTTCTCTCCAGTGTGAGGAGAACAGATCACAACACCCAACACAACTTTCTACCCACCACAGGGGCTCAAGTCACACTACCCTACCCCATAGGTAAGAGGGCAGGCTTTGCAGATCTCCACTCACAGCTCCTGAGAACTTGCCCAAGATATTTGAGAATCACAGTGGGGACAGGGGGAGAAGGAGAGCCCCAGAAGCTGCAATTAACTGGGAAAAATCTCCCCATATTAAGGGTCAGTGCCCCTTATGGACTTAAGTAAAGAATCCCCATCAGTCTCCAGCTTGCATACTTGCTCCCACTCCCTGGAGTAAGACCCTTCCCTCCCTCCTCTTTCAAATCAAGCTCAAATGGTCCCCTGGGAGCCTTCCCCATCCTGCCCCAGATGGAATTATGTGCTCTTTGTGCTGGGCTCCCACAGCCCTTCAGCAAGTTGTCTGTCATTTGTGATGTGACCTGGTCACTGGCTCTTGCCCTCCCCTTCTGACGCAGACCCCTGGCCCTGTGCACAGAGGAGGCAAGGAGATCTCACTCTCAGGCTGATGCAAGTGCAGGGTTAGCACCTGAGAGTGGGAGTCTTGTCGTCTCACTTTTGTTCCAGGCCTCCTGTGAGCATGCTGCGGTGTCACACCTGTTCCTGAGTAAGGCAAGCCTCTTTCAGCTACACTGCAAGTGGCAACCTGTGCTGTGTTTCACCAGCACATGCTTATTGATCACGGTTGTGTCTGCACAGCTAGGGCTCTCCTTTCCGGTCCAGTCACTGTCTGCTTCAGTCACTAAGCCCTGAGCTGGCTCAGTGTCCCACATTTGGGAACTTCCTGCCAGACTGGAAACACTGCTCTGGGGTACAGGTTGCTGGTGACCTTATTCTGGGGACACATGCTGACCCACATTGCTTCTGTCCTGACCATTGCCCTTCACATTATAAACTGCGTACTTGTGCTGCTTACATGTTCTCCTGTCCTGGAAAATCCAGGGCTTTGGTACTTGACAGAATTATGTCTGAGTCTCATCTTCTTCACTTATTAACTGAATAACCCTGGGAATTGCTGAACTTATTTGAGGCTGTGAGCTTTTCACAGCTGTTGGAGGGGGGGGCGGTATTTATCTCTTTCAGCAGTCTCTGGGTTTAGTAAGTAGGGCCCTTTTTCATGCCACCAGTCAGATCACTTGTAGATGTTCAACAAAATATCTGTTTTAATTTGCATCCCTTGTCTATGAGCTATTTCTTTCATTATGAATATGTTGATTGTCCTAGTAGACCAGAATTCCAGGGATTCCCTTTTATGACACTAAATTTTCATTAAAATTAAAATGGTCATTAGAGGTGGTAAATACTGAAGATAGGCACATATTAAGTCCTTCATCCAACTCAGTTCTATATTTTAAAATGTAAACCACTGTTTCAGTACTTACAGTTAATGAAAAATATGAATGTGCTTCTATAACATATCTGCTCATACATAGTAGATGTTTCACTTACCAGAAAGAAATGTCATAAACCTAAGCAAAAACCTAAGCAGACAGGATTATATACTTATGGAGAAAAAATGAGGAAAGTCAGGTCAGAAAACAAGAAATGTAATTACTTCACATGTACAGTAGATGGGGAACTTAATAACTTTCCCCCAGGTTTTGAGTGTATGACAGGCTCCTATGTTGCTTCATCAACTGAAAGAGAAATAAAAGATAGGATGAGGCAGAGACCTCTCTGTATCACTTGGGAGTTTATTTAGAGATGACAGTTTTGTTAATTTCCCCATCATTTGAAATACCAGCTCCATCAGGGAGTTGATACTTTCTTCCCTACTGATCTTCAGAGTTCATGGTATGCTGCAAATGATACTGGCATCTATTGACAAACTCCTCAAAACCTGCCAGATGAGTAATGGAAGAATATGTCCTTCCCAAGGACAGTGCAAGGGATTAATTCAAGAAGAAGACATCAGACAGTCAGTCAGTTCAGTACAGCTGCTCAGAGATGTTCGACTCTGCAACCATATGGACTGCAGTATGCCAGGCTTCCCTGTCCAACACCAACTCCCAGAGCTTACTCAAACTCACATTCATTGAGCTAGTGATGCCATCCATCATCTGTTATTCCCTTCTCATCCTGCCTCAGTCTTTCCCAGCATCAGGGTCTTTTCAAATGAGTCAGTTCTTCACATCAGGTGGCCAAAGAATTGGAGTTTCACCTTCAACATCTGTCCTTCCAGTGAATATTCAGGACTGATTTCCTTTACGATTGACTGGTTTGATTTCCTTGCTGTCCAAGAGACTCTCAAGAGTCTTCTCCAACACCACAGTTCAAAAGCATCAATTCTTCAGCACTCAGCTTTCTTTATGGTCCAACTCTCACCTCCATACATGACCATTGGAAAAACCAGAGCCTTGACTAGGTGGACCTTTGTCGGCAAATTAATGTCTCTGTATTTTAATATGCTGTCAAGGTTGGTCATAGTTTTCTTCCAAGGAGCAAGCGTCTTTTAATTTCATGGCTGCAGTCATCATCGGCAGTGATTTTGGAGACCCCAAAATAAAGCTTGCCACTGCTCCCAAATCTATTTTCCCTGAGGTTATGGGACCAGATGCCTTGATCTTAGTTCTTTGAATGTTGCATTTTAAGCCAGCTTTTCCACTCTCCCCTTTCACTTTCATCAAGAGACTCTTTAGTTCTTCACTTTCTGCCAAAGGGTGGTGTCATCTGCATATCTGAGGTCATCGGTATTTCTCCTGGCAATCTTGATTCCAGCTTGTCCTTCATCTAGCCCAGCATTTTGCATGATGCATTTGCATTTTGCATAGAAGTTAAATAAGCAGGATGAAAATATACAACCTTGATATACTCTTTTCCCAATTTGGAAACAGTCCATTGTTCCCTGTCTGGTTTTAACTCTTGCTTTTTGACCTGCATATGAATTTGTCAGGAGTCAGGTAAGGTGGTTTGGTGTTCCCATCTCTTTAGGAATTTTCCACAGTATGCTTTCACACAGTCAAAAGCTTTGGCATAGTCAATAAAGCAGAAATAGATGTTTTTCTGGAACTCTCTTGTTTCTTTTATGATCCAACAAATGTTAACAATTTGATCTCTGGTTCCTCTGCCTTTTCTAAATCCAGCTTGAACATCTGGAAATTCATGGTCCAAGCACCGTTGAAGCCTGGCTTGGAGAATTTTGAGCATTACTTTGCTAGTGTATGAGATGAATGCAATTGTGTAATAGTTTGAACATTATTTGGCATTGCTTCTCGTTGTAATGGGAATGAAAACATATTTTCCTGTCCTGTGGCCACTGCTGAGTTTTCCAAATTTGCTGGCATATTGAGTGCAGCACTTTCACAACATCATCTTTTAGGATATGAAATAGCTCAACTGCAATTCCATCACCTCCACTAGCTTTCTCCCTAGTGATGCTTCCTAAGGCCCACTTGATTTCGCATTTCAGGATGTCTGACTTTAGGTGAGTGATCACACCATCATGGTTGTCTGTGTCATTAAGTTATTTTTGTATAGTTCTTCTGTGTATTCTTTCCACTTTTTAGTATCTTCTGCTTCTATTAGGTCCATACTGTTTCTGTCCTTTGTTGTGCCTATCTTTGCATGAAATGTTCCCTTGTATTTCTAATTTTCTTGAAGAGATCTCTCCTCTTTCCCAATCATTGTTTTCCTCTATTTCTCTGCATTGATAACTGAGGAAGTCTTTCTTATCTCTCCTTGCTATTCTTTGGAACTCTGCATTCAAATTGGTATATCTATCCTTTTCTCATTTGCCTTTATTTTCTCTTCTTTTCTTAGCTGTTTTTAATGCCTCCTCAGACAGCCATTTTGCCTTTCTGCATTTCTTTTTCTTGGGGTTGGTCTTGATCCCTGCCTCCTGTACACTGTCATGAGCCTCTGTCCATAGTTCTTCAGGCATTCTATCAGATCTAATCCCTTGAATCTATGGATGTAGATTATGTGTAATCATTTTGGATTTGATTTAGGTCATACCTGAATGACCTAGTGGTTTTCCCTACTTTCTTCAATTTAAGTCTGAATTTGGCAATAAGGAGTTCATGATCTGAGCCACAGTCAGCTCCTGGTCTTGTTTTTGTTGACTGTATAGAGCTAATCTATCTTTGGTTGCAAAGAATATAATCAATCTAATTTTGGTATTGACCATCTGGTGATGTACATGTGTAGAGAGATGTCTCTTGTGTTATAGCAAGAGGGTGTTTGTTATAACCAGTGGATTCTTTTTGCAAAACTCTGTTAGTATTTTCCGTGCTTCCTTTTGTACCCCAAGGTCAAACTTGCTTGTTACTCCAGGTATCTCTTGACTTCCTACTTTTGCATTCCAGTCCCCTATGATGAAAGGGACATCTTTTTTTATTTTTATTTTTTTGGTGTTAGTTCTAGAAGGTCTTATAGGTTTTCATAGAACCATTCAACTTCAGCTTCTTCAGCATTACTGGTTTGGGCATAGACTTGGATTACTGTAATATTGAATAGTATGTCTTGGAAATGATCAGAGATCATTGTGTCATTTTTGAGATTGCACCCAAGTACTGCATTTCAGACTCTTTTGTTGACTCATGGGCTACTGCATTTCTTCTAAGGTATTCTTGCCCACAGTAGTAGATATAATGGTCATCTGAATTAAATTCACTCAGTCCAGTCCATTTTAATTCACTGATTCCTAAAATGTCAATGTTCACTCTTGCCATGTCCTGTTTGATCACTTCCTATTTGTTTTGATTCTTGAACCTCACATTCCAGTTTCCCATGCCATATTGTTCTTTGTAGCATCGGACTTTACTTCCATCACCAGTCACATCCACAACTGAATGTTGTTTTCGCTTTGGCTCTAGCTCTTCATTCTTTCTGGAGTTTTTTCTCCACTCTTCTCCAGTAGTATATTGGGCACCTACTGACCTGGGGAGTTAATCTTTCAGTGCCATATCTTTTTGAATTTTCACACTGTTCATGGGGTTCTCAAGGCAAGAATACTGAAGTGGTTTTCCATTTCCTTTTCCAGTGGACTATATTTTGTCAGAACTCTCCACCATGACCTGTCCATCATGGGTGGCCCTACACGGCATGGCTCATTGTTTCATTGAGTCAGACAAGGATGTGGTCCATGTGATCAGTTTGATTAGTTTCCTGTGTTTATGGTTTTCATTCTGTCTGCCCTCTGATGGGTAAGGATAGAGGCTCATGAGAGCTTCCTGATGGGAGAGACTGACTCTCTCATCAGTCTTTCCCCCACTCTTTCCCCAGTGGGAGAAACTGGGTCTTGTTCTGATGGTCAGGACCATACTCAGTAAATTTTTAATCCAATTTTCTGTTGATGGGTGGGACTGTGTTCCCTCCCTGTTGTTTGACCAGAGACCAAACTATGGTGGAGGTAATGAAGATAATGACGAACTCTTTCAAAACGTCCCACACACACATTGCTGCACTCAGTATCCCTGACCCGCAGCAGGTCATTGCTGACACATACCTCCACTAGAAACTCCTGGACACTCACAGGCAAGTCTGGGTCAGTCTCCTGTGGGACCATTGATCCTTTCTCCTGGGTCCTGTTACACACAAGGTTCTGTTTGTGCACTCCACGAGTCTGTTCCCTCAGTCCTGTGTAAGTTCTGTAATCAAGCCCCTCTGTCCTCCAAAGTCAAATTGCCTGTGGGTTCTCAGTCCTTTTGCCGGATCCCCAGGTTGGGAAATCTGTTGTGGGTCCTAGAACGTTCTTAACAGTGTAAGAATTATTTGGTATACTTGTTCTGCAGTTTGTGCATCATCTGCTCAGCGGCTCTATGTAGGGTTCCTGGAGATCTCCTCCGGGAGGTTTAGAGCCCCTGCCCCTGTGGCAGGCCACTGCTCACCTTTCCCTCTGCAGGAGACACTCAGACACTCAGCGGCAGGGGCGGCTTAGTCTCTGTGGAGCCCCTGGGTCCTGGTGTGCACAAGGTTTTGTTTGAGTCCTCTGAGAATCTCAGGGGTGTGTATGGGGTTTAACTCTAAACATGATTTTGCCCCTTCTACCAGCTTGCTGGGGCTTTTCCTTTGCCCCACCATGGCCAAGTTGGCAGAGTAGAAGGCGTGCACTCGTCTTCTCCAGCTAGAACTCCAAAATTACACTCACTGCTGAGCAACCATTGACAGGAGAATGTTGCATCCTACCAAAAAATCATACCCCACATCCAAGGGCAAAAGAGAAGCAAAGAAGAAGACATAACAGTTTTAAACATTGCATCCAACATAGGAATATCTGATACATAAGGCAAAGACTAACAGACATAAAAGGGGAACTCGACAGTAACACAATAATAGTAGGGAAATTTAACACCCCACTTACACCAATGGACAGATTATGAAAACAGAAAATTAATAAGGAAACACAAGCCTTAACTGACACATTAGACCCGATGGACATGATTGATATCCTCAGAACATTCCATCTTAATGCAGAATACACTTTCTCCTCAAGTGCACATAGAACATTCTCCAGGCTAGACCACATCTTGGGTTACAAATCAAGCCTCAGTAAATCTAAGAAAAATCAAAATCATATCATGCATCTTTTCTGACCACAATGCTAGGAGTCTAGATTTCACTCTCAGGAAAAGAAAGCTGTAAAAAAGCAAAGATATAGAGATTAAACAATACACTTCTAAATAATAAATGGCTTACTGAAGAAATAAAAATGGAAATAAAAAAATTCCTAGAAACAAATGACAATAAAACACGATGATGCAAGACCTTTGGGATGGATGCAGCAAAAGCAGTTCTAAGAGGGAAGTTTATAGCAATACAATTCTACTTCAAGAAACAAGAAGATCATTAAGTAGACATACAGATGGCTATGAAATAAAAGAAAAGATCCTCGACATTGCTCCTTATTAGAGAAATGGAAGTCAAAACTATAAGTACAAAATCACCTCTCACTGGCCAGAATGCCCATCATCAAAAAATCCACAATCAATAAACGCTGGAGAAGGTGTGGAGAAAAGGGAACCCTTTTGCAGTGTTGATGGGAATGTAAATTGATATAGACACTATGGAAGACAGTATGGAGATTCCTTGAAAATAACTAGGAATAAAACTATCATATGTGTGTGTGCTGAGTTGCTTCAGTTGTGTCCAAATCTTTGCAGCCCTATGGACTGTAGCTCTCCAGGCTCCTCTGTCCAGGGAATTGTTCAAGCAAGAATACTGGAATGGATTGCCATGCCCCACTCCAGGGGATCTTCTTGACTCAGGGATCGAACTTGTATCTCTTACATGTCTTGCACTGGCAGGAGGGCTCTTTACCACTGGTGCCACCCGGGAAGCCCCATATGACCAGCAAGCTCACTACTAGGCATATACCCTGAAGAAACACAACTGAAAAAGACACTTGTACCCTAATGTTCACTGCAGCACTATTTACAATAGCTAGGAAATGGAAGCAACCTAGATGTCTGTCAACAGATGAATGGATAAATAAGCTGTGGTACACTAATACAGTAAGATATTACTTAGGTACAGAAAAGAATGCATTTGAGACAGTTCTAATGAGATGGTTGAACCTAGATCCTATTATACAGAGTGGAGTAAGTCAGAAAGAGAAAAACAAATATAGTATATTAATGCATATATTTGGAATCTAGAAATATGGTTCTGATAAACCTATTTGCAGGACAGCAATGAAGAGGCAGACATAGAGAACAGACCTGGACGGGGGGTGGGGAGGGGTGGAAGGAGAGGGTGGGACAAATGGAGAGAGTAGCATGGAAATATATACACTGTCCTATATAAAACAGAGAGCCAATGGAAATTTGCTGTATGATTCAGGGAACTCAAATCTGAGCTCTGTAAACCTAGAGGAGTGGGAAGGGGTATGAGGTGGGGGGGAAGTTCAAGACGGAGGAGACGTATGTATGCTTATGGCTGATTCATGTTGATGTATGGCAGAAACCAACACAATATTGTAAAGCAATTATCCTTCAACTGAAAATAAGTAAATTAAAGGGAGAGAGAAAAAGGAATATGTTCTTGCCAGAAATAGCTTCTACTGTTGGCTGAAACCATCCACATACTTAGATCTGCCTCTGAGTCTTGTCAAGCCTCTGAGCCTCTTCAAATTTGTCAAGCGAGCTGACCTTTGCACATTCTAATAATGTATTATTATGTGACACTGTTTACCTTTTCTTTCTCCTGAACCTTCTGCTAGGGAATATATGGAGGAGGGAAGTCAAGTCCATTCCACATTCTCTGTAGGGTTGGCGGATCTAGGAGGATTCATTGATCAGAATCTAGGCAATTGATCAACGTCTCCATCTCCACTTGTAAAACACATCTACCACTAATTGTTCTGCCTGGGTATCACTATATTTTGACTCTTGGAATAGTTTTGATCCATATTCTAAAACTAGTCTCACTAAAAGCCAAAAACTTGCAAGCATATCTGTGCAGAGAGTGCACCTTGTGGGCAGAGGCTAAGGCGTGCGTGGCTTTTGGGGTTCCTCTCCCTGCTCCCTAGAGTGGGCACCACCGTGGGCCCTTCAAGTGGGCACCAGTCTCTGGGAGCTGCGAGTTGGAGGCAGACTATCGAGGCGCCAGGACCATGGAGCTGCAGACCCAGGCACTGTACCATTTCTGGCGGAAGAACTTGGACATGATCTCATTGTGGGAGAACGAGGTGCTGAGCTTGTACAGCTAGCAGGACATTGAGGGCTGGCTCAAGGGGATCAACAGCCTGGGGACCCGGGTCTCTTCTTGGCCTCGTATGTGAAGGTGATTCATGCCTCTTAGCCTGGATTGACAGGCAACGGCGGCCTGGGCCCACCATTTTCTTCACTGCAGATACCTAGGAAGCCATTGGTGAGTTCTCAGAGCAGGACAGGCAGTACCTGGACCCCATCATGGACATGTTAGTGCTGTATCAGAGGCACCTGGCCAATTTCCCTGACATCATCCGAGTTCAGAAAAGAGCTCTTACCAAAGTAAAGGAGAGTTGGTAACACGGAAGAAGGGAAAAATGGAGATGCTAATGGCCTTGAGGATTGCTGTTACACTGTTCCTTTTTGCCACTTTGGCTGAAATTCATCACTTTCATCAAATTCCAATAAGAGACTTTAAATCATAGATGCAGCATTTCTTACAGCAACAAATAATATTTTTCCCAAAAGTGACACAGAAGTTAGAAGAGAGTCTTCGTAAATATGGTAGTATTTCATGACTGGACTTGGATTGTGCACTGTTTTCCAGTTCAAGGATAATTTCTACAGTAGAATAAAATCTGCTATCACAGAGTTGTTACCAACTATCAGCAGTGGTACAAGGATGGTTTCATGTTCTACTAAAACTTGGCTGAATAGATAATTATGTAGGAAAAAAATCAGTTAATATGATTATATAATAGAAACAGTACCACACATTGTAACAAAATTATACTATGTATGCTTACACCACTTTTGCAACTTTCAGAATAATGATTATACCATTTGTCTTATTGCTTTTTGAAGTACGGTACATGCTTTGTAGAGTTCAAAACCCGTGGAGGGTCTCAAAGAAGCTGGCTGATTAAAAGCCTACTGTGGATGCCTTTTTACTCTCAAAGGTTGGGATTATTTAAATTCAACCTATTCTGTTTCCAGCCTCCAACTAGAGTTGAACTTTGTTCCTTTAGACTCTTGGATTTTCGTTTCTCCACCTCCACCCCCTTTTTGAAGTAACCACAACTTTTCTGATTGAAAGAGTGAAAGTCCAGTATACACAATGACATACTGCTGGGAACCTCCTATTGGTGCGGGGTAGGAGGATCAGCTGTCGTCAATCTCCTGATAACATGTTGGCAGTGCAGTGGAAGGAGACTCATGCTCATCTTGAATATGGTGTCTGTCAGGGAATGAAATGGTGCCACTCGGTTCTCTTAGATCCTAACATAGTCTCTTCATTCAAGTGACCTGGAAACTTGGTGTTGAGATTTAATCAAACATGTCTTATAACCCAGAGAAGGAGTTTAATCAGTTGGGGACTTGAACACAGAATCAGTGACAACACACACTTGGTTTTAAAATTTAAGGTGGCTACCTTTTCTTTTCTGACTGGTATGATGTGAGCTCTCATTGTAGTTTTGATTTGCATTTCTCTAATAATTAGTGATGTTGATCATCTTTTCATGTGTTTGATGGTCATCTGTATAGAAGTGACTGTTTAGGTCTCCTGCTCATTTCTTGATTAGCTTTTTTTTTTTAATATATTGAGCTTCATGAACTGTTTGTATATTTTGGAGATTAATCCATTGTAAGTTGCTTCATGTGCAAATATTTTCTCCCATGATGAGGATTGTCTTCTCATCTGTTTATGGTTTCCTTTGTGTGCAAAAGCTTTTAAATTTATTTAAGTCCTATTAGCTTATTACTCTAAGAGGTGGGTCACAAAAGATCTTGCCACAATTTATGTCAAAGAGTGTCCTGCTTACCTTTTCCTCTAAGAGTTATTATAGTTTCTGGCCTTATGTTTAAGTCTTTGATCCATTTTGAGTTTATTTTTGTGTATGGTGCTAGTGGGGCTTCCCACGTGGTGCTGGTGGTAAAGAACCTACCTGCCAGTGCAGGAGACATAGGAGATGCGGGTTTGTTCCTGGGTGGGGAAGCTCCCCTGGAGGAAGGCATGGCAACCCACTCCAGTATTCTTTCCTGAAGAATCCCATGGACAGAGGAGCCTGGCAGGCTGTAGCCCATAGGGTTGCAAAGAGTTGGCATGCCTGAAATGACCTGCATGCATGCATGGTGTTAGGGAGTTTTCTAATTTCATTCTTTTACGTATAGCTGTCCAGATTTCCCAGCACCAACTACTGAAGAGGCTGTCTTTGCTCCATTGTACATTCTGTCATGGATTAGGTGACAATAGATGGGTGGTTTTGTCTTGGACTTTCTGTATTCTTCCATTGATCTATATTTTTGTTTCTGGGCCAGTGCCATACTATCTTGATTACTGTAGCCATGTAGTACAGTCTGAAGTCAGGGAAACTGATTCTTCCAACTCCATTTTTTTTTTTTTTTGCTTCAAGATTGCTTTGCTATTTGAGGTCTTTTGTGTTTCTATAGAAATTGTAAACATTTTTTTTTCTAGTTCTGTGAAAAACACCATTGATAATTTGATAGGGTTTGCACTGAATCTGTAGATTGCTTTAAGTGGTATAGTCGTTTTCACAATATTGATTCTTCAATCCAAGAACATGGTATATCTCTTCATCTGTTTATAACATCTTTGATCTCTTTCATCACTGTCTTATGGTTTTCAGTGTGCAGGGCTTTTTCCTCCTTAGGTAAGCTTATGTCTATGTATTCGTTGTTGTTGTAGCAATGGTAAATGGGATTCTTTCCTTAATTTCTCTTTCTGATCTTTCATTGTTAGTGAAGAGGAATGCAAGAGATTTATGTATACTAATTTGTATTCTATGACTTTACTGAATTCATGGATTAGCTTTAGTTGTTTTCTAGTTGTATTTTTAGGATTTTCTTTACAGAATATCAAGTCATTGGCAAACAGTGATAGATTTATTTCTTCTTCTTCTTGCCCATTTAGGTTTCTTTTACTTCTTTTTCTTTTCTGATTGCTGTGGCTTGGACTTTCAAAACTATGCTGAATAATAACCGTGAGAGTGGACACCCTTATCTCATTCCTGATCTTAGAAGAAATGCTTCCAGTTTTTCACCATTGAGAATGTTTATTGTGGGTTTGTTATGTATTAAATATGACCTTTATTATGTTGAGGTAGGTTCCTTCTGTGCCCAGTTTCTGGAGAGTTATCTAAAATGGGTGTTGAATTTTGTTGAAAGATTTGTTGCATCTGTTGAGATGATCACATAACTTTCATTCTTTAATTTGTTAATATGGGGTATCACATTGATTGCCACATAACTTTCATTCTTTAATTTGTTAATATGGGGTATCACATTGATTACTTTGCATATATCAAAGAATCCTTCATCCCTGCAATAAATCCCATTTGATCATGGTATATGATCCTTTTTACTGTGTTAACGGATTCATTTTCTAGTATTGTTTTGAGGATTTTTGTATCTATTTTCATCAGTGTTTTTGGCCTGTAATTTTTTTGTTTATGATATTTTTGGTTTTGTTATCAGGGTGATGGTTGTCTTATCGAATGAGCTTGGGAGTTCTCCTTTTTCTGCAATTTTTGGAAGAGTTTGAGAAGGATAGGTGTTAGTTCTTTGCTAAGTTGTTGATAGAATGCACCCGTGACCATCTGGTCCTGGACTTTTGTTTATTGGATGATTCTTAATCATAGTTTCAACTTAATATCTGTGATTGGTCTGTTAGTACTTTCCATTTCTTCCTGGTTCAGTGCCTTTCTAAGAATTTGTCCATTTCTTCCAAGTTGTCCATTTTATTGTCATGCAGTAGTAGTAGTGAAGCTCACAGTAGTCTCTTATGATCCTTTGTATTTCTGTGGTGTCAGTTGTGACTTCTTTTCCATTTCTAATTTTATTGATTTGCAGTTTCTCCCTTTTTTTTCTTGATGAGTCTGGTAATGGTTTGTCAATTTTATTTGTCTTCTCAAAGAATCAGATTTTAGTTTTATTGATCTTTGCAATTATTTTCATTTACATTTTACTAATTTTTGCTCTAATCTTTGTGATTTCTTTCCTTCTACTGACTTCGGGCTTTGTTTGCTCTTTTATCTCTAGTTGCTTTAGACATAAGGTTAGAGTGTTTATCCGGGATTATTATTGTTTCTTGAGACAGAACTGTATTGCTATAAAGTTATCTTTTAGAACTGCTTTTGCTACATCACATAGGTTTTGGGTCATTGTGTTTTCATTGTCACTTGTTTCTAGGTATTCTTTTATTTCCTCTTTGATTTCTTCAGCAATCCCTTGGTTTATTAATAGCACATTATTTGGTCTCCATGTGTTTGTGTGTGTGTGTGTTTTTTTTTTTTTTTAATTACTCTGAAGCCTCCTTCATTTGCTTGGTGCATTGGACATGGAACTCAAGCAGAAGGCTGCAGTCGTTTTTTTTTTTTTTTTTTTTCAGTGGGTTTTGTCATACATTGATGTGAATCAGCCATAGAGTTACACGAATTCCCCATCGCAGTCTCCCATCCCACCTCCCTCTCCACCCGATTCCTCTGGATCTTCCCAGCCCAACAGGCCCGAGCACTTGACTTATGCCTCCCACCTGGGCTGGTGGTCTGTTTCACCACAGATAATATACATGCTGTTCTTTCGAAACATCCCACCCTCCCCTTCTCCCACAGAGTTCAAAAGTCTGTTCTGTACTTCTGCGTCTCTTCTTCTGCCCTGCATATAGGGCCATTGTTACCATCTTTCTAAATTCCGTATATATGTGTTAGTATACTGTAATGTTCTTTATCTTTCTGGCTCACCTCACTCTGTATAATGGGCTCCAGTTTCATCCATCTCATTAGAACTGATTCAAATGAATTCTTTTTAATGGCTGAGTAATATTCCATGGTGTATATGTACCACAGCTTCCTTATCCATTCGTCTGCTGATGGGCATCTAGGTTGCTTCCATGTCCTAGCTATTATAAACAGTGCTGCGATGAACATTGGGGTGCACGTGTCTCTTTCAGATCTGGATTCCTCAGTGTGTATGCCCAGAAGTGGTATTGCTGGGTCATATGGTAGTTCTATTTCCAGTTTTTTAAGAAATCTCCACACTGTTTTCCATAGTGGCTGTACTAGTTTGCATTCCCACCAACAGTGTAAGAGGGTTCCCTTTTCTCCACACCCTCTCCAGCATTTATTGCTTGTAGACTTTTGGATAGCAGCCATCCTGACTGGCGTGTAATGGTACCTCATTGTGGTTTTGATTTGCATTTCTCTGATAATAAGTGATGTGGAGCATCTTTTCATGTGTTTGTTAGCCATCTGAATGTCTTCTTTGGAGAAATGTCTGTTTAGTTCTTGGGCCCATTTTTTGATTGGGTCATTTATTTTTCTGGAATTGAGCTTCAGGAGTTGCTTGTATATTTTTGAGATTAATCCTTTGTCTGTTTCCTCATTTGCTATTATTTTCTCCCAGTCTGAGGGCTGTCTTTTCACCTTACTTATAGTTTCTTTTGTTGTGCAAAAACTTTTAAGTTTCATTAGGTCCCATTTGTTTATTTTTGCTTTTATTTCCAATATTCTGGGAGGTGGGTCATAGAAGATCTTGCTGTGATTTATGTCAGAGAGTGTTTTGCCTATGTTCTCCTCTAGGAGTTTTATAGTTTCTGGTCTTACATTTAGATCTTTAATCCATTTTGAGTTTATTTTTGTGTATGGTGTTAGAAAGTGTTCTAGTTTCATTCTTTTACAAGTGGCTGACCAGTTTTCCCAGCACCACTTGTTAAAGAGGTTGTCTTTTTTCCATTGTATATCCTTGCCTCCTTTGTCAAAGATAAGTTGTCCATAGGTTCGTGGATTTATCTCTGGGCTTTCTATTCTGTTCCATTGATCTATATTTCTGTCTTTGTGCCAGTACCATACTGTCTTGATGACTGTGGCTTTGTAGTAGAGTCTGAAGTCAGGTAGGTTGATTCCTCCAGTTCCATTCTTCTTTCTCAAGATTACTTTGGCTATTCGAGATTTTTTGTATTTCCATACAAATTGTGAAATTATTTGTTCTAGTTCTGTGAAAAATACCGTTGGTAGCTTGATAAGGATTGCATTGACTCTATAGATTGCTTTGGGTAGAATAGCGATTTTGACAATATTGATTCTTCCAATCCATGAACACGGTATGTTTCTCCATCTGTTTGTGTCCTCTTTGATTTCTTTCATCAATGTTTTATAGTTTTCTGTGTATAGGTCTTTTGTTTCTTTAGGTAGATATACTCCTAAGTATTTTATTCTTTTTGTTGCAATGGTGAATGGTATTGTTTCCTTCATTTCCCTTTCTGTTTTTTCATTGTTAGTATACAGGAATGCAAGGGATTTCTGTGTGTTAATTTTATATCCTGCAACTTTACTATATTCATTGATTAGCTCTAGTAATTTTCTGGAAGAGTCTTTAGGGTTTTCTATGTAGAGGATCATGTCATCTGCAAACAGCGAGAGTTTCACTTCTTCTTTTCCTATCTGGATTCCTTTTACGTCTTTTTCTGCTCTGATTGCTGTGGCCAAAACTTCCAACACTATGTTGAATAGTAGTGGTGAGAGTGGGCATCCTTGTCTTGTTCCTGATTTCAGAGGAAATGCTTTCAATTTTTCACCATTGAGGGTGATGCTTGCTGTGGGTTTGTCATATATAGCTTTTATTATGTTGAGGTATGTTCCTTCTATTCCTGCTTTCTGGAGAGTTTTAATCATAAATGAGTGTTGAATTTTGTCAAAGGCTTTCTCTGCATCTATTGAGATAATCATATGGTTTTTATCTTCCAATTTGTTAATGTGGTGTATTACATTGATCGATTTGCGGATATTAAAGAATCCTTGCATTCCTGGGATAAAGCCCACTTGGTCATGGTGTATGATTTTTTAAATATGTTGTTGGATTCTGTTTGCTAGAATTTTGTTAAGGATTTTTGCATCTATGTTCATCAGTGATATTGGCCTGTAGTTTTCTTTTTTTGTGGCATCTTTGTCTGGTTTTGGAATTAGGGTGATGGTGGCCTCATAGAATGAGTTTGGAAGTTTACCTTCATCTGCAATTTTCTGGAAGAGTTTGAGTAAGATAGGTGTTAGCTCTTCTCTAAATTTTTGGTAGAATTCAGCTGTGAAGCCATCTGGTCATGGGCTTTTGTTTGCTGGAAGATTTTTGATTACAGTTTCGATTTCCTTGCTTGTGATGGTTCTGTTAAGATCTTCTATTTCTTCCTGGTTCAGTTTTGGAAAGTTATACTTTTCTAAGAATTTGTCCATTTCATCCAAGCTGTCCATTTTATTGGCATAGAGCTGCTGTTAGTAGTCTCTTATGATCCTTTGGATTTCAGTGTTGTCTGTTGTGATCTCACCCTTTTCATTTCTTATTTTGTTAATTTGGTTCTTCTCTCTTTGTTTCTTAATGAGTCTTGCTAATGGTTTGTCAATTTTGCTTATTTTTTCAAAAAACCAGCTTTTAGCTTTGTTGATTTTTGCTATGGTCTCTTCAGTTTCTTTTGCATTTATTTCTGCCCTAATTTTTAAGATTTCTTTCCTTCTGCTAACCCTGGGGTTCTTCATTTCTTCCTTCTCTAATTGCTTTAGGTGTAGAGTTAGGTTATTTATTTGGCTTTTTTCTTGTTTCTTGATGTAAGCCTGTAATGCTATGAACCTTCCCCTTAGCACTGCTTTTACAGTGTCCCATAGGTTTTGGGGTGTTGTGCTTTCATTTTCATTCGTTTCTATACATATTTTGATTTCTTTTTTGATTTCTTCTATGATTTGTTGGTTATTCAGAAGCGTGTTATTTAGCCTCCATATGTTTGAATTTTTAACAATTTTTTTCCTGTAATTGAGATCTAATCTTACTGCACTGTGGTCAGAAAAGATGACTGGAATGATTTCAATTTTTTTGAATTTTCCAAGACCAGATTTATGGCCCAGGATGTGATCTATTCTGTAGAAGGTTCCATGTGCGCTTGAGAAAAAGGTGAAGTTGATTGTTTTGGGGTGAAATGTCCTATAGATATCAACTAGGTCTAGCTGGTCCATTGTATCATTTAAGGTTTGTGTTTCCTTATTGATTTTCTGTTTAGTTGATCTATCCATAGTTGTGAGTGGGATATTAAAGTCTCCCACTATTATTGTGTTACTATTAATTTCCTCTTTCATACTTGTTAGCATTTGCCGTACATATTGCGGTGCTCTTATATTGGGTGCATATATATTTATAATTGTTATATCTTCTTCTTGGATTGATCCTTTGATCATTATGTAGTGTCCTTCTTTGTCTCTTTTCACCTCCTTTATTTGAAAGTCTATTTTATCTGATATGAGTATTGCGACTCCTGCTTTCTTTTGGTCTCCGTTTGCATGAAATATTTTTTTCCAGCCCTTCACTTTTAGTCTGTATGTGTCTCTGGTTTTGAGGTGGGTCTCTTGTAGACAGCATATATAGGGGTCTTGTTTTTGTATCCATTCAGCCAATCTTTGTCTTTTGTTGGGGCATTCAACCCATTTACATTTAAGGTAATTATTGATAGGTGTGGACCTGTTGCCATTTACTTTGTTGTTTTGGGTTCACGTTTATTCAACCTTTCTGCATTTCCTGTCTAGAGAAGTTCCTTTAGCATTTGTTGAAGAGCTGGTTTGGTGGTGCTGAATTCTCTCAGCTTTTGCTTGTCTGTAAAGCTTTTGAATTCTCCTTCGTATCTGAATGAGATCCTTGCTGGGTACAGTAATCTAGGTTGTAGGTTATTCTCTTTCATTACTTTCAGTATGTCCTGCCATTCCCTTCTGGCCTGGAGGGTTTCTATTGATAGATCAGCTGTTATCCTTATGGGAATCCCTTTGTGTGTTATTTGTTGCTTCTCCCTTGCTGCTTTTAGTATTTGTTCTTTGTGTTTGATCTTTGTTAATTTGATTAATATGTGTCTTGGGGTGTTTCGCCTTGGGTTTATCCTGTTTGGGACTCTCTGGGTTTCTTGGACTTGGGTGGCTATTTCCTTCCCCATTTTAGGGAAGTTTTCAGCTATTATCTCCTCGAGTATTTTCTCATGGCCTTTCTTTTTGTCTTCTTCTTCTGGGACTCCTATGATTCGAATATTGGGGCGTTTCACATTGTCCCAGAGGTCCCTGAGGTTGTCCTCATTTCTTTTGATTCTTTTTTCTTTTTTCCTCTCTGCTTCATTTATTTCCACCATTCTATCTTCTACCTCACTTATCCTATCTTCTGTCTCCGTTATTGTACTCTTGGTTCCCTCCAGAGTGTTTTTGATCTCATTATTCATTTTTAATTGACTCTTTTTTATTTCTTCTAGGTTTTTATTAAACATTTCTTGCATCTTTTCAATCTTTGTCTCCAGGCTATTTTTCTGTACCTCCATTTTGCTTTCAAGATTTTGGATCATTTTTATTATCATTATTCTAAATTCTTTTTCAGGTAGATTCCCTATCTCCTCCTCTTTTGTTTGACTTGGTGGACTTTTTTCATGTTCCTTTACCTGTTGGGTATTTCTTTGCCTTTTCATCTTGTTTAGATTGCTGTGTCTGGAGTGGGCTTTCTGTATTCTGGAGGTCTGTGGTTCCTTTTTATTGTGGAGGTTTTACCCAGTGGGTGGGGTTAGATGATTGGCTTGTCAAGGTTTCCTGATTAGCGAAGCTTGCGTCAGTGTTCTGGTGCGTGAATCTTGATTTCTTCTCTTTGGAGAGCAATGGAGTGCCCAGTAATGAGTTTTGAGATGGGTCTACGTGTTAGGTGTGACCTTGGGCAGTCTGTATGTTGATGTTCAGGGCTATGTTCCTGCGTTGCTGGAGAATTTGCGTGGTATGTCTTGCTCTAAAATTTATTGGCTCTTGGGTGGTGGTTGGTTTCAGTGTAGGTTTGGAGGCTTTTGGACGGTCACTTATTACTTAAAGATCCATGTAGTCAGGAGTTTTCTGGTGTTCTCAGGTTTTGGGCTTAAGTCTCCTGCCTCTGGATTTCAGTTTTATTCTTCCTGTAGTCTCAGGACTTCTCCAACCATACAGCACTGATAATAAAACTTCTAGGTTAATGGTGAAAAGTTTCTCCTCCGTTAGGGACACCCAGAGAGGTTCACAGAGTTTCATGAGGAAGGGGAGAGGGAGAAGGGAGATAGAGATGAGCAGGAGGAGAAAAAGGGGGACTCAAGAGGAGAGAGACAGATCTACGAAGTTGTCTGATCCCAGAGTGTTCTCCGTAGCCCAGACACCCACAAAGATTCACAGAATTGGATTGGGAAGAGAAGGGGAAAGGAGGAAATAGAGGTGTTCTGAGGTAGAAAACAGAGAGTCAAGATTGGGAGAGAATAATCAACACACTCCTGAATAAAAATGGGAGCTGAATATTGGGTTCTTAAATGTTCACAATTTATATCATATACTGAAAAACAAAAGTTAAAAATCTAGAGTAGAGGTTAGACTCTTAAAAATACTATATTAAAAACAAAAACCAAAACATAAAAAAAAAAATTTTAGAAATATATATGAATTTTGGTTTAAAAATAGGGCTTCTCTTCTTCTTCTTTTTTTTTTTTCCCCCTGTAAGGTTATAGTGTATTGAAAATGAAAATTAAGGAGTAGTAAGAGGAGTACTAGATGACTTTAAAAGAAATGAGAAAAAGAAAAATAGAAAATAGAAGAGAAGAAGAAAAAAGAAAAGGAAAAAAAAGAAGAAAAAGAAAAAAAAAGAGAAAAAAAAATTGTTTTACCAAATTAAAAAAATCGTAAAAATCTTATGAAAATGAAAGTTAAGGAGTAATGGGGGAGTAATAGGGAATTTTAAAGGAAAATAAAAGAGAAAAAAGAAAAAAAAATTTTTTTTTTCTTACTTAAAAAAAAAAAAAAGAAAAAAGAAAAAAATATATCTAGGAATTTCTCTGGAGCTGTTTCGGTCAGTGTGGGTTCGGCTCAGTTTCAGATATCTCCTCGTTCCAGCTTATACCTCTCGATATCTATAGGTCCTTCCGGTGAAGTCCGTGTTTTCTTCAGGGATTTTAATCTGTTGCACCGGTCCCTTCTGAAGCGGTTCCCTTTGTTTATTTGGCTTCTGTTGCCAGTTTCTTCCGCGCCTAATTTCTGCCCTGACACAGGTGGGCGGAGGTGGATTCTTATTCAGGTAGCTAGTTCCGTTGTGCTTCGGGGTGGAGCTGGCGCTGCAGGGAGGGGCTGGCGCTATTTTCTCCGTCTGGGCTGCTCAGGCTCCAGGCGTTTCCAGCCCTCGGGTGATTCACAAAAGCGCGGAACACAAAGCTGCGCCTGCGGTTTGTCCCTACGCCGCCCGAGTGGCTCAGGCAGCCAGGCGCTTGTCGGGCGCTCTCTCCCCGGGTTCGACGCGCCTTCTGTCCTGCGCTATCCCAGCCTCAGTTTCCGCTGCGCCAGTCGGGTGCGTGCGCCTTCTGCCCTCTGCGTCCCCAGCCCCAATCCCGCCCGCCCTGGCCGGGTGCGTGTACTGTGTCTAGTCACGACCCTCCCGGCGGATGTCGACCATCCAGAATCCCCGGAGGTCTTTGATTAGAAGGCGGAGGCCCGTTTGCAGTGTGGTAGGGGATGCGGTCCTTGGGGCCGAGCCTGCCCCCTTCCCCTCCCCCCTGCCTCCTGCCTCCAGCGGGGCTGGGCCGGTCCGCAGCCTGCGAGCTCTTCTCAGGACTTTCTCGGTCCCTTTGTTCTGCGAGCGGCCGGCAGTGTGTTCGGGCCAGTTAATTTTCTCTCTCTTTTGCTCTCCCACAGTTCAAGCTGGGAACCCACAAAAGCTCCCTCCGATTGTCCTCAGGGCACTCAGGCCCCAGACCCTACCCCAAGCAATGCCGCCCGCTCCTCTCCGTTCTGCCCCCACTTGCTGGTTGCGGATGTGGGCGTCTGGGGTACTTTTCTGCTGGGAGTTGCTTTTAGGCTCGTAATCTGTGGGTTTTATTTATTCTATCCCTCCCAGCCAGATTCAAACTCCGAGATTCAAACACTTCCCCCAGGCCCGCCAGTGCGAGGGTTTCCCGGTGTCTGGAAACGTCATCTATTAAGACCCTTCCCGGGACGGATCTCCGTCCTTAGCTCTTTTGTCTCACTTTTTATCTTTTATATTTTGTCCTACCTCCTTTCGAAGACAATGGGCTGCTTTTCTGGGCGCCTGGTGACCTCAGCTAGCGATCGGAAGTTGTTTTGTGAAGTTTGCTCTGTGTTCAGTTATTCTTTTGATGAATTTCTAGGAGAGAAAGTGGTCTCCCCGTCCTACTCCTCCGCCATCTTGGCTCCTCCCGTGTTTGTGTTTTTTACAGTTTTTTTTCCTGTAATTAATTTCTAATCTCATAGTGTTGTGGTTAGAAAAGACGCTTGATATGATTTCAATATTGTTTACTTTACCAAGCCTTGATTTGTGACTCAAGTTGTGATCTATCTTGGAGAATGTTCTGTGTGCACGTGAGAAGAAAGTGTTTTCTGCTGCTTTTGAATGGAATGTCTTATAAATAGCAACTAAGTCTATCTGTTTCAATGTGTCACATAAGGTTTGTGCTTGGTTATTAATTTTCAGTCTTGATAACCTATCTATTGGTGTAAGTGGAATGTTAAAGCCCCCCGTTATCATTGTGTTACCATCAGTTTCCCCTTTTATGGATATTAGCATTTGTCTTGCATATTGAGGTGTTGCTATATTAGATGCATAAATATTTACAATTGTTATATCTTTTTCTTGGATTGATCCTTTCATCATTATGTAGTGTCCTTCCGTGTCTCTTTTATTTGTTTATTTTTATTTTTTTAGCTGTGAAATTTTATTTTATTGTTTTTTAATTTAATTTAATTTAATTTTATTTTTTCAGTGGGTTTTGTCATACATTGATATGAATCAGCCATAGAATTACACGTATTCCCCATCCCAATCCCCTCTCCCACCTCCCTCTCCACTCGATTCCTCTGGGTCTTCCCAGTGCACCAGGCCCGAGCACTTGTCTCATGCATCCCACCTGGGCTGGTGATCTGTTTCACCATAGATAATATACATGCTGTTCTTTCGAAACATCCCACCCTCACCTTCTCCCCCAGAGTCCAAAAGTCTGTTCTGTACATCTGTGTCTCTTTTTCTGTTTTGCATATAGGGTTATCATTACCATCTTTCTAAATTCCATATATATGTGTTAGTATGCTGTAATGTTCTTTATCTTTCTGGCTTACTTCACTCTGTATAATGGGCTCCAGTTTCATCCATCTCATTAGAACTGATTCAAATGAATTCTTTTTAATGGCTGAGTAATATTCCATGGTGTATATGTACCACAGCTTCCTTATCCATTCGTCTGCTGATGGGCATCTAGGTTGCTTCCATGTCCTGGCTATTATAAACAGTGCTGCGATGAACATTGGGGTGCACGTGTCTCTTTCAGATCTGGTTTCCTCAGTGTGTATGCCCAGAAGTGGTATTGCTGGGTCATATGTTTATATCTTTTTCTTGGATTGATCCTTTCATCATTATGTAGTGTCCTTCCGTGTCTCTTTTAAAGAGATAGAACTCATAAAGATATGCGTTTTGCTACTCCAACTTTTGATTTCCCTTTGCATGAGATATCTTTCTCCATTCCCTCTCTCTGTGTCTCTAGGTTTGAAGTGAGTCTCTTGCAGACAACATACATACAGGTCTTTTTTAAAATATCCATTTAGCCAGTCCATTTCTTTTGACTGGAGCATTTAATACATTTAAACTTAAAGTAAAAATATCATTATGTGTATTCCTATTACTGCTTTCTTAATTGCTTTCAGTTTGTTTTTGTTGGTCTTTTTCTTCCCTTGTATTTCCTACCTAGAGAAGCTCTTTTAGCGTTTGTTGTAAAGTTGGTCTGGTGGTGCTGAATTCTCTTAGCTTTTGCTTGTCTGTAAAGCTTTTGATTTCTTTGTCAAATTTGAATGAGAGCTCAGCTCTCATGGATGGAGTAATCTTGGTTGTAGGTTTTCCCCTTTCATCACTTTAAATATATTCTGCCACATACTTTTGGCCTGTAGAGTTTCTGCTGAAATATTAGTTGATAACCTTATGGGGATTCTCCCATCTGTTATTTGTTGATTTTCCCTTGCTGTTTTTAGTATTTTTTCTTTGTATTTATTTTTTGATAATTTGACTAATATGTGCCTCAGCATGTTTCCCTTTGGGTTTACCTTGGGTCCTCTCTGTACTTCCTGGACTTGATTGACTATTCTCTTTCTTAATTTAGGGAAGCTTTCTACTATAGTCTCTTGAACTATTTTCTCAGATGCTTTCACTTTGTCTTCTGGGAACTCTATAATTTGAATGTTGTTGCATGTAATGTTATCCCAGAGGTCTCTGAGGCTGACATCAATTTTTTTTCTTTATTCTACTCGGTGGAAATTATTTTCACCATTTTATGTATCCATCATTTTATTCAGCTCATTCATTCTACCTCAGTTATTCTGCTATTGGTTTCTTCTAGTGTATTTTCAATTTTAGTTACTGTGCTCTTCATCACTGTTTGTTTGTTCTTTAGTTTCTCTAGATTTTTGCTAAATGTTTTTTATATTTTCTCCATTCTATTATCAAGATTTTGGATCATCTTTACTATCATTACGCTGGATTCCTTTTCAGGTGAGTTGCCTAGTTCCTCTTCAGTTATTTGGTCTTGTCAGTTTTTACCTTGTTCCTTCATCTGCAACATATTTCTCTGTCTTCTCATTTTGTCTAACTTATTGTATTTGAGGTCCCCTTTCTACAGTATACAGGGCAGTAATTCTTTTTGCTTCTGGCATCTCATTCCAGTGGGAGAGATTGGCTCAGTGGCTTGTATAGTTTCCTGATGGGAAGGACAAGAGCCTGTTTTCTGGTGGTTCAAACAAGATCTTTTCCCTCTCAAGGGCAGGGCAATATCAGAGAGTGTGTTTTGCGATGTCTGTGGATTTGTAAGCAGCCTGTCTGCTGATTGTGTTTCTATCTTGCTTGTTGATGGCATGGGACATTTAGCTCTGTGCCTGCAGATAGTTGGGTGGATCCAGGTCTTGAAGTTGAGATGGAGACTTCTGGGAGGGCTCTCGAAGATTAAAATTCTCTGTGGCTTGAAACTCTCTGGTGTTCCAGTGTGTTGGACTCAGTGCTTCCACCTCAGAGGCTCAGGCTGGACTCCTGGCCTGGGAACCAAACTCTGCAAGCTGCATAGCTTGGCAAAAAAGGGAAAAAGAAATATAACTATGGGATTAAAACAAACAAGCAAAACCAAGACAAATAGCAAAGACAAAAATAAGCAAACAGCAATGATTAAAAACAAAAGAGACAAACAATACCCCAGAAAAATGGTAAAAACAAAAGCAAACAAACAAAAGCAAGAAAGCCCCAAGGAAACAGATGCACATTCAAAACAAGAAACAAAAATGAAAATCCCCAAATGAAATCAAACAATTAAAAACAAAACTATCAAAATAAAATACAAAGCAAAAGCAGAATGCAAACTGAAGGAAAAAGCAAACAAAGCAAAGCAAGTGCAAAAGTGATTTTAAAGAGAGAGAGAGAGAGAGAGAGAGAGAGAGAGAGAGAGAGAGAGATAGGGGTTTCCCTGGTGGCACAACAGTAAAGAATCTGCATGAAATGCAGAAGACCCCTGGGTCAGGAAGATCCCTTGGAGAGAGAAATGGCAACTCACTCTAGTATTCTTGCTTGGGAAATTCCATGGATAGATGAGCCTGGTGGTTATAGTCCATGGGTCATAAAGAGTCAGACACCACTTAGTAATTAAACAACAATGACAGAAACAAATATGACAAAGAAAAAAGATATAAACCAAAGTAGAATAAAATAAAGAAAAAAACAAGCAAAAACAGACTAACTACAAAGTAACATTGAAATAGAAATATAAAAATATATTAAAGCTTAAAAAACTAAAAATAAAAGCAAATAATAGCAGACAGCAACAATATAGGAAAGCAAAACATGAGAAAAATAATAATAATTATATTTTCTTAGTATCTTAGCTGTCAGTGTCCTTGTCCCCACTGTAAGTCACAGTCAACCTTTGCCTCCCCAGGAGGCCATCCAAAATCTCTAGATAGGTCTCTGGTCTCTCTGTGTGCATTGTAAGGGCAGCTTAGACCTGGTCCTACTCCCACATGTACTAGTCCCTCAAATCCACAGCTGCTAGAGTTAGATTGGTTTCATTTGTGGGAGCACTCATTGTCTATTCAGATATTCCAAGGATGTAAGGTTTACTAAGGTGATCTCGGGAATTTAAGCTGTGGCTTTTGCAACTGCACAGAAAGATTTTTGTTCCTCTTCCTTAGTCACTCCACCCCTGGGGCTCAGTTCCGGTTTTACCCCCACCTGTGTATGGGGCCCAGTCACAGAAGTCTGCTCTGGTGAGGATAGGATGCAGAAGTGGCATGACTGCTTGGTAATGGGAGTCTCAGTGGCAATAGGTGTGCAGGAAAACCAGTGGCCATGGGTGCAAGAGATCTGGTCCTAGGGGGAGACTTTCCTAGATCCTGGCAACCAGCACCAGAAGGCCAGACATGGTGCTTTTCCTAGCACCTGATGGGTCAGGAGGCTATCATGTAGGGGGAGTGGGGCTGCAATGATGGTTCCATCCCCTGCATGTGATGTCACTCAACAGTGGTGCCTTGCTTCTATGGCAGTCTGGGTTTCTTCCACAAGGATTCCTGGCTGTGAATTTCTTCCCTTTCATCCCCTCTGGCTGTCTCCTCATAGCCAATAGCAACCTTCCCCCTGAGTTTCATCTCCAATCCCTATGTTCCAGCTTTCAGCTCCCACTGTGAGCTGGCAAACACATGTCCCAGGCTTGGGTGTACAGGGCTTTGGTACAGATCATTTGTATAGGTCTCACTCTGTTTTGTCTGCCACAGATCAGCTGTTTCATCCTCCTTCAATAGCTTCAGATTCTCCCCTTCCATCCCAACTGATTTCCCCATCAGTGAGTTGGCTTTCCTGGGGTTCAGATCCTGTCCTGCTTCCTCTCCTTTCTTTCTCTCTTCTTTCTTCAGGGTGGATTTCCTTTAGGATTGACTGGTTTAATACCCTTGGAGTCCAAGTGACTTCCAAGAGTCTTCTCCAGCACCACAGTTCAAAAGCATCAATTCTTTGGCACTCAGCCTTCTTTACAGTCCAACTCTCACATCTGTACCTGACTACTGGATTAACCATAGCCTTGACTATACAGACCTTTTTGGCAAATTGCTGTCTCTGCTTTTTAATACACTGTCTATGTTTGCTATACTTTTTCTTCCAAGGAGATTGTCTTTTAATTTCATGGCTGCAGTCACCATTGCAGTGATTTTGGAGCCCAAAAAAAGTAAAATTTGCCACTGTTTCCTCTTTTTTCTCATCTATTTACCATTAAAAGATGGGATCAGATTCAATGATCTTTGTTTTTTGAATGTTGAGTTTTAAGTCAGGTTTTTCACTCTCCTCTTGATAGCTCACAGTGAATGATGTCAGATTCGTGATCTCTGAATGAGATTTATCTCTGGGACCAAGGACCAGGCTTGATCACTCGAGGACTTTTGTGTAGCAGAATTTTGTTAAAGTGAAAGCTTCTGACATAGACATCAGAAGGGCTACAGAGAGTGCCCAAAGCTAGTCCTAGCAAGGGAGCTATATACTTTTTCAATTGGTTATTGCAATAAATGAAAAGAGCGTCTCAAGGTTGTAAAGGTCTTACCAGACCCACTTCCACAAAATACATTTTAAGACAACAGGATTAGAGCTAACAATAGAAAGATCTTACTAGACCCACTCCCATGCTATACATTTTAAGATGACAGGATTGGCCAGAAGGTTCTCAAGAAGGAGAAACATGTCCTCAAGCAGCATACATTGTTGTTATATAATCATTGGTACAGAGGTTAAGGGAAAATATATCCTTGAGCAAGATGAATTGTTTTTTTGTGCAATCATCAGTTCTGGGCTTACAGAAAAAAAAAGTTTGTCCTTTTCTCTTCCATGAGAACTCCAGACCCCTATCTTCTCCTTGAGAACCCCGGACTGGTTCCTCCTCCTTGGGGACCCCAGACTTCTTATCAACCTGCCTAGGAATTGACTCTCTCACTCTTTCATCTCCACCAAGAGGCTGTTTAACTCTTCTTCAACTTCTGCCATTAGAGTGGTATCATGTGCATATCTGAGGTTGTTGATACTTCTCCTGGCAATCTTGATTCCAGCTTGTGATTCATCCAACCTGGATTTTACATGATATACTCTGAACAGAACTTAAATGAGCATGGTGACAATATACAGCCTTTTCATACTCCTTTTATAATTTTGAACCATTCAGTTGTTCCATGTCTGGTTCTAACTGTTGCTTCTTGATCCACATACAGGTTTCTCAGAAGACAAGTAAGGTGGTCTGGTACTTCCACTAATTTAAGAACTTCCCACAGTTTGTTGTGATCCACACAGTCAAAGACTTTAGTGTAGTCAACGGAGCAAAGGTAGATGTTTTTCTAAATTCCTTTGTTTTCTCCATGATCTGATGAATGTTGGCAATTTGATCTCTGGCTCCTTTCAAAATACCCTCACTCCTCAGTTTTTCCTTATAAGACTTTAATTAGTCTATAGTTTGCATTAACTGTTATTCAATACTTAGGGCAGCTCAAAGGAATATCCCTTGTTAGGGCAAATACAGATTTTTTTTTTTTTTAGGTGGGATCTTGAGGAGTACCAACAGTTATGTCAAATCATGACAGATTTATTGGGAATGAAACTCTGAAATGGCTCTCTCTGGTGGCTGCAAGGTCTTTGGTGTTCACCAAGAATACAGGCTATTCTTTTTCAGGTGAATTATGCTACTTGAGAACATAGAGAAAGTTAACACACCACAACACTTCCTGTTCTTATTGGGATTCTGTTGTTTTTCTTGAATAAATGCCCCATCAGGTTACTGTATGTCATAATTATTTTTCAGAGTTCTGAAAAAGTGATCTACAAGGTAAGCCATTTTTCTCATTTCTTTTATAAAGGAGATAATTTTCTTACTCTGAGATTTTATACCTTTCACATTTTAACATGCATGCTGAATTATTCACTGTTTTCTATTTATGGCTATAGTGAAGTTGCTCAGTCCCGTCTGACTCTTTGCAACCCTGTGGACTATAGCCTACCAGGCTCCTCTGTCCATGGGATTTTCCAGGCAAGGGTACTGGAGTGGGTTGCCATTTCCTTATTCAGGGGATCTTCCCAAACCAGGGGTTGAACCCAGGTCTCCTGCATTGCAGGCAAATGCTTTACCATCTGAGCCACCAGGAAAGACATTTATGACTATAGTTGTTCAGTATTTACCTACTTTTCCCTGAATGACTCATTGAAACCACCCATCACCCTCTTAATAATTTAAAAATTTTTAGTGATATTTATTTTTCATTAAAAATATTAAATACAACTTCAAACTGACAAATTATTAGTTCTATTAAAAAGGAAGAGAAGAGGAGAGGATTACTGGTGGTTAGTCTGCACCTGCTGCTGTCTGCTTCTCCCTCCAGCCCAGCTCTGGGGCTTCTCAGCTGCTCTGTGGTAAACCATGCACTGCTGGTTTGGTGCCTCTTGTCTTTCACCCAGGAAGGGCGACTGTAGAAAAGACTAATGGGATCCTCTATCCCAAATTTTCCTTTACCTAGGCTACCTAATCCTTCTCCCAGAGCTGCTGTTTTCTCCAATATAAGGAAACAGCCCAACTCTAACTCCTCAGGCCTTTCACAGTCCTGATAAAAGTTTCTCAGAAATGACACTCTCCTGAGCAAGTCCATGGCTGGGCTGATGTTGATCCTTGTGAGCAACTTGTCAGTTACTTAAAACACAACCTTGAGCAAGTTATTTGGTCTCTTTGTAATTTCAAGATGATCCTTCATTAGATGCATATAATGCTTAGTAATATCATGTTATGAAGATTTAATTAAGCATATATTGTAGGTAAGTTTTTATGTGTAATTTTTTGCACATAATTATGTATAACAATAATGTGCAATTAAAAACACATAGAATAGATATTCAATAAATGTATTCTTCACATAACTCAGCTCCCCATTGGAATAGTTTGCTTTTGGAAATTCAAATAAAAATAGATATGGTCACGAATCAAGTCCTTTGGACATGTAGAGTTCTGAAAATTTCTGTGCATCCTCTGGAGCTTAATTTCTCCAGTCATCTCTCAGATCTCTGTTTCCTGGACTCTTCATATCACTGGGCTCTACACTTTCCTCCCATCTGATCTTCCTGACACACACACTATGGAGATCCAGGTCTGTCTTCCTTTAATTCCCCAAAGATTCCCGGCACCAAATGTTTGTGTTTAGTAAACTCTTTGCAAGGTTTCTGAAGTTGGTATGTGTGCTTGTTTATGTGTTATGCCTAGTACAGGATAGTTAGTATGTGGAATATGACACAGGCTACCTCAACTTTTTAAAAGTTCTAGGTGTTTTGCCAGCATATAAATTCTATCATGTGGCTCTCTCCCAGTGTCCATGGCCTGTACCACATTGCTGCTTCTTTCTCTCTAGGGTCCTCCTTCCCAACCCCCTTTAGCAAATGATTTTCAAAACCAAACATTTCTCACACAAAGATTGCTCACAACAGGTGTAGGGACATGACAGAGAAGGACATACCAGACTCATTCATCTTTACCCTGAGAATGACCAGTGGATGAGCTACCTAGATTTTGACTGCATACAGAAGTTAGTGACCACAGGACCCACAGAACATCTATTGACGTTATTTTCTCGATAATAGATTTGGTTGGATGGAATGAACCTGGTGCATATTCTCTTGTCTGAGATGTTGCAGAGCAGTTTAAGGGAGCAGAAAATGGACTCTTGTGAGTTGTTTGAGGTCACAGAGTGGGACGGGACAGTGGCTGTGATGTAGTGAAAATTTTTCTAGAGTTTGTTGTTGAAGAGTACACACCTTACCCTTGATTCACTGTGTGACTTTTCGCAGGTCATGAAGCCACACTTGACCTCGGTTTTCACATCCAAAAATGGGTTTAATGCACCATGAATACCTTGAGTGCATGACTGAATGCATGCCAGTCTTGGGGATGCAGCACTGGGGTCTGGGCATCTGAGGAGAAAGCCTCAGTGGGCAGGAGAAGGAGGTGTGGACCAGAAGTTAGGTAGATGGGGCTGCTCCTGTAGAGTGTGAGATGAGACAGTTCTCAGATGTGGGGACTCAGTCTAGGGAGAAGACACCAGAGTGTGAGCCTCAGCAGGTGGTAGTGAGCCTGAGGCAGCTGAGGCTGTGAACAGGAGGATCGTAGATATCCATGCCTGCCCCTCCATGATAGCAGGAAGCAGGGCTGGCAGAGGATGAAAGAGAAGTGGTGGGTGTGATGCAGATAAGAGCCTGTCAGAGGCCATGGGGTCTGGCTTTGCCTTGTATGTAGGGAGGATAACTGCTACTAGTGACAAGTAAGAAAACCTGAAGAATGCAAGAACAGATATATGCTAATATTTGTACTGGTCATGTGAGAACTCGACACTTTTCATAACTTTAGTTTCTTTTGCTAATGGCTTTTTAGGTGGGCAAATGATAGCTGAAGTTCACAGAAAATCAAAAAGGTAATTTATCTCATTAAGAGGTATAAAGAAGAAGATATCTTGACCATCCTGGGTGTAATAGTGAAATTTCTGTGCTGGACCATAGATTGATATTAGTGACCAAGGCTGCTTGGGCTGAGCTGTTAACAATGGGAAACTAGTAAAGGGATTATAATGGGGGTAGGGGTAAGGAGTGTGTGATCACCAAACTAGCATGATCACAGGAATGGGGCGCCTTGCCAATACAGTACAGGTATATCATAAAGTGGAGTTGTTCATATATTTTTTCTGCAATAGTTTATTGAGGTCCTATTGTAGGTTCTGGGGATAATAAGAAACATCTGAATGGCTTATTCTAGCCCTGTGAGCTGACATCCAGAACTAACTTGGTAGCCCCACCCTTGGGGTGGGGAAGAGCCCAAGAACTCGTAGGAGTGAAGCCTTTCCCGCTCGCTTGCTGCTCCTCCTAACTGTTTCCTCTGCAGCTGCAGAGGCTGGCAGGCAGCCTGAGATGGAGCCCTTCTCAGAAGACCCCCACCTCTGCTGGGCCACCCGGCTCCTGGGACTCACCAGCCTCCTCTTCAGTGAGTCGCCCGGGCTCTTTGTGGCAAGGTGCAAGATACAGGGACCCCTTTTCTCTCTGAAGTTTTAAGTTGTGTTGAGGCTAGGACCCCTGAGTGAAGGCAGCCTTGGTTACAGTAAGGGATCCATTACTAGGGAGGTGAGGTCACTACTGTTTCAATAACAGGGAAGCCAAGATAGCCTGGAGCTCCATGTGGAGAGGAATAGAGAGAGATACAGAAGCAGCTTCTGGGGATCAAAGGAGTGCTCCCCAAAGGGACAAGGTCCCGCTGACCTGACAGAGGGATGTAACAGCCTCTGCAACTGTCTCATGGAGAAGGGGTAGACCTAGAGCCCTGTATCTGAACTGGAGGAAGCAACTGGAGTCTAGTTTTCTTGGGCCAATGCAGGATGTTGAATACAGTAAAATTCTAATTTTATAAAAGGAGGAGCGGCCTCCAAAATTTAAGGGGGTCTGTATAGCCACACTATAAAAGAATAAAGATATCATGGAAGGAACAGTAAACTGCTAAGTGGGTTCCAGCAGGAGGTGAACTTGGAGAAGAAAGAAAGGAGGGTGAAGCAGAGAGGACTGGGAATTAAGCAAAAAAGGAACTTAAAGAACGACTGTCATGAGAAAGCTGTGTATCTCATTTATTTCTTTATTTTTAGCTTTCTGTTTATTTTTTACTTTGAAGGATAATGGTTTTACAATATTTTGTTGTTTCCTGTCAAAGATCAAGATAAATCAGCCATAGATATCCATATATATCCTCCCTCTTGAAACTCCCTCCCATCTCCCTCCCCATCCACCCTTCTAGGTTGATACGGAGCCCCTGTGTGAGTTTCCTGAGACATACAGCTGATTCCCCTTGTACATCTATATCACATGTGTCAATGTAAGTTTCCATGTTGCTCTCTCCATACGTCTCTCCCTCCCCTCCCCTCTTCCATGTCTGTAAGTCTGTTCTCTGTGCCTGTTTCTCCATTGCTGCCCTGCAAATAAATTCTTTGGTATCATCTTTCTAGATTCCGTATATATGCGTTAGTATATGGTATTTCTCTTTCTCTTTCTTACTTACTTCATTCTGTATGATAGGCTCTGTGTTCATCCACCTCATTAGAACTGACTCAATGCATTCCTTTTTATGGCGTAGTAATACTCTATTGTGTGTATGTACCAAAACTTCTTTATCCATTCATCTGTTGATTGACATCTAGGTTGCTTCCGTGTTCTAGCTGTTGTAAATAGTGCTGCAGTGAACAAGGGGATACATGTGTATTTTTCAATTTTGGTTTCCTCATGGTGTATGCCTAGGAGTGGGATTGCTGCATCAAATAGTGGTTTTATTCCTAGTTTTTAAAGGAATCTCCATACTGTCTTCCTTAGTGGCTTTATCAATTTACATTCCCATCAGCAGTGCACGTGTTTCCTTTTCTCTAAACCCTCTCCAGCATTTATAGTTTGCAGACTTTTTGATGATGGCCATTCTGACCAGGGTGAGGTGATATCTCATTGCAGTTTTGATTTGCATTTCTCTAGTAATGAGTGATGTTGAGCATCTTTTCAGGTGTTTGTTAGCTATTTGTATGTCTTCTTTGGAAATATGTCTATTTAGGTCTTTCCCCCATTTTTTTGATTGGGTTGTTTGTTTTTCTGGTATTGAGTTATATGAGCTGCTTGTATATTTTGGAAATTAATCCTTTGTCAGTTGTTTCATTTGCTATTATTTTCTCCCATTCTGAGTGTTGTTTTTTCACTTTTCTTATAGTTTCCTTTTCTGTGCAAATCTTTTAAGTTTCATCAGGTCCCCCTTGTTTACTTTTGTTTTATTCCCATTACTCCAGGAGGTGTGTCATAGAGAATCTTGCTTTGATTTATGTCATTGAGTGTTCTGTCTATGTTTTCCTTTAAAAGTTTTATAGTTTCGGATCTTAAATTTAGGTCTGTAATCCATTTTGATTTTATCTTTGTGTATGGTGTTAGTAAGTGTTCTAATTTCATTCTTTTACATGTAATTGTCTAGTTTTCCCAGCACCATTTATTAAAGAGGCTGTCTTTGCTGCATTATGTATTCTTGCCTCCTTTGTTGAAAATAAGGTACCCATAGGTGCCTAGATTTATATCTGGGCTATCTTGTTCCCTTAGTCTATATTTCTGTTTTTGTGCCAATACCATACTGTCTTGATGACTGTAGCTTTGTAGTATAGTCTGAAGTGCAGAAGGTTGATTCCTCCAGCTCTATTCTTCTTTCTCAAGACTATTTGGCTATTTTGGGTCTTTTGTGCTCCCACATGAATTGCAAATTTTTTTTATTCCAGTTCGTGAAAAATGCCATTGGTAATTTGATAGGGATCACATTGAATCTGTAGATTACATTCAGTAGTATAGTCATTTTCACAATATTGATTCTTCCTACCTAGTAACATGGAATATCTCTCCATCTGTTTATGTCATTTTTGATTTCTTTCATCAGCCTCTTATAATTTTTTGTATATAGTTCTTTTGTATCCTTAAGTAAGTTTATTCCTAGATATTTTATGCTTTTTGTTGCAATGGTGAATGGGATTAATTCCTTAACTTCTCATTCTGATTTTTTCATTGTTAGTATACAGGCATGCAAGTGATTTCTGTGTACTGATTTTGTACCCCGTGACTTTACTAAATTCACTGATTAGTTCTAGAAATTTTCTGATATTATCTTTAGGGTTTTCTATGTACAGTATCATGTCATCTGCAAACAGTGGGACCTTTACTTCTTCTTTTCCCATCTGTACTCTTTTTGTTTCTTTTTCTTCTCTGATTGTTTTAGCTAAGACTTTCAAAACTATGTTGAATAATAGTGGGGAAAGTGGACATCCCTGTCTTGTTCCTGATTTTAGGAGGAATTCTTTCTGTTTTTCAATATTGAGAAAAATTTTTGCTGTGGGCTTATCATACATGGCCTTTACTATGTTGAGGCAGGTTCTTTCTATGCCTATTTTTTTGGACAAGTTTTAATCATAAATGGGTGCTAAATTTTGTCAAAGTCTTTTTCTGCATCTGTTGAGATTATCATATGGCTTTTATCTTTCAATATGTTAATATGATGTGTCAGATTGATTGATTTGCATTTATTGAAGAATTCTTGCATCCCTGGAATAAACCCCACTTGATCATGGTGTATGAGCTTTTTAATGTGTTGTTGAATTCTGTTTGCTAAAACTTTGTTGATGATCTTTACATCTATGTTCACCAGTGATATTGACCTATAGTTTTCTTTTCTGTGTGTTGTCTTTGTCTGATTTTGGTATCGGAGTGATGGTGGCCTCATAGAATCAGTTTGGAAGTGTTCCTTCCTCTGCAAGTTTTTGAAAGAGTTTTAGAAGGATTGGCATTAGCTCTTCTCTAAATATTTGATAGAATTCTGTGACACCATCTTTTACTAGGCTTTCATTTTTTGGGAAAATTTTGATTACAGCTTCTATTTCAGTGCTTGAAGTTGTGTTGTTCATAATTTCTATTTCTTCCAGGTTCAGTCTTAAAGATTGAGTTTTTATAAGAATCTGTCCATTTCTTCCAGGCTATCCATTTTATTGCCATGTACTTGTTCATAACAGTCTCTTATTATAATCCTATGAATTTCTGCTTTGTTTTATCCTCTCATTTTTCATCTCTAATTTTGTTGATTTGATTCTTCTCTCTTTTTTCTTGATGAGTCTGGTTAAATGTTTGTCAATTTTGCTTATCTTCTCAAAGAGACAACCTTTAGCTTCATTCATCTTTACTATTATTTCTTTCATTTCTTTTTCATTTATTTCCATTTTGATCTTTATGATTTCTTTCCTTCTGCTAATTTTGGGACTTTTTTGTTCTTTTCCAGTTGTTTTAGGTGTAAAGTTAGGTTGTCTATTCAATGATTTTCTTGTTTCTTGAGATAGGATTGTATTGCTATGAACTTCCCTCTTGGAACAGCTTTTGCTGCATCCCATAGACCTTGAGTTGTCGTGTTTTCATTGTCACGTGTTACTAAGAATTTTTTGATATGACAAATGGTAGTTACAAAATCAGGAAAATAATCATATAAATAATGGAATATACACATATACATATACACCCCTAAGCAAAATCAAAAGAGTCAAACAAAAATAAAGTACAATAGATTGACCTGGTGAACAAAGGAAACCAAAAATTATAACTACCAATTAAGCACACAACTAACTGAAGCAGATGCTGAAAAGAAAAAACAAAAACAAACAAACAAACAAAAAAACATGCTAAAGCAAGGTGCCCCTGGATTTCACTTGTGAAACCTCGTTGACTCCACCCTGATGCATGGCTCATCAGTATTGCCTTGCTTCCATGGCTGCTTGACTTTCTTCCATAGGCAATTCCCACCACAACCTGCTGCCTCATGTCCCCTAGGTCTGCCTCTCTGCAGTCAACAGCAGCCCTCGCCCTGGGATTGCTCCACAATTCATGCACTCCAGCTCCCAGACACTGTGCCTTCTAAGGGACCTGTGTCCTTGTCTGCGGTATCACTGTGGTTAGGACTGTCTGATTCTCCTTCCATTTAGGTTGCCACAGATCAACTGTTTCACTCTCAGCCTTAAATGTTTCTCCTCTCACCCAGGCAATTGCCCTTATGTGGGGTCAGACCCCTGCTTCACTTCCCCCAACCACTGAGTGCAGGTCCAGTCCTACTAACTCTTTCCCCGCCTAGTTCCTTTATCCTACCGAGTTTTTCATGCTTTATATATTCTTTCCCAGTGGTCAGGTACTCTTGTCTGCTCTCAGGTGGTGTTCTGTAAGCACTTCTCTGTCTGAAGGTGTATTCCTGATATATCCGTGGGGGGAGATGTACTCTGCATCTGCCTACTCCTCAACCAGCTTGTTCTCTGTATATCTCATTTATGAATTCATCACAGATTATGAGTTTATAATGAAATTAAATAAAAACTGAGAGAAATAATAAGACCCAGTGAAATATCCATTCTGAAGAAAGTTTGGAAAGCTTTTATAGTTTTAATTTTTGGGCTTAGTATCCCAGTCATTATATTAACTTGTCAGAGTTATATAAAATTCAGTGGATTAGAGAGCATTTGAAAACATTCGTTCTAAGTTGCTTCAGTTGTATCTGACTCTTTGTGACCCTACAGACTGTATCCCTTCAGACTTCCCTGTCCGTGAGATTCTCTAGGCAAGAATACTGGAGTGGACTGCCATGCCCTCCTCCAGGGGATCTTCCAGACCCAGGGATCGAATTCATGTCTCTTATGTCTCCTGCATTGGCAGGCCAGTTCTTTACCACCAATACTACCAGAAAGCATTTGTAAACAGATATCTTGAGATAACAATGAAATTTGCATGAGATTATATCCCATTTAACTAAGTAACTTTGTGTCAACAATAAAATGTAAGCTGTCAATTTTATTTCACTAGAGAGATATGTTAGAGTTGTTTTGTTTTTCCTATAGCTCCTGGGGCTCAGAGATTATATAGGAAAGACAGACAAACTTGTAGAGAGAGTGGAGGGAGAAAGGGAGAAAGGGAGAGAGAGGGGGGAGGAAGATATATATATATATATATATATATATACTTCTCTCTTTCTTCTTCTTCTTCCTACATTGACAATAATCTCTTCATGAGAACCCCAAATCTGGGTGACATAAAAGAACAAAAATGTATGATTTCAGTTCTGGCACTCACAAGTCCAAAATCAAGGTGTTAGCAGGAATATATTCGCTCTAAAACCTGTAGGGTGTGTTATACTGCATGGATTACCAAAATAAGATGCCACAGACTGTGTGACTTAACAACAGAAATTTGTTTTCCCTTAGTTCTGGAGGCTATAGTCTAAGCTCAAATTTTGTGCCAACCCTGTTTCTGGTGAGAGAGGGATGGGGCACTGTGTCATGGGGACCTTCTGGCCATGGCTTTTGTGTCCTGATTTGTTTAGAGGGACTGGTAGCAAAGTTTTGCACAGCTCTTCTCAATTGACTTCCTGTGAACTGTGTGTGGGGGATCCATTCTCACACCAGGGTGTGTGCTTTACAGTGGGGCCCCCAATTCCATGGCCATGGACAAGCACTGGTCACTGGCCTGTTAGGAACTTGACCACAAGGCAGGAACTAAGTGACAGGTGAGTGAGTGAAGCTTCATCTGTATTTACAGTCACTCCCCTTCACTCAAGTTACTGCCAAAGCTCAGGAGAACAAGCTCAGGACTTCTGCTGATTCTGTATTATGGTGAGCTGTGTAATTATTTCATTACATGTCACAATGTATTATTATAACAATAAAGTGTACAATAAGTGTAATGCAAATGAATCATCCTGAAACCATCCCCTGTCTGTGGAAAAATGGTCTGCCAGAGCACCAGTCCCTCATGTCAAAATGTTGGTGACTGCTGCTCTACAGGGCAGCAGTCCTTTGCACTAGACCTAGTCTTGCACTAGGGTCTCATAGAGGAGTGAGGTGTGGAAAGAAGGGACAAAAGAGGAGCTCTGAGGAGCCAGATATTACATATGGATGAGTGAATAACTTTTACTCTCATGGACCACTTTCCCTAATGATACATGTTGTGAAGCCTTCTGATCTGGGATTAAAATGTCATTAAACTCAGTGTGAGGGTCTATAAAAGGGTTTGTGAGTTCTGTAAGAGGAGTTGGAAGAACAGTGGTGAAGGCCTGATCCTGAGGAGATGTCTTATCACATGAGTTGATGACTAAATGAATACAAAAATATTTGAAACACCTGTGCATATGAATGCTGGCATGAGCTATTCTCTGCTTCCAGTGAGACCAGGAATGGGTGTTAGTGCAGCAGGAGGAAGGCAGGTTTGAGATGAGAATGTACTGATTTGGAGAGAAGACTGTGTCCCCAGCAGTCAGAGCCCCACCCAGGCAAATCTTGACCTGCTGGAAGAAGGAAATTACTTTTCCTGTCAGGATAAAGTTATTCTGTGGCACTTGCCCTGGTCTGGTACTGTCCTACCCTGGTCCCCTAAAGGACAGAGGGTATCAGGTCCCTGGAACTTAAGCCTCAAGAGGGAAAATAAGCTCTGGAGCAATTGACCCTGAGGGGAAAGTGCCAAGTGGTCATAGCTCTGCAGAAAAGTGTCTGAGGAAGGCTCACTGTGATCTCTCAGGGACTCGTTGGGAAGTGCTGACTTGGTGGCAGGGACGGCAGAGTTCATTAAATGCTCACTTGTTCCCTCTCATATTCTAGGCCCTGGAAGTTAGCCAGGGCCTTGTGACCAGTGCTGGCAAGAAAGCAAAAACAGAAATCACACCATTTCTGGAGAGAAGCAGGGAAACCCTTGGGTGATTCTCCTGTCTCCCCTCCCTGCTGTGGGACTGGGAGCCTGTGAGGACGCTGTGAGCTCCATGGGTGCAGCCCCAAGGAGGTGGCGCCTCCTCCATCTGTGATAGGACTTCTCTCTCACTGTCTTTTGGGACCTGGGTGTGTGATATAAACACACCTTGTTCTAAGACCCTGAGGGATTATAACTGTTTTTTACACAGCACAGTCTATCTGTCCTGACCAGTACGCTGCCTATAAAGAACAGAAAGGAGAGCAGCTTTCATATTTGTATTAGGTGTCTATTACTGTATAACCTGTATAACCAAAACGTAGTGCCTTAATCACCACCCAATATGGTTTCACAGTTTCCGTGGGTCAGGGCTTAGGGGTAGTTCAGCTGGGTCCTCTCTGGCTCAAAGTGTCCCCAACTAAAATTAAAGTCTTGACTAGGACTGCCTCAACCCTGAGGTCATCTCAGAAGGATCTGTTTCTAAGCTCACTTGTGGGATTGCGGATGGGAGGCAGTTTCTGTGCCTGTTGGGTTGAGGGCCTCAGTTCCTCCCTGGCTGTTGGCCAGAGGCTCCCTCAGTTCCTTGCCATGTGGGCCCCTCCTTAGGGCAGCTGACAACATGGCAGGCATATTCCTCAGAGTGAGAAAGAGAGTGGAAGGAGAGAAAGAGTGTGTGTGTGTAAGGAAGAGGGATGTCACAGTCTTGTGTAACCTAGTATCATGGAGTGACATCCATCTGTGTCCATATTCTATTCTTTGGAAGCAAATCACTAGGTGTAGCCCGTATTCCAGGGGAAGAGGTGTGAAAAGGGTGTGAATAGGAGGAAGAGGATCCTTGGGAGACACTTTGACAGCTCCTTCTACAATTTCACACTTATATGTACCTGAAAATCTGATTCAGATCATGATCTCACATAATTCACATACATCATTATCAGCCAAGCAAGGAATATCTGGGTTAGCAAGTTTAAGTAACTTGTTCAAGGTTAGGCACCACCAGGACCAGGATTAGATTCCAGAATTACTTCAAATTCAGTGTACTTGCATTCCAAGAATCAGGAGAGTATATTGGATGGATTTCATGAAAAAGATAAGTTCTGCTGCTTTCTCTTTTCTTCTTAACTGAGAAACTACTCACATTTTCTATCTCCAATGTCCTAGGCATCTGCAGCCCAATGGCCCGGAATTCTGGCACACGTGGTTCTGAAGCTCAGGATCCTGGGTTTCCCATGTATGGGATACGAGGAGATTCTGTGTTGTTTAACGTGACCAAGAAGCAAGAAGCTGAACCAGAGGAGGTCTCATGGGGCTTTGGTCCTCAGTCAAACTACAGAGTTCTGCTGCGAGTCCGCCGTGGGGTAGACACCCCAACCTGGGTCAGCCTCCAGGACAAGTACCAGCAGAGGGTCCACCTGCCCAGTTTAATGTCCTTGAGGATTGAGAACCTGACCCTAGACGACAGTGGGTGGTACCGGGCTCGAGCCAGCTTCACTGGAGGAATAGAACTTACCCAGGTTTTTCACCTCACTGTCGGTGGTAAGTGACACCTCACCCCACCCTAAGGCTTCTCTCCTGCTTTTGTGGTAGGAGTTTCACACAGGCTCCATTTTTCAGGATCCCTTCAAGACACCAGTCTTCATGTCCTATTTTCTCATTCAGAATTAGGATAAGTAGGTTTACCACAAATGAACACAGCTAATATTCAAACCAGGCATAAAATCACTTCAGTGCTGTGGAAAAGGAGAAAGAAAATTTGGGGTAAGTGTATTTGTCATCAGTTCAGGTCAGTTCAATCACTCAGTTATGTCTTACTCTTTGCGACCCTATGCAGCATGCCAGGCTTCATTGTTCATCACCAACTCCCAGAGCTTGCTCAGACTTGTCCAATGAGTGGATAATGCCATCCAGCCAACTCATCCTCTGTCTTCCCCTTCTTCTCCTGCCTTCAGCCTTTCCCAGCATCAGAGACTTTTCTGATGCTGGGAAGAGTCAGTTCTTCACATCAGATGGTCAAAGTATTGGAGCTTCAGCTTCACCATCAGTCCGTATATTCAGGACTGATTTCCTTTACGATTGACTGGTTTGATCTCCCTGCAGTCCAATGAACTCTCAGGAGTCTTCTCCAATACCACAGTTCAAAAACACCAATTCTTTGGTTCTCAGCTTTCTTTATGGTCCAACTCTCATATCCATACATGATTACTGGAAAAACCATAGCTTTGACTAGATTGACCATTGTCGACATAGTAACGTCTTTGCTTTTTAATATGCTGCCTAGGTTGGTCACAGCTTTTCTTCCAAGGAGCATGTGTCTTTTAATTTCATGGCTGTGATCACCATCTACAGTGATTTTGGAGCCCTAGAAAATGAAGTCTGTTGCTGTTTCCATTGTTTCTGCATATATTTGCCATGAAGTGATGGTACCAGATGCCATGGTCTTAGTTTTTTGTTGTCGAGTTTTAAGCCAGCTTTTTCACTCTCCTCTTTCACTTCCTCAAGAGGCTTTTTAGTTCCTCTTTTGTTCCTCCCATTAGCTTGGAGTCATCTGTACATCTGAGATTATTGATATTTCTCCTGGCAATCTTGTTTCCAGCGTGTGCTTCATCCAGCCTGGCATTTCACATGATGTACCCTGCATAGAAGTTAAATAAGCAGGGTTACAACATACAGCCTCGACATACTCCTTTCCCAATTTGGAACCAGTCTGTGGTTCCATGTCCAGTTCTAACTGTAGCTTCTTGACCTGCATACAGATTTCTCAGGAGGCAGGTAAGGTGGTCTGGTATCCCCATCTCTTTAAGAATTTACAGCAGTTTGTTGTGATCCATGCAGTCAAAGGCTTTAGCATAGTTCGTGAAGCAGATATAGTTGATTTTCTGGAACTCTCCTGCTTTTTCTATAATCAACAGATGTTGTTAATTTGATCTCTGGCCCCTTTTCGCTTTCTAAATTCAGCTTGAACACCTATAAGTTCTCAGTTCAGGTACTGTTGAAGCCTATTTTGGAGAAATTTGAGTATTACTTTGCTAGTATGTGAGAGGAGGGCAATTGTGTGGTAGTTTGAAAATTTTCATTGCTTTTCTTTGGGATTGGAATGAAAACTGATCTTTTCCAGTCCTGTGACTGAAGAGGAACATTTAAAACTTATACTCAGTTTGAAATAACTTCATGGTCATTCTGCTTCTGTTAGATATTCTTGCTGTGTCAAGGTGGTACACGATAACCTAGCAATCAACTATTACCATAAGATATTATGGTAAGTATGGAATGTTCTGTTCCTGGTTCTCTGAGTTTCTGTTTGGAAATATCCTGCATGTATCCCATAGCAACTCCTGTGCTCTGTAATTGCCCATAACCCATAGCAACCAGGTAACCAATGAACCAGTGCCAACTGTAATTATGTGTATTGACCCTGTAAGAGTAAAACTCACCCTGAGCTCGGGCCCACAGAACATCGGATGGCTAGCTTGGCTGGGACCACTGACTTAAACAACCTGAGTTCTCGAATCCTCCAATCATGGTGCTTGGTGTCTCGATGGTCTGACTTCTGCAACATTTCTGGAAGCCTCAGGGGGATTCCAACCACATTGGCCCCTTGAGATACTGCACCGGTGGCTTGGCCTGTTCGAGTGGAGGAACTCGGAGACAAATGAGGAGTGCCGCCACTTGGTGGTTTTCTGGGTTCTTTTTCGGACTGGCATTCTGACTCTCCGTATGACTGAGCCCTGGCCGGACTCATTGGAGAGATGGACAAACTCACCAGACAAGACTTCTCAATAAGGTGAGGCCCCAGGCCCAGACCTCATCATGTCCTACCTCAGTGGGTAGAGGGAGATTGATCATCTCCTTGAGCAACAGTTAGGGAAACATGGGAACTATGGAGAAGGGAGGTGTGATGACCTCTGGTCTGAATGTGTGTGTGAGTGAACTCCCTGGTTTGTCCTCATTCCAGGGTGACTGTGTGGCTTCTCGGCCCTCATGGCTTTGAGTTCTGAGTGGGCCCTAACCTGTGGTTCTGGGGTGACCTCATATGGCTCAGGGCAGTGTCTGTCTCTGGGGGACCCAGTCCTTCCCTGTGAGTCAGATCCTGGTCAGAGGCTTATGCTACCTCCCAAAGCTAAGAGGTACCTAAGTTCCCCACGGGGACATGGCCAGGTAGGAACCTGAATGGTCTCCTCTTGGAGGGGGTACCCACACTTGTTTGTCTTCGTATCACCAACATAGGGCAGGATACACAGGGAGGGAGACAACTGGTCACTGATTTGATTTAGAAGTTGTGTATGTCCAAATGGCTTTTTGCCCTAGGACCCTCTGCCAAAATTATTTTCTTAAAATTTTGAATGCTCATTTCCCCCTTCCAACAGCTGATTCTTTGAGCTAACTTTTTGAGAAATTGAGTTTTCCTCAAAAAACTTGCCTGTTTTCAGGCAGTTCTGTACCTCCCTTTCTCTTGTTCCCTTGAGACAGTCCTCGTAGAGGGGCACACTCTGACGTGCTCCTGCATACTTTTGGATTCTCATTTTGAGGCTGCCTTCCTCTTTCACCTTTTCCTTATAATTCCCTGATTCCCCAAGGATTTCAGGCCCTTCACCTAGGCAAGGAGTATGCATACTGCTCTCTCCACTTGCTCAGTGCCTTTGAGAGGGTCAATCACCCCAGGTCCCCTCCGGAGCCCCACATGAAATTATTCCTCCATGAATCCCATTACAATGGATTGCCTCTTTTCAGTCCTGTCTCCCTCAGGCATTTAGCGATCAGGGCCATCTTCAAGGAGACCCGTAATTGCGCTGTGTGGGAATACTGGGCTTTCCAGGAGCGATGATGTCAGTGCTACATGAGCTATAAGGCCCTAAGACAAGGCCCTTCCCATGTGCACCCCTCTCCTTCCTGGTCAGAGAGGCAGATTACATTTGTCAATATGGGGGAAGCTACTCTAAGCCAACTGTTTTAGATTGTATGATGAAAAGCTTTAAGAAAAATTTCTCTGGAGACTATGGGGTTAAGATGACCTCAGGAAAGTTCTGCACCCTGTGTGAGTCAGAATGGCCCACTTTTGGTGTGGCTTGGCCTGCAGAGGGTACTCTAGAACTTCCTACTATTAGAGGTGTATCCTGAGCAGTGACAGGGACTCCCGGCACCCAGACCAGTTGCCATACATAGACTGCTGGTTGCAAATCACCAATCAGTAACTCCTTGGGTTCAGTTCTATGCAAACCAGCAGGGACACTAGGATCTTTGAGCCAGCGGCCCAGCTGGCTCTAGGATAAGGCAAAGAAGGGCCAAAAAAGTTTATCCACCAAGGGGACCCTGAAGAAGAGTCCCTGTGCCTCTGCCCTACATTTTAACTGCTCTGCCAGTTCTCATTCAGCCTCCTCACCCTTTACCAGACAGCCCTCCACCATCTGTGTCTCCATCACTTCCAAATCCATAGCACCCTCCAAGCCCACAGCAACTTCACTCAGACAAACGGTCAGCTCAACAGCCCACAGCCCTGCTGATGCCTTTACGAGAGACCTGAGGCCCTCCCCAGATTAATGAGGATGACTCTGTCCAGCTAGGATGCCCATTCCTTTATTACGACCCTTTACTACTACCAACTTCCTCAACCGGAAACACCACACTCCATCTTATTCAGAGAAACCGCAGGCAATGAATGGTCTATTTCAGCCTATTTCTCACAGCCACCAACCTATCTGAGACAACTGTCACCATCTTCTCCTGATTCTCTTTGACACTGAGAAATGCTGCTGAATCCTTTCAGAGGCTCCGGATGGATCCAAGTGCAGGCACCAGCTGGTACAGTAGATCATGCAGCCTGGGCCCTGGGGGCTACACTGGACTTACAGCCCAACTGAGACTTCAATGCCCTGGATGGGAAGGACTCCCTCGACAAATACTGACAAGCCCTGCTACAGGGACTGAGGGCAGGAGCCAGAAAATCAACCAATATATCTAAGACAACAGAGGTGCATCAGAAGCCAGGTGAATCACCCATGTGGTTCTATGAGAGACTGTGTGATGCATTCTGGTTGTACTCAGCTTTTGACCCTGAAGTGTGAAAAAACCAACACATGGTCAACATGGGTTTGTGGCTCAGTCTTACGCTGACATCTGCCATAAACTCCAGAGACCCGAGGGCTTCACTGGAATGAATGCCACTCAGCTGCTGCAGGTTGCAAACAAGGTGTTTGTGAACCACTACTGAGAAGCCCAAAGGATGGCTGACAAGCAAATGAAGTAGAAGCAGTCGCTGTTGGGTGCTGCACTGGGGACTCCAGATCCTGTGAAACAGACTGTTCCCCCATGGAAAGCGGAAGTCAAGAAAAGACCACTACTGCATAGCGACCAGTGCACCTATTGCAAAGAGACTGGTCACTGGGAGGATGAATGCTCCCATTGCACAAGCATGTGTGAATGGTCAAAGAAGTTCAATCAGCTCAACAAAGGAAGGTACCAACCTGAGCCAGTCATCCAAGACCTTATCAGCCTGGCAAGAACAGAATTAGACTAGGAAGGACCAGACTCCCTGACCCTGGCCTCCTGGCAGCCTATGGTGGCAATGAAGGTAGGGGGGCAATCAATGACTTTTATGGTGGACACCAGAGCTGAACACTCTGTGATAATCACAGCTGTGAATCCCCTCACAGATCGAACAGCAACTATCATCAGGGCCACAAGGGACAGGACTGCCCACTCATTCTGCAAGGCCTGCTCATGCCAGCAACACCCCCTAGTGACTCATGAATTCCTGTACTTACTGGAGTGTCCCACTCCCCTACTGGGCAGAGACTTACTGACAAAGCTTGGAGTGCAGATTACCTTTGCCCCCAGGAAGCATGCAAGCCTCATCCTGTGGAGCCAATCAGCTCTGATGATGGTTGTGACCATGCCCAGGGAAGGTAAAGTTGCCTCTATTCTTCAGAGAGAGAACAGACAAATCCAACCAGCCTGCTAAAAGAGTTCCCCACTGTCAGGCCAGAAAAGGGGCCCCCAGGTTTGGCCAAAAACGATGCACCCATCATGGAGGACATGAAGCCAAGGGCCACTCCCATCAGACCGAGGCAATATCCAGTACCACAGGAGGTATGCCTGGGAATTTCGGACCACATTCAATGCCTGGGTGACACTAAAATTTTGATTGTCAGTCTCCCTTCAACATTCTGCTCCTACAAGTTGAGAAACCTGGAAGGAGTGACTGTCTCCATATCCAGGATCTCCACACCATCAACAATACAATGATCACTATCCATCCACTGGTCCCAAACCATTACATGCTCCTGAGCCTCTTACCCATCTATGCAAGCTGGTTCACCTGTCTTGATCTCAAGGACACCTTCTTCCATCTCTGCTCTCATGGGCCAGTCATCCCTTCTTTGCCTTTGACTGGAAAGCCCCACACACCAGGAGACAGACACAGCTGACGTGGACTCGACTGCTGCAAGGCTTCAAGAATTCACCTACCCTGTTTGGTGAAGTCCTGGCTGTGGATCTTACCACCTTCCCCAGAGAAACTTTGAACTGCACCCTACTCCAGTACATAGGTGACCTGTTGCTAGCCAGTCAAACCAAAAGAACTGCTGGAAAGTCACCAAAGCCCTGCTGGCTCTACTGTCCACCATGGAGTACAAGATGTCATGGAAAAAGGTTCCTATCTGCAGACAGGAGGTCAGTACCTTGGATTTGTCATCTCTAGAGGACACCGGGCTCTTGGACATGAGAGGAAATAAGCCATCTGCTCAATACCTCAGCCAAGCACCAAGAAATGTTTGTGTGTTCCTTGGCTCTGCCGAATTTTGCCAGATCTGGATACTGGGTTTTTCTGAAATTGCCAAACCATTGTACGAAACCACAGAAGTTCTGGTAAGGACACCCTAGAGTGGAGGCATAAACAAGAAAGAGCCCTCAGGGAGATAAGACTTTTGACCAGCGCTTCAGCATTAGAACTGCTAGATTTGACGTGGGACTTTATCCTCTTTATTGAGAGAAAAATCACACTGCAGTGTGGGTCCTCACATAGTTGGACCATGGCAGTGCCTGGTCGCATACCTGTCTAAACGACTGGATCTTGTGACCACAGGATGACCTTCAAGTCTCCAGGCATTAACTGCCCCTGTGGTCCTGGTCAGAGAAGCAGATAAGCTTGCACTAGTATAAAATATAAATGTAAAGTTTCCCCATGCTGTTACTGCACTGATGAACAGCCAAGTGCACGAGCAGCTCACCAGCACCAGGATGACTCACTATCAGGGACTACTCTATGAAAACCTATAGGTCCACCTTGAAACTGTGCAGATGCTGAATCCCACTATCTTCTGACCTAAGCAGGCGGGAATACCTGATCATAACTTTGAAGAGGTCATAGATGAAATTTACTTGAGCAGGCCAAATCTGAAGGATGTTCCCCTCTAAAACCCAGAACTGGAACTGTTCATTGATGGAAGCAGTTTTGTCAGGGCAGACACCACCAGACAGGCTATGCAATAACAACAGTAGACAGCATAGTAAAGGCTGAGGCCTTCCACAAGTGTGGGCAGCACAACAGGCTGAGGTGTGGGCACTTATCCAGGCACTAAGGCACACTGAAGGAAAGTGAGTCAATATCTACACTGACTCAAGTTATGACTTTGCTGCTTTACATGTTCATGGAGTCATTTATAAAGAAATGGGACTACTGACAGCTGGGGGAACGATCAAAAGCAAAGAAGAAATCCTCAGCTGTTAGAGGCATTTTGAAAGCCTTCACAAGTGGCAGTCATCCATTGCAAAGGCCATCAAAGGCGAACTGATCCAGGTAGCAAAGGGAATCCTTTGGCCAACCCGACAGTCAAGAAGGCAGCAGCCCAACCAAGTTCCACGGTAGGCCCTGAGCCAGTTTCTAAGGTACCTTTGGCACCAAAATTGCCTCCATCCCTGAGATATACCAAGGAAGATCAATGGGCTTTAGATGAGGGAGGAACAAAAGAAAAAGAGAGCTGGTGGAGACTTGCAGACAAAGGGTCTTTGTTTTCAGCAACATAGCAGTCCAGCTGCTGAAACAGCACCATGAGACAACTCACTTAAAGAAAAATGCACTGGAAAGTTTACTGAGCTACTCCTATTCTGTTCCTAAGCTCTCGACTCTGTGTCCCCAGGTCAGTGCTAGGTATGTGACTTGTGTGTGAGACAATGCCAGCCAAGGACCAAGATCCAGTCCAGGGGTTCAGACACTTGGGACGCTGCCCTTTGAAGATTTAGAAATTGACTTCACTGAAGTCAAGTCCTGCAGGTGATCTAAATATTTACCTGTGGTAGTCTGCACTTACTCGGGATATGCTGAGGCCTATCCCAGGCATGTTAAATGGGTCCCCGAGGTGGCCAAAGCCCTACTAAGGGAGATAACCCTGAGGTATGGTCTACCTCTCTCCATAGGGCATGACAACGGGCCAGCCTTTGCCCCTGAGATAATCCAGACTTTGTCCAAGACACTGACGGTCAAATGGAAGCTCCACACCACTTACAGGCCACAAAACTCAGGGAAAGTTGAGCACATGAATCAGACTCTCAAGACTACGTTAGTTAAGCTCTGTCAGGAGACCCAGTTACCTTGGGTCGTCATGCTACCCCAGCCTTGCTCTGCGCCCAGTGCTCCCTGACGTCCTCAGGCTATTCTCCCTTTGAAATCTAATACGGGAGACCACCCCCAGTGATAGGGAAGCTCAAGGGTGACTCCCAAAACCTAGCTGACCTGAAGATGTCCGGACACCTCCAGGTTTGGAAAGAGTCTTCCACCATATCACTTGAGAAACCTTAGAAAGGACTCCCGTTCCTTTGGGCAATTTGGTTCAGTCCTATAAGCCAGGAGACGAGGTATGGGTTAAAGACTGGGAAGAGGAAACACTTCAGCCAGTCTGGACAGGCCCTCAAACTGTCGTCCTGGTGACCCCTACTGCTGTTAGTTACAGGTGTCACTCCGTGGATTCACCATACCTTGGTGAAAACAGCAGCACCTTTAGAAGGGCAACAGAACTGGACTGCTGAGGCTCATCTCAACAAGTCTCTTTGGGTCTTCCTTCATAGACACCCAAATCCTGCCCAAGATCTTCAACCCTGCTCAAGTCACTCCAGGGCTGGCTGGTCCACACATGGTGGAAACTTGAGAAATTTGACTAGGGACATCTGAGAGTCAGGGTTACAATGACACCCTGCCAAGTAGGGACTGGTTGCACCACTGGCCTTGATGCTTTCTGTGGGTCAAACATGAGGGATTGCTTTGGCAACAATCTACCCCAAAAGTAATGGGATTATTAAGTGCAATCAAATGTTTTGTATAATAGCAGTTTATATACTGCTGAGCTATAGTGCATTAGAACGTAAAACAGCCCCACATGTACTCCATGCATTCACATGGCTAGATCAGGTCAGGGAGTCTCTTGGACTGTGCTTCACTATACACACTTCCCCTCCCAAGGAGAGGCCCAAGAAACCTGTGTTCATAACAAGGCAACCTATTCTCTTTGTCAACAAGAAGGCCAATACATTTGGTTTGACCCCCAGGTCGTCCCCTAATGAAGATTGGTTAGAGGTTCGTCACCAAGAAGGAAGGCTTCTGATTAACCAGACACAAATTAGAAATATAGAACTTCTGGTGGTGATACACTTTGAAGTGTGTGCTGCTATTAACAGAAACCCCTGGAATACTATAAAATGTGGGGCTTATCATGGGAACAAGAGTATACGTTGAATGACACGTATATGTGTGAGTTAGCACCCACCCACTACTCTTGCTATGGTGATTGTTGGGCTCACTGCCCTCACTGGAGCTGTGTCACATGGCCAATGTGAAAAGATAAAAGAAGATAACTCTCCTTCAAAAGGGAACTGTTAGCCCCAATTGTGAGCTAGGGATGTATAATCCTGTCAGTTTCACTATCTTCAACCCTGGGGACTCAAAATGAAGAAAAATGGTTTCAAAATTAGTTTTTATATCAATGGGAGAAGTGCTGACCCAGGAACTGTGTTAGATTTCCAGAGTGTTTCTGTTCCATCCCTGGCATCTAACACAAGCTCTTCCATTCTTTTTATAAAGAGATGGAAAGTGGTCCCCCTCCTACTTCAGTCAAAACTAAAAACCTGTTCTTAGCTGTAATCAAGACCATAGCCCAGACATTAATGTTTATTTCTTGCTTTGTGTGTGTGGTAACTAAGATGGGAGAACAGTGGTCCCAGATCCCCAGAGACCCTTCAACAGCTCAGGTGAATTCAAGAAAACCAGAGTCAGAATTTGGCATTTAAAGACTTCCATAATTGGCAAGAAGTGTCTGGTGCTGTGGGGCCCAATATTCAACATTCCGATAGGAAGAGTCACTTGTCTTTGTCAAAGATATTATAAAACAATTACTCACACCTCTGATTGGTGGGGAAATACAAACTATACAGCGCCTAATCCTCACCCTGTGGCAAGTTATCCCAATTTAAAAACCAGACGGGATGACTTGTCCACTGAAGGCCACTGGCCTGCTCTAGAAGTATTATCATGTTGGATTTGTGGGGCTAATGCATATTCAATTTTGCCAGCTAACTGGTCAGGGGGCATGCTATTGGGTACTATCCACCTCTCCTTTTTCTTACTGCCCCTAGCCCAATGTGAATTATTGGGAATCCCAGTTTATAAAGACAAAGTGCTCATTAAAAAGTGCAGATATCTACAGATTGGAAATTAGAAAGATGACAAATGGCCTCCTGAATGCATAATCCTACACTATGGGCCAGCCAATTGGGCAGAAGTTGGGTCCTGGAACTACCAAACCCCAATTTACATGCATAACAGAATTATCTGGCTCCAGGCAGTGGTTGAGATCTTTACTAATGAAATGGTCAAGTTTCTTAATTTATTGGTAGGACAACAAACCAAGATGCTTAATGTTATCTATCAGAATCACCTGGCTCTAGATTACTTACTGGCTATAGGGGGTGGGGGTGGGGCATCTGTGGGTAGTTCAATCTTAGCAACTGTTGTCTACAGATAGATGATAAAGGCAAGGTCATAGAAGAAATAACCAGGAAAATGACTAAAATAGCTCATGTCCCAGTCCAGACTTGGAAGGGATGGAATCCTGGAGAGCTACTTGAGGGATGGTTTTCTTATCATGGAGGATTCAAAACTCTAGTATGAATAGTGCTACTCTTCCTTTGGACCTGCCTCCTCTTATCATGCCTTTTGTCACTAATCATGAGGACAGTTTCTAGCCTAGCAGAAGCTGCCACAGATGGAGGGCACCACACATCTCCTAGCCCTGAGAGGTCATCAGCCCCTGGGCCAAGAAGATCAAGACTTTGGTGCCTTATAAGATTGAAGGCACTTCAAGAGGGCAGACTGAAGAGGAAAATATAAAACTTACACTCAGAAATCACTTCATGTTAGTTCTGCTTCTGTAGAATATGCTTGGTGTGCCAAGATAGGAACAAGATGACCTAGCAATCGACTATTACCATAAGATGTTCTGATAAGTATGGAATGTTCTATTCCTGTTTCTTTGAATTTCTGTTTGGCAATTTCCTGCACAGAATGCATAGTGTGAGGCAAGCAAAAGTAACGCCATGGCAGGCAGCTAAGATTAGGAGTAGCTTTCGCTTAACACTGATCGCTGTTTGCCAATTAGGAAATTAGGAATGGGGCGAAAACCCCCGGGAAAGTTCCGCCCGTGCGAAAGTTTTGACCAATGAAATTGCTTTGCAAACTTGTAACCAATCCACTTAAACCAGCTACCAACGGCATGTGCTCACCCTATAAATTTGTGTAATAGCTTGGGCTCAGGGCTCTCTGACCTGCACCACTGCGTTGGATGCGGCAGAGGGCCCTGGCTCGAGTCAGTAGTAAACTTCCTCTTTTTGCCAGTTGCATTGTCTTGGAAGCCTTCTCTCTTCCCGCTCGGTAATTCGGACATCAGGCATAACATTTGGGGGCTCTTCCGGGATCCCTTGACCAGGGGAAGTGAACACTTCCAGGACAGAGGGGAAGGATAGATAATAGCACTGGTGCTCAGGAAAACTCAGGGGGCCCGAAAACCCAGCGCTGTGTTGTCGGCTGTCGTTTGTCTGTCCGTGTGTTTGTCTTTGGCTCTCTGTGTTTGTGTGTGTGCCCGCATTGTCTCAGGCAGGACAGGAAAGTCCAGTGTAAATCCGAGGCCCTGCTGTGAAGCAGGAAGGTATCTGGCACAGGAGAAAGCTTTCTGTGTTGTCAGCCGACATTTGTCTGTCCGTGTTTGTCTTTGGCTCTCCGTGTTTTTGTGTGTACTGGCATTGTCTCTGGTCTCGTTCCTACTCTTTTCAGGAGTTTCAGTGAACAGGCGAATGGTTGTGGGTGCAACTGATGAGTCCCGGCCAGGGCTACACTCTGGCAGACTCTGAAGGCCCTACTATAAGTGAGCCTCAGTAACTAGAGCCCGACCAGGTGAAACTCTCCTTTCACTACGATTGTCAGCAGCTGTTGCAGGTGCTCTTCACCACAGAAGAATGGGAGTGAATTGTGGCAGAAGCATGGAAATGGATCCCAGGGGCTGATGGGAGGCCAACTGCCCAGCCTCATCTCATGGATGAAGAGTTTCCTCTGTTGCGCCTAACTGGGATTTTGAGTGAGTGGAAGGTAGGGAGCATCTCCAAGTGTACCGCCAGACTCTGATGACTGGCCTGCGGGCCACAGCAAGGAAACAGACAAATTTGGCAAAGGTAAATTTAGTAAGCAAGAGCCCACTGAGAGCCCGACAGCCTTCCTAGAGAGGCTGATGGAAGCTTTCAGGGAATATACACCTATGGACCCCCAGGCTGAGGAGTCACGCGCTGCAGTTCTGTTAGCGTTTGTAAGTCAGGAGGAAATTACAAAAGATAGAGGGATTGGGAGAACAGACAATACATAGAGTGAGGGAAAACCGGAAGAACCAGAGGGATTGTTGCCCATATTCTTTTTGCGGGGATAAAAGCTGGAACAGAATTGAGGGAACCTTGAGACCCCTGGACGAGAGAAAAAGAGAAACCAAAAAGGCAGGCCCTAAAGAAAGATCAGTTCGCCTACTGCAAGGAACAGGGGCACTGGATAACGAGTGCCCTAAGAGGGACCCAAGGAGAGGAATGACCCAGAGAGAGAAAATCTCCCCTAGAACTCGAGTTCTATATGTGGGGGAAGACAGTGGCTGGGGGAGTCAAGACTCGGTACCCCTCCCCGAGTCCTGAGTAACCATACATGTGGAGGGGAAACTGTTGGCTTCATGGTAGATACTGGTGCCTAACACTCTGTTTTAAATAAAAAACTGGGACCAATGTCTAAGAAAACCAGCTTGGTGCAAGGAGCCACGGGGACAAAAAGATATTATTGAACCACAGAACGAAAAGTAGATCTGGGGACCCACCAGGAGTCCCATTCGTTTTTGGTGATACCAGAATGCCCAGTCCCTCTACTTGGAAGAGACTTGTTGACTAAAGTTAATGCTCAGATTCATTTTGGCCGATGGCAATCCCTGTGGATATGTTGGATAATTGCAGTCAGGAGGAACTGGAAAATTCTGCTGAGGATTTCATGTTAGATCTGAGGTGTGGGGACCCTGAAAATCCGGAATGTTTTCCTATTAGCCTGTCAAATGTAGGCTTTGTACCTCTCTATGGTGGAGATCAGACCCAGAAAGTTCTTGCTCTTTTTGCAGCTGAGGACTCACTCACAGCTGTGGCACTTTACCTTGCTGATCAGTGGTGGGCTATTGATGATATTGTGAAAACATCTCTCCCTTCTGGAGGGGGGCTTAAGCAAGTGAGAACTCTTGGGGAGAGAGTGGTTAAAGCAGGAAATGGAGAGAAATGAGATCCCATTCCTGTATCATAGCAGTACTGATTATGCTAAGATTCTGTGGAAGAAAGGAGAGGCCATTGGGTTTTATTCAGTGAAGTCTACAGAGCTGGGGGAATGACAGTCATGGATGGACTTGGACAGCTGATACATGTCTTATCCCTAGCCTTAAGAGATGAATAAATACCCGTTGGCCTGGGCTGAAATGGCAGGGATGGGACTGGCCAAACAGACATCTGGTCATCATTGAGCTAAAGGCCTAGGCAACTCCTGTAAGGGTGAGACAGTACCCCATGAGCCAGGAAGCTGGGCGGGGGATCCCTCCCCACATTTAACATCTCATGGATGCCGGAATTCTCAAGCGGTGCCAATCCCCTTGGAACACACCCTTACTGCCAGTGAAGAAGTCAGGGGGGACAGACTCGAGAAGTCAACAAACGGGTGAGTGATATACACCCCACTGTCCCTAACCCGTATACCCTCCTGAGCAGTTTGCTGCCTGAGTACACTTGGTACACTGTGTTGGACTTGAAAGATGCCTTTTTCATCCTACCCCTGGCGGCCCAGAGCCAGGAGATATTTGCCTTTGAGTGGACCGAGGGGGAAGGCCAACCGGTACCCGCCTCCCACAGGGGTTCAAGAGCTCCCCTACCTTGTTTAATGAGGCTCTGAGTGAGGACCTCTATGAATATCGGACTTGCCACCCAGAGGTCCTTCTGCTACACAAATAGCCCAGCAAGAGGTCACCTATTTGAGATATAAGATCAGGCAGGGGCAAAGGTGACTAACCCAGGCCATGAAGGAAACAATATTGCAGATACCAGAGCCCAAGACCCCCCGCCAGGTGAGAGAGTTTATGGGGACTGTTGGATATTGCAGACTGTGGATAATGGGGTTTGCTGAGAAGGCCCGGCCCTTATATGAGGGAAGCAAAGAGACCCCAAACTGGACTTGGACTGAGCCAATGAAACAGGCTTTCCAGACACTCAAATGGGCCCTACTAGAAGCCCCAGCCCTTGCCCTGCCTAACCCAAATAAGCCATTCCAGCTGTTTGTAGCTCCATGATTGCAGTGAGATACTGGTGGAGGCCCTGGCAGCACGAAAAGACTTAATTGATGTACCCCTAGACAACAGTGAGCTAGTATGGTTCACCGATGGGAGCAGCTATGTAAAAGGTGAGCAAAGGAAAGCTGGAGCCACCGTGGTAGAAGAGTACAGTTGGGAATATGGCTCCGTGAAGTTTTATGCACTGTGTGGCTTTGGTGGGGTCTTAAGTTGTGGTCTGACACACACTGCTGTTGTTCCTCTGGATTTAGTGAAATGCCATATGCAGGTGGACCCACAGAAGTACAAGGGCATTTTTAATGGATTTTCAGTTACACTCAAAGAGGATGGTTTCCGTGGTTTGGCCAAAGGATGGGCCCTGATCTTCATTGGCTACTCCCTGCAGGGGCTCTGCAAGTTTGGCTTTTATGAAGTCTTCAAGGTTTTGTATAGCAACATGCTTGGAGAGGAGAATGCCTATCTGTGGCGCACATCACTGTATTTGGCTGCCTCTGCCAGTGCTGAATTCTTTGCTGACATTGCTCTTGCTCCTATGGAAGCTGCTAAGGTTTGAATTCAAACCCAACCAGGTTATGCTAACACTCTGAGGGATGCAGCTTCCAAAATGTATAAGGAAGAAGGCTTAAAGGCGTTCTACAAGGGGGTTGCTCCTCTTTGGATGAGACAGATACCATACACCATAATGAAGGTTGCCTGCTTTGAACGTACTGTTGTCGATTCCGTGGTGTCTGTGTTGAATAAAGAGAAGGGTAGCAGTGCCTCTCAGGTCCTCAAGAGACTTGGATTTAGAGGTGTATGGAAGGGACTCTTTGCCCGCATCATCATGATCAGCACTCTGACTGCACTATAGTGGTTTATCTATGATTCTGTGAAGGTCTACTTCAGGCTCCCTCGCCCTCCTCCCCCTGAGATGCCACAGTCTCTGAAGAAGAAGCTTGGGTAAACTCAGTAGATAAATGAAAGCAAATATGGACTGAATCTGCGTGTTGATCAGTGTTTGAGGAAAATGCAAATGGACGAGAGATAATCCAGGCTTACAAAGCATGCCAGCTGATGAGGACAGGGATAAGGCAGCACACGGGAATGAGGTACCGAGGGGAAGAGCCACGGCAACACTGGGAGATAGATTTCACTGAGGTGAGGCCAGGCAAGTACAGGTATCGCTATCTGTTGGTTCTGGTAGATACCTTCTCAGGGTGGGTGGAAGCCTTCCCCGATAAGGGAGAGACAGCAATAGTGGTTGCTAAAAAGATCTTAGAGGAGATAGTGCCTAGGTACGGGCTGCCAGTGACTATGGGCTCTGATAACGGACCTGCCTTTGTGAGTCAGATTGTACAAGGGTTGGCCCAAGCTTTGGGGATGAAATGGAAATTACATTGTGAATATAATCCCCAGAGCTCAGGACAGGTTGAGAGAATGAATCGAACCCTAAAAGAAACTTTGACAAAGTTGGCAATAGAGACTAGCGGGGACTGGGTGACCCACCTTCCCTTCGCACTCTTTCAGGCACGTAACACCCCTTATAAACTGAATCTTACCCTTTTTGAGATTCTGTATGGAAGACCCCCTCCTGTGTGTATTAGAACCTAGATGGAAAGGCCCTTATGTTGTTCTCCTTACCACTCCTACTGCTGTCAAGGTCGACGGGATTGGACCCTGGGTTCACTGCAATCACGTGCGGCAAGCCACACCGGAAGAACAGGAAAAAGCGCAAGCAGAATGGAAGGCGGGTCCTCACCCGTGAAGTCCTTTGACTTGTCCGGCTGGAGGTCTCCTAATTCTCCTGCTGATCAGCGACGGGCAGACTCATGAGCTGCTCAACAAGACCTTAGGAATCCACCCTCCGAACACCTGGTGGCCAGACCTTTACTTTGACTTAAGGGGAATCTTCCCCAGGGAAGGACCCTGGAGGAAATATCCACAATTCAGGCCATGGGGAGCCGTGGGGACCAGGAAAAAACTCGGCCAAGAGGGGTTCTTTGCGTGCTCGGGCAAACCTGTGGTGGCATGGAAAGCTATTATTGCAGGAGCTGGAGCTGTGTAACCTCTTGTGATGTGCCCTGGGAATGGGACGTAGGAAACAGAGATTTAGTAGCCCTGAGTGTGGCGCAAACCGCAGGGCCAAGTACCTCAGATATGAGTGCAATTTAACCAACCTTCACTATCTCTGCAAGGCCAAGGACTTTCCTCCCTACGAGCCACTGTAGATGCAATCAGTCACTTAGAGAAGTCTTTGACTTCCTTGTCTGAGGTGGTCTTGCAGAATAAGAGAGGATTAGACTTGATTTTTCTCCAACAGGGTAGGGTCTGCAAGGTTCTGGGAAAAGAATGTTGTTTTCTATGCAGACCATACAAGAGTGGTAAGAGAATCTATAGCAAAAGTGAGAGAGGGACTGGCGCAACGAAAGAGAGAATGGGAAGCCCAACAGAGATGTTTTGAGTCTTGGTTTCAACACTCCCCCTGGCTGACTAATTTCCACCCTCCTGGGTCCACTCAACTGACTAGTATCAGCCAGTGGCCCAAGATGGAAAAGAGGAAGATTCCTCTACTTGAACAACAGACAGGGGGAAATGTGAAGCAAGCAGAAGTAACGCCATGGCAGGCAGCTAAGATTAGGAGTAGCTTTTGCTTAACACTGATCGCTGTTTGCCAATTAGGAAATTAGGAATGGGGCGGAAACCCCCGGGAAAGTTCCGTCCGGGCGAAAGTTTTGACCAATGAAATTGCTTTGCAAACTTGTAACCAATCCACTTAAACCAACTACCAATGGCGTGTGCTCACCCTATAAATTTGTGTAACAGCTTGGGCTCAGGGCTCTCTGACCTGCACCACTGTGTTGGATGCGGCAGAGGGCCCTGGCTCGAGTCAGTAATAAACTTCCCCTTTTTGCCAGTTGCATTGTCTTGGAAGCCTTCTCTCTTCACGCTCGGGGATTCGGACATCGGGCATAACAATAGCAACTCCCATGCTCTGTAACTGCCCATTTCCCATAGCAACCAGATAACTAACCAACCAGTGCCAAGTGTAATTGTGTGTACTGAACCTATAAGAGTAAAGCTCACCCTGAATTCGGGCTCCCAGAACTTCAGAGCACTAGCTCATCTGGGACAGCTGGCTTAACAAATCTGTGTTCTCCAACCCTCCAAGTGTGGTGCTTGGTTTCAACAGTCGGATTTTTGCAACATGGACACTGCTGAGTTTTCCAAATTTGCTGGCATATTGACTGCAGCACATTCACAGCACCATCTTTCAGGATTTGAAATAGCTCAGTTGGAATGCCATTACCTCTACTAGCTTTGTTTGTAGTGATACTTCCTAAGTCCCGCTTGACTTCATACTCCAGGATGTCTCACTTTAGGTGAGTGATCACACCTTCATGGTTATCTGGGTCATTAAGATCTTTTTTGTATAATTCTTCTGTGTATTTTTGCCACCTCAGTTAATATCTTCTCCTTCTGTTAGGTCCATAAAGTTTCTGTCCTTTATTGTGCCCATCTCTACATAAGTTCCCTTGGTATCTCTAATTTTCTTGAAGAGATCTCTAGTCTTTCTCATTATATTGTTTTCCTCTATTTCTTTGCATTGATTTCTGAGGAAAGCTTTCTTATCTCTCCTTGCTATTCTTTGGAACTCTTCAGTCAGATGGATATATCTTGCTTTTCCTCCTTTGCCTTTCACTTCTTTTCTTTTCTCAGCTATTATGTAAGGTCTCCTCAGATAACCACTGCCTTTTTGCATTTCTTCTTTTTGGGGATGATTATGAGCACCATCTCCTATATAATGTTATGAACCTCCATCCATAGTTCTAAATTAGTATTTGCCATAATAATTATTATTCTTTATAGGACTCAGTTTATTTGATTTGTGTATTAATTTTCAATTACTTCTATCACAAATTAGTATAAAGTTAGTGACTTAAAACACCAAAGTATGATTTTATCTTTTTGGAGGTCAGAAGTCAAATAGGGGTCTCACTGGGTTAAATCAAGTTGATTAAAAAAAAATAGTCATAAGCTAGAAATTGAGAATTATGTTTTATTCAGTGGACATTTTTAGGACTTCAAGCCTGAGAGACAGCATCTCAAGTAACCCTGAGAGAACTGCTCTGAGGAGGCAGGGGGTGGAGTCAGGTCATATAGAAGTTTGCAACAAGGGGCAGGCAGTCTGAACATCAAAAGATAATTGTTAATTAAGGAAAAGTGGATATCTCAAGGAATTTAATGCTTTTCTATGTGTGGGAAGGTACAAAAGTCTAGGCTTACTGAAATCACTCGTTTCATATTCACCTCAGCTCTCTGGGGCTTTTTCACAACCCTGCTGCCCCACCAGCCCAACTCCTCAGCAATCATCATGGGGAGTGACTGATGGATGCACGATAACAAGCACTGTTCTTCCTGGGCCCCTTTTGAACAGAGAAGTTCATATTTGGGGGCTAGAAACACTGATGGCTGTGACATCCTTGTTTATTGATATGGCAGGAAATGCTCCATTTCTCAGTGCTGTCACGGCTGTGTGCCTTCCTGGAGGTTCCAGAGTAACATACATTTTCTTGCACCTTGTAACTTTTAGTAGCTGCCTGCATTCTTGGGCTCCTGGTCACACTTGTCCATCTTCAAAGCCAGCAATGGAGGGACAATTCCTTCTCACATTGATCTCTCTGACCTCCTCCTCTACTTCCTTCCTCTTCTTGTAAGACACTTGTAATTACCTTGGTTCCAACCAGATATTCTGGAATAATCTCCCTATTTGAAGGTCAGTTAATAAATATCCTTAATTCATCTGTTTCTTTCATTTCCCTTTGCCCAATAACCTGACACATTCAGAGGTTCCAGAGGTTGGGGCACTATTCATCGACCACAATTTGGAAATCCATATGTAGCTAGTCCTCCCTGTCCTCTCTCTTCTCAGAGCCAGAGGTATCAGTTCAGTTCCATCACTCAGTCGTGTCTGACTCTACCACTCCCTGGACCGCAGCATGCCAGGCTTCCCTGTCCATCACCAACTCCCGGAGCTTGCTCAGACTCTGGTGTGAAAAGACCAGAGATATAATTGCTCACAAAGACCCCTCCAATCTAGCTCTCAAATCCTCAATAGATATAGGAGAAAATTTACACAGTGATACATCTTAAGAGCCTCATTAGTCAACTTTTTTCCCCTAGAGTTTCTGCTGCTTCGGGAAATATCTGCTACGAGAGTGACTTTGATAACTTGAGTTTCCCACGTGATATCTATGACAAACTTGTCAGTGACTTCTCTGCTGGTGTGCGCCTCAAGTTTAGTGGCATGTTCTAACCACACTTGGTTTGTAGTTGCTGGTCACTGCCACTGCATCTATCAGAAATGTCTCTAGTTTGACATCCCAGCACAGGCCATATGTCAATGCTCCATATGGGCTGTGCAGTCCCAGCATCATCTGAACAGGAGAAGCAAGGCAATGGTCCTGGACCAGATCAAGTCCTTCCTTCCCCACCTTCTTCCCCTGGAAAGAAGGAAACATCCCAATTTCTTATACACAATGAATCCTGGAAGGTGAGGTCCAGCATATAGTTTTTCTTTTTAATGGAAGAATTTTATGGCTTGGTAATCTAGTAAGATCACATAGGGCTTGCCTCAATTGTTTCCTTTCTTATTGTCATTGCTGTATATTTGGTTTTTGGGAAAATATTGTTTCTTCTGGAAAATGCATTCACCATCCTGAGAGGAAGGCTGTCAGAGTTTCAGTGAGTTAATGGATGAGAAAATGTGAACTGTAATGTTTTCCACTCATGTGATGCTCCGTTCTTTTGTCTCACCTGCCCCAGAGTCCGTGATCCATCCTGAGATCCTGGTTAAGTCATCATCCATCACACCAGGCTGGTGCAATGTCACCCTGGAGTGCAAGTCGCCAGGCAACACAGAAGACCTGAGTGTGACCTGGGAAAGCAACGGCCTTCCCAGGGAGCTGGAGTGGAGTGGGACACCGGAACAAGCCCCCAACTCCTGGGAACTGACTGTGAACAAGTCCCTGATTCAGTCCAGTGCCAAGTTCACCTGTGTGGTCGGGAACAATGTGGACAATAAAACTGCCTCTGTAGACTTTGCGCAAGTCTGCTCCCATGGTGAGTGCAACCTGTTAGAGGGGAGGGATACTCCTGGAGTTCACGTGCTCTGGGTGAGAGCTCTGGGCTTTTCTCCCCCCTCTCTTATTAGTACCACCTTCCACCGGGTCACCCAATACAGGAGGCTGGGAAGCACAACCAATTTGCTTCTGCTTTTAAATTTCTTGCACATCTATGCTCTCCTGTCCACCCCTTGCCATTGTTGGTCCAGACAGCAGCCTTTCAGGAACTCTCCCCACATCACTCATCATTCATTGTGTTTTCAGTGTGGTCTTAGGAAAAGGGAATTGGATTGTGTCAGCTGTGCCATCTGAGGGATTGTTCTCCAGTGTCTCCCTGTATGATGTCTTTCAGTTAAGGCCAGCTTCATGGGGGAATGATCAATATGGTTACCCAGGGTCCTGTGCTTGGTTATGGTTCTGCTCTTAACAAAGTTTGAAGAAAAGGAACCTCCATCTCATTTGGTATGGGGCCTTGCAGGTGCTGTAAATTTCCAGCATAGACATTATCCTTTTTAACGGGTGGTCCAAGGCCACCCCCCACTGAGTTAACAATTGTGTTTAGGGACTTGTCTCCTGTGTAACTTAGCATACCTGAAGGGCAGAAGCCATGTATTCTTTTCTTTGAATTCATGTCCCAAGCAAAGATTCTGGCAATGTTTGCTGACATTCACTGTTTCACTGAATCATGAATGAATATGTGTAGTTCGCCCTTCTAACACATCCGCCACAAGGGAGACCTGACCTGCTGGAGGCATCTGATATGTCAGCATCACTTAAACATCTATAACCCTCCCCTCAGCCTCATCATGGACTCTCAGATAAAATAAACATTCAGTAAGACCCTTGGGAAGGTGGTTCTTTCTTCCTCTTCTCCTCTTCATCTGGCTCCTTCCTGCTCTGTCCCACTCCAGCTTGCAGCGTGGTCTGATGGCATCCCCCAGGGCTGATGATCTGATAGTAACATTCCCTCAACAGAGTGCTCCTTCTTTCTGAAATTCTCTGCCCACCTTGAATGTCTGGGGAACTCCTACTCCCCCCTCAAGATTCAGTTTATGCATCACCTCCTCTGGAAGGCCCACCCTGAAGGCATGTGTACCAGGTGGTATTTTCTCAGTTCAGTTATGAATGAACCTACTGCACTCTTACCTCTTCAACTTCTGAACCATGCCTTTAGACTTCTCCATGTGTTTTCTCTCTATGTCCCTATGGCAATGGATATTTAAAATTCTGTCTTCCCTTAACCATTCTCCATTCTCTCTGTGTGAGGAAACAGGTTCACACAGACAGATGATGGCTGACTCCCTTGGAGGCATCCTATGGACCATCGTGGTTGTGTTATTCTTCCCGGGAACTTGACTGTGCTTTTGGAAAATGTATAAGAGGGAAAGGAGCATGGATACTGGAAGAGGCAAGTTGCACTTCTTTTTCCTCCTCAGATAACTCCGAAACCCTTTTTCTTCACTTTGCTGCTCAGAGATATCCCCCTGCAAAAGGGCTGGTGGATGTGATAATCGCCTTGGTGTCATAATCATGGAACTGGGCACAGGTTTTTGAGACTGAGATTCAAGCTCCACTCTGTGTATATGTGTGCCTCAAGAGAAGCATTGCAGGAGGACCAGAGGAACCATGATGATGGCAACGGGACAGAGCAGAGTTAAGAAGAGTATCAAGAAGGCATGGACCATTTGAGAGGCGGGAGCTGTGATCATCCTGGGCTTTACCAGTTTCCTCTGCATCTACACTTGTGCTTATCAAACCTAATCACTGCTACTTCTGTCCCGCTGCTTCTTTCTGAACAAGCAAGAGCATTAACTAGGAAAATTTACATCTGAGGCCTGTGTAGTACTGGCAACTTGGGGGGCATCCATAAACAGTGAGTGTCAGCAGCATTGGTTCCTTGTGGGATCTTTGTTGTTTGTTGTTTTGTCAGTAAGTCGTGTCCTACTCTTTGCAACCCCATGGACTGTAGCATGCCAGGCTTCCCGATCTTTCACTATCTCATGGAGATTGTTCAAAGTCATGTCCATTGAGTTGCGATGTCATACAACCATCTCACCCTCTTTTGTCCCCTTCTCCTCTTGCCCTCAATTTTTCCTAGCATCTCGGTCTTTTCCAACGAGTCAGCTTTTCCCTAGGTGGCCATATTATTGGAGCTTCAGCTTCTGCATTGGTACTTCTAATGAATACTCAGGACTAATTTCTTTTAGGATTGACTGGTTTGATCTTGCAGTCCAAGGGACTCTCAAGCGTCTTCTCCAGCACCACAGCTTGAAAGCATTCATTCTTTGGTTCTCCCTCAGCCTTCTCTTACCTCAGAGGGCAAAGCATCTGCCTGCAATGCAAGAGACCCAGGTTCAATCCCTGGGTTGGGAATATCCCCTGGAGTAGGAAATGGCAACCCACTCCAGTACTCTTGCCTGGAAAATCCAATGGACAGAGGAGTCTGGGAGGCTGCAGTCCATGGGGTCGCAAAGATTCGGACACAACTAAGCCACTTCACTTCACTTCACAGACTTCTTTATGGTCCAACTCTCACATCCATCCATAACTACTGGAAAAATCATACCTTTGCTATACAGTTCTTTCTGTCAAAGTGATGTCTCTTCTTTTTAATATGGTGTCTAGTTTGGTCATAGTTTTTCTTCCAAGAAGCAAGCAGCTTTTAATGTCATGGCTGCAGTCCCCATCTGCACTGATTTTGAAGCCCAAGAAAATAAAATCTGTCACTGTTTCCACTTTTCCCAATCTTTTTGCCATGAAGTGATGGGACTGGGTTGCATGATCATACATTTTGTATGTTGAATTTTAATCCAGCTTTTCCACTCTCATTAGGAGACTCTTTAGTTCCTCTTCATTTTCTGGCATTAGAAATTTCTACATATTTGAGGTTGTTGATATTTTTCCCAGCAATGTTGATTCCAGCCTGTGATTCATCCAGCCCAGGTTTTCGCATGATGAACTCTGCATATAATTTAAATAAGAGGGTGACGATATACAACATTGATGTACTCCTTTCCCAATTTGGAACCAGTCTGTTGTTCCATGTCTGGTTGTAACTGTTTCTTCTTGATGTGCATATAGGTTTCTCAAGAGTCAGGTAGCATGATTTGATATTCCCATCTCTTTAAGAATTTACTACAATTTGTTGTGATCTGCACAGTCAAAGGCTTTAGTGTAGTCAATGAAGTAATGTAGATGTTTTTCTGGAATTCCCTCGCTTATTCTATGGTACAATACATGTTGGTGATTTGATCTCTGGTTCCCTGTCTTTTCTAAATCTAGCTTATACATCTGGAAGTTCTTGGTTCACATACTGCTGATGCCTAACTTGAAGGATTTTGAGTATTACCTTGCTAGCATGTGGAATGAGAACAGTTGTATAGTAATTTGAACATTCTTTGGCATTGCCTTTCTTTGGGATTGGAGTGAAAACTGATCTTTCCTGTGGCCACTGCTAAGTTTTCCAAATTTGGATCTGGTTTATGCTTCATCTGCTTTTAGAATCCATTATCTTTCATTCCCATAGTATCAGTGAGCAGTGTCTGAAAGAAGAGTTGCCTCTCAGTGATGTCTAACCTGTGATCCAGAACACAGGCCAGAGCACGAAGATAATTGAAAAAACAGGGGAATCCTGGGACACCTCCACTCTGATGCTGACATCCTTCAGACACCTGCATCTCCAGTTCAGGTTCAGCTCCATCTGCCCCTGATCTTTTACTTTGACCCATGTGATGCCAGCTCAGCAAGAGATTGAGCTGGAGTTTCAGAGCTGATAATGGGTTAAGTTTTATCCTGGGCACTCTGCAAATATTACCTCTTCTAGTTCTCACAAGAACGCTCTATGGTAGCTATCATGTTCTATATTTTACAAGACAGTAATTGTTATTTCCAGCTGGTTGGTGACAGAGGAAAGCCTTAATTCCAACAAAGAGTGATTCCAGTTTTCACATCTTATCCTTTCTCTACATGGTCACTGAATCCTGGAATATTGGATGGGAATATTCTTCATTTGTTCCACTCGCAAGGACCTAGCCTCTGATGCTGCTGCTGCAATATGGACTGAGTTCACTGTTGATGAATCATCTGGTGGTTCATAGAAGATATACCGTTCAAATGAACAATGGTGACTTGGTGCATGGGAGACCTGGAAAGGGGGACCTTGACCTCATTTTAGAGGAAACATTCTGAGAGGACATGCCTCTCAATCTTGGGTCTTGTAAGAGTTCTTCCTCTCTTTTCAAGGTGTGTTTTGGATTTCAGCAGCCCAGTCTTCAAACTAGCTCCCCTTCTATTGTTATTCAGGAGTCTGCTCTATAGGTTTTGCATAAATTTTTCATTTAAACATTCAATGATACTGTGAGACATAAATTTCCACTGATCAGATGGAAAAATAAAAGTTACAGATGTTAAACACCACATTTACGTTTCCCAAGTAAAGGAACATGCCTTATTTGGGTTTATAGAAAATTATAATTTCACTAATTTTGACTCTTTTTTCCTCCATTATTCCAGGCATCCAGTTCAAGTCAATGCAGGTCAGTCACTCATTTGTGTCCGACTCTTTGTGACCCCATGGACAACAGCACACCAGGCTTCCCGGCCTATCACCAACTCTCAGAGCTTGCTGAAACTCATGTCCATCCTGTCAGTGATGCCATCCAGCCATCTCATCCTCTGTCCTCCCTTTCTCCTCCCTCCTTCAATCTTTCCCAGCATCCGGGTCTTTTCAAATGAGTCAGTTCTTCACATCAGATGGCCAAAGTATTGGCGTTTCAGCTTCAGCACCAGTTCTTCCAATGAATATTCAGTACTGATTTCCTTTAGGATTGACTGGTTGGATCTCCTTGCAGTTCAAGGACTCTCAAGAGCCTTTTTCAACACCACAGTTCAAAAGCATCAATTCTTTGGTGCTCAGTTTTCTTTATAGTCCAACTCTCACATCCACGCATGATGAAAAACTAGTCGGACCTTTGTCGGCAAAGTCATGTCTCTGCTTTTTAATATGCTGCCTAGGTTGGTCATAGCTCTTCTTCCAAGCAGTGAGTATTTTGATTTCATGGCTGCAGTCACCATCTGCAGTGATTTTGGAGCTTAATAAAATAAATTCTCTCACTGTTTCCATTGTTTCCCCATCTGTCTGTCATGAAGTGATGGGACCAGATGGCATGATCTTAGTTTTCTGAATATTGGGTTTTAAACCAACTTTATCACTCTCCTCTTTCACTTTCATTAAGAGGTTCTTTAGCTCTTCTTTGCTTACTGCCTTAAGGTTGGTGTGATTTGCATAACTGAGGTTGTTGATATTTCTCCTGGCAATCGTGATTCTAGCTTGTATTTCATCCAGCCTGGCATTTCACATGATGTACTCGGCATATAAGTTAAATAAGCAGGGTGACAATATACAGTCTTGGCATACTCCTTTCCAGATTTGGAACAAGTCTGTTGTTCTGTGTCCAGTTCTAACTGTTGCTTCTTGACTTACATACAGATTTCTCAGGACATCCAACCAATGATCGTCTTCCATTGGGTTATTCTTCAAAATGCTTCTTGTAGTGCATCCTCCTCTCATTCCTTTATTACTATATTCTACCTGCAGTTTCACCATTTTCACATTGCTGCGAGCATTATAGGAGCATTTCTGTGTATAACTATTATATATTTTTTGATTATAACCTTCCTAGTGTGTGTGATGTAATAGCGCATTGTCATTTTTGAATTGCATTTCCCTAATGATTATTGAAATTAGAAGATAATTGCTTCTTGGCAGGAAAGCCATGACAAGCCTAGACAGTGTTTTGAAAAACAGAGATATCACTCGGTGACATAGGTCCATATAGTCAAAGCTATGGTTTTTCCAGTAGTCATATATGAATGTGAGAGTTTGAATATAAAGAAGGCTGAGCACCAAAGAATTGATGCTTTTGAACTGTGGTGCTGGATAAGACTCTTGAGAATCCTCTGATTTCGAGGAGATCAATCCAATCAATCTTAATGAAAATCAACACTGAACACCCTTTGGAAGAACTGATGCTGTAGCTGAAGCTCCAATAATTTGGACACCTGATGAGAGCAGCTGACTCTTTGGAAAAGACCCTGATGCTAAGAAAGATTGAAGGTAGAAGGAGAAGAGGGTGACAGAGGATGATGTGGTTGAATGGCATCACCGATTCAATGGACATGAACTTTGGCAAAGTCTGGTAGATGGTGATGAACAGGGAAACCTGGAGTGCTGCAACCCATGGGCTTGCGACGAACCGGACATGACTTGGTGACTGAACAACAACAACAACAACAACAACAATAATGATAACAAGGTTGAACATCATTTCCTGTGTGTTAACCACTTGTATATCTTATTAATATCTTATTTGAATTAATTCATTTCTCTCTCTGAGTCCCTCTTATCATGCTTTATTCCCCCCACACCAATAGAACTGCTTTTGTTCAAGTCAGTAAGAAACTTCATTAAACTATCATTAAATCTCATAGACAACCTGTTTCATCTCCCTTCAATCTCAGCAGCAATGGAGCTGTCTTTGCTTGAATCCCTGCATCACCTTGCATTCAACAGTCACAATCATTTCTCTCCCACTCAGTGGTAGCTCCCTAGTTGCCTTGTCTAGTTTCTCATCTCTTCAATCTCTAAATTCTGGAATATCCCAGGGGTCAGACACAGACCATCCATGTAATTTTTCTTCACTATCTATACTCATTGTTTTCTTATGTTATGGCCATGTACTAATCCCCGAACCTGTGACTATGTGAACTTACGAGGCAAAAATGTCTTACCGATGTGATCAAGGTTAAGGTCCTTGATATTGGGATATTATTCTAAATTATCCAGATGGTTCAATTTTAATCATGGAAGTTCACAAAAGTGGAAGAATAAGAGGTAGGAAAGTGAGTCAGAGAGATATGAGATGAGAATTTGACATGCTATTTCTATCTTTGAAGATGGAGTCAGAGGGACAAAAGTTCAGAACACGTGGTGGTCTCTAGAAGCTAAGAAAGCCTACAACCAAATGAAAATGAAAATGTCAGTCTTACAACTGCCAAGAACTGAATTCAGGCAATAAGAAGAATAGGTATACATGGGGTCAATTTATGTTGCTGTATAGAAAAACCCATCACAATATTGTAAAGTAATTATCCTCCAATAAAATAAATTAATGAGTTAAAAAAATTACCTCACAATAGAAAAGTTTGAGACAGTTAAGAAAATGAACAAACAGAAAATGGGTTCTTCTGCTGAGACTCTAGAAAGGATTCTAGGTTGTGAATGCCTCAATTTAATGTGAATGAGACTCCAGATTTCTGATTTACAGAGCTGTGAGATAATAGTTTTCTGTTAAGCAACTATATTTGTAGTGATTTATTTTTTATGGCAGTAATAGAAAACCAATATAGATATCATACCATCTCATGATTTTAAACATAATGACTGCTCCAAAAATTCTGGTCTGGATTTCTCCAAGGCACTCCACTTTGGAGAGTGCAATAAATATGCAACTGTTTACTATCTCCACTTAGATGTATAATAGACATCTCCAACTTTGCATGTCTATGTTTATGCAGTTTTCCAATCCCAATAAATGCCACCTTCATACTTCCATTTTTTTGCCACAAAACTTTTCTGTTATCTTACTGATTTTCTCAAAACCCACATTCTATCAGCAAATACTGTTATCTTTTCTATCTATCAATATATCAAATCTATCATCTATTTATCTGTCATCTATCTATATTGGTAATATGACTATGTCTTACCACATATCTTATCCAAAATGGCCACCAATATTTACCTGGAGTAGTTTAGTAGCCTAACAGTCTCCATGTTTCTGTACCCCTCTAAGTTTATTTTCAAACTGCATTCAGATAGTCTTTCTAATAATTTACATCATATAGGTAGCTGGGTTTAACAGCGCCAATTGGCACCAGCCCAATTTGGCTGCATGAGACAAGTGCTTGGGGCTGGTGCACTGGGAAGACCCAGAGGGATCGGGTGGGGAAGGAGGTGGGAGGGGAGATCAGGATGGGGAACACATGTAAATCCATGGCTGATTCATGTCAATGTATGTCAAAAACCACTACAAAATTGTAAAGTAATTAGCCTCCAAATAATAAAAATAAATAAAAAAAAAGATATTCACATACGTTTATGTGGGACACAAGGGAATACAAAACTTGATATGAAGATGTTGATAGTTGTTAACTTCTGGGTCTGTTTCTTTTTCTGTATTATAGTATTTTCCAAAATACCTGATAGAAAAACATCATTCATTTAAATTTTTGAGCATGGGATTGACTTGACCAGAGCTGATCTTAGAAATAGTAAAGCCACATACACCCCAGGAGGAAGTTTATCATCCTGTAAACTAGTTGTTATAGACTGAATTATGTCCCTTCAAAATTCATATGTTGAGGCCCTGAAAGTGAAAGTGAAATCGCTCAGTTGTGTCCGACTCTTTGCGATCCCATGGACTGTAGCCTATCAGGCTCCTTCGTCCATGGGATTATCCAGGCAAGAATACTGGAATGGGTTACCATTTCCTAAACCCCACTATGACTGGACTTTGAGATATAGCCTTTATGGAGTTAGTTAAGTTTCAATGAGGTTGTAGGGAGGAGACTAATTTGATAGAACTTATGAGAAGACAAAGAGTTCTCTCTCTGCCCTGACAGAGAAAAGGTCATATGAGGTCACTCTGAGAAGGTGTTGTCCTTAAGCTTAGGAGAGAGGCATCACCAGAAACCAGCTTTTACTGCACCTTGATCTTGGACTGTGAGCTTTCAGAAATATGAGAAAATAAATTTGTATTATGTAAGTCATTCAGTCTGTGATCTTCTACTACAGCATCCAGAGAATACTAATATATAAGTTCAAGCATTTATTCTCATGTCTTTATCTTTTACTTTCTATTGTGTTCAAATGACTCCTTCAGATTTTTTATTGAAATCACCCATAAACCATACTTAGATCTGTCTAGACACTAAAGGTAGTAATAGAAAACTAATATAGATGAATATTTTGTTCTAAGTGATGCCAATGTAAATCCTTTCATTGCTTACAATTCTGGCTATTCTTCAGATCACTTACATAGCTTTCAAAAACACAATTGCCTCAGACCCCTACCCAAAATACAAACCATCTGTATTTAAAAAAAGATAATCTGAATAGATTTTGAAGCATAGTGTGTGCTAAGAACTGAAAATCTTTGGTCTAGATGGTGTCTTCAGAAAGTTCAAATGGGAAGGCGAAGAGGTTGAGAGTTTGTCTTCCACGATGATGCTTACCATGTGCTCAGCACAAAGTGTAGTGTATCAATTAAGTAGCGGAATGATTGAATGATGAGGCTCCTCGAATTGGCATTATTTGCATGTGTTCACGAAGGTTTAGAATCTAACACTTACACTCAGGCTGAGTCCAGAAACTCCATCTCATCATTTGCCCAGAAAAGAGATTTACTTGGAGATGAAAAATCTAGATAACAAATGACATCAGATGCTGACACATAAAATCAAGTTCCTTATTTACAAATTAACAGTAAAAATGATACTTGTCAGCTGAGTTGAATATTTCTCTTAGGGCATCCTTTTCTGAAAAAAGGCCACATGAGAAACCAAGGTCCCACTGAGCTGCCTGGGGAGCCCTGAATTAGGGCAGGTGAGCAGATGCTGTTAGCATGGATCCCAATGGCCTTCTCATCTGAGCTCTCCATCCCCGTGGAAGGACTTATCATCCCAGGGATTGAGATTCTCCTGCCAGCCCAACTGTGTGCTTCATTTGTCTCTGTCCCTTATCTCTGTTTATGCTACATTTTTTATTTATCATCTCTTTGATTGATTAATATATTCTTTAATCATGTCCATATGTGAGATTAAGGCTTGCTCTGATCTGAAAGAGAATCTCTATACCTCTCATGTAATATAGGCATTTGGTATTTTGTTTAACTTTTAAACAAGAAGAACATGAAAAACAAACAAAAGACCCTGAAAACTCTCACCAGCCCTATTTACTTATTTCTGAGATCTTAGCAGAGAGGACGGGAAGAGAGAAAGGACATCTTACTATACCACATAGCACCAGCTCAACCACAAATCTGAATTTTCACAGATTCCACAATATGTGGTGAACTGGTTAATGAACCCTGTGACTCTCAAGTTTGGTGTTCTCCCGTTTTATTCCTTAGCCTTTCAGTTAATTTCTTCTCATATTTAAAACTGCAAAGTACAACACAACAACAATAGAACCCTAAGAGAATGTCATCTATTCAATGAAAAAGTTTCATGATGGGCAATTTCTGGAAAAATACAAATCTCTGAAATTTACTTATGTGTGTACATCAATCACAGGAAACCAACACAGAAATTATTGTAAAACTTCTAAGTATGTATTTCTCCTTTGAGGGCATAAGGGCCAAATTCTATCAGCAGTGAATTCCTTCAAATCTTTATAGAGGGGCTAATTTTATGCCAACAAACACACCTTAAAAGTTGGCAGATGATAGAAATCATTCATTTATGAGGATTAAAACTTGACAAAGCACACACACACACAAAAAAACCCAACACATTTCTCAAGGTTGTTTGGGCACTTTTCACTTTCCTGCTTCTGATGAAAACCTCTTCTTGTAAACTAAACTTTCAATTTCCCAAGGAGCCTGAGGAGCAGAAAGCTTTTCACCAGTCTCATCGTTAGTAATGGGAGTAAGAATAGAGTTCTGATCTCTATTGGGCAGAAACAAGAGGAGGAAGAACAGGCTTCCAAATAGTGGATACTGGACTGGCCTCTCTCCCTGCAGTAGACTGGCTCAATGCCAGGGACTCTGCTTCACTTGATGGTTATGGGGAAAATGAGATTTTGGGATCAGAATTATCTTGTTACTTTGGTAAAGAGAGTTTCTTATTCTAAGGATGTCTCATTGGAAGCTGGGCTTCACTGGTGTGCCAGATGGTAGAGAATCTGCCTGCAATGTAAGAGACCCAGGTTCGTTCCCTGGCTACGGAAGATCCCCTGGAGAAAGGAAAGGCAACCGTCAAGGATTCTTGTCTGGAGAATTCCATGGATAGAGCAACCTGATGGGCTATAATTCATGGGGCTGCAAAGAGTTGGATATGTCTGAGCCTTTCATTGGAAGTAATTTCGCCGTGGAGTTCTACCCCATCCCATCCATCTACCCCATCCTGTGCCTTATAACTACCCATAAACTGACTGAACCTATGGCTATATTCTACCATTTACGGGAGCTCACTGTGTCCCAAAGCATCTATTTCATTTTTGCATGACTCTGACTATAGAAAGATGATAGAAAGATCTCCTATAATATTTAAGATGTCCTCTAATATTTAAGTCAAAACCTATCTCCCTCTATCTTCATCCTCTGACAATAGTTTCTGTTTTGAGTTTTCTCATTACAAATAGGATTCTTTGTCAACTCAATGGCCCTTCAAATGGGTTTTTGAGCAGAGATAAACATCATCACCCAGTAGACCTGTTTCTTCTTCTTAAAAATCCCTACTTACTCCCAACTCAGTGCTTTCTTGGGGTACACGTGACCTTTACAGTCTTTGCAATTCCATTTGGCATCAGGCAAAGGCCTGAAGCGATTGGATTTCACATTTCCAGGTGATAGTGATCACCACCGCTCCCATAATCCCCTGGAAAAGATGTAGGCTCTGAAGTGGCTGGCATCACCTGCCTGGACATTTCTTGATCCTAACAGATTTCTAGGATTCATTGAGGCAGTTTTACTATCGCTTAGGTTGTCTCCAAGCTGCTGAGCCAGGTGTTGGATTGTCCCTGAGGTTGGCTCATAGTCAGGACCCAAAAGTTGGGTCTGGTCCCAGGTCTTTCTCTTCTCCAGCTCCTTGGGGTGAATTTTGCTTTTCCTGGTGAGGTTCAGGTGCTCTGTGACTCTGTTTGTATCAGCCTTTTGTGATGGACTGTGAAAATAGAATCTGTGGAGTGGATTGGGTTCTGTGGTAGCAGGTAACAAATGAATATTAGTGGGTGAATGGGCAGGACACTTTTCTTTTCAGAGTGCATATAGTAAAAATATGATACTATATGTTGGAAGGACTGATGCTGAATCTCCAATAATTTGGCTACCTGATGTAAAGAGTCAACTCATCAGAAAAGACCCTGATGCTGGTAAAGATAGTGGGCAGGAGGAAAAGGGGGTGGTAGAGGACGAGATGGTTAGATAGCATTACCGACTCAGTGGACAATGGTCCAGGAGAGAGTGAAGGACAGGGGAGCCTGGCTGCAGTCCATGGAGTTGCCAAGAGCTGGGCCTGCCTTAGCAAAGGAACAAAAGCAGCAACAACACTGATGGTGAGCGCACATCATACTATGTTAGTCCTAACCCACAGATGTATAACACCAAGGAAAAGAGCTGGGTCAGCTATGCACTTAAGTGATAATGAATGTAGGTTAGTCAACTGTAACAACTATGTGACTCAGATTGGGGACTTTCGTACTGGGAGAGGCTATGGATGTGTGGAGGCAAGAGATATGAGGGAACTCTTCCTACCTTCTGTTCAGTTTTACTGTGATCTTAAAAACCTAAAAGTACTCAAAAACAGAGTTTACAATAAATATATACAAGGTCCACATAAACAAGAAACTATAAGAAAAAAATATATATATATTTTTTAGAAAACTAGAAAATGTGACTTTAACAACTGTTTCACAAGATGGTTTTGATGATTTAGACAATTTATTCCAACTCTCTCATACAGTACCTAAAACAGAACAGAGTGGGTACTTCAAGAACATTTTTTGAATATATGATGAAAGTTGTTTCCTACCATTAAAAACAGAAACAATCATAAAACAGTTTGAGAACATCAGACAAGGCTTCTTTTGTGCTGAGTTTTAAAAAAGTTTAATTTTGTTGCTGTTATATTCTGAACCTTTAAGCCTGTTGGTAATAGGGAATAAGTCTACATCTCTTCTTAGTATCTTTTCAAGGAGTAGGAAAACAAGATGGGTACCACTACTGTATTCTATATTGTCTTTTTTACAGAGTTTTCTGATTCTATTTTCTCAGCAATTCTATATATGTCTACAGCAACTAAATTTCCTCTTTGGATCAACAACATCTCACTTATTTTTGCACTGTAGAGCATATTGCCCTTCTATTATCTTATTTAGTTTCAGAAAGCCCTGCTAGGAAGGCAGGACATTTCACAGATGAAGCAACGGAAGTTTGGAGAGTGAAAATATTTTACCCAATGTTATGTAATGAGAAAGGCATTCAGAAAATCAGTTTTGGAGAAGGGCAGGTGGCTAAAGTCTCTTGGTTTCCCCCACCGTGCTTATCCCCTGCCCGTACCACGCAAACAGGTGAAATCACCTGTTGACCTCCACACATGTCACCTTAACAAGACTTATAACCTTTGGGAAGTAAAGTAAAATCTCTTGGGAAAATAGCTTCACAGGTAGAATATGCGTTAGTGTCTGAAAAGTGGTTTGCGACTCTAAAGATCTGAAACATACTGAAGGCATAAAAAAGTAGGATTGGACACAAGGAAAAAGAGAATTTATGTAGAGAAAGCTATATTGTGATTCCCTTGCTCCCCTCTGTGGGTTCCCAAAAGCTATGAGCTGGTGAGACTGAGCTTTAATGAGACTACTCAGAGAGCTTGATGTGTCTCTTGTCCTTTGAGGATGCACTGGACAGGTGGCTGACTCACACCTGAGAAAGCCAAAGCGAGAGATGCCTCTGGGACAGCCCACACTGCCTCCTGGAGTAAGATCTGTGTCCTCTGAGGTTTCCTTTTCTCCTCTCAGGCATGTTCTGCCACATGATCCTCCCAGCACTTTCTTCCTCCTGTGTGGATCCATGAGAATGTCTGATTCTCCCTATCGTCATGTAAACGGTGATGGGAACTTGGAGCCCTTTGAGGATTTTTTTTCTGCCTAGATGCACCATGCCTTGATTCCTATCCATGAGGACTTCCTTGGAGATGGCACTACCATTCCAGATGAATTATGAGAGGCAACTCGGCTCCTCTGCTGCAGTGAGCGTGTGTGCTTGCTGAGCTCCTTCAGTCGTGTCCTACTCTTTGCAACCCTATGGCCTGGAGCCCACCATGCTCCCCTGTCCATGTGATTCTCCAGGCAACAATAATGGAGTGGGTTGCCATGCCCTCCTCCAGGGGCATTTCTGACCCAGGGATCGAACCCACGTCTCTTATGCCTCCCACACTGGCATGCAGGTTCTTCACCACTAGCAGAAGCTGGGAAGCCTCTGCTGCAGTGCTCCTTCTTAACCTGTTTGGAGTTTCTATCATCGGGCTTGTTCCACATGTCAGCCCCAGAGGTTGCCTGGCGTCTTTTTAGTTTGTTATAAATAAACTGAGGACTTCCTGGGAGATGGAATTACATCTCAGAGTAATTATGAGAGGCACCACAGAAGCTCCTTCTTCTGCTCTACTCCTTCTTAACCTGTTTGGAGTTTCTATCGCGTGTGTTGTTACACTTCTCAGTCCTAGAGCTTTCCTGGCATCTTTTCAGTTTGTTATCAGTACTTAAAATTTCTTTTTTTTCCTCTGAATCTACAATCCTTGGATTTGGAAAACAAATCTTTTTTTAATCAATAAAATATAGTCTTTCATATTTTGAAGTTAAAAAATGAACATGGAGTTGCACCTTCGGTGGAGCTCTAGCTTCCACCTTAAGCACAGCTGCTTCAGCCCCAAGTGTTGGAGGGTGTGGGTAGGAAGGATTCCAAGAGTGGAAAAATACTTTAGAATTTTCCAGAGAAGGAGACACACAATCTGACTCGGGAGAAGATGACACACAAACTGACTCGGGAGTTCCTCCTCAACCTCTGACTATACAAAAATGCTTGATAACTATATAATGAAATGTTTTAGTTAGGTAACAACAGTGATTTATTAAACTAAGTATTTTAATTGCGTAAGCAAGGTTCAGGAAACTCCAGTTACAGAAACAAGAGAGATTTAAGTGTTAAAGGGGTGCATGAGATTTAAGCTTCTCATATCCCATGGAGTTGTCAGAAACGTATCTGTCCCTAGAGGCCAGTGTTACATGTTCTTAAGTGTGACTTTGACCTTTAGGGGCATTCCACAAGGCCAGATAAGGAGCTGGAGTAAATACAGGGTGAGAAAATACCTGCCTCATAGGAAATTGTCTTGAGGGCTGCCACTTGCACTGTATGGGAAGAATCTGTGAGAAATCTGTGAGAAACTGGCACCCAAGCTTGCACATATATGTAATTGTGAGTGTGATTTCTCACTATGCTCTAAAACTCAAAAACAATACCATAAAATAGAGCTTACAGGACTTTGGCAGAAGCAAAGAGTAAACAGACCAGTAAGGCAACTTCCATATTAAGTCACGTGTTTGGACACTTATAGGGAACAATTGCTACTGTGTGTATGATAACAGCAGAACATTACTAGTTTGTTAGGAAATGCATATCCCTCTGAGACAGAGTCAGCAGAGGCCACCAACAGGATACCACAGTCTGAAAACCACAGTTAACTGAGAAAGCTGCAACTGAGAACTTCAGAGAACTATGTTTATACTTTTCAAAAGATACAGAAATGAAATACAAACTATATACAAAAATATAATATAAAATGAAAAATGTTTGAAGAAAGAACAAAGAGGAAGGGATTAGAAAGGAAAATTTAAAGCAAAATAATAAGTAAAGGGTGCTTCCTTTGTAGCTCAGTAGGTAAAGACTCTGGCTGCAATGCAGGAGTCCTGGGTTCGATCCCTGGAGATCTCCTGGAGAAATAAATGGCAACCCACTCCAGCATTCTTTCCTGGAGAATCCCATGGATGGAGGAGCCTGGTAGGTTCCTGTTGGGGTCCTTTAATGGACCAGAACCTGGTGATACGGAGTCGACGATAAGAAAGTAAAAGAGAGAAAGAGAGAGAGAGAGAGACAAAAAAAGACCCGGGGACCTAAGCTCTGATGGAGCAAAGGTGCTTTAATGATTTTTCTATGAGTATATATATGCTCTGGTACAAGAAACTTCTTTCGGGAATGATAGAGATCAGAAAACCAAACGTACAGCAACCATTACCAAGGGAACAGGGGAAATGTTAGTCACAGTTCAGGAGACAATTCATATCTCAAGACAGGGGAAGGAGACTAAGCAGTTTTGTCCTAAAGAGAATGTTTACAAAAGGAGACCCAAGCCTGCCTCACACAGTGACCTCAGTCCCTGGGAGCAGTGTGCTGTTCCGCTTGAAGAGGGACAAAGGACTCATGAGAGACAGCACGTAGGAATCCTCCCATCAAACATTCCCTGACAATTCCCCCTTGTTTATTTATAATATTTGTAAGAAGAGTTCTGACCATCAGATTTTGTTCAGTTTTGACAATCTTTGCATGAATGCAACAGTAGACAACAAATATAACTGTTAAGACAATCACCAGAGTTATAGTTCTAGACCCAGTGCTATGAGTAAGGCTTTGAAACCGTCCATGTGGGTCTAGCCCAGATAATTGATCAACCAATTGTTTAACTAAAGTTCCCATACTAGTGGAAGAGGGCAGATTATTAGAAAAGGTTTCATATATTTCTTTTTTGTAATAACTGTACATTCAGAAAGGCATTATCATATATGTTTTGTAAATGAAACTTGATTTGTTTCCAGTTGTAGACACTATTATAGAAATGAACATGAGTAACATGAAATTGAGTAGAATTTCAATCACATTTTAGCATCATCTGTTTTTGAACATCTGTTCATTGTTCTCCAACCCATTTGATGGCTGTTCTCAGTTCCTGTATTTCTTTTTGAATATCCTCATCTATTTGAGCCTGAGTGTCCCACATAGTATGAGCATCTTTAGTCCAATTTTGGATAAAATTATGTGTTTGAATTGAGGTTTGTAAAGTAATGCTAGTGATGGCAGCAATGGTGCAAATAGTTATTAATCCTATAATGCCAAAAATCAGCCATCCAATGAATCGTTTAGATCACTAGAACAATTTAGTAAATAACTGGGAAGCAAGTCTAGCCTTGGGACCTTCTTACCAGGGCTATTGGAGATTTATTGGTAATCATAGATTATGTTGAGAACAGAGAATCAAAAGGGAGTCAATTTTTTAAGGAAATAGAGGAGTTAAGACAAGTATATAATTTACAATTAATGCAAGTTACAGAACACAAAGTCTTATTGAATTGTAAATTTCCTATAGCTATAACCAAATGAAGTGGAACATAGACTTGTATAAAATATGATTGATTATAGGGGAGGAGGAGCCAAGATGGTGGAGGAATAGGACAGGGAGACCACTTTCTCCCCTACAAATTCATTGAAAGAACAATTGAATGCAGAGAAACTTCATAAAACAACTTCTGATCGCTAGTTGAGGTGATCAGGCGCCCAGAAAAGCAGCCCATTGTCTTCAAAAGGAGTGCTGTATAGTGGGAGAAGTCTTGAGACTACTGGAAGAATAAAACTGAAATCCGGAGGCAGGAGACTTAAGCCCAAAACCTGAGAACACCAGAAAACTACTGACTACACGGAACATTAAGTAATAAGAGACCATCCAAAAGTCTCCATACCTACACTGAAACCAACCACCACCCAAGAGCCAGTAAGTTTCAGAGCAAGACATACCACACAAATTTTCCAGCAACGCAGGAACATAGCCCTGAAGGTCAACATACAGGCTGCCCAAGGTCACACCTAACACATAGACCCATCTCAAAACTCATTACTGGACACCCCATTGCACTCCAGAGAGAAGAAATCAAGTTCCACGCACCAGAACACCGACGCAAGCTTCCCTAACCAGGAAACCTTGATAAGCCAATCATCTAACCCCACCCACAGGGTAAAACCTCCACAATGAAAAAGAACCACAGACCTCCAGAATACAGAAAGCCCACTCCAGACACAGCAATCTAAACAAGATGAAAAGGCAGAGAAATACCCAACAGGTAAAGGAACATGAAAAAAGCCCACCAAGTCAAACAAAAGAGGAGGAGATAGGGAATCTACCTGAAAAAGAATTTAGAATAATGATAATAAAAATGATCCAAAATCTTGAAAGCAAAATGGAGTTACAGATAAATAGCCTGGAGACAAAGATTGAGAAGATGCAAGAAATGTTTAATAAAGACCTAGAAGAAATAAAAAAACATCAATTAAAAATGAATAATGTAATAAATGAGATAAAAAACACTCTGGAGGAAACCAAGAGCAGAATAACGGAGGCAGAAGGTAGGATAAGAGAGGTATAAGATGAAATGGTGGAAGTAAATGAAGCAGAGAGGAAAAAAGAAAAAAGAATCTAAAGAAATGAGGACAACCTGAGGGACCTCTGGACAATGTGAAAGGCCCCAACATTCGAATCATAGGAGTCCCAGAAGTAGAAGACAAAAAGAAAGGCCATGAGAAAATACTCGGAGCTAATAGCTGAAAACTTCCCTAAAATGGGGAAGGAAATAGCCACCCAAGTCCAAGAAACCCAGAGAGTCCCAAACAGGATAAACCCAAGGCGAAACACACCAAGGCACATATTAATCAAATTAACAAAGATCAAACACAAAGAACAAATATTAAAAGCAGCGAGGGAGAAACAACAAATAACACACAAAGGGATTCCCATAAGGATAACAACTGATCTATCAATAGAAACCCTTCAAGCCAGAAGGGAATGGCAGGACATACTGAAAGTAATGAAAGAGAATAATCTACAACCTAGATTACTGTACCCAGCAAGGATCTCATTCAGATATGAAGGAGAATTCAAAAGCTTTACAGACAAGCAAAAGCTGAGAGAATTCAGCACCACCAAACCAGCTCTTCAACAAATGCTAAAGGATCCTCTCTAGACAGGAAATGCAGAAAGGTTGTATAAAGGTGAACCCAAAACAACAAAGTAAATGGCAACGGGACCACCCCTATCAATAATTACCTTAAATGTAAATGGGTTGAATGCCCCAACCAAAAGACAAAGATTGGCTGAATGGATACAAAAACAAGACCCCTATATATGCTGTCTACAAGAGACCCACCTCAAAACAAGAGACACATACAGACTAAAAGTAAAGGGCTAGAAAAATATATTCCACGCAAATGGAGATGAAAAGAAAGAAGGAGTCGCAATCCTCATATCCGATAAAATAGACTTTCAAATAAAGGATGTGAAAAGAGACAAAGAAGGACACTACATAAAGATCAAAGAATCAATCCAAGAAAAAGATATAACAATTATAAGTATTTATCCACCCAACATAGGAGCACGGCAATATGTAAGGCACACGCTAATGAGTATGAAAGAGGAAATTAATAGTAGCACAATAATAGTGGGGGACTTTAATACCCCACTCACAACTATGGATAGATCAACTAAACAGAAAACTAACAAGGAAATACAAACCTTAAATGACACAATGGACCAGCTAGACCTAATTGATATCTATAGGACATTTCACCCCAAAACAATCAACTTCACCTTTTTCTCAAGTGCACACGGACCCTTCTCCAGAATAGATCACATCCTGGGTCATAAATCTAGTCTTGGAAAATTCAAAAAAATTGAAATCATTCCAGTCATCTTTTCTGATCACAGTGCAGTAAGATTAGATCTCAATTACAGGAAAAAAATTGTAAAAATTCAAACATATGGAAGCTAAAAAACACGTTTCTGAATAACCAAAAAATCATAGAAGAAATCAAAAAAGAAATCAAAATAGGCATAGAAATGAATGAAAATGAAAACAACAACCCAAAACCTATGGGACACTGTAAAAGCAGTCCTAAGGGGAAGGTTCATAGCATTACAGGCTTACCTCAAGAAAGAAGAAAAAAGCCAAATAAATAACCTAACTCTATACCTAAAGCAATTAGAGAAGGAAGAAATGAAGAACCTCAGGGTTAGTAGAAGGAAAGAAATCTTAAAACTTAGGGCAGAAATAAATGCAAGAAAACTAAGGGGACCATGCAAAAATCAACAAAACTGAAAGCTGGTTTTTTGAAAAAATAAACAAAATTGACAAACCATTAGCAAGACTCTTTAAGAAACAAAGGGAGAAGAATCAAATTAACAAAATTAGAAATGAAAATGGAGAGATCACAACAGACAACGCTGAAATACAAAGGATCATAAGAGACTACTATCAGCAGATCTACGCCAATAAAATGGACAACTCGGAAGAAATGGAGAAATTCTTAGAAAAGTATAACTTTCCAAAACTGAACCAGGAAGAAATAGAAGATCTTAACAGACCCATCACAAGCAAGGAAATCGAAACTGTAATCAGAAATCTTCCAGCAAACAAAAGCCCGGGATCAGATGGCTTCACAGCTGAATTCTGCCAAAAATTTAGAGAAGAGCTAACACCTATCTTTCTCAAACTCTCCCAGAAAAATTGCAGAAGAAGGTAAACTTCCAAACTCATTCTGTGTGTCCACCATCACCCTAATTCCAAAACCAGACAAAGATATCACAAAAAAAGAAAACTACAGGCCAATATCACTGATGAACACAGATGCAAAAATCCTTAACAAAATTCTAGCAAACAGAATCCAACAACATATTAAAAAAATCATACACCATGACCAAGTGGGCTTTATCCCAGGAATGCAAGGATTCTTTAATATCCGCAAATCAATCAATGTAATACACCACACTAACAATTTGAAAGATAAAAACCATATGAATATCTCAATAGACGCAGAGAAAGCCTTTGACAAAATTCAACATTCATTTATGATTAAAACTTTCCAGAAAGCAGGAATAGAAGGAACATACCTCAACATAATAAAAGCTATATATGAGAACCCCACAGCAAGCATTACCGTCAATGGTGAAAAATTGAAAGCATTTCCCCTAAAATCAGGAACAAGACAAGGGTACCCACTCTCACCACTACTATTCAACATAGTTTTGGAAGTTTTGGCCACAACAATCAGAGCAGAAAAAGAAGTAAAAGGAATCCAGATAGGAAAAGAAGAAGTGAAACTCTCACTGTTTGCAGATGACATGATTTTGTACATAGAAAACCCTAAAGACTCTACCAGAAAATTACTAGAGTTAATCCACGAATATAGTAAAGTTGCAGAATATAAAATTAACACACATAAATCCCTTGCATTCCTATACACTAACAATGAGAAAACAGAAAGAGAAATTAAGGAAATAATACCATTCACCATTGCAACAAAAAGAATAAAATACTTAGGAGTATATCTACCTAAAGAAGCAAAAGACCTATACATAGTAAACTATAAAACACTCTTGAATGAAATCAAAGAGGACACAAACAGATGGAGACATATACCATGTTCATGGATTGGAAGAATCAATATTGTCAAAATGGCTATACTATCCAAAGCAATCTATAGATTCAATGCAATCCCTAGCAAGTTACCATCGTTATTTTTCACAGAACTAGAACAAATAATTTCACAATTCGTATGGAAATACAAAAAACTTCGAATAGCCAAAGTAATCTTGAGACAGAAGAATGGAACTGGAGGGATTCTGAACTGCCTGACTTCAGACTCTACTACAAAGCCACAGTCATCAAGACAGTATGGTACTGGCACGAAGACAGAAATATAGATCAATGGAACAGAATAGAAAGCCCAGAGATAAATCCACGAACCTATGGGCACCTCATCTTTGACAAAGGAGGCAAGAATATACAATGGAAAAAAGACAACCTCTTTAACAAGTGGTGCTGGGAAAACTGGTCAACCACTTGTAAAAGAATGAAACTAGAACACTTCCTGACACCATACACAAAAATAAACTCAAAATGGATTAAAGATCTAAATGTAAGACCAGAAACTATAAAACTCCTAGAGGAGAACATAGGCAAAATGACATGAATCACAACAGGATCCTCTATGACCCACCTCCCAGAATATTGGAAATAAAAGCAAAACTAAACAAATGGGACCTAATGAAACTTAAAAGCTTTTGCACAACAAAGGAAACTATAAGCAAGGTGAAAAGACAGCCCTCAGATTGGGAGTCAGGGTTTTAGGCTCCCAGGTCCCACTGTCAGCAGTGTGAAATCTGCGCTGTGTCAAACCTTCAGTGGGATCTCCGAGGAAGACATCAGTATGGTCCAAACGTTCCTCATCATGTCACCTCCAAGGCTGGCTTTCTGACACTTCTAGAGATTTTCTGAGCTACCCCCCAATTTTTTTTTAATGTTTATTTATTTATTTGCCTGGGTCGGGTCTTAGTTTTGGCTGACAGGCTTAATTTGCTCTGAGGCATGTGGGATCTTAATTTCCTGACCAGGGGAAACTGAGTCCCCTGCATTATACAGTGGATTCTTAACCACTGGACCATGAAGGAAATTCCCCGAAATCTTTAATAAATTATTTTTGTGCTTAAGGTAGCTAGAGGAAGTTCTGTTATGTGTAACTGCGAACCCGACTGAAAAATCTCTCCCTTGTTGACTGGTAAGACTTCTTTTAAAGTGCTTCCTTTTTAAGCAAACGTGAAGAGATTTCATTGGTTTGTTTGTTTGATTAAAGGTACAGCTTTTTTAAGAGCTGCTGGGTCAGAATGAGCGAGTAGGTCCCAAACTGTTCTTGAAGAAGTGAGCATACTTCTCACTTCTAAAGAGGTTTCCTTGCAGTTTCTGCACTCTAAATATACTGGGCATGAGTGTTCTTCTGCCTGCATCCTCCACTTCCATTAGTATCCACTAATCTGATAGTATCCTATCAGGATTATATCAGACTGGATGCCCAGCCTGAGGTGTGCAGTCATCGCAGACCACTCCTCTCCCTCACTTACCAGTGACAGACTTTCAGAATCTGACCTTGATATTATTGCTTAAATTATTGCTCTTCTTCCCATCTCCACTGGCGCTTCCTTAGCTTAGTCCTCCATCTGTCATGTTTGTCTCCTATTTCAGTTCTTGTCTCCAGCCTTTTCACATTTCAGGACATCTTCCATGCCGCTGAATTTCATCGAGCCACCATTCCTTCCAAAATAAAACCCTCCAATGTTTCCCTATTTCTAGGAGAATAATGTCCAAGCTCTTTTGTAATCTTGCCCTAGAAAATCATTTTAGATACACTTCCTGCTGTTCCTTTATCACCTTCCTTGTCTAGCCACCCACCAGTTTCCAAGTATCTGGCTCTCAGAGCTGCATCTCATTGTGCCCTACCCCCTTTTCTTGAAATGTCCTTTGTCATATTATGAATTTGGCATGCTCCTACTCATCTTTCAAGATTTAGTGATAATGCCACCCAACTCTGGGAAATGGTTTCTGCCATTTCCATCAAAGTGTAGCAATTCTTTTTCTGTGCTTCCAACCTTTTCCCATCCTTCTAATATAGCACTTACCACGTTATTGTGTTTATTGACTCCTACGTTTTTATCTTCTCACTAGATGGTGAGGTTGTAAAGAGTAGGGGCAGAGTTCTCTTCACCTCTGCATCTTCAGGTTCAAGAACAGTGCCTAGCATTTAGTAGAAACTCAGATGATGCTTGTGAAATTAGCAAATTAGTTAATAATAAAAACACTTGCAGGAAAGAATCTTGAAACTAGTTGAAAACACTGGCAACTCAGCACCCTGAATTCCCAAATAGAGGCTGTTATTAAAATAGTAAGATTCTAGTCACTCTGGCCACAGCTGTCCCCTCTCCAGTGAACCATGTGCATCCCCTAAGGGGAATCTTTTTGCACAGACAGCCTAAAAGCAGACCCAGAAAAGGAAATGAAACACCTGTTAATTTACAAACACCTAGGTATTTTGAATAATAATTAGCACAGAGCTCACTAATAGTTAGGGAGTAATTAATAGGTAAATGTTGGCATTTAACAAAATGTTTTCCCCTTTTTCTACCCAAGCAATGATTTTAAGTTGAGGATGCTCAAAATGGCATGAAAGGGGAGGAAATCACTCCAGACATCACGTGTATTTAAAAGGCAGTGCTGCTGGCAGGCATCCTTCATTACCATCGTTAACCACAATGGGAACAGCCTGTGTTCACTGAGCCCCCGCCAGCCGAGCCAGAGGTGCAGAATTGAAGGCAGGACTGCTTTCACAAAAAACAAATTACACTCGTGAAGCAAATGAATTTAGAGAGAAGCGGGTGATAACTCACAATCCAAAGAGACCCTGTTCTAAACGAAAGGATCTCCCATGGGGTTCCTTTAAATAGGAAACTGGTAGGGAGCAGTTAAAATATCACTGAGTTTATAAGGGATCGATTAAGAACCAATTCCTTCAGAAACCAATCTATTGCACAACGGGGATGTAACTATCTTTAGAATTGCTGCTCCAACCTTTTCCTTGCCACCAGCCTTTGCCAGCAACCGTGTATAAAGGGAAATGTATAGAGAAGTTCAGGAGAGCCAGATTTGAACCTGGCTTTTGGCCATGCTGGTTCAGCCTGAAACAGGGGCCAACAGTCTTGGGAACAAGGATTAAAAAAAAATGAGCTTGAAATATCCCATGACATGGGTGGTTGTTCACTCGTGTATTAGTTTGCTAGGACTACTATAACAAAGTACCACAAAGTAGGCTGTTTAAAGAGCAGAAATCTGTCTCAACAGAAATTTGTAGAACTATTTAGAAATAGTCCTAAGGCCCAGAAGTCCAAGGTGTTGGTGAGGTCAGTTCCTTCTGAAGTCTGTTCCCATGCCTCTCTCTGAGCTTCTGGGGCTTTGCTGCCAATCTTTGGGGTTCCTTGTCTTCTGCTGCATCACACCAATCTGTTTTCATCATCATACAGCGTGTTCTCTGTGTGAATGTCCACTATGACCCCATCCTAACTAATTACATCTGAAATATTCTTATTTCCAAATAAGATGACACTCTGAGATACGGGGGTTAAAACTTTAACATATGAATTTTGAGAGAACACAATTTAACCCATATCAACTCATTATTGCTCTGGCCTTAAGTCACTGGAATGACAGACATGCCGTGTTTTTTCATGGTAGATATTTTTTTCTTTTCTTGACTAAGATGTTGCCAAGTGAAACGCATTTTTATAGAAATAACAGCAAGCCACAAAGAGAAGATCTTGAACATAGAAATGAAGACAGAAGGGAAACTTCTAGGAGAGAGTAGACCAGGCAGTAGCTTCAATAGCAGTTCTCTTCTCCCTGACAGCCTTTTATCTCTTCCCTCTTAGGAAAAGGGCTGTATTCACCAGGGATTTGGTCACATTCTCCTTTCCACATGAGGAGTACGAAGGAGGTCTGGCACTCTATTCTTATCATGACTCTTTTTTTTTTGCAGGAAGAGGATTCCTCACACCCAGCAGAACCATCCTTCTGTCAGATAGAGAAGGCTCTCTGCCTCCAGGGTTCTGCCAAACCGTCCACAAGAGCAGTCAATTGGTCATTTCCTCCCAAGCATGGCTTTCAAGAAACTAAAAAAACAAAACAAACACAGGAAAACACAAAAAGCAACAAACTGATGCTGTTGTCTCCTAGATTACATCAGTATTACCATGGAAGTGCTGCAGGTATGGAAGTCAGAAAATGGAAGAAATTATTTGAGGAGCTTTAATATCTATGGTTTTTCCAGTGGTCATGTATGGATATGAGAGTTGGACTATAAAGAAAGCTGAGTGCCAAAAAATTGATGCTTTTGAACTGTGGTGTTGGAGAAGACTCTTGAGAGTCCCTTGGACTGCAAGGAGATCCAACCAGCCCATCCTAAAGGAGATCAGTCCTGGGTATTCATTGGAAGGACTGATGCTGAAGCTGAAGCTCCAATACTTTGGCCAACTGATGCGAAGAGTTGACTCATTGGAAAAGACCCTGATGCTGGGAGGGATTGGGGGCAGGAGGAGAAGGGGACGACAGAGGATGAGATGGCTGGATGACATCACCGACTTGATGGACATGAGTTTGAGTAAACTCTGAGAGTTGGTGATGGACAGGGAGACCTGGCATGCTGTGATTCATGGGGTTGCAAAGAGCTGGACACGACTGAGCGACTGAACTGAACTGAACATCTAGGACACACTTGTTCTGTGCTCTGGTCTCCACCCAGTGACCCTTGGATATTGGGGTTGATTGATTGTAGTAATGTCTGAATTTTTTGCACCACCTGTATCCAGGCATTTGATAATGCCCCCCCTGCACTGACTTTTGGCACAGTCATGTGTCTTGATTTGGCCAAGGGAGCAGCCTGAAAAGTGCCTGTATACTGGGGCTGGTCCTCTTGCTGGTCTTGCAACCACTGCTGCTGCCACCAAATGATCAAGCATAAGCTTGCTTCCTGGAGGAGATACCACATGATCAGAGATAAGCCATCCCACTCGAGCCATCATAGACTAGCCAGTTGCCAGTCAACTCTACAGCTGATCACAGATGTATGAGTGCCCAGCTGATATTAGCAGAGTCTGGTCCCAAGCTGCAAGAACCACTCAGGCACAAGAGGCCTACACTGCAACTTCTCAAATTGTAAGCCAAAGTAATGTCTTTTTTTTTTTTCTTTTTTCTTTTTGTTGTTGTTTTTGAACTGGTTTTGAACTGTTTTGTTTTGAACTGTTTTGAACACCTGGTTTTGAACTGTTTTGTTATGTAGCAAAAGTTAACTGACAGATATTTCCCTAAGTGTTCTCCTAGAGCCAAATGCCAAGGGTGGGATCATATGGCTGGGATTTTAGGGACATTTTCTACTGCACCAAGTGTAATGTGGGTGAACTGGGCTAGCAGGTGGGCTGTTAGCAGTGATGCTCTGTGCTGTTCTGGAACACAGGCTTTGGAGTCAAATTGGCATTGATTCGAATCATGGCATTATGTCAGTGTGAAAGTAACAGCTATAAAATCTCAATGGTAAAAAAACATCAAAATCTCAGTGGCTTCACACCAGAAAGGTGTATTTCTCTCCTATGTCACTGCTTATCTATATATTTATGTATTTGGTGCCCTATACATATGCGATGGTATTTCCCTGGTGGCTCAGATGGTAAAGAATCTGCTTGCAGTGCAGGAGATCAAGTTTGATCCCTGGGTCAGGAAGATCCCCTGGAGAAGGAAGTGGCCACCCACTCCAGTATTCATGCCTAGAGAACTCCATGGACAGAGGACCCTGGTGGGCTATAGTCCATTGGATTGCAAAGAGTTGGACATGGTTGAACAACTAACACACTTCACTCACATCTGTGATGATCTGCAGAGCTGGCTGGCTGCCAGGTCTAAGAGGGCTCAGTTGAGATGGTATCTTGTCCTCCAGCTGGCTAACTTGTGCATGATCACACTCATGTATATTCATGTAGAGATTCAGGGACCAAGGCTCCTTCCACCTAGTGTGTTCTCTGGGTCCTCCACTGGATCTTCTGCAACCAGCCAGGAGACAAGAAAAGAAAAAGAACATGGAGAATCTGGTGGGTTTAAGGGCCAGGGCTGTAAATGCCAGAAGTTAACTCATTCCATTGCTAGAACTAGTCACATGGTCCCACCTAGATGTAAAGGGACTGGGAACATGATCCAGTAGAGTGCCAAGGAAAGAGAAGGTACATATTGGTGAGATACAGAAATCTGTCTCATTTAGCAATTCATTAACTCGGTAATTAGGCAAGTTACTTGATTTCTCTGATAGTTAAATAGTCCTGTGTGGATTGTACAATCATGTAGAAGTGACCTCATGCCAATCTGTCTTTTCATTCTGGTCTGTGTCCATTCATACTAGGAATTGAGGCTGTTTAATGCCACATTGTTATGCTGTTTTTGAGAATCAGGCCCTATCTGGCATACCAAGGAAGAAGGATATGAATGGTTTTCCCTGGGTGCAGGAAATGAGTGGGTACATTTTTTGCAAGGAAATTTTTTAAATTATAAAACCATCTGTGAGTTGGTCTTTTTTTTTTATTTATTATTGTCATATGCCAGTAAATAACAATAAAATATTCCTTCCTAAAAGAAAACTGTTATCTAACTGTGGAAAATTCTGAAATAGATGGGAATACCAGACCACCTGAACTGCCTCTTGAGAAATCTGTATGCAGGTCAGGAAGCAACAGTTAGAACTGGACATGGAACAACAGACTGGTTCCAAATAGGAAAAGGAGTACATCAAGGCTGTATATTGTCACCCTGCTTATTTAACTTATATACAGAGTACATCATGAGAAACGCTGGGCTGGAGGAAGCACAAGCTGGAATCAAGATTGCCGGGAGAAATATCAATAACCACAGATATGCAGATGACACCTCCCTTATGGCAGAAAGAGAAGAGGAACTAAAGAGCCTCTTGATGAAAGTAAGAGAGGAGAGTGAAAAATTTGGCTTAAAGCTCAACATTCAGAAAGCTAAGATCATGGAATCTGGTACTATTACTTCATGGCAAACAGATGGGGCATAGTGGAAACAGTGGCAGACTTAATTTTTTTGGGTTCCAAAATCACTGCAGATGGTTACTGTAGCCATGAAATTAAAAGACGCTTATTCCTTGGGAGGAAATTTATGACCGACCTAGACATCAGATTAAAAAACAGAGACGACACTTTGCCAACAAAGGTCCGTCTAGTCAAAGCTATGGTTTTCCTAGTAGTCATGAATGGATGTGAGAGTTGGACTATAAAGAAAGCTGAGCACGGAAGAATTGATGCTTTTGAACTGTGGTGTGGGAGAAGACTCTTGAGAGTCCCTTGGACTGCAAGGAGATCCAACCAGTCCATCGTAAAGGAGATCAGTCCTGAATATTCATTGTAAGGACTGATGCTGAAGCTGAAACTCCAATACTTTGGCCACCTAATGTGAAGAACTGATTCATTTGAAAAGACCTTGATGCTGGGAAAGATTGAAGGCAGGAGGAGAGGGGGATGACAGGATAAACCTGTTGGATGGCATCACCAACTCAATGGAGATGAGTTTGAGTAAACTCTGGGAGTTGGTGATGGACAGCCTGGTGTGCTGCAGTCCATGGGGTCGCAAAGAGTTGGACATGACTGAGCGACTGAACTGAACTGAAGACCTAAACAGTTACTGCAATACTATTGAGATTTAATTGTATTATGTAGCTAGAATGGGCCCTTAACACACAAAGGCCCAACTGCACACTTGAGGAGTACATTACAGAGGTATTTGGATTTCAGTTTCATTTGAGCATGTTTTCAAATAATCACCCTGGTCACTCTGTTTCAGTGTTTTGTTTATTTATTTATTTAAACTGAGTAACTCATTTTAATTGGGGAATAACTACTTTACAATATTGTGATGGTTTTTGCCATGCATCAACATGAATCAGCCACAGGTATTCATGTTTCCCCCTCCCCCACCCTGAACGCCCTTCCCACCTTCCTCCCCACCCTCTTTCTCTGGTTGTCCCAGAGCAGGCTTTGGATTCCCTGTTTCATGCATTGAATTTGCGCTGGTCATCTATTTTACATATGGTAATGTACATATTTCCCTACTATTCTTTCAAATCATCAGTGAGAGAAGGCAAAGTGGGATGTTTCATGTTCTAAACTTTTGAACACAAATAGAAAGCATGTGGTCACATAGAATGTTAGAACTAAAGGAACTCAGCTTCTGTTCCATCATCTTCACAAGCATTGTTTATTTTTGCTTTACAGCTTAAATGCAAGAATATCTCGTACCACAGGTGTTGGAGACACAAAGTGATCCTAAAGGGAGCTCTAGTTGTTTTTCAGTTACTAAGTCATGTCCAACTCTTTGTGGCCCCATGGACAGCAGCATGTCAGACTTCCTGTCTTTCACTATCTACAGGAGTTTACTCAAACTCATGCCCATTGAGTTGATGATGCCATCCAACCATCTCATCCTCCGTCACCCTCTTCACCTGCCCTCAGTCTTTCCCAGCATCAGGGTCTTTTCCAGTGAGTTGATTCTGCACATCAGGTGCCTGAAGTTTTGGAGCTTCAGCTTCAACATCAGTCCTTCCAATGAGTATTCAGGGTTGATTTCTTTTCAGATTGACTGGGTTGGTCTCCTTGCAGTTCAAGGGACTGTCAATTCTTTTCCAGTTATGCTAAGCCATTATGAACTTATTGGAAGCTCATCAAATTCACTTCCGTATAGAATATAGTATCTACTTAAAGGATAAAGTGTTTTAGTCAGCATGGGCTGCATAAAACATACCACATGCTGGCTGGCTTAAACAACAGACATTTGTTTCTCACAGGGTGAAGATGCTGGCCAGTTTGGTTCTTGGTAAGGGCTCTCTTCTTGGATTGCAAATGGCTGCATTGTTGCTGTATCCTCACATGGTAGAGAAAGGAAACTCTGATATCTACTCCTCTTCTTATAAGGGCATTAGTCCCACCATGGCGGCTCCACCTTTATGAAATCATCTAAATTTAATCACATCCCCAAAGCCCTACCTCCTAATGCTATACCTTAGGGTTAGGGCTTCAACAAATAAATTTGAGATGGGACACAAACATTCAGTCCAAGACAATCAGTAATGAAATTACCACTTTGAAGATAATTTGAGGGAGAAGTCAGAAAATGATATGCTCTGTGTTCAAATTTTGCTAGCTTAGCCACTGGCTGATCCACAGAGGTTTGGTCTTTGATATCTGCTCCTTGCTAGCACTCAGCCCTCCACTGTGTTTCCTGGATCCTCCCACATGCATTAGGCTCTTCATTAGAAGCAGGATGACTGGATAGGTCTGCAGAATTCCAGGTCTCAGATCTAGACATTGTGGCCTAGACCACACGGTTCACTGGCTGGTGTGGCAAAGCCATGTTGAATCCAAGGGTGTAAGCACAGAAGCAGATCATCATCTCCTGAATCCTTATCCTTCTTTCTTTCACCTGTAGTCTGCTGCCCTAGTCTTTTTGCTTGTTTGTTTTGTTTTTAAGTTAATGAAATACCAGCTGCCTATCAGATAGCTCTGTTCAATTTTCCTCTTATCCAAATGATTAAATCCAAATCTGTATGGATCTGTTCTTCCCATTCTAGACTCTTTTCCCAAGTGTCCCACATTCTTCCTTTAGTTGTTGTCATCATTATTCTCCCAGCTTCTGTAATCTTGGACATGTTCTCTTTTACTCTTTCAATAAAATTTCAAGATCTGTAATCAAGTTCTTTCCTCTTCCATTTACCCTGGTTTCAACCCAGATCAACTTGCATCTAAGATTGTGCCTCACTAACCCTGCCACTAACCCTGTTTTCTACTGCCAAATGAACCTTTCCAAATACCATTTCCATCATGTGACTGTTCCCCCAAGAGTTTGCAATAGTTTTCTGTTGCTAATATATCGAAATTATCTCCCCTGAGGCCTGAGGAGGCTGGAGCAAATGATAGATGAAAGTTTTTTTTCAACTAAACATTCCAGTTTTCAATTAAAGATGTTTTTCCATAAGCCTAAATCTTTCTTTTATACATAAGAAGGATGTGTTAACTGATGTAGGGACTTAGTAAATATTTCTTGAATAGAGAAAAGAACTTTATGGTTAGTATGTGAAACCGTAACTCCCCTAAATAGGGTACTTTGTCCATATTCATTTATGGATACTGTTTTATTTATCTATAGCTGCATTAATAAGCTATTGATAACCTTGGTGACTTAAAACAATGATTTTATTACCTTTCACATTTCTGTGGGATGCCTGGGGTCATCGGGGCAGTTCTTCTGCTGGTCACATTTGAGTTCTGTCACGCAATTGTAGTTATATGGAGACTTGGCTGAGATGCCAGGATAGCTGCTCCTCTTTCCCACTTTAAGTGGCCTCCTCTGTCTCTCCGTGTAGCCTCTCTACGTTTTCTGTCAATATGATCTTGCCAGAAGGAAAGCCAGACTTCTTACGTGAAGACTCAAGGTTTTCAAAACTAAAAAGTGGAAGCTGCCAGGTCTATAAAGCTTAGGCTCTAGCTGCTGGTATAGTGTCAGTTCTGCCATATTCTGTTATTTAAATCAAGTCCCAGAAAAGCCCAGCTTCAATGAGGGAGGGGTCTACACATGGTGTAAATTCAAGGAGATGTGGTTCATTGGGAGCCATCTTTGGAGACTAGGGTACCATCCTCTGGCTCTTACTGATTCATGGCCTTTCTACATGAAAAATGTGCTTACCTCTGCAAATCTCATCCTAATATGGTATCAGTTTAAATTCCAGGATATTGTCAACAAAATCAGGTGCTGGTATGGATGTGACTGCTCGGAGGCATCTTCTCATATGCACTTTCTCAGGTGCAGAGACCAGTGAAGAAGAGCAGATTATCCACCCACCCCCCCCAACCCATATCTTTCATGTAATGGTGAAAGAGACAGAAAAACTTCAGCAGACTCCCATGTTCAAAAAGAGGAGAAAAGGGAGACATGAGCATTTCCTGATTTATAGCAATTCTAAAATCCAACCTGGTGCATATCCCAATTTCTCTAACTCAAGGCAGAGGATAGTCCTTGATTAAGGTACAGTTTTGCTTTTTAGGAATGGTTTCCCTCTGCTCTTGGTTTTATCCTCTGGGTTCTGGCTCTGAGTCATTCTTCCATTTTCATTAAAATGGCCTATGTTTGTAGCTGTCTAACTCTAAACCCGTTTCCTATCTCTTTGGAAGTTAAGGGCCCAAACTGAAGCCAAACTGAGGTGGCTAGTCTATGAAAATGCCCCAATGAATCACACCTCCTGTTCATATTCTTCTGTGGTTCCCCTACTCGTTGAATCTGGACTGGCCCAGTGATCTGTTTTAACCAATGGACATTGGCAGTTTTCTGATTTTGTACTTTGGGGATGCCTGAGCCACCACCATGTAAGACGTCTGATTTCCCTGCTGCAAAGACCACATGTACAGTCTACATAGAGAGGAAGAAACTTGAGACTATGGAGAGGGAGAGAGACCATGTCAACCCAGCATCCTGGTTGAGCCTCCAGATGAACCCATGCTAAGCTGTTATCTGACTGCAAGCAAACGAGAGAACCCAAGTGAAACCACCAGAAGAACTTCCCATTGAGCCTAGTCAACCTTTGGAACTGTGAAAGGTAAAGTCATTTTAAGCCATTAAATTGGGGTGGTTTGTTATGTAACAGTAGAAAACCACACATAATCCATTCACTGAAAGTTACTGAACTGTCCATCTGTGCCTGACGCTGCATTAGGTGACGTGAATGTAAGACTAAATAAAGCATTGATTCTGAGCTCTACCTCATTTTTGTTAATGAAAGATTTTTGTAAAAGGAAATGTTTCAGTTTTTTTTTTTTTCATTTTAAGGGTGAAAGATTTCTGTTTAAAATATACTGGCAGTGAATTCTTTTATAAAAAGAAATAACCAATCTGAGATTTTTCAAATTTTTAATTTTTCACATTAAAGTTTTTAAATAGTGAAGCATACCAGAGTTTTTAATAACAGAATTTGATTCAGCGAATATTATCTGATCCTTTGCTACATGTTTCCTCAGTATATTTTAAAAATCTGTGTGAAATTCAAGTGCTGTTTTCCACCTGATATCTACTAGCTTGCATGGGGCTTGTTAAGTTACTTGGGGGATCCTAGTTTTGTCTATTAGCATGTATTCTTGTTATTATCGTGCATCCCATGGCTGTTTCCTTATTGCATCAGCAAGAATTACATTCAGTTGTTCAGTTTCTAAATGACCTAATTAGCAGCAGTTTTTCCATTTTTTTTCCTTTAGAATTCTCTTAGTCTACAGTTGGACTCCCTCTCTATTACTCTTTTTTCCTCCCTGAGTTTTACTCAGCATTCTGCTAATGAGTTCACATTCCACCCTTGTCCCTCCATGGATTGTTGCCCATGCGTTTGGAGACTTCCTTGCCTTAATTATTGGGGGAAAAATCTCTTGTTCTTTCCTTGCTAGACATTGCTGGCTCTGAGTTTCTAGCTCTTACCTCTGATGTGTCTTTTTTTTCACATAAAGAGAGATCATAAGGCAGAGAGAAGCCCTAAAGACCATATAATTTTATGGATGATCAAACTTTGGCCATATAGTCAAGTGACTTATTCAAATAACTACAGTTAGTGGCAGAATCAGGGCCAGAATCCATATCGCCAAACTAAGAAGTTCTGGTTTCACTATAGTAATGAATTCACTCTCAGACCACATCAAACTAATGCAGATAGGCTAACTGATGCTTGATCAACCCATTCTATTTACAATTAATTAATAAATTTTCATTATATCTCAATTAGATTCTCAGACTTGGATTACAACTGGGGGAAAATAAGAAAAAAGAGAAGTAGAGTGAGTTCATAAGCTGTGAGGTGTGCAGCAGCAGTTCATAATATTTATTATTGCTTAGGGTTTTGATGAATGCTCTTGAGCCTCTCGTTACTTTATTCAAGAAATATTTACTGAATATACACTCTGTGCATATCTGTGTGCATGTGTGAACACATACACACATAAACACAATTTCATTAGCTCTTCTTTTAGGGAGACACTGTGTGAATGGTGTCAATATCCTCATAAATATCTTATAATACATACAAGTTTCATACCCATAGCAATATACCAAAAATTAGTTGCTTTTTGGGGGAAATGCACACTGTGATTCCTTATAGATAGTTTACCTTCATAATTATTCATATGTCTCCAATTCTTAGAATCATCTAATTCTTGTATTTCATAGTGGAGGACCTCAGACTCAAACACCTTCAAGGGCCATGTAGTTGTGGTAAATGAGTGAAGTAGGTGGAGACTTGGAGACAGAGGCGGTGTTGAGACTACAAGTCCTATTTGAAGGGGCAGCTGCCACTCCATGTCAGGTGATTTTTGTCATGTGGGAAATCAAGGGCTAGTACTTCTAGAACTTCTGTATTTCTAAGAGAGGCTGGAAATCTTTCTTTATAAGAAATCTCCTGATTTTTATAATGTTGGTGACTAATCAAAAACATTTAAAACCTCTGCATTGGCCAAATGTGTGTACCTAATTAAAACATGTGTACCTAATTAAAATCCTGGACATATAGTTTGCCCTACCACCCTTTGTGTGACTTCTCTATTTGCAGAGACAAATTGCAAGTTCCAAGCTTTCAAGCCATAGGACTCTCTCATTTCTAAGAATTCTGGAAGTGGGGGCTCAAGGGAAATAGTCCTAACTCACTGACCTCTGGAGTGGTCAAACAACCCACCCACTGATTTGCTTGGTCAGTTCCCACTTAATGCCACTGAGAGAATAAAAATCCCTTTTTCGAGAAAGTGCAGGGAAAAGTGTTATTCCTTTTGCAGAGATCAAAATAAGGGCTTTCTTGCTTTTATTCAAACAATAGTAATTATTCTAGAAATTAAAATGTAGTATTGGTATGCATGCCACCCAATGAGTATGTTTGGTGTTTGGCCCTACATGGGTCATGTGAACACAAATCTATACATGGCATCTTGAATCCTATTTCTCAAACTCAATAATTAGTGTCTGATATTAGCTTCAACTTCTCAGTTCAAGGTCCTCACTAGTCTCCTAAACTTCAAATCTAATTGCCTGTCTTATTTCATTTTCTCAGTTGCCAAATATTTATAGAATGCCTCCTAGGTGTCAGATATGTTTTAAACACTAAAGATATATGACAGTTAATCACATAGACATGGTCTATTCACCCACAAAGCTTACTCTCTGTGAAGCCTAGGGAGACAATAGTCATGTAAACAAATGAATAAATAACACAGTTTCAAGCAGTGATAATTGTTATGAAGAAAGTAAAATGGGGAAATGGGATAGGAGTGATTGAGGAAAGGCTGTACTGCACAGTCATTTGGATTGAGACCTGAATGGTGAGAAGGTGACAGCAATGCAAAGATATGGGAGAAGAGGGTTGCAATCAAGGGAAACATCTGGTGCAAAAACCTGTCACAGGCCTGCACTTGAAGCATTTAAGGATCAGAAAGTCAACCTGTGGCTGGAAAGTCTAAGCTGACTTCTTTCCAGTATTTGCCCATTTATAATCCTGGTTTTGACAGAACCTGCCTAGTTCTATTTATCAGCTACCTTTGCTGGTTCTCTCCAAGGTCCTGATGAAAGATTGTGTCCTTTTTGGAGAGTTTATCCACTACTAAAATCTTATTTATTACCTCAGTGTTGTCTTCACCTGAGTATATGTACTAACTTATGAATTCATGTAAATTTTCTATGCATGGAAATGGCAAGAAGACTTGCCATATTTACAGATTTCTCTCTGGAACCCAGAAACCATATGAAGTAGTCGAGAAAGATAATGTCCTGAACTAGAGCAGTGGCTGAGATAGAATCATCACTACCTGATAGCCCACTAGACATGTCTGTGTGGATGTGGATCCGTGTAATGTGAGTGAGGGGATACACTAAGGGAGAATGACTCCAAAGTGTCAGACTTCAGTCAATGGTAGACGACAAGTGCTACTCACTGAGATTCAGAAAACAGGAGGAGAAGTAGGCTTTATTTGGATGAAGGTGGGTAGGTGAATACAGGTAACGGAAGGTAAGAAAGAGTGGAGAGTTAAGAAGGGATTCCTGAATCTGACCAGCAGACAGTCTCTTTCTGCCATCTTAGACTGGAACTTCAAATAAATATTGCCAAATAAGAATGATTACAATGGGAAAACAGGTCTGTAATATAATTGAATGACATTATTTTTCTATATTCTGATAAAATAGTTTTACAAGGAGTACATCAAAGCTGTATATTGTCACCTGCTTATTTAGCTTATATGCAGAGTACATCATGCGAAATGCTGGGCTGGATGAAGCACAAGCTGGAATCAGGATTACCAGAAAAAATATCAATAACCCAAAATATGCAGATGGCACCACCCTTATGGCAGAAAGCAAAGAGAAACTAAAGAGCCTCCTGATGAAAGTGAAAGAGAAGAGTATAAAAGCAGGCTTAAAACTCAACATTAAAAATACTAAGATCATGGCATTCAGTCCCATAAGTAGATGGGGAAACAATGGAAACAGTGAGAGACTTTATTTTGGGGGGCTCCAAAATCACTGCAGATGGTGGCTGCAGCCATGAAATTAAAAGACACTTACTCCATGGGAGGGAAGTTATGACCAACCTGGACAGTATATTAAAAAGCAGAGACTTACTTTGCCAACAAAGGTCCATTTAGTCAAAGCTATGGTTTTTCCAGTAGTCATGTATGGATGTGAGAGTTGGACCATAATGAAAGCTGAGTGCCAAAGAATTGATGCTTTTGAACTGTGGTGTTAGAGAAGAGTCTTGAGAGTCCGTTGGACTGCAAGGAGATCCAACCAGTCCATCCTGAAGGAAATCAGTCCTGAATATTCATTGGAAGGAGTGATGTTGAAGCTGAAACTCCAATTCTTTGGTCACCTGATGCAAAGAACTGACTTATTTGAAAAGACCCTGCTGCTGGGAAAAATTGAACGCAAGAGGAGAAGGGGATGACAGAGAATGAGATGGTTGGATGGCATCACCGACTCTATGGGCATGAGTTTGAGCAAGCTCTGGGAGTTGGTGTTGGACTGGGAGGCCTGGCGTGCTGCAGTCCATGGTGCTGCAAAGAGTTGGACGTGACTGAACGACTGAACTAACTGACTGAATTTTACAAGCTGATCTAGAATCTCACACATTAATAATGGAATTGCTTCCATTAAATCAGAATGCTACAAACCATGTAAGTTAAAAGTTGAGGCAATTCCCTAGGAAATTCAGGCTAGAGCTGTTTGATGTCAATCCAGTGTTACCTTCATCCAACTAAGTATATTTGATTAACATAATCCCAAATATATTCCTTGGTTTTAGAGAACTGGAGCAAAGTGGCAGACATGGCATCATTATATCCTGGCTAATATTCACTAATCACTAAACAAAACTTATTGGGTACTAACAATGTACCAGACATTATGCTGGGTGCTGGGGATGCAACGATGAGTAAGACATCGCTCTTGCACAAAAATTACAAACAAACCTTACCTAGGCTGACCTTCGCACAGAGACTCTTTTTTGTAACTGATGGATGCTGTCTTTTAAGTGGTATGTTATGAATCAAGGCTATATGGGCCAATTTGTACTTACTCTTTTATTCTTAATGCTAATTGCAAATTCTTGTCTCAGCGCAGAGCCCTGTGATGCCAAGAGACTCATTGTAGTTCACTGGGGAGAGGAAAGAATTCTAGTAGTGGTCAAGATCTGCTGCGTTTATTATTTTAAGAGTTTGTTCCACTTGGAAATAGCTTTCCTAGTTATTATTTATGAGTCCTCTCACCTGGTCTTCCAATAAAGCTGCTTGTGGGCATACATTCTGGCATTTTGATGGAATGGGTTTATTTCCTTTACCCTGGACACCAGGTGCTGCTGGCTAAAAACAGTAGAGGACTGAATCTCTTCTCTTAAGGGTCCTGGCAGCTCTGTGGCAAATTCGGCCACCGAGCTATCTAGGCTCTGTTACTTCCATTCTAATGGGCTTTCCTCCCTAATGGTGTGTGTATGTGTGTGTATGAGAGAGAAGTGGGAGCAGAGGAGAGAGAGAGAATATGTTTCATTGTCCCTATTCTCAAGTGGAGTTGACATTTTCAGTTGTCTCACAGCATTTTCTGGAAATAAAACAGGACAAAAATGTGACTGTACCTAGAAAAAATGAATTGTGATATTTAAAAATATCACTAATTGTGCAGTAGTTTGAGCATTCTTTGGCATTGCCTTTCTTTGGGATTGGAATGAAAATTGACCTTTTCCAGTCCTGTGGCCACTGTTGAATTTTCCAAATTTGCTGGCATATTGAGTGCAGCACTTTCATAGCATCATCTTTCAGGATTTGAAATAGCATATGAGAGATGGGATAATCTACTGGTTAAAACACCTGCTTTTTTTATTTGGCTTTTGCTGGTGTGATTTCAGGTGAATTACTAAATCTCTTCGAGCCACAATTTCTTTGTCTGTGAAAAGATAATAACTTAATATGCTTCATATGTTGCTGTGAGAGTTGAATAAGTTATTTAGGTAAAGCACTTAGCCTGGTGTCTGGCAAATGGAAAATATTAACTTAATCAAGTATTTACTCTCCTTATCCCTTCCCTGCCCAAGAGGACATTATAGCTCTTTACAAATGCAGTTGTACAGAAATGACCACCTTCATCCTCCCATGACCCACTGAAATCAAAAACAGTTGCAAAATGGAGAGACCTCATGTGCCCAAGAAAACAAGCTGTTGAAGGACCAGGATTTTAGTTCTGATGCTTTGGTCAGTTGGCTGGATGACTTTGGACAGATCCTTTGTTTACAGTTATATTAACATTTCTGCAATATTTGGATGGAGAAGCTAAGGACCTGACTCACCCCCCTCCCACCCCCAGGTAATAGAAATGCTCATGTCTGCACTATGCCCTTTAAAATTAACCAATCAATCAATATCCATCCAAACATTTCTTTAAAAGACTTTCTCTTTTTGGCCCTAGTCAACCTTCTTAAAAGGTTATCTGCATTAATTTTTCTCCACCTTTCCACCTGCATTTGTTTCTTAGCAAGGCATGGCAATCTGCCCTTGGCCTCCTAACGATCATTACACCAGCTCTGGTTAAAACTACCTCTTCATTAACAAAAGCAAATGGTTATCTTTCAATCTTCATCTTGCTTAACTTTTGACCACAAAGAGAAGAAGGCAAATGACCTTTCATATGAAAATATGAAATATATGAAAATATATGAAATATATGGAAAATATGAAATATATGAAAATATATGAATTATATGGAAATTATGGAAAATATGAAATATATGAAAATATATGAAATATATAAAAATATGAAAAATATGAAATACATGAAAATATATGAAATATATGGAAAATATAGAAAATATCAAATATATGAAAGTATATGAAATATTTGAAAAATATGGAAAATATGGAATATAGGAAATATATGAAAAATATGAAATATATGAAAATATATGAAATACATGAAAAATATGAAAAATATGAAATATATGAAAATATATGAAAAATATGAAAAATATATGGAAAATATGAAATATATGAAAAATATGAAATACATGAAAATATATGAAATATATGAAAAATATGGAAAATATGGAAAATAGGAAATATATGAAAATATATGAAATATATGGAAAATATGAAATACATGAAAATATATGAAATATATAGAAAATATGGAAAATATCAAATATATGAAATATATGAAAATATATGAAATATATGAAAATATGTGAAAAATATTAAATATATGAAAATATATGAAATTTATGGAAAATATGGAAAATATGAAATATATGAAAATATGTGAAAAATATTAAATATATGGAATATATGAAATATATGAAATTATATGAAATATATGAAAATATATGTAATATATGATAAATATGGAAAATATGAAATATCTGAAAATGTATGAAATATATGAAAATATATGAAATACATGAAATATATGGAAATATATGAAATATATTGGAAAAAAACAAAATAAAGACAAACTTTCCTGCCTTCATGGAGGTTACTTTCAGGTGAAGAGATGAAAAGCAACTATGCTATAACGTGATATGTGTTGGTGTAATAGATAAAGTAGAGGAAGGAATAGGAAGTGTTGTAGACTGCTGGAACTTTAGGAATGGTGTTTGGGAACATCCTCACTGAGGATGTCTCCTCGGTCTAATGAGGGGACATGACTGTCTCCTCAGTCATTGTCTGCGATGGAATGGATCTGGGGAATCATTCAAACTGTCCACTGTACCTGCAGAACGTACAGTCCAGGTAAAACAGGAGGACAGGTGGCTCTGGGGGAGAGGTCTCCTGGGACAAAAGATGTTGTAGAATATCTGTTGTCATGGAAAATTTAAAAATACTGTGAGAATTAGAAGAAACAAAAACAAGTATAAGGAGAAAGTTAACTTCACAGAATACCACTTGACCCCTCCGTGAATAATGCTTACAAAGTCGCAATGATGTAAAACGTTGTTATTAGTTTACAAATTTTAAAATGAACTGATAGAGAAAGCATGGAAGATGTAATTTTAATTATAGAACCAAATGTAAATGTTATCATCTGGAATGCTCTACGATTGGAATGCCAGAAAAGGAAGACAGCAGAGCTAAAGATAAGTCTGAGAGCATCAGTGTTCTCTTTAAACCCAAGGGGATGTTAAGAGACCGACTATATTTGGTGTATGTTTACTGCCTAAAATTTCAAAGATAGCCAAACAATAGAGAAACAAATATGTGTTATAATTACACGGGGAAATTGGGGAAGATAGATGTGAGGTGATATAAGTGAGCTGAATCTTATAGCAGCAACTTGAATATCTAAAATGGACAAATTCAGACATTGTATATAAACTCACATTTACTGTAGAATCATAGAAGAAATACAGAATTTTGATGTAGCTATAGAATAAACAAGTTATAGAGTTAGCGGGCTGATTTTGGGGAGTTAAGACAGGGTGAGAGTGAAGAACAGAGTATTATTTTCATTATTAGTCCTTTTAGACAAATTTGACTTTTGAACTATGTGTGTGCATTACACTGAATTTTAAAATATCTGGTTTCCACTCTACAAAAATTTCTTTCTGTACTCCTGAAAGTGATATGCTTTCACTATGGAAAATTTAGAAACTATATAAAACTTCTCCAGGATTTAGAGGTAACTATTAAAATATTGGCCCATTGTCTTCTAGTCTTTTGAGATCAATTACATTTACACACATTTGTGATTATGTGGAGTAAGGATACAACTTGATGTATTCAAATTTGTGAATCTAAACTGATTAACTTAGATTCCATAGATAATTTGTAACATTTAAAATCTCCCTTATGATTTCAAATGAAACCAAAATAAACATGATATTAAAATCTTTCTGCAAAGAGACCTTTGGCATTAAACAATAGCAGTAAAATTAGCCTATTTACCAATGTGACTAGACCCCAACAATCTAAGGGTAAGTTCATTCTGATGTTAATCAGGCAGTGAGAGCTATGACTTGCCAGACAAAATTAAATGACAGATTTGTTTCATAACTGGACAGTTACATCAGTTCAGTTCAGTTCACTCAGTCGTGTCCGACTCTTTGCGACCCTATGGACCACAGCATGCCAGGCCTCCCTGTCCATCACCAACTCTTGGAGTCTACCCAAACCCATGTCCATTGAGTCGGTGATGCCATCCAACCATCTCATCCTCTGTCATCCCCCTCGCCTCCTGCCCTCAATCTTTCCCAGCATCAGGGTCTTTTCAAATGAGTCAGCTCTTTGCATCAGATGGCCAAAGTATTGGAGTTTCAGCTTCAGCATCAGTCCTTCCAATGAATACTCAATGAACACTTCAATGAACAGTTCAAATGATCTCCTTTAGGATGGACTGGATAGATCTCTTGCAGTCCAAGGGACTCTCAAGAGTCTTCTCCAACACCACAGTTCAAAAGCATCAATTCTTTGGCATTCAACTTTCTTTATAGTCCAATTCTGACATCCATACATGACTACTGGAAAAACAATAGCCTTGACTAGATGGACCTTTGTTGGTAAAGTGTTGTCTCTGCTTTTTAATATGCTCTCTAGGTTGGTCATAACTTTGCTTCCAAGAAGTAAGTGTCTTTTAACTTCATGGCTGCAGTCACAATCTGCAGTGATTTTGGTGCTCCCACCAAAAAAGTCAGCCACTGTTTCCACTGTTTCCACTGTTTCCCCATTTATTTCCCATGAAGTGATGGGACCGGATGCCATGATCTTAGTTTTCTGAATGTTGAATTTTAAGCCAAAATTTTCACTCTCCTCTTTCACTTTCATCAGGAGGTTCTTTAGTTTCTCTTTGCTTTCTACCATAAGGGTGGTGTCTCATCTGTGTATCTGAGGTTACTGATATTTCTCCCGGGCAGTCTTGATTCCACCTTGTGCTTCATCCAGCCCAGCATTTCTCATGATGTACTCTGCATATACGTTAAATAAGCAGGGTGACAATATACAGTCTTGACGTACTCCTTTTCCTATTTGGAACCAGTCTGTTGTTCCATGTCCAGTTCGAACTGTTGCTTCCTGACCTGCCTACAGATTTCTCAAGAGGCAGTTCAGGTGGTCTAGTATTCCCATCTCTTTCAGAATTTCCCACAGTTTATTGTGATCCACACAGTCAAAGGCTTTGGCATAGTCAATAAAGCAGAAAGAGATGTTTTTCTGGAATTCTCTTGCTTTTCCAATAATCCAGCAGATGTTGGCAATCTGATCTTTGATTCCTCTGCCTTTTCTAAAACCAACTTGAACATCTGGAAGTTCACGGTTCACATGTTGCTGTAGCCTGGCTTGGAGAATTTTGAGAATTACTTTATTAGCGTGTGAGATGAGTGCAATTGTGCAGTAGTTTGAGCATTCGTTGGCGTTGCCTTTCTTTGGAATTAGAATGAAATTTGACCCTTTCCATTCCTGTGGCCACTGCTGAGTTTTACAAATTTGCTGGCATATTGAGTGCAGCACTTTCACAGCATCATCTTTTAGGCTTTGAAATAGCTCAACTGGAATTCCATCACCTCTGCTAGCTTTGTTTGTAGTGATGCTTCCTAAGTCCCACTTAACTTCACATTCCAGGATGTCTGGCTCTAGGTGAATGATCACACCATTGTGGTTATTTGGGCCATGAAGATCTTTTTTAAACAGTTCTTCTGTGTATTCTTACCACCTCTTCTTAATGTCTTCTGCTTCTGTTAGATCCATACCATTTCTGTCCTTTATTGAGCTCATCTATGCATGAAATGTTCCCTTTGTAAGTCTAATTTTCTTGAAGAGATCTCTAGTCTTTCCCATTCTATTGTTTTCCTCTATTTCTTTGCACTGATCACTGAGGAAGGCTTTCTTTTTTTTTTTTTTTCCATTTCTTTTTATTAGTTGGAGGCTAATTACTTTACAATATTGTAGTGGGTTTTGCCATACATTGACATGAATCAGCCATGGATTTACATGTATTCCCCATCCCGATTCCCCCTCCCACCTCCCTCCCCACCGCATCCCTCTGGGTCTTCCCAGTGCACCAGGCCCAAGCACTTGTCTCATGCATCCAACCTAGGCTGGAGATCTGTTTCGCCCTTGATAATATACATGTTTTGATGCTGTTCTCTCAAAACTTCCCACCCTTGCCTTCTCCCACAGAGTCCAAAAGTCTGTTCTGTACATCTGTGTCTCTTTTTCTGTTTTGCATATAGGGTTATCATTACCATCTTTCTAAATTCCATATATATGCATTAGTATGCTGTAATGTTCTTTATCTTTCTGGCTTACTTCACTCTGTATAATGGGCTCCAGTTTCATCCATCTCATTGGAACCGATTCAAATGAATTCTTTCTAATGGCTGAGTAATATTCCATGGTGTATATGTACCACAGCTTCCTTATCCATTCGTCTGCTGATGGGCATCTAGGTTGCTTCCATGTCCTGGCTATTATAAACAGTGCTGTGATGAACATTGGGGTGCACGTGTCTCTTTCAGATCTGGTTTTGAGGAAGGCTTTCTTATCTGTCTTTGCTATTCTTTGAAAAACTGCATTCAAATGGGTATATCTTTCCTTTTCTCTTTTGCTTTTCACTTCCCTTCTTTTCACAGCTATTTTTAAGGCCTCCTCAGACAGCCATTTTGCCTTTTTGCATTTCTTTTTCTTGGGGATGATCTTAATCCCTGTCTTCTGTATAATGTCATGAACCTCCATCCATAGTTCATCAGGCACTCTGTCTATCAGATCTAGTCCCTTAAATCTATTTCTCACTTCCACTGTATAAGCATAAGGGACTTGATTTAGGTCATACCTGAATGGTCTAGTGGTTTGCCCTACTTTCTTCAATTTAAGTCTGGAATTGGCAATAAGGAGTTCATGATCTGAGCCACAGTCAGCTCCCAATCTTGTTTTTGCTGACTGTATAGAGCTTCTCTATCTTTGGCTGCAAAGAATATAATCAATCTGATTTTGGTATTGACCACCTGGTGATGTCCATGTGTAGAGTCTTGTCTTGTGTTGTTGGAAGAGGGTATTTGCTATGACCAGTGCGTTCTCTTGGCAAAACTCTATTAGCCTTTGCCCTGCTTCATTCTCTACTCCAAGGCCTAATTTGCCTGTTATTCTGGGTGTTTTATTTTCTTCCTGCTTTTGCATTCCAGTCCCCTATAATGAAAAGGACATCTTTTTTGGGTGTTAGTTCTAAACGATCTTGTAGGTCTTCATAGAACCATTCACCTTCAGCTTCTTCAGCATTTCTAGTCAGGACTTAGACTTGTATTACCATGATATTGAATGGCTTGCCTTGGAAACGAACAGAGATCATTCTGTCTTTTTTGAGATTGCATCCAAGTACTGCATTTCAGACTGTTTTGCTGACTATGATGGCTATTCCATTTCTTCTAAGGGATTCTTGCCCATAGTAGTCACTTGAGTTAAATTCACCCATTCCAGTCCATTTTAGTTCACTGATTCCTAAAATGTCAATGTTCGCTCTTGCCATCTCCTGTTTGACCACTTCCAATTCATGGACCTAATATTCCAGGTTCCTATGCAATACTGCTCTTTACAGCATTGGACCTTGCTTCTGTCACCAGTTGCATCCACAACTGGGTGTTATTTTTGCTTTGGCTCCATCCCTTAATTGTTTCTGGAGTTATTTCTCCACTGATCTGCAGTAGAATACTGGGCACCTACCGACCTGGGCAGCTCATCTTTCAGTGTCCTATCTTTTTGCCTTTTCGTACTGTTCATGGGGTTCTCAAGGCAAGAATACTGAAGTGGTTTGTCATTCCTTTCTCCAGTGAACCACATTTTGTCAGAACTGTCCACCATGACCCGTCTGTCTTGGGTGGCCCAACATGGCATGGCTTAGTTTCATTGAGTTAGACAAGGCTGTGGTCCATGTGATTAGATTGGTTAGTTTTCTGTGATTGTGGTTTCAGTCTGTCTGCCCTCTGATCTCCTCTCTTAGCACCTACCATCTTCCTGGGGTTTCTCTTACCTTGGACATGGGGTGTCTCCTCTTGGCTGCTCGCCGCTCCAGCACCATCGCCACTTGCTGCTCATAGATACCTTACATAATAAGGCATGGTATTCAGATCCTGCCTTCCTCACTGGCCTTGCCTTCCATTCTCCCCAGTCTTTGCTCAGTGCCCAAGCTCCTGGGATCTAGCTCTCCATCATAGAATGCACCAGGCTTCTCTCCCTGCTTTGTGCTTGCTGCATGCATTCCCTTACTTGGGATGCTCTTTGCAAGCTATTCAGCCTGAACAAGTATTACAAGTCCATTAGGTCTCAGCCTAGATCCACTCTCCCCTGTGATGCTTACCTAATTCCTTCATGGATATCGTACAGCCTCTTCCCTTGGGCAACCACCAAACTTTCTCCATATGCTATGACTAGTGCATATGAAGTATGAGTTACAGAGCTAAAAGAATGTGTTATGGGGTCAGACTGCCTGAGCTTGGCTCTCAGCTCCATATCTAACTGGAAAAGTCACTAAAATAATGGGAGCCTCAGTTTGTTGTTGTTGTTAAGTTGCTAAGTCATATCTGACTCTTTGTGACCCCATGGACTGGAGCATGTGAGGCTCTTCTGTCCTACACTATGTACTGGAGTTTGCTCAAAGTCATATCGTGATACCTTACCATCTCATCCTCTGCTGCCTCCTTCTCCTTTTGTCTTCAGTTTTCCCCAGCATTGGAGTCTTTTCCAGTGAGGTGGCTCTTTGCAAAAGGTGGCCAAAGAATTGGAGCTATAGCTTTAGCATCAGTCCTTCCAATGAATATTCAGGGTTGATTTCCTTTAGGATGGACTGGTTGGATCTCCTTGCAGTCCAAGGGACTCTCAAGAGTCTTCTCCAACACCAGAGTTCAAAAGCATCAGTTCTTTGATGCTCAGTGTTTTTAATGGACCAACTCTCACATCCATACCTGACTACTGGAAAAACTATAGCTTTGACTAGATAGACCTTTGCCAGCAAAGTGATGTCTCTTTTTAATACCTGTCTAGGTTTGTCATAGCTTTTCTTCCAAGTGGCAAGAATCTTTTAATTTCATGGCTGCAGTCACCATCCACAGTGATTTTGGAGCCCAAGAAAATAAAGTCTGTCACTGCTTCTACTTTTTCCCTTCTCAGGGCTCAGTTTACTCATCTGTAAAATGGTATTATTAATAATATCTACCTCATTGGCTGTGGGAAAGATTACAAACTACAGAGAAGGCACTTGGCACAGTGCCTGGACTATGGTAAGTGCTCAGAAACATCTGGCATTATTTGTTGTTACTGTTGTAATGATTGACTTGCATGGCTAGCTGCTGAATTAAGGGACTATAACTTTTCATCTTTACATACTCTGCACCACCGTAGGACTTGGCATCGTGCCCTTGAAAGCTTATTGACTAAATGAATGGATATATGAATGCTTTAGAGAGTAAATTCAGGTAGCTTTTTATAATTATCATTTTTCAGGATAGTAGTTCCAAGAATGGACCTCAAAGTCATGCAAAAAGCTAATGAATATTATTAATTCAAGGAGCCAATATTTTTCTTATTAAAATAAAGAGTCACTTCCTGAATACATTGATTGTATTATCAGCCCTGAGAAAGATTAATCTAAAAGCTGAGAGGTCTCTCAGCAATGCAGGACCTTGTCTGTTTCCTATAACATTTCTCACCATCATAGAGACGACAGTACTTCTGATCTACAGAGATTGAGGACTAATGGGATAATGCATTTCATGAAGGGTTCCTAACCACAATATGAGTGGGAGCATCATTAAAGCACGTTTTTATTATCTTGTGAAATGTTATCTTGTGAATTCATGTTTTCTATTTGATTGCTTTTCTCCCCCTCGAGAGAATTGTGGTTCCTCTCAAGCCCAGGCACATGCAATGCCTTTGGAGTTGTGTGGTGCTGACTCGTGTCCTCGGGGACTGTAAGTACTAAGGGTGATGCTGTTCTGTGCATCACCCCGGAACCAAGACTCCGCCATCAGAATGAGACGATGCCTTACTCCACCTGCAAGAGAATGGGATTCTGTTGGCATTTTGCAAGTCTGAGTCCAAGCCAGACACTCTGGCAGTTATTTGGGAGAATAATATTTGTCCTGCTTATCTGCAAAGGCTGCTGGAAGACTCTAGTGAGTGATTTTATAGAGCACAAAATGATCTACAAATACAAGCATTTTTATTATTATTAAAAACACATCTCATCTTCCACTGGAAACTCTAGATAAAGGAATGTTGGTATGATAAAGAGCTAGAGCCAAAGGGGGAAAAATGCTAAAAACCTAATTACCAAATATGGCATTAAGAGAGTAATTACTTGATTAATTAATGATAGGGGCCCTACGTTTAAAGTCTTTCAGTTATACTGACATCAACCATCTTTGCCTATCAGAATTGGCTTATTTCTGCCGACGAAAAACTACCAAACCACTGAGGCCTAACTGACATGTGACTAATATGGACTCTGTTAATTGTATGGTTGAGTTTTATGCATCAAGCTATATCCTTGATTTTTCTCCCTTAATTTCCTTCTGTTTAACTGTTGGTTGTAAAACAGTTTTAAATATATCTGCTGAACATGAGTGCAAGTTTTGCAACTTGAAAAGTGCCTGAGTCAGTTTGGGCATTTCATGTAGTAAAACAGACTTGGGGGAACTCATAGGCTGTGAGATGGATTGCCGCTTGGCTTCCACTCCCAACCCTACTGGCTCTTTTCTGCAGCTGCTCACTGGTGCTGAATCTCATCTGTTATCATTAAGCACATGCATAGCATCAATAGTGGCAAAAGGCTTAATCACTTTCTCTTTGCCAGCCCATCTGATGGCCCTCTTCAACCTCTTTCTGGACAGATGGAGATGATGACAGCTGCCAGTCTGGTCTTCTCAGCAATCATTTACCCTTTCTGATAATGGCACCTGATTTCCTTTTGGGACCCTACCCTTCCTCCTATACTTTGCCTGCTTATATTCTCTGTGGTTCAAGTAGAGCTGATCTCATTTCCCTTGCTCCAGGGCAGGTCTCACACAATTAGAATCTCAATGATTGGTTTAGGGATGGTCATGCGACCCAAGCTGAGCCAGTGAGAGGCAACCCTGGGACGCAGGTGGCACTAGTGGTGAAGAACCCCCCTGCCAAAGCAGGAGATGCGAGACACAGGCCGCAGGTTCTGTCCGTGGGTTGGACAGATCCCCTGGAGGAGGGAATGGCAGCCCACTCCAGTATTCTTGCCTGGAAGATCCCACAGACAGAGGAGCCTGGCGGGCCATAGTCCATAGGGTCACAAAAAGTCGGGCACAACTGAAGCGGCTTAACACACACACACATGGGGAGAGAACAGCTCTGTCTTTCCATTAAGCCTAGAGTTTCTGGTCTCTTTGTCACAAACAAAGGAGAGTTCAGCCAAGAATGCAGACAGAGGAAAGGAGAGCCAAGAGATGGAGAGAGATAAACTCTGCTGTTTGAATATGTGGGTTTGGTCATACCTGAAGACAAACCTGATCCTGTGCTTTGCCATTATATGAACCAGTTTGAATAGATTTTTGTCACTTGTAACATAGAGTCTTGACTCAAATGATGCTGCTGATCACCATACCTTCTGCCTCAGCATTTATGTTCAGATCCTTAAGAAAAATGAGAACGAGACAGAAAGAAGTCAGTCTGCAGGAAATAAGATTCAGTGTTTTAGAAATACTTATACTTTTTTTTTTGCCATGCTGCGAGTCATGTGAGATCTTAGTTCTCCATCCAGAGATTGAAGCTGTGCCCCCTGCAGTGGAGTGCAGAGTCCTGACCACTGCACCACCACAACAGTCCCAGAGATACATATACATTTTAAAAAATATATTTCCTCCCCTAGAAAAAGTGCTTGGGTTCATCAGACACTTTCCCTTACTTTATTGGAGTGGTCTGATTAAAGTGATTCTGTGACATTTTGCTGGTTGGAGAATGGCTTCATTCACTGGAGGAGAATTCATTCATTCATTCATTCAATGATGGGTGTCTACTTGTGTGAGGCGATAAAGATGTGTCAGGTAACCAAGATCTCTGTTTACCTAACAGAGATTACAATCTAACAGATTTTAGTGAATCAAGAATCCAGGATACATAGATATAGAGAAAAATTAACAGATTTTGACAATACCCTTTGTTGATGGATAGGACCACCTGAGGATAGATCCTATGACTTTGAAGGTATGTTCATAGTATTATTACAGAAATACTCATGCTTTGATATTTGTTTTACTCTATAATGACCCTCAGGTCTTTTAGCTTTTATTCTTAGAAAGGAAAAATTTTCTTAAAAAGGAAATTGAGGCAGCTCAACAATAAGAAGATTGGCAGGACTGAAAAATATGCCCCCCACCCCCAAGCCCCATTAATCCTATTACTCTAAAACAACTGACTTTCTTTGGGGCTACTAAGATTTTTGCAGATTTTGGGCACCTTTACTCCAGTGAGCTATAAACATTTTATGTGGTCGAGTGCATTTTATTTTCCCCAGCTCTGCTGATTGTATCAGAGGCCAGAGTTATATTTCCCAATTCACAGAGGGGATAACCAATGGAGAGAAGGCTAGAGTTGTCTGAGGTATCACAGTTGGAGGTTGAGACAGATACTGATCCACTCTGGTCCTTATGAAGTCTTTCAATGACCCTCTCTCCACTCTCAGCCTTGATTTACCATTCCCCAAATATGGAATCCCCAAAGGCATTCCATGCCTTTATCACCACTGTTCTTTATCCTGGACTGTTTGTACCTCTGTGTCCCTTCCTCCCCTGAATTTTCACCTCTAGCTGTCCTTCCAGACCTCAAGAAAAAGCCTTCTCTTTTCATAGAGCTCTCTGAGATCTTTCCTAGATAGAAGCAATTTCCTTATATTCTCATTATATTTGATTTATTCCTGCAGCTTTTTTTCAAACTTAGTCTAATATTTATTTACATACCTCTCTCTCCTGATGGCATGTAAACTCATTTAGACAAGGAAAGCTGCCTGGCTCCTCCTTGTGACTCTGATTGGGTGTGCTGCTTTGAAAGAGAATTAAATAAGCATTTGCTGAATGAATGATGTGTGGGTTCCCTCACAGATTAAAAATGAGGCTAAATACCTCCTGCTTTCTCTCACCTAAGTCTTGCAGAAGCTGTTCCCTTTCTAAGATGTGTGCTTCCATTCCCCTTACTTCTGCCACTGGCTAGTTTACGGCCCACACTAAGAAATACATTTTATAGTTAACTCATTATAAACATATCATGAAATATTAACCTTTGCTACCTGACATATGTTCTGATCTATACTCTATTCTGTTTCCTTCTATCCTTTTCTCTTCTACTGTGCTATTGTCCAGTCTATTATTTCATTTCAAAAGATATTGGTCATGGCACACTATTTAATTTCCTTAACCTAATCAGAGTTTACAAGAAGCATTGGCTTAGTTGATTCCTACTTATCTTTCAGATCTCTGTTCACAAGTTGCTTCTTCAGGAAAGTCTCCTGACCTTCCAGGCTAGATTGAGCCTCTGCTAGAGCCCCCTCTTCTTCATAGAATTTAACCATGTCTTCTCGTGTACTTGTTTGGCTGTCTTTTTTCCGCATTAAACTCCAAGCTTCATGAGGATGGGGCTTCTTTATTTTTTATCATCATATTCTCAGTGCCTAGTACAGTGCCTGGGACCCACCTATGCACATTAAAACTTTGTTGAATAAATTACCTGGGTATTTTTAAATTGATGGATGAGAGACTGTCATAGTCACATTTGCGCTTTAAGTAGATCTTCTAGGCTACATGCATTTCATTGTTCAAAGGACAGATGAAGTTGGGGAGGTGTTGAAGGGTGGAAGGCCTCGATGCCGAGGGGCAGGGAGATCAGTTTGGGAGCCAGTATAGAGGGTATCTGAAGTAAGGGACAATTAGTGGTGTTGAAGAACTAAGGACAGGTCCCTGAGATTGTTTGAAGGGAAAACTGAGGAAACATAATGATCTGTTTTGGGGGTGAATCCAGTTCTTGCGAATTCTTTTCCATCATGGTCAGACAGCAGGAAGTCACCCTTCTGGCTCTGGGTGCCTCCCAGGCTGAAGGTCTTGCTCATCCTGGGGTTTTGCCCCTGGAGGGATGCGATAAAGGTATCACAGCCTCTGTTGGGTTTACTGCCTCACAGCACCATCCCAGGGGCTAATTATACACTGGCTCTCTTTGTTTTCTCCATTGATGTTAGTTTTAAACCAATTAAGATGGGGAGGAATTTCAAGTAAGATTGTGTCTTTATTGATCAGTTTTACACTAATGCCTTAGTTCTTAATTAAGGGAGTCCAATGCTCTTGTCTACAGACACAAAGCCTCCTGAGCTGACCTAACCCACAGCAGAGGAAAGGCAGGCTCCCATGGCGCTCAGTTTAGAGATGCAATGGCAGCACGATCCCTCAGCTCCCAGCACCAGCTCTGGACTGGACTGTGTTTTCTGGCAATAGCTCTGGAACCCAGGGTTGTGTCTATGCAGTGTGACTGAGACTTCTCTCGGTACTAGATTTGGTATCTGTGCTCGTCATGAGGGCACATTGCCCAGCTACAGTTCAGACTGTCTGTGATTGTTCTAATTCGGTTATTCAAACAGCCAAAATAATGACTAATGCAACTGACAAAAATATTCTTGGTGCACAGTGACATCAACCACTTGACCACTGACCTCTGTTAGAGTTGGAAATCTTAAATCAAGCACAAAACGAGCAGTCCATAGGATGAGGAGATATTTATCAGAGGCCATCCCATCTCCTTTTCCTAGGGTCATGCTGTATAGAACAGGGGCCCTCTGGCTGTATTTCTGCCAGTACCCTTTCCTCTGTTCATTATCTTTACCTCTCTGAGATACACCGTTTTCCCCTTCTGGGTTGACTATGCATCGAACTGTTTCTTCTTAGATAAACTATTTTTCTCCCAAGATAAATCTCATTTTATTATGTGCTGTCCATATTTCTAATCCACTAAGTCCATTTATATTATCACTTGGCCTTGCCCGATGCTTGGTCTACTTCTCATTTCAGTGTTGCCATGACTCCAGAGTTGCCACAGAACAAGCAAGAACAAGGAAGAACAAGCACTTCCACTACAGGAAAAGGAGGGGAGAAGAGGAAGAAAAACCAGTGAGGAGAATAATGATCCTCTGTTTACTTTCTGTACAGCTGTGGTTTCATGCAAAATGTGCGGAAAGAACCAGCCACATAGAAAGTAATGACAACAAGTACCATTTGAATGTTTAACTTTCTCAGTTCTTACAACCACTCTCTGGAGAATGTGCTGTGATCATCTCCTTTCAGCTGAGGAAACTGAGGCACAGAGAGTTTACACATAATATGCCCCAAATAAGTGTGCTAATGTAACTGCTAAGTGATTGAGTGAAGCTAACATATAAATTATACAGAGTCTAAATTTTAGTAGCTTTCAAATTTTCCCTTTTTAAAAAATATTTATTATTTATTTATTTGGGTTTCCCAGGTGGCTCACTTATTAAAAATCTGCCTGCCAAAGCAGGAGATGCCAATTTGATCCCTGGGTCACAAAGATCCCCTGGAGGAGGAAATGGCAACCGACTCTGGTATTCTTGCTTGAGAAATCCCATGGACAGAGAAGCGTGGCAGGCTACAGCCCGTGGAGTCACAAAGAGCCGGACGTGACTGAGCATGCACTCACACTCACGCTGTAATTTGTTCATTTTGCTGTGCCGGCTGTTAGTGGCAACACGCAAGCTCTTAGTTGCAGCATGTGGGATCTAGTTCCCCGACCAGGTATCAAACCTGCCCCCATGCTGCACCCCCCCCTGCAATGGGAGCACAGTCTTAATTCCTGGACCATGGGAAAAGTCCCTAAAATTCTCAGTTTTTAAGCTCAGGTGTCAGACATAAGTGATCTCAACTGTTACACAGTCATTATTTACAAAATGGGCGAGAGAGCATGACCACAGCATCTTGGCTCATTTGCTCTCTCCCCACAAATAGACTCACAGATATAGAGAACGAACTTGTGGTTACCAATAGGGAGGGAGGTGGGATGGATTGGAAGTTTGGATGCAGGCTATTATATACAGAATGGATAAGCAACAAGGTCCTACTATGTAGCACAGGGAACTATATTCAATATCCTATGATAAACCATAATGGAAAAGAAATTTTAAAAGAATATATATATATATACATATATATGTATAACTGAATCATTTTTCTGTAAAGCAGAAATCCACACAACATGGTAAATCAATTATCCTTCAATAAAACAAATCTTTTAAAAGCAAAATAATTATGATGCACATGAATTTGAGTCCCTGTCTTCAATTCTGCTTCTCTAGAGAAAAACCTGACTAATATGTTTCATATATATACTATATTATTCAAGAAGGTATTTCTAATTTCTAAAAGTTAAGATTTTCTTTTGATTACTTTTAAATTATTCATTTCCTTTTTATTGGCTGAAAAACTTTCTTTTTTTTTTTGACTATTAATTTAACCCTTAATTTTTTCCAAGTAATATATTCTTTGTGGACAAATGCATAGCTGGTTTTCATAAATATTCCAGGGACATAAGAAAAAAATGAGTAGTTCTTGTTTGGTGGATTTAGGATTGAAATATACCTATAATTTTATTATTCATTTCCTCAATCTCCAATGAGAGAGTTAATTTAGGTAGATTGATAAGGAGTCCAGAGTCCTCAAGGAGGAAGTAGTCCAGGCCCTTGAGAAGGAGAAAAGTGTCCTGGGCTCTCAAGGAGGAGAAAGGGACAAACATTTTTTTCCTACATTCCTTGTCTTAGTCACATAAAACGCTTTTTCTTTAAGACCAGAACTAATGTCTCAAGGCTATGTTTTCCCTTAAACTCTGTACCAATGATAATATAAAACAATATATCCTGCTTGAGGAATTGTTTCTCCTTCTTAAGAACCTTCTGACTAATCTTGTCATCTTAAAATGTATGATGTGGGAGTGGGTCTGGTAAGACCTTTCTATTGTCAGTTCTCAGTTCAGTTCAGTTCAGTCTCTCAGTCTTGTCCAACTCTTTGTGACCCCAGGGGCTGCAGCACGCCAGGCTTCCCTGTCCTTCACCAACTCCTGGAGTTTGCTCAAACTCATATCCATTGAGTCAGTGATGCCATCTAACCATCTAATCCTCTGTGGTCCCCTTCTCCTGCCTTCAATCTTTCCCAGTATCAGGGTCTTTTCAAATGAGTCAGTTCTTCGCATCAGGCGGCCAAAGTTTTGGAGTTTCAGCTTCAACATCAGTCTTTCCAATGAATATGCAGAACTGATTTCCTTTAGGATGGACTGGTTGGATCTGCTTGCAGTCCAAGGGACTCTCAAGAGTCTCCTCCAAAATCACAGTTCAAAAACATCAGTTCTTTGGTGCTCAGCTTCCTTTATGGTCCAACTCTCACATCCATACCTGATTACTGGAAAAACCATAGCTTTTACTAGATGGACCTTTGTTGGCAAAGTAATGTCTCTGCTTTTTAATATGCTGTCTAGATTGGTCATTGCTTTTGTTCCATGGAGCAAGCATCTTTTAATTTCATGGCTGCAGTCACCATCTGCAGCGATTTTGGAGCTCCCCAAAATAAAATCTACCTTGAAAATAATGAATTGAAAAGTGTTCTTTTTGTATTCTGGATACATGTCATTTACCAGATACATGAATTGTGGATAGTTTCTTCCTTTTTATGGGTTGTCTTTTTATTTTCTTGATGGTGTCATTTTAACCACAAACATTTTAAATTTCGAAGAGTCCAATATTTCCAATATTTTCATCTGTTGCTTGTGATTTCAGTGACATTGCTTAGAAATCATTGCTTTACCCAAAGTCATGAAGATCTACTCCTATGTTTTCTTCTAGGAGTTTTAGCTATTATATTTATGTCTATGTTCCACTTTTCTTAAGTAGGAATCCCACTTTGTTGTTTTGCCTATGGATATCCTCCCTAGATTCTTTTCCTAAGGTGCTTATACACTCTCCAATTTCCAGCGTGTTCCTATACATTTTCCATTCATTCTAATAAGGGAATAATCTTGGTTGGGAGTAGAATCTAGATTGCAATCTCACAGTGTCTCTGACTGCTATTTTACTGTTTTTCAGTGTCTATGGTGGCAGTAAAGAAATCTGATGCCATTCTGATTATTTTCCCTTACAGACCTTGAGTTCTTTTATTTTTTTAATTTATTTTTAATTGAAGGATAATTGCTTTACAATATTGTGTTAGTTCCTGCCATATAGCAGCACGGATCAGCCATAGGTATAAGTATGTCCCCTTCCTCTTGAACGTCCCTCCCACCTCACACCCCAACCCACCCTTCTAGGCTGTCATAGAGCACATGATTTGAGTCCCCTGCACCATACAGGAAACTCCCACTGGCTATTTAATTTTACATTTGGTAATGTTTCAATGCTATTCTCTCAATTTGTCCCACCTTCTCCTTCCCGCATTGTCTCTACAAGTCTGAGCTTACATTCTTTTTATTTGAATGCTTTTCTTTTCACCCAAAGTTTGGAATATTACCAAGATGCTTCTTCATGTGTCTTGACTCTATAGTCCCGACAGAACTCAGAGAGTCTTGTGTTATAACTCTCTTGCTTCTCCTGAAACACCCATGTTTCACATACTGGGCCTTCTGGATATGCTCTCCACGGCTCTTAAGTTCTCCTTCATGATTTCCATCTCTTCACATTTTTCCTTTGTGCTTTGAAATATTTCTTATAATTTGATCGTCCAGGCCATTAACTTGGATCTCAACAATGACCACGCTTTATTGTGATTTCTTTCCTGAATCTCTTAGTTGAGATTTTTTTAGACACCAGCAAGGCTATCTTGCTCTTGTGTGTTTTGTACATGAGTCTCCATAAGTACTTGTTATTTTTTATTTTATTTTATTTTTAATTTCTCTTTTCAGACCATGCTTTGCAGCATGTGGGATCTTATTTCCCCAACAAGGGATCGAGCACATGTTCCCTGCATTGGGAGAATGGAGTGTTAACCAGTGGAACACCAGGGAAGTCCCCAAGTACTCATTATTTTTATTTAAAAAATTATTAATTTAATTTAATTTAATAAATTAAATTAAAAATTCGTTTTAAAAGTGTTGACATTCTTCTTCAGCAGCTCTATTTCACTGTACATGCATTCTGTGTCTTCTTATGGATATTTCCATGTCAGCAGAAACTCACATTACCCACATCTTCACTAGACCCTGCTGTCCAAAGACCCCAGAAGGCCCTAGAAGTGGGAGAGGTAGAGAGATTGAATGCGTACCTGAGAGAGTGAAGGAGTTTGGATCGTTATCTTCCAAGGACTCTTGCAACAGGTTACACCACTTCAGTTTCAATTTCTGATCTAATTCACTGCCTCTTCAAGCAGAATGTGTTCTTTTAGGCCTGGGCCTGAATCCTATTTGTTTTTGCATGCTTAACAGTTGGTCCAGGGTGTGGGAAATAATGGACTTTCATTAGCTATACTTGGAACGCATGAATGCAAATGTGAAACTCCAATGAATAATTTGATCAGGACTCAGGAAATTCATCTAGAATCTTGCATTGCCTACAGAGTCTTTGACTCTGGTAATTTAAACAAAGGAGATTTTATTGGAATGATTTTGAGATAGTCCAAGGATTGAGAAAATAGAGAACTAGGCCTGGAAATGGGCAGGAGGCAAGGAAGCCCTTGAGGGCCAGGAAAATAGAAGTCAGGACTAACCAAGCAGTAGAAACACTATGATCAGTGTTACATTACTGAGGGAATGTCCCCCAGTCTTTTTAAAAAAATTGCTCACTCAGTATTTAAAGCCCTGGAGAGACTCTATCAGCTATACAACAACCATGGCAGGAAGGATTTGATCTATTGGCTTCTGGAGTGGGAGTCAGGCATCTGGATTTCGCACCCCAAAAAGGCAAACCCACAAAAGAAAGGGTAACTCCTCCTAAGGGCAGGGTGTATTAGGGAGGGGGGCATGGTGCCGGGTGACCACAAAGCAGCACGTTTCCAGAAAAGGAGGCTTTTAGAAGAGAGGTGTCTGATTTCCAAAGTAGTGCAAATGTTCCCTCTCTGAAGCCTACCTTTTCTCCCTGCTGTTGGAGCCCCTGAGAGTACTGCCAATGCTGGAGTGAGGGAGGGGAGAGGAAAGGGTTAATGAACTGCTATCAGACTCATACCAGCCCCCTCCATCTTCCAAGCCCTGCTCTTCTGAAGTGGGACCTGTTTCCTTGGGAACCAGGGGAATTCTCAAAACTGGCTTTATAGAGAGGCAGGTGGGCTCCTGGGGCCCTACAATCAACCCATCTCTCATAAAAGCAATGTAGGGATGACATTTAAGTTCTTAGATTAAACAGACTTTTGTGGGTTGGATTGAGATGTTAGTAACTGAACAGTGTTACTAGTTTCCAAACAACCTTCCTTTCCCCCTCCCTTCTTTTCTCTACAAATGTTTATTGAATGTCAGTCATTGGAAACCAAAACAGCCCCTTTTTAAGCTCCAGTACTTTGACCACCTGATGTGAAGAATCATTGGAAAAGACCTTGATGCTGGGAAAGATTGAAGGCAAAAGGAGAAGGTGGTGGCAGAGGATGAGATGGTTAGATAGCATCGCTGATTCAATAGACACGAATTTGAGCAAATCCTGGGAGATAGTGGAGGACAGGGGATCATGGCATGCTGCAGTACGTGGGGTCAAAAAGAGTCAGACAGGACTTAAAGACTGAACAGCAACAACATGGAACTTCCAATCTAGTGGGAGAAAACAGATATGAAACAAAAAAACCACACAACTAAGCATGTATTTGTAAACTGGTTCTGTACTATACGCAATAAGTAGTGTCATGACAGAGACCTACTTCAGATGGGGGAGATATGAAAAGTTCTCTGAGGAAGTGACACATTGACTGAAGACTTGAATGCCTTAGGCAAATTGCTTCTTTCCTCGATTTCCATCTCATCACAAAAAGTTCTATGTCTTGCAGTTCTCAACCCTGGGTAGTGTTCAGGTGTATCATTTTGTTGCTGTTGTTGTCATCACAATGATTCAGGGAGTGTAACTGAAAGTTTGTGTACAGAAGCGCGAATACTAAAGGCTAATGAGGGTTCTGCATAATAAAGAAGAATCCTGCTTGAAATGCTAACAACATCTTCATCTGATAAGCCCTATAGGCAGTCAACCTCATCAGGAGAGCTGCTTCTCGGAGTTTGTTGCTCTGGAAGTGATGGGATGGAATCAGATTGGCATAGCTTGAGTCCCCTGTCCACTCCTGAACCAAGCACAGTGGCTCAGAGTGGGAAGGGGTGAAACTGCCAAGGCAGATAGTGGTGCTGAATTTCTGCTGGGCTGGCAGAGAAGCTGATGGGCATTACGTGGGAGAGAAGGGCAGTTGTGCAAGATGAGACTGGATAGCGAGGCAGGGCTGATCCCTCGGGGCCTTGTCAAAGATTCTGGATTCGTCCTGAGTGCCCTGGGGGACCACAGACAGGTTTTAAGCAGGGGAAGAGGATGGCATAATTTGTGCCAAGCTTCAGAGAGTATACATTAAGTTTTAGTGGGGACACAACTGAGTGACTGAGCACATATGGGCTTCTTGCCTAGACCTTCCTCCGTGGAAGAAAGACTGTATCTCCTCTGCTTCTTTTACCTTCTCCTTTCTTCTACCTTTTTAAGGAATAGATTCCATTGTCTTCTACCTAGAGATAAAGGACAAAGGCAGAATTGTGCTCTGGAAAGCACTATTCTTTCATAGGCCTCTATCAAGTGTGGTTTTCTGGTCTGCATCACATGACAAAATCTGCTTTCTGCTCTGGAGATGAGAGCTGGAAATGAGCAAGTGTTCTTATCCCAGGAAGTCATTCTTTTAATCCAATTAATTACCTGGTGGAAAATCTCTCCATCCCAGCAATGCTTACGCTGTGATGACCAAGTCCAGGGCATTGCCAACATATCTTTGCAAATTTCATTAGCAGTGGCTATTTCCGTTTTCTTCTAGGTCATTAATGAGTTTGTCAAATGAGGTCAATTCAGCACCAGCCTCTGACATGCCCTAGTGGACCTTTTGCTTCCAACCAGATGTACTTCCCATTTATCCCTGATTATGTAGTATTTTCACCCTGCCAGCAATCTATTTAGATGAGAACATTCAAAAACAGGCCAATTTAATTTGAAGCACAACTTTTATGGAAGTAGTTGTCAAATGCATTTCTGATGCCCACATAATGTTACTGTACTCTTGTCACCTGCTCACTCTTCTGTTCTCTTTTATACTTCTTCCTATTGCTTTTTGCCAAACAAGCTTTTTTCAATTGTAACAAAATGCACATAACATAAAATTTACTACCTTAGCCATTTTAAGTGTACAGTTCAGTAATGTTAAGTATATTCATACTGTTGTGCAAGAAATCCCCAGAACAATTTTATCTTGCAAAATTAAACTCTAAACCCATTGAACAACCATTCTCATTTTCTCTTCCTCTAAGCCCCTGGAACCTACCACTCTACTTTCTGCTTTTACAAATTTGGTTACTGTAGATACCCTGTGTGAGTAGAATCATAGAGTATTTATCTTTTTGTGACTTACTTATTTCACTTAGCATAATGCCCTCAAGGTTCATTCACTTTGAAGCATGTGTCAGAATTTCTTTCCTTTTAAGACTAAATGATATTCCATTATATATATATTCCATCATATACTTATATTCCATTGTATGTATCTACATATGTCTACAGTAAATTTTGATTGTCCATACATCTGTTAATGAACACTTGGGTTTCTTCTACCTTTCAGTTATTGTGGATATTGTTACTATGAACATGGGTGTACATTTCTTTCAATTCTTTTATTTATATACCCAGAAGTGAAATTGCAGAATCATATGGAAATTCTATTTCTAATAGAATTTTTTAGAGACTGTTATACCATTTTCCACAGGGGGTCACCATTTAACATTCCTACTAACAGGGTGCCAAATTTTCAGTTTCTCTATATCTTTCCCAGCATTTGTTATTCCTATCTTTTTGACTGTACCCAACCTAATGGGTATAAAGTGATATTTCATGGTGGTTTTGGTCTTCCCAGTGGCTCAGATGGTAAAGAATCTGCCTGCAGTGCAGGAGACCTGGGTTTGATGCTAAGTTGGGAAGGTCTCCTGCAGGACGGCGTGGCAACCCACTTCAGTATTCTTGCCTGGAGAATCCCCATGGACAGGGGAGCCTGATGGAATACAGTCCTTGGGGTCGCAATCAGACACGGCTGAGTGACTAAGCACACAGCACCGTCCTGGTGGTTCTGGTTTGCATCTCTACAATGACTAGTGATGCTGAGCACCTTTTCATAGCTTGTTAACCACTTGAATATCTTGTTTGGAGAAATATCTATTTAAGTTCTTTGCTCATTTTTTAGTCAGGTTTTTTGTGTTCTCATTGGAGTTCTTTATATATTCTAGATATTAATCTTTTTATCATGATTTGCATTCCTTTATTCCATAAGCCACTTTTTCATTCTGTTGGTTGTGTTTTTTGATGTATAGAAGTTTTAAATTCTGGCTTAATCTCCTAATGAGTTTTATGATTTTAGAAATTATCATTTTTCTTGTAGAAATTACCATTCTGTGTATTTGCCACACTTTTTTTCTCTGTTATCCAATTCTGATACTTCACCTTCTTTAGGGTTAGCATTTCTGAATCATAACTGTTGGCATCAATTTCCACAATATGAAAGAAATCTTAGTAATGGCTTGAAATAAGAAAAATAAGAAGATGGGATAGGTAGTTTGTTGCTTCATTTGGAAAAATTAAGAAGTGACTGGGATGAGTGAAGATTAACTGTAATAATGATTTTTAACACTGCATAGCATTCTATTGCCAATCTTGTCTTTTTTCCAATGATCCTGCATAAAAGAAATTGTAATTCCCACTTTACAGGTGAGAAAACTGAGATTAGAGAGAGTTATCTTGTTCAGTTTCACAAACGTTACAAACATTCTTCTGTTCTGTGCAACACCTCCAAGGAGATGTTTGGAAACCCTTCTGAAAATAAGTGAAGAACCTCTTACCTCATTCCTCTCATTTGAGCCTGCCCTGTGCTACAAAATTGAGACTTGCTTACCTATCAGATGCAGGCATTGCGCTGTGAACTTCACATGCCTTAGTTCATTGATCCACCTCACTGTGTAAGGCAGTCTGAGGCTCAGAGAAGTTAAAGAATTTTGCCCAAGATCACACTTCCAAAAAGTGATAGGGCAAGAATTTGTACCCAAGCCAGCCTGATTCCAAAGCTGCTTCATCCCAGGTTTAGATCACAAAAGAGACCTTGAGTCTGAACATACTCTGCTTGCTGCTGCTGCTGCTGCTGCTGCTAAGTTGCTTCAGTCATGTCTGACTCTGTGCGACCCCATAGATGGAAGCCCACCAGGCTCCCCCGTCCCTGGGATTCTCCAGGCAAGAACAGTGGAGTGGGTTGCCATTTCCTTCTCCAACGCATGAAAGTGAAAAGTGAAAGGGAAGTCGCTCAGTCGTGTCCGACTCTTAGCGACCCCATGGACTACAGCCTACCAGGCTCCTCCTTCCATGGGATTTTCCAGGCAAGAGTGCTGGAGTGGGGTGCCATTGCCTTCTCCGATACTCTGCTTAAACTATCCTTATTATAAAGTACTTCAAAAGACCCTTTATTGATCAAATTATTTTGCTTAGACTTTCAGTCCCCTTTCAGGACATGGAAGCAACCTGAGTAATAGTCCATGTCCTGGCTATTATAAACAGTGCTAGGACATGGAAGCAACCTAGATGCCTGTGGGGTCCTTTAATGGACCGGAACCTGGTGGTACGGAGTCGACGATAAGAAAGTCAAAGAGAGAAAGAGAGAGAGAGAAAGAGAGAGAGAGACAAAAAAAGACCCGGGGACCTAAGCTCTGATGGAGCAAAGGTGCTTTAATAATTTTTCTATGAGTATATATAGGCTACAGTACAAGAAACTTCTTTCGGGAATGATAGAGATCAGAAAACCAAATGTACAGCAACCGTTACCAAGGGAACAAGGGGTAATGTTAGTCACAAGGTCAGGACACAATCCATATCTCAAGAAAGGGGAAGGAGATTAAGCTGTTTTGTCCTAAGGAGAAGGTTTGCTAAAGGAGATCCAAGCCTGCCTCACACAATGACCTCAGTCCCTGGGAGCAGCATGCTGTTCCGCTTGAAGAGGGACAAAGGACTCATGAGAGACAGCACGTAGGAACCCTCCCATCAAACATTCCCTGGCAATTCCCCCTTATTTATTTATAATATTTGTAAGAAGAGTTCTGACCATCAGAGTTTGTTTAGTTTTGACAATCTTTGCATGAAGGCAACGGTAGACAACAAATATAATTGTTAAGACAATCACCAAAATTATGGTTCCAGATCCAATGCTATGAGTAAGACTTTGAAACCATCCACGTGGGTCTAGCCCAGATAATTGATCAGTTAATTGTTTAGCTAAAGTTTCCATATCAATGGAAGAGGGCAGATTATTAGAAAAAGTTTCAAATATTTCTTTTCATAATAATTGTACATTCAGACAGACATTATCATGTATGTTTTGTAAATGAAACTTGATTTGTTCCCACTTGTAGGCACTATTATTAAAATGAACAGGAGTAACACAAAATTGAGTAGAATTCCAGTCACATTTTAGCATCACCTGTTTTTGTACATCTGTTAATTGATCTCCAACACATTCGATGGCTGTTTTCAGTTCCTGTATTTCTTCTTGAATTTCCCCATCTATCTGAGTCTGAGTGGCCCATATACTATGGGCATCTTTAGTCCAATTTTGAATAAAATTATGTGTCTGAATAGAGGTTTGTAAAGCAACACCAGTGACAGCAGCAGTGGTGCAAATGGCTATTAATCCCAAAATACTAAAAATCAGCCATCCAATGAATCGTTTAGATCGCCGGAGCAATTTAGTAAGCAACCGGGAAGCAAGTCCAGCCATGGGACCTTCTTCCCAGGGCCGTTGGAGATTTATTGGTAACCACAGACTACGTCGAGATCGAAGAATTAAAAGAGAATCATACCTTAAGGAAATAGAGGAGTTAAGACAAGTATATAATCTGCAATTTATGCAAGTTACAGAACGTATAGTCTTATTGAATTGTAAGTTTCCTATAGCTATAACAAAAGGAAATGGAACACATGCTTGTATAAAATATGATTGATTATAGTGAAAGAAATAATTGCTATAGCTATGATTGGTGCCTGCGGAATGTCTGGTCCAAGTCCCAAGTTCTTCGGTGTTTGCAGCAAGTTTTCAGGTGTCCCATTGTTTAGGCCCAATCTGTTTATCAAAGATGATTCGAGGACGAGGTGGGGGCCATTCCATCGTCAAGCTAGCCAAGAAGTCCTCTGTCATGGTTATGTTCCATTGTAGTATTAGTAACCTCCCATGTTACTTGGGTAATATAATCATACATAGTATTGTTAATATCATCTGAGCAGTTCAATAACCACATACTATGGGATCCCCAATTGACAATTGTATGATTAGCTATAAACATTAACTTTCCTTGTTTGGCCTGACATTTGTCCCAATGAACAGGAATATATTTAAAGTTCTTATTAGTAAACCCTTGGCATGTTGTTCTTTGTTCTATCCCTAATTCTTTCCCTAAAGTTTCAGTAGTATAAACATGGTTCACTGACAAAGAAAGGGCAGTAAATAATCCAAGTAGTGTCCGAAAACCCTTTTCTGGAGGCAGGACGAAAGCCCAAGTTTGTCGACTAACCTTTGTACATAATTCTGCTGGGCCCATACATAAAGGAAGGACTTCATAACCTAGAACGATATTAATTAGTTTTTCTTTTTCTTCAGGATGAGAGGGCCCCTCCAGTTCCAAGGAGGGGGCATATGTGTTGACTCGTTAGTGAATATGATTGGTTCTATATCTGTCCATTTTACAACCTACAATAAAAAAGGGGGGTTAGGTATATAAGCCCAGTAAATGTGATCAATCAGGTCAGCCTGAGCGGGGGAAGCAAAAGCAAGCAAAGCAAGCATAGCGAAGAAAAATATTTTTAGGATTCCGAGGCATGCCCTGTTGAGAAATCAGGTTTTCAGTTTAATTAGTTAGGGTTTTTGTCTGTCCCCAAGTAGGGAGATCATAATGTCGATGATGTCGAGTGCAGCGTTTTTTGGAAATTTTTAATGTCGCCATGGCTTATATTGGAATTCTTTCTCCCTGGGTTTTTTGCTGTTTCACCTCTAGTCTGAATGCTGGGGGCCCCCTTAGGTTGAATCTTCTGAAGAGGAAGTAATGTGAGTTTGTTGGATCCATCTGGAGAAATAGAAGCATATCCTTTCCCTGTAAGATTAGTTTCTTAGACTTCTATTGATTAGTTAACCCGTTTTGATATCAAATGGGCAAAGGAAAGGAGGTGTCCTTTAATGTTTCAAAACTTCTTTTTTTGTTTGTTTGTTTTTTGCTTTTGTCAAAACATCTCTTTGTGGTAAGTTTAAAAACTTTAAAACAAATTAAGGCTATATTAACAATAGTTATAAAAAGAAAGGAAAGCGATAATGATGAAAACATTCTTAGGAAATATTTCAGTCCAAAAGAAAAAAATCATGCAGAAATCTGTTTGGGACTGGTATTTGGCTGTGGTTTGTGTTATTTGGGGCAAAGGATTAGGAGTAACCATTCAAATGTTTTTTCCTAAGTGAAATTATTGAAAAGGTGATGCAGAACAACTTGACAAATGAAATGTTGCTCACATCCAAATATATTTGACCTTGTCCTTGAAGAAGAAGTGCAGCTTAGCAACTGTTGAATCTCACTGTTCAGTGTGTTAAAGAAGATAATTATACTTTCAAGACAGACCTGAAAAGAAGGTGAATATTTTACGTTTTTGATATTCTTATGAACAAATAATTTATTTGGGAAACGGTATCTTTTTTATGTTGTTTTCGTTTTAAGAATCTTACAGATTGGAAACAAATAAAGTCATATTAATAATAGTTATAGGCTTAAAGACTATATTACATTAGAATCTAGTAAAGTTTGTTCTGGATAAGGAAGATAAAAGTGTTCCTGTGTATTTCCTCTTATTTAATTTTTTATTTGCAGTTACAGCATGTAATGTGTTTGTTTAATTATGTCTTGTGTTTGTGGATTATAAGGAATGTCTGTAATCTGTTTAATAGTGAATGAATGTAAAAATTGTTTGAACTGCTTAGAAACATAGGCAGAGTCATTGTCTGTTTTTATAGCATTAGATGTTCTCATTATCGTGAAGTAAGTTGATGGGTGGGTTATAGCATGTTGTGTAGTTTTACCTTAGAGAGGTGTTGCCCCTAGAAAAGAAGAATTTGTATTGATCGAGACATGTAAGAAGGAAGAGGAAGAAAGTTCAGGACCATGAGTTACATTTATTTTCCATAAAATTTTCTTTCATTTGTCATAAGCCTTTTTAAAATTCCAGCACTAAATATCTTTAAAAGTTAAAAGGCCAAAACAAAATATGATAGCACAATAAACAAATGCAATGTTTATTTCAAATAAACACATCATACTTTGTGGTTTTCATTGTGATCTACCTAAGTATTTTAACGGCATTTTCCAATATTTTTGCAGTCTGAATGTATCTGCTGACTAAAGTTAATTCTGTTAAATGCTGTTTTCCCTGAATTTTTCTTTTGTTTCTAATTTGGTTTAATTTGGAGAAAGAACATTTGCTGTAGCTAGAACGACAATGAAAAACTAGTTTAGTAAAGCTTAGGTAAATACTTCTTTATTTTATAATAAATGTTTCAACAATTAAAAAATATTTTTGTATTCATCATTTTATTTGCCATTTCTTATATCTTTCTATTAAAAGTATATATTTTACTTTTCTATAGCAACTATGAAATGTCTTGTATGTTAGTATTTTATAGACTGTTGAATATATTTATCAAACATATTATATTATATATATCCATTTCTATATAAATATATATTTATATTCATTAACAGCTCAAAAATCTCTTCAGCTCTTCTGCAAGAAAAACCCCTTGTAAGAGTAAGCCAATGTTCAGCAATTAATGCTTCAAAATCCTACTTCATTTGGAAATGACCCAGCCATTCAACAAACTTCCACTATTTAGTTCAGTACAACTCCAGAAACCTAAGTCACTCCAATCCTAAGAGATTGTTTTAGATTATAGATAATAGATTATTCTATTAAAAATATAATTATTTCTAATAGAGCTTATATAAAAGTTTTCATCTCATTTATATATTTGTATATATATATAAAGAGTTACCTTTTTGTTGACAAACTTAGTTTACCTTAAACTAAGGCATAATAAAAGTATTATATAATGTTGATGACTTAAGACATGTCTTAATTAGATTAACAAATAATTATATTTAAATTATATTTATATTTAAATATTATATTTAATATTGAATACTTTTCAGTTCATGTGAAGTTGAATTTAAATAGAGCTTATTAACTTTATATTATCCAAAAACAAAGACATACATTGAGACATAGATAATTTTAGATACATAGGCATAGTTCTCCGTTTGAAATTTAAAATATCCTTTTGTTTTATTTATTTATTTTGAGCTCCACCAATTTGTTAATGGCTGGAGTCCTAGGTAGAGTGGGCTGTGTATCCCAAGGACACGATAAGAGTTAATTTAAGGTTTTTTTTAGGCCTATTTTTGTTTCCCAGGCAGAACCGGAGCTCCAAAAAAATATTTTAACAAGTTAACCTTTTCCTAACTGCACGTGCAAGAAGAACCAGTTTTGCAATTTCAAAAAAGATTTTATTTTAATCAGTTTTCTCCGGAGTCTAAAGAATATCATAGCCATTCAGTGTTAAAAATATCATTTTTCTTTTTTGTAGCTATAGTATATTATTAATGATATATGCATGAGGGAATTGCTGTCACATAGGAAATAAAGCCTTGGCTACAAAATTTTGACAAATACTAGGACTATTATGGAGACGGCAATGGCACCCTGTTTCCGTACTTTTGCCTGGAGAATCCCAGGGATGGGGGAGCCTGGTGGGCTGACATCTATAGGGTCTCGTAGAGTAGGACACGACTGAAGTGACTTAGTAGCAGCAGCAGCAGGACTTTTAAGCATACCTTGAGGTAACATAGTCTACTGAAATCTTTTATGAGGCCCGATGTGATTAGGATAAGGGAGAGAGAAAGTGAATCTCTCCCTGTCTAAAGGGTGTAAAGGTATATTAAAAAAAATCTTGTGAATCAGTAATATTAATGTGCCAATTTTGAGGAATAGTAATAGGTGATGGGATCTCTGGTTGCAATGTACCCATAGGTTTCATAAAAGAATTAACTTTTCTAAACTCTGTTAAGAGACACCATTTGTTATATTTCCTTTTTATAATAAAAATAGGAGAGTTCCAAAAAGAGCAAGATTCCTCAAAATGTTTCAATTTTAATTGTGTTTTTATAAGTTCGTTAGTAGTTTTGTAATTTTTCTTTCGTAAGGGGCCATTGCTTTGTCCAAATATGTTCATAATTTTTCTCAGTTATTTTAATAATTGTTTTGTTTGTTAAATGAGCAGTGGCCCCTAGGAAAAATGTGGAATGTATATCTGAATTTGCCATTGCATAAGTAAGTCCCTTCCTATTAGATTAAGGGGTGCATCTATCACATAAGGTCTTAATGTTGTAGGTTGGCCTTTTGGTCTATCATATGGGTAGATTTGAATATTTTGATAAATTTCTTATACTTTGGTTTGAGAAATTCCTGCAATTTGGCAAGAGACCTTTTGTATAGGTCAGGATTTGGGCTACAAGTGCTTGGAAATAATAATGATATTAGATCCAGTGCCGAGGAGATCAGAAAATCTTTTACCACTAATTTTGATATTTATATTTGGTCGGACATATTTAAATACAAATGATGTCCATAAGGATTGTTTTTGATCTGTATTGCCAAATCTGCCTGTGTGTACATTATTAGAGGTGTTAATAGAAATGTAAGGCAAAAGAAGTAATTGAGCAATTTTGTCCCCCCTTTTGAATTGCCATAGAATCTGAGCTGACATCATAATTTGAATTTCTCCTTTATAATTTGAATCAATTATTCCAGGGTGAATAGTAATTCCTTTAGAAGCCAAATTAGATCAGCCAAGTAAAAGACTGAAGATTTGTGGGGGCAGGGGTCCAAAAAGTCCACTAGGCACTCTAGAAGGGACTGCTTAAGGGTAAAGGAAAAAATCATTTAGGGCTGGTATATTAAGGGGAGCACTGCTGGATGTTGAGGGTTTGATGGAAAAGATAGAATTTGCCCCTGGTTTTTGTTGTAGGGGACCTGGGAGGTCCCCTGTTTGGAGTTTAATGGAATAGGTTTTCCTTCAATATCAAATTTAAATTTACTGTCTTTGACCCAATGCATTCCTCTATGACAGCAAGGGCAAATTTTTGGAGGTTTTTTTTATTAGCCTTCTTAGGGCAGTCCCTTTTTAAACGGTTTTTATCTCCACATGTAAAGCATCCTTCATTTCCCTTTTTAAAAGGTAGTAGCCATTGTTTCAGCTAGTATTTGCATCTTTTAAGTTTTTGATCCTGGATTGTGTCAAGCCTTCAAATAACCAATAATAGCCCTAGTCTCACAAATTGCAGCTATAGCTCTTTGTCATTTCTGATTTGCATTTTCATAAGCAAGTAATTTCTCTAGCTGTTTTTTGGTTTCTTCTCCGATTACAGTACGGGAAATAGCAGCTTCTAATCTAACTTAAAAATTAGCATAACTTTTCATTAGGTTCCAACAAAGGAGAGAATTTTGGAGTTGCGACTGTTGGCAGAGGAGAAGCATTTGGAGCAGCCGGGGCAGGGCTAATAAGAAAATTTTGAGATATTTTGTATTATTGTTTTAATTAGGCCTTTTGTAAAGTTTAATCATTTAATTTCTATTTATGTAATAAGTGTTCTGTCTGTTGCTGAATATTGGAAGGGCTAGAATGTACCTTGAAATGGCAGAATTACAGCTTTAATAAGAGCCCATAGGGGCTAGACATCAATTGGAATATTTTTTCCTTGTTTGGCTGCTCATTTAACATTTTCCTTGACTTGGAGCCAAATTTGTAAATCAAAACTGCATTTATCAGGAAACTGGGAATTATGTTCAGCTACTGTTTGAAGGCAAGCCTCTATTCATTGGCGTGAAACCAGAAGACCCTGAAATTTAAACAAATGGTGAAGTAAAGTAGAAAAACAATGGGGCTGGACAGCCGTTTGACCCATGCCCTAGCACTTACCGACCTCAATAGGTCCCCGAGTCACTCCGCCCGATATGCCACGTATCCCAGTGTCCCTGTTCCCTGGCGCCATTTGTTGGGGTCCTTTAATGGACCGGAACCTGGTGGTACGGAGTCGACGATAAGGAAGTAAAAGAGAAAGAGAGAGAGAGAGACAAAAAAAGACCCGGGGACCTAAGCTCTGATGGAGCAAAGGTGCTTTAATGATTTTTCTATGAGTATATATAGGCTGTGGTACAAGAAACTTCTTTCAGGAGTGATAGAGATCAGAAAACCAAATGTACAGCCACCGTAACCAAGGGAACAGGGGTAATGTTAGTCACAGGTCAGGAGACAAACCACATCTCAAGAAAGGGGACGGAGACTAAGCAGTTTTGTCCTAAAGAGAATGTTTGCTAAAGGAGACCCAAGCCTGCCTCACACAGTGACCTCAGTCCCTGGGAGCAGCGTGCTGTTCCGCTTGAAGAGGGACAAAGGACTCATGAGAGACAGCACGTAGGAACCCTCCCGTCAAACATTCCTGACAGGTTCCCATTCCATGGGGTTGCAAGCGTAGAACATGACTTAGCGAATAAACCACCACCAAGGGGTAAAAGAGGTTGGCAATTCTAAGTTTGTATTGATAGCATTGATATCACATAGACAAAATCAAATGGTATTATAATAAGATTGCACTTATCTGCAGACTGCTCTCCAGGGAAAGGTCTGTGTGAGTCAACCCAAGCTCATGACTCTTGGAGCCCAAGACAAAACCAAGCCAAGTCATAACCTTGGGAACGTGTGCTGTTTGGAGTGACCTCCTTGGCTGAGTATTACACTAAGGACCACTGCAGGAGCCTGTGGCCCCCGTTCACTGGGATAGGAGGTATGCCAGTCTCCGCCAGTGGTCCAGTGGTGCTTCTTCTACAAGTAGTGGAAGCAGGGTGTCGATTATGCCAGATATATTACTCTAGACAAGGTCTGCCCCTGTCATTCAAGAAAAGTTAAAACAAAGATATTTCCAGTCAAATTAAATCTGAGACTGTTACCACAAAGAGTTAATCACTAAACAAACCTTCATTAAAAAATGACCTAGTAGGGAAGTTTGAAAACTTAAAGGAATGGTGAGTGGAAAAAGTGAGTAGAACTTAAACAGGGAGTAGAAATTAACAGGGAGTACATTGTATAAAATAAAAATAACAAAAATTTACAATTTAAAAAATATTCTTTATTAGAGTGTAGTTGATTTACAATGTTGTGTTCAGGTCTGATCCATCACTCAGTTGTGTCTGACTCCTTACAACCCCAACACCAGGCTTTCCTGCCCATCACCAACTCCCGGAGCTTGCTCAAACTCATGTCCTTTGAGTCAGTGATGCCATCCAAACATCTCATCCTCTGTCATCCACTTCTCCTGCCTTCAATCTTTTCTAGCCAAGGGTTTTTTCCAGTGAGTCAGCAGTCAATATGTGTGTTGTATATGGCCTTTATTATGTTGAGGTAGTTTCCCTCTATGCCCACTTTCTGGAAAGCTTTCATCATATATGGGTATTGAACTTTGTCAAATCTTTTTCTGTATCTGTTGACATGATTGTATGGTTTGTATTCTTTTATTTGGCAATATGGCCCATCACATTGATTGACTTGCATAGATTGAAGAATCCTTGCATCCCTGGGTTCAGTCCTTCTTGATCATGGTGTATTATCCTTTTAATGTGTCTTTGGATTCAGTTTGTTAGTATTATATTGAAGAGTTTTACATCTGTATTCATCAGTGATGTTGACCTTTCTTTCTTTTTATGTGATATCTTTGTCTGGTTTTGGTATCAGGGTGACAGAAGCCCCATAGAATGAGCTTGGAGGTGAAGATCTTACAAGAGCTGTAGTGAAATTACAGAACACAAGCATTGGGTAAAAATAACATTAAGGACTACAGAAAGAAGAACGGAAGTGCTCTAAGTTCCTTTTCAGTTTGAGGAGGTGGGCAGAGGTATTGATGTAGGATTTGCATTAGGTATGCATTTCAAAATGTTAAGTCAAATCTCCAAATGAATAAAAATGAAGCTTATAACTTCCAAGAAAGAAGCTGACTTAATAACTGTGGTCCTGGCCACAGAAATGGAATCAGCTCTCTACCTCTGAGAAGTCAGTTAGAACCTCTTTGAGCTGTGGAACTGTCATCAACATAGGCAGAAGACCCAGGAAAAATCACGTCCACCTGTGCAACAGGTAATAAATATACAGATCTTGGTCCTGGCTGTGGACCCTGAAATTGCCTGTGAATGCAGTTCAGCCCCTCTGTCGTAGGGAAACTCTTGGTGGTAGGTCCACCAAAGTTTGTCTGACTAGATTCTGAAAGATTTAAATGTGCCCCTTTTGTCCCCATCACAGACCAAGAGTGTCTTGATGATATAGGTACCCTCAGGAGACATTCTAATCTGCATCTCTGGAGAGACTTAAAGGGTTCCATATTAGCTATTACCCTTCTCTCAGATGCCATCCATGGACTACTTGCTAGACAGGGACCAAGTCAAGGAAACTCCCAACCGTACCCCCAGAGATCCTGAAACATACATGGCTCCAGCTTCCTTATAGCTCTTCTACAACCAAGGTTGTAGAGAAAGGATACATGGAATCTGGTAGGAAAGAAGGAGGAGTGTTCTGTTCAGGTCCCAGACCATTATTAGGGGGCACAGAGAGGAGAAGGGGTAGCACAGGCTCAAGAATCCCCCTTGGGGATGAGGAGTATGAGACGTATATTAAACACGGTATTTAGGAGGAGGCAGGGCCAGCTCATTCAGGTGGCAACAATCACTCTGAACCCAACCAAGCCTCCATCCAAAGGACATCAGGGAAAAATGGCAACCAGCACAGAAGTACATCCCCAAGCCCTCAGGAGCCCAATGCTTCCTGACTATGTCCCAAACCAAAGAAGCGAGTGCCATCACACTGAGAGAAACTCAACTCCCTCTGGGATTCTGCTTTAGCCCCCTGAGCCCTCCCCTACCCCTAGTCGGGTGGTGGCAGCCATTAGGGCATAGGAGAAACCCTAGCTTGCACCTGGCTCTGGATCTAGCCTCAGATCCAGACCTCCAGCCTAGCTCCCACTAAAGTGGTGTCTGCTAGCATACCGCAGAGGAAGATGCAGCCTGCTCTCACTTAAGATCCAGCTCTCCCACCAAAGCCACTGGCTAGATGCAGTTTGCCTAGGGACACTCTCACACAAGGATATGCCTTCAAGACTGGGATAGGCAATTGTCTTACTTAATTTTATAGAGACAGAGGAAATGAAACCAAATGAGCACACAGATGAATAGGCTTCAAATGAAAGGACAACAACAGAAAAATCCTGAGTGAAACCTTAATGAGACAGAAGCAATTTGTCTGATAAAGTGTTCAAAGCAATAGTAAGAGAGATTTCTAATGGAACTGGAAAACATAATACGTGAACACAGTGAGAATTTCCAGGAGATGGTGAAGGACAGGGAAGCCTGGTATGCTGGAGTCCATGGTGTCACAAAGAGTCTGACTTGACAGATCAACTGAACAATAACAACAATAAAATATAACAAAAACTAGTCAGACAGGAAAACAAAATAATGAAATAAAACTACACTGGAGTGTATAAATAGAAGATTAGGTGACACAGGAGAATGCACAAGTAATCTGGAAAATAGAGTAAGTGAAATCACTCAATCAGAACAGCAAAAGGCAAACAAAACTTTTAAAAATGGGAATAGTTTTTTAAGGAATCTCCACACTGTTTTCCATAGTGGCTGTACTAGTTTGCATTCCCACCAACAGTGCAAGAGGGTTCCCTTTTCTCCACACCCTCTCCAGCATTTATTGCTTGTAGACTTTTGGATAGCAGCCATCCTGACTGGCGTGTAATGGTACCTGATTGTGATTTTGATTTGCATTTCTCTGATAATGAGTGATGTTGAGCATCTTTTCATGTGCCATATGACCCAGCAATACAACTTCTGGGCATACACACTGAGGAAACCAGATCTGAAAGAGACACGTGCACCCCAATGTTCATCGCAGCACTGTTTATAATAGCCAGGACATGGAAGCAACCTAGATGCCCATCAGCAGATGAATGGATAAGGAAGCTGTGGTACATATACACCATGGACTATTACTCAGCCATTAAAAAGAATTCATTTGAATCAGTTCTAATGAGATGGATGAAACTGGAGCCCATTATACAGATTGAAGTAAGCCAGAAAGATAAAGAACATTACAGCATACTAACACATATATATATGGAATTTAGAAAGATGGTAACGATAACTCTATATGCAAAACAGAAAAAGAGACACAGAAGTACAGAACAGATTTTTGAACTCTGTGGGAGAAGGTGAGGGTGGGATGTTTCGAAAGAACAGCATGTATATTATCTATGGTGAAACAGATCACCAGCCCAGGTGAGATGCATGAGACAAGTGCTCAGGCCTGGTGCACTGGGAGGACCCAGAGGAGTCAGGTGGAGAGGGAGGTGGGAAGGGGGATCGGGATGGGGAATACGTGTAACTCTATGGCTGATTCATGTCAATGTATGACAAAACCCACTGAAATGTTGTGAAGTAATTAGCCTCCAAAAAAAAAAAAAAAATGGGAATAGTTTAGGGGACTTCTGGGACAGCATTCAACACACTCATATTCCCATCATAGGGTCTCATAAGGAAAAGAGAGAGAGGAAGGAGGTGAAAATGTATTTGATGAAATTATGGCTGAAAATGTCCAGAATATGAAGAAGGAAACAGAAATCCAGGAATGGGAATCACAGAAAGATTCAAATAAGAGGAACCCAAATAGAGGCACAGCTGGACATATCATGATGCCAAAACCAGATACAGACACCATAAAGAAGAAAATTATATCCCTGATGAACGTAGATACAAAAAATCTCATCAAAATATTAGAAAACTGAATTCTATCATACAAAAATGGATCAAATCCAATGATTAAGTGGGATTTATTTGAGGAATTCAAGGATGATTTAACACTCTCAAATCAATTAATATGACTCAGGACTTTAACACAATGAAAAATAAAAGTCACATGATCATCTTTATAGATGCAAAAGAAGCATTTGACAAAATTCAAGACACATTCATGATTAAACTCTCACAACAAAGTTGATGTAGAGGTTATACATCTCAACATAACAAAGGCAATATACAGAAATCCATAACTAGTATCAGTCTCAATGCCTTACTAAAAAATTAAAAGCTTTTTCTCTAAAATCAGGAGCCAAACAAGGATGTATAAAGAATAAAAGAATGTACTTATATAAAAGAACACAAATGCTACAAGAAGGTAATTTAATGCTATTCTAATGATAAGAGTAGAAAATATATTATAAAGCAGGTCTCCAAAGCCAGAGATCATATCTTCTCATTCAATAGAAATGAACACTGAGCAATATTAATGTCTTACCACCAGAGAATGCTATAAAATTTTAAAAGAAAAAACAGTATAGAAATTTGCTACATTTATAACAGCATCTTAATTACCTAAATGTTGAGAGCTGAACCTCTGTGAGATAGACGGTTTGTTGGATCCATTAGTGGATGTATCCTAAGCAAACAGAGCAGCACATAGTAGTTTCTCATGAATATTTGTGGAAGGGAGAGGATCCCATTGAAGAGGATTGGGCTTGGGGCAGACAGGTCTACCTCAGACAACTCATGCTTAGTGCAGAGATGTGGCTGTGCTACTGACAATAAAACGGGGGTTTATTAAAAGGATCACATTGTTGATGATCTACCATAGGTGGGGGAGATGGAGAGGAAGGTGAGGGCTCGTGAAGAGAACAAAACATAGCTTGGCTCCTGCACACACTGTACCACAAGCTGGCATTCAGCTTACCTACATCAGAAATTCTCAGGGTGCTCCATGGACCATCAGTTCTAAGAATACTCCTCAAAGGGATGGTGGGGCCCATAGGTCAGATAATTTTGCAAAATATACAGACTGATCCCTTCTGAGAGATTTAACAGTCCCCTATTCCAGTGGGAATATCAGTTTTAATTCTTTAATCTGGTATTTCACAAGATATGTGACCATGGGATTCCATGTTCCTTCTAATTTATTCAAGCAAAAACCCTCCTGAGCTTTTACTAAATTAATGTCTGAGCTTTCACTAAATTAGTACTTTGGAAATTTCAGCTTGCAAGATAAAGCTTGACTCTGAGCATGGCAGCCAGGGCCTTCATGGTCTCTCCCAGTCTCCCCAGACCAGTTTCAAACATACTGAATGTTCCTTGCAGTTCTGTATCTGCTTTTGTTTCTTTTCCCCCAGCCCCTACTGCCCCATGTCCAAACTCTTTCCTTGGATATTTCAAGTGCTCATTTCCCTACCCTGCCTGTTCATGTCATATGCCTTCCATCACTGTGTGTGTTCCTACCAGTCTTGTTTCTCTGATGTCTTGGTTTGATTTGTCTGCTATCCCTCTGGCCCTGCTTCTCCCAGGCAGGTATGCAGTCGGCTCATTCTGCATCTCCAGAGCTTGTCTTTTGAGTGTTTTCAGTGGCCACAGGATGGGTGGGGTCAAACAGAATGGATTCCCAGGGCCCTGCATCTGCTTCCTGGGGAAGTGATACCAGCTGGTCCCCTCAGTTACCCCTGCCCATTGGTATCTTTAGTATCTTTCTCTTCATGGACACCTCATTGCCCTCAAATCACTCTAACTCAGCTTCCCAAACATGACTTGACTTCCCAAATGAATAATATTCAAAGGTATGTATAGAGAGTCCAGAAAATAAAAATATAAGCAGTTAATAAACATTTCAGCATGCATTTGAACTTACTTGCAGTGGTAGAAATTCAAATGTAATGTGTATCAAAAACTATAAATTGTTCATGCCATCTGCTTCATTACTCATATCTGGGAGTACACTCTAAAAAAAAACCTCATATATATTGTAAATATTTTATGCTTCAAAGTTGTTTATAATATTCTTTGCTAAAGACCTTCTTAATTGTGAAAAGCAACAGAAGTAGAACATAACAGTTAATGAAGAGCCTAATGAATTATAAAGAAACAGTCGACAAGAGCACCACAGGTCACTAGATGGAACACCCTTACATCTTAGGAATCTCTGTGTGTCCCTTGCCAATGACAAGGTCCCCACCCCCAGAGATAAGCACTTGCCTTTCTCCAGAGTTTGACCCCCCTTGGTTGGCATCCACGAACATGGAGACTTCCGTTGCCTGTTTGAGGGTTCACACAATTGAATGCACAGAGCTTGTATTTTCTCCTCTGGCTTCAGCCAGCATTACAGAAGTTTTTTTCTTCATGTCCCTTGGAGCCAGGTGTATGCATTTGTGTAGACCAGGTAGTTAGGAGCAGAATTAGAGTCACAGGGATAACAAGGAAGAATGTATATAAGGTCCTGGCACAGTGCCCTGAACACAGTAGGGACTTACTAGAGTCATTCTTACCTTCCCTCTTTGACATGGGCCCAACTGCATGTTGAAGGAGGATTCTCTTTGCTCCCATTCTCAGTACTGATCTGCTTCACCTCCTGCCACCAGCCCTTCTTCCAGCACCCTGATATTGAGTTTGTTCTCCTAGCCACCAGAGCAGTCTCAGCATTTATCCTCTGCTTCACACAGCTCCCAGCCTGAGAGTCCCTTAGGATTTTCCTCCAGCAGCAGGACAGAGCTGCCCCTGGCAGAGCCCACCGCTCTGTCTCCCACTCCTCATTCTTCACTAACATCCCTCATTGACAAGAGGGAGCTGCTTCACTTTTCAGTAGTGGATCTTTAGACTACAAACGGGAATCATTTAATCTATATTTCAGAGGAAGAGACTACTTAGGCTTTTTGGACATTTCCGCACCCTCCCCTCCCCCCCAGAGATATTGAGGCAAGAGAAAGAAAGCTGGAAAGTGGACTGTCCAGTCATGGGCAGCAGGCGTTGTTGGGAAGCTGGGATGCTCCTGAGCTGGGTAGGGATGCTGTGGGCAGTGTGGGGCCTGGAGAAACAGCCCGGTGCCTTTGATTCCTTTCAAAAATCACTTTAATGTCCCACTGCTGACTTTCAGGGTCTTGTGCTGGTTTGCAAGGTGGGTCTTGTGTTATTACCATGATTGTATACCAGTCAAAGGTAGATTTCCTGAAAATTCATATGGTTAAGGAACAGGCTTTATGGAGAAAATTTACCAAGACATTTTGGCAAGAAGAGAAGGGGAATGTGATCCTGTTTCTCTCAACGCCCATAGAGAGGAGTGGTTAGAGCTTAACCTTTTGCTGGATGCACAGAGTGGGGCTGTGCTCAGAAGAAGGATCCTGCCTCTGGGGTATTCTCTCTCCTTACAGGACAAGGGGTGAGAGCAGCCTTGACAGTAAGGGGACAGGCAGTAAGAGTCTAGGCTGTGTGTCAGCAATTTTTAAGGGTTTTGAGGTTGCAGGCATCCCAGAGCCAGGGACTTGAGGAAGTGGGACATTTGTAAGTCCTCTGGTCCAAGGATAGAGCTAAGGATCTCATGGGAAGTTGAGTTTGGCTGCAGACTCTTCTGGGAGAAGAAGAAATACTTAATATTATATGGGATGGTGTCCAGAATATCTAGTCTGAGATCCAGGGCCATTTTTGTTCAGTTCTGCCCCAGGCTGTCTTCAAGGTATGAGCAACAGTCAACCCATACTCACTAAGTCCATAGATGGTTTGAGAGAAACTCCTGGCATGTCACCCACAGTCTCTGTGCCCCATCCTGAACCTGCACAGGTCCTGTGTCTTGGCTGTACTGGTTCAGGGGGAAGTTGGTACTCACTGGGTTAGGTCAGGGGTGGTGGGAGGAGGCAGCCTTGCATGTAAGGGCTGCTGGGAACTGGGCGCTTGGCAGGCTGAGGAGCAGAGTTCAGTCAGGCTGGCACGTCTGAGCACTGACTAGAGTCTGGAACACCTTCTGGGGAAAGATTAGCTCAGAGACAAAGGGCCTCTATCTTTGGTGATATGTATTGTAGGAAATGTCTGTTTGTTTCAGGTGGAAGTTGAGTTACCCTCACATCCAGGAAATGTTTATTCAGCGCCCACTCTCTGAAGGGCTGTGGGAAGCGTGAGGACACAAGAGAAAAAGACTGTCTGGTCTCTTGGCCACATTTCCTAATGGAAGCCACAGGCCCCGTCTGCAGCCATTAAAGACCGAAGTCTTCAGGGCGGGGGCTATCAGTCTTGCTGCTATCCTGTATTTTCATCACATGATCTGACTGTGACACTGGGCTCTGTCCACATTCCCTGGATCCTGCTGGCCGTGGTCTCCTGGCCTCACCCCCTTTCTGCTTGGCCTGGCTCTGCCTCCCTGCATGTGGGGCTTCTCTATACCCCTCCTGATGGTTGGTGGAGTCTTGATCTAAATGGGTGGCTTACCTGGAACTTGCTGCTGCTGACTCTGCTCATCACTTTTGCTTTCAGGCTCCTGTGGTCAAAGTCCATCCTCTTAAGGCTTGTCCATGGGACCCACCATCTCTCCTATTCAAATCTACCTTCTGGACATTGAGTTGGTCTGTTGGACGGAGTCTGTTGGGGGGTCAGTTCTGCCCTCCTGAGTCCTGTTTGCTCCCACCTTTTATGCTGAGATCCCAGCCTTACTTGAACCCCTGGAGATGTGTAAAGAGGGATCTGGGGGAAACCTAGGCAGACAATGAACTCACTTCTTCCCTTGTATCCTGCTCTCAAACTGTCAGTGCCTGGTAAATTTTTATGCATGTGAAGCTCAATTTTTTCTTCTAAAATTAACCTTAAGGCCATTGCATTGGCCATGCCTCACATCCTTAGTGTTGGACCAGTCTCCTCCCAGTTTGCACCTTCCTTGGACTCTGAAGGGGCGGAGACCCTGGCCACAGACCTCCCAGCTACAGCTCTTACTATTGAAGCAGCCCCTTCCCCTGCTGGTGGCCAGGTCGACCTGCCTCCTGCAGGTCATCCTGAAGTCCTCCTCCAGGAGGTCTTTCTGCTTTATTTCAGTTTCACACGTGCTGCCCTTTACTCCTCTATGATTGAAAATGCCTCTTAACTCCTCTGTCCTGTAGCACATACACCCACACTGCAGCAGTTTCTGCTTCTAGAAGTCTCCCCACTAGAGTTTGAACTCCTTTAGGACAGTGACTTTGCCTTTTGTCTTTGTATCCCAGTGGTGCAGCGCACAGTAGACTCTCACTGCGTGACTGATTGCTGAATGGTGAGTGACCGGGTTGGAAGCCACCATCAGGAAAGCACTACATCAGTTTGGTGTTCAGCCACCAGGGGGCACTAGCCCTCAGGAGGCATAGGAAGATGCTTCGAGGGAGGCTTGGATGCTGGTTGGAGGGTCCTGGAGTCAGTTGTTTTCTCTTCCTGAAGTACTGCTTGGTCTTCTCAGGGAACTATTCCTAAATCCCATATACTAGATGACTTAAACAGCAGAAATTAATTTACTACTAGTCCTGAAGGATGTGAAGTCCAAGATCAAGGTTGAAGATCAAGGTTAATCAGGTTGATGTTCCTCCTGGTTAAGGCCCTCTTCCTGGCTTGCTGTCTCCTTACATGGTGTGGAGTGAAAGTTCTGGTCTCTCTTCCTCTTCTAATAAGGGAACTAATCCTGTCCTGGGGGCTCACCCTCATGATTTGATCATAAAACAACCACTTCTTAAAGGGCCAGTTCCTAAAAACCCAGCATAGGGGAGGTCTTCCAAATATGAATTCAGTGGGTATACAAATATTCAGCCCTTAACATTGACCTCAGAGACTTACAGGTGTGGTTAGAACTACAGACTGGGAGAGGGTGTCCAGTATATTGGTGGAGCATCAGTTCAGATGTAAAAACATGTCTCAAGACCTTGTGATTAGGGCTCATAACAATATTATCCCATGTTAAAAGTCAGGGGTGATGTTCCTACGCAGGAGAAGTCTATGTTCATGATTATAGTTGGAAGCCTCGTTAGTCCTAGCAAGGGAGCTAAATACTTTTTTAATTGGTTATTACAATAAATGAAGAGTGTCTCAAGTTTGTAAAAGTCTTACCAGACCCACTGCCACAATTTATATTTAAAGACAACAGGATTAGAGCTAACAATAGAAAGATCTTACTAGACCCACTCCCATGCTATACATTTTAAGATGACAGGATTAATCAGAAGGTTCTCAAGAAGGAGAAAGGTCCTCAAGCAGCATACATTGTTGGTACAGAGTTTAAGGGAAAACATATCCTTGAGCAATATGAGTTGTTTTGTTGTGCAATCATGAGCTCTGGGCTGATAGAAGAAAAGTTTGTCCTTTTCTCTTCCTTGAGAACTCCAGACCCCTATCTTCTCCTTGAGAACCCCGGACTGGTTTCTCCTCATGGGGATCCCAGACTTCATATCAACCTGCCGAGGAATTGACTCTCTCACTCTTTCATCTCCATCAAGGGGCTGTTTAGCTCTTCTTCAGTTTCTGCTATTAGAGTGGTATCATGTGCACATCTGAAGTTGTTGATACTTCTCCTGCCAATCTTGATTCCAGCTTGTGATTCATCTAGCCTGGACTTTGCACGATATACTCTGTACAGAAGATAAAGGAGCATGGTGACAATATACAGCCTTTTCATACTCCTTTTATAATTTTGGACCATTCAGTTGTTCTATGTCTGGTTCTGACTGTTGATTCTTGACCCACATACAGGTTTCTCAGGAGACAAGGAAGGTGGTCTGGTACTCCCATTAATTTAAGATTTTTTCACAGTTTGTTGTGATCCACACAGTCAAAGTCTTTAGTGTACTCAACAAAGCAAAGGTAGATGTTTTTCTGAATTCCTTTGCTTTCTCTATGACAAAGAATGTTGGCAATTTGATCTCTGGCTCCTTTCAATACACCCTCACTCCCCAGTTTTCCGTTGTAAGACTTTAATTAGTCTATAGTTTACACTAACTGTTTTTTAATACTTAGGGCAGCTCAAAGAAATACCCCTTGTTAAGGCAAACACAGATTTTTTTTTTTTTAAGGTGGGATCTTGAGGAGTACCAACATGTTTGTCAAATCACGACAGATTCATTGGGAGTGAAACTCTGAAATGGCTCTCTGTGGTTGTTGCAAGGTCTCTGGTGTTCACCAAGAATACAGGCTATTCTTTTTCAGGTGAATTATGCTACTTGAGAGCATAGAGGAAGTTAAAACACCACAACACTTCCTGTTCCTACTGGGATTCTGTTTTTTCTTGAATAAATGCCCCATCGGATTACTGTGTGTCATAGTTATTTTCCAGAGTTCTGAAAAAGTGACCTAGAAGTGAAGCCATTTTTCTCATTTCTTTTATAAAGGAGAGAATTTTCTTACTCTGAGATTTTATACCTTTCGCATTTTAACACACATGTTGAATTATTCGTTGTTTTCTAATTATGGCTATCATTGCTCAATATTTATCTTCTTTTCCATGAATGACTCATTGAAACCACCCATCATCCTCTTAATAATTTAAAAATTTAGTGCTGTTTATTTTTCATTAAAAATATTAAATACAATTTCAAACTGGCAAATTATTAGTTCTATTATGAAGGAAGAGGAGAGGAGAGGATTACTGATGGCTAGTCTGCACCTGCTGCTGTCTGCTTCTCCCTCCAGCCCAGCTCTGGGGCTTCTCAGCTGCTCTGTGGTAAACCACACAGGTTTGGTGCCTCTTGTCTTTCACCAGGAAGGGCGATTGTAGAAAAGACTAATGGGATCCTCTATCCCAAATTTTCCTTTACATAGGCTACCTAATCCTTCTCCCAGAGCTGCAGTTTCCTCCCATATAAGGAAACCGCTGACCTCTAACTCCTCATGCTTTCACAGTCATGATGTAAGACCCTCAGAAATGACACTCTCCTGAGCAAGTCCATGGCTGGGCTGATGTTGATCCTTGTGAGCAACTTGTCAGTTACTTAAAACACAACCTTGAGCAAGTTATGTACTCTCTTTGTAATTTCAGGATGATCCTTCCTTAGATGGATGTAATGCTTAGGTAATATCATGTTATGAGGTTTTAATTAAGCACATATTGTAGGTAAGTTTCTATGTGTAATTTTTTACACATAATTATGTATAATAATAATGTGCAATTAAAAACACTTAGAATACATATTCAATAAATGTATTCTTCACACTCAGCTCTCCATTGGAATAGTTTGCTTTTGGAAATTCAAATAAAAATAGATATGATCACCCATCAAGTCCCTTGGACACCCAGAGTTCTGAAAATTTCCGTGCACTGTCTGGGTCTTAATTTCTCCTGTCATCTCTCAGATCTCTGTTTCCTGTACTCTTCATATCACTGGACTCTACACTTTCCTCCCATCTGATCTTCCTGATACACACACTATGTAGATCCAGGTATGTCTTCCTTTAATTACCCAAAGATTCCCGGCACCAAGTGTTTGTGTTTAGTAAACCCTTTGCTAAAGGTTTTACTTTAGGTTTCTGAAGTTGGTATGTGGGCTTGTTTATGTATTATGCCTAGTACAGGATGGTTAGTATGTGGAATATGACACAGGCTACCTCAACTTTTTAAAAGTTCTAGGTGTTTTGCCAGCATGTAAATTCTACCGTGTGGCTCTCTCCCAGTGTCCGTGGCTTGTACCACATTGCTCCTTCTTTCTTTCTAGGCTACTCCTTCCCAACCCCCTTTAGCAAGTGATTTTCAAAACCAAACATTTCCCACACAAATATTGCTCACAACAGGTGTAGGGACATGACAGAGAAGGACATACCAGACTCGTGCATCTTCACCCTGAGAATGACCAGTGGATGAGCTGCCTGGATTTTGACTGCATACAGAAATTAGTGACCACAGGACCAACAGACCATCTTTTGAAGTAATTTCCTCGATAATAGATTGGGTTGGAGGGAATGAGCCTGGTGAATATTCTCTTGTCTGAGATGTTGCAGAGCCATTTAAGGGAACAGAAAATGGACTCTTGTGAGTTGTTCGAGGTCACAGAGTGGGATGGGACAGTGGCTGTGATGTAGTGAAATTTTTTCTAGAGTTTGTTGTTGAGAGTACACACCTTACCCTTGGTTGACTATGTGCTTTTTTGCAGGACATGAGCCACACTTGATCTTGGTTTTCACATTCAAAAATGGGTTTAATGCATCACCCTATGAATACTTTGAGTGCATGACTGAGTGCATGCCAGTCTTGTGTATGCAGCTTTGGGGTCTGAGCAGCTGAGCAGAAAGTCTCAGTGGGCAGGGGAAGGAGGCATGGACCAGGAGTTAGGTAGATGGGGCTGCTCCTGTGGAGTGTGGGATGAGACAGTTCTTAGTGGTGGGGACTCAGTCTAGGGAGAAGACACCAGAGCCTGAGCCTCAGTAGGTGGCAGTGAGCCTGAGGCAGCTGAGGCCGTGAACAAGAGGAGTGTAGATATCCATGCCTGCCCCTCCATGATAGCAGGAGCAAGGCTGGCAGAGGATGAAAGAGAAGTGGTGGGTGTGATGCAGACAAGAGCCTATCAGAAGCCACGGGGTCTGGCTTTGCCCTTAGGGAGGATAACTGCTACTAGTGACAAGTAAGAAAACCAGAAGAGTGCAAGAACAGATATATGCTAATATTTCTACTGGGCATGTGAGAACTCGACACTTTTCACAACAACCTTTAGTTTCTTTTGCTAATGGCTTCTTAGCTGGGCAACTGATAGTTGAAGTTCACAGAAAATCAAATAGGAAATTTATCTCAAAATAGTATAAAGAAGAAGATAACTTGTCCACCCTAGGTGTAACAGTGTAGTATCTGTGCTGAATCATAGTTTGATATTAGTGACCAAGGCTGCCTGGACTGAGCTGTTAACCAGAGGAAACTAGTAAAGGGATTATAATGGGGGTAGGGGTAAAGAGTGTGTGATCTCCAAACTAGCATGACCACAGGAATGGGGCGCCTTGCCTACAGTACAGGTATAACATAAAGTGGAGTTGTTTATATATTTTTCTGCAATAGTTTATTGAGGTCCTATTGTAGGTTCTGGGGATGTTAAGAAGCATCTGAATGGCTTATTCTAGCCCTGTGAGCTGGCACCCAGAACTAACTTGGTAGCCCCACCCTTGGGGTGGGGAAGAGCCCAAGAACTCGTAGGAGTGAAGCCTTTCCTGCTCGCTTGCTGCTCCTCCTAACTGTTTCCTCTGCAGCTGCAGAGGCTGGCAGGCAGCCTGAGATGGAGCCCTTCTCAGAAGACCTCCACCACTGCTGGGCCGCCCGGCTCCTGGGACTCACCAGCCTCCTCCTCAGTGAGTAACCTGGGCTCTTTGTGGCAGGAGTCGAGATACAGGGATCCCTTCTCTCTCTCTGATGTCTTAAGTTGTGCTGAGGCTGGGACCCCTGATGGAGGCAGCCTTGTCTAGCATAAGGGATTCATTACTAGGGAGGTGAGGTCACTACTGTTTCAATAACAGGGACGCCATGAGAGCCTGGAGATTCATGTGGAGAGGAATAGAGAGAGATACAGAAGCAGCTCCTGTGGACCAAAGGAGTGCTCCCCAAAGGAACAAAGTCCCCCTGACCTGACAGAGGGATGTAACAGCCTCTGCAACTGTCTCATGGAGAAGGGGCAGACCTAGAGCCCTGTATCTGAACTGGAGGAAGCAACTGGAGTCTAGTTTTCTTGGGCCAATGCAGGATGTTGAATACAGTAAAATTCTAATTTTGTAAAAGGAGGAGGGGTCTCCAAAATTTAAGGGCGTCTGTATAGCCACATGTAAAAGAATGAAGAAACCATGGAAGGAACAGTAAACTGCTAAGTGGGTTCCAGCAGGAGGTGAACTTGGAGAAGAAAGAAAGGAGGGTGAAGCAGAGAGGACTGGGAAATAAGCACAAAGGGAACTTAAAGAACGACTGTCATGAGAATGCTGTATATTTCATTTATTTATTTATTTTTAGCTTTCTATGTATTTCTTACATTGAAGGATAATGGCTTTACAGTATTTTGTTGTTTCCTGTAAACATCAGGATGAATCTGCCATAGATATCCATATATATCCTCCCTCTTGAAACTCCCTCCCATCTCCCTCCCCATCGCACCCTTCTAGGTTGATACGGAGCCCCTGTTTGAGTTTCCTGAGACATACAGCTGATTCCCCTTGTGCATCTGTATTACATGTGGCAATGTAAGTTTTCACGTTGCTGTCTCCATACATCTCATCCTCCCCTCCCCTCTTCCCATGTCTGTAAGTCTGTTCTCTGTGCCTGTTTCTCCATTGCTGCCCTGCAAGTAAATTCTTTGGTACCATCTTTCAAGATTCCGTATATATGCGTTAGTATGCGGTATTTATCGTTCTCTTTCTGATTTAACTTAATTCTGTATAATGGGCTCTGTGTTCATCCACCTCATTAGAACTGACTCAAATGCATTCCCTTTTATGGTGGAGAAATGTTCTATTATGTATATGTACAAAAACTTCTTTATCCATTCATCTGTTGATGGACATCTAGGTTGCTTCCGTGTTCTAGCTGTTGTTAATAGTGCTGCAATGAACAAGGGGATACATGTGTCTTTTTCAATTTTGGTTTCCTCATGGTGTATGCCTAGGAGTGGGATTGCTGCATCATATAGAGGCTTTACTCTTACTTTTTAAAGGAATCTCCATACTGTCTTCCTTAGTGGCTGTATCAATTTACATTCCCACCAACAGTACACGTGTTTCCTTTTCTCTACACCCTCTCCAGCATTTATTGTTTGTAGAATTTTTGGTGATGGCCATTCTGACAAGGGTGAGGTGACATCTCATTGTAGTTTTGATTTGCATTTCTCTAATAATGAGCGAAGTTGAGCATCTTTTCAGGTGTTTGTTAGCCATTTGTATGTCTTCTTTGGAGAAATGTCTGTTTAGGTCTTTCCCCCATTTTTTGATTGGGTTGTTTGTTTTTCTGGTATTGAGCTGCTTGTATGTTTTGGAAATTAATTCTTTGTCAGTTTTTTCATTTGCTATTATTTTCTCCCATCCTGAGTGCTCTCTTTTCACCTTGCTTATAGTTTCCTTTTCTGTGCAAATCTTTTAATTTTAATCAGGTCCCTTTTGTTTACTTTTGTTTTATTTCCATTACTCCAGGAGATGTGTCATAGAGGATCTTGCTTTGATTTATGTCATTGAGTGTTCTGTCTATGTTTTCCTTTAAGAGTTTTATAGTTTCTGATCTTAATTTAGGTCTGTAATCCACTTTGATTTTATCTTTGTGTATGGTGTTAGGAAGTGTTCTAATTTCATTCTTTTACATGTAACTGTCTAATTTTCCCAGCACCACTTATTAAAGAGACTGCCTTTGCCGCATTATATATCCTTGCCTCCTTTGTTAAAAATAAGGTACCCATAGGTACCTGGATTTATTTCTGCGCTTTTTATCTTGTTCCCTTTGTCTATATTTTTGTTTTTGTGCCAATACCATACTGTCTTGATGACTGTAGCTTTGTAGTGTAATCTGAAGTCCAGAAGGTTGATTCCTCCAGCTCCATTCTTCTTTCTCAAGACTGCTTTGGCTATTTGGGGTCTTTTGTGCTTCCACCTGAATTACAAGTTTTTTTGTTCTAGTTCTGTGAAAAATGCCATTGGTAATTTGATAGGGATCACATTGAATCTGTAGATTATATTCAGTAGTATAGTCATTTTCACAATATTGATTCTTCCTACCTAGGAACATGGAATATCTCTCCATCTGTTTGTGTCATTTTTGATTTCTTTCATCAGTCTCTTATAATTTTCTGTATACAGTTCTTTTGTCTCCTTAAGTAAGTTTGTTCCTAGATATTTTAAGCTTTTTGTTGCAATGTAGAATGGGATTAATTCCTTAATTTCTCATTCTGATTTTTCATTGTTAGTATACAGTCATGCAAGTGATTTCTGTGTACTGATTTTGTATCTTGTGACTTTGCTAAATTCACTGATTAGTTCTAGAAATTTTCTGATACTATTTTTAGGGTTTTCTGTGTATAGTATCATGTCATCTGCAAACAGTGGGAGTTTTACTTCTTCTTTTCTAATCTGAATTCTTTTTGTTTCTTTTTCTTCTCTGATTGCTTTAGCTAGGATTTTCAAAACTATGTTGAATAATAGTGGGGAGGGTGGACACCCTTGTCTTGTTCCCAATTTTAGGATGAATGCTTTCAGATTTTCAATATTGAGAATAATTTTTGCTGTGGGCTTATCATACATGGCCTTTACTATGTTGAGTTAGGTTCTTTCTATGCCCATTTTTTGACAAGTATTAATCATAAATGGGCGCTAAGTTTTGTCAAAGTCTTTTTCTGCATCTATTGAGATTATCATATGGCTTTTATCTTTCTTTTGTTAATATGATGTATCAGATTGATTGATTTGCATTTATTGAAGAATTCTTGCATCCCTGGAATAAACCCAACTTGATCATGGTGTATGAGCTTTTTAATGTGTTGTTGAATTCTGTTTGCTAAAATTTTGTTGATGATCTTTACATCTATGTTCACCAGTGATATTGGCCTATAGTTTTCTTTTTTGTGTGTTGTCTTTGTCTGATTTTGGTGTCAGGGTGATGGTGGCCTCATAAAATGAGTTTGGAAGTGTTCCTTCCTCTGCAAGTTTTTGAAAGAGTTTTAGAAGGATCGGCATTAGCTCTTCTCTAAATGTCTGATAGAATTCTGTGACACCATCTTTTACTGGACTTTCATTTTTTGGGAAAATTTTGATTACAGCTTCTATTTCAGTGCTTGTAATTGTGTTGTTCATAATTTCTATTTCTTCCAGGTTCAGTCTTAAGATTGAGTTTTTATAAGAATCTGTCCATTTCTTCCAGGTTATCCATTTTAATGCCATGTAGTTGCTCATAATAGTCTCTTGTTATAATCCTATGAATTTCTGCTTTGTTTTAACCTCTTCTTTTTCATCTCTAATTTTGTTGATTTGATTCTTCTCTCTTTTTTCTTGATGAGTCTGGTTAAAGGTTTGTCAATTTTGCTTATCTTTTCAAAGAGTCAACTTTTAGTTTTATTCATCTTTACTATTATTTCTTTCATTTCTTTTTCATTTATTTCCACTTTGATCTTTATGATTTCTTTCCTTCTGCTAATTTTGGGATTTTTTTTTGTTTTTTTTTCCAGTTGTTTTAGGTGTAAAGTTAGGTTGTCTATTCAATGATTTTCTTGTTTCTTGAGATAGGATTGTATTGCTATGAACTTCCCTCTTGGAACAGCTTTTGCTGCATCCCATAGGTCTTGAGTTGTCGTGTTTTCATTGTTATTTTTACTAGGAATTTTTTGACTTGACAAATGGCAGTTACAAAATCAGGCAAATAATCATTTAAATAATGGAATATACACATATACATATACACCCCCAAGTAAAATCAAAACAGTCAAACAAAAATAAAGTACAATAGGTTGACCTGGTGAACAAAGGAAACCAAAAATGTTATCTACCAGTTAAGAACACAACTAACTGAAACAGACACTGAAAAGAAAAAACAAACAAACAAAAAATATGCTAAAGCAAGGTGCCCGTGATTTCATTTGTGAAACCCCCATGGCTCCACCACTGATGCATGACTCAGCAGTATTGCCTTGCTTCCATGGCTGCTTGAATTTCTTCCACAGGCATTTCTCACCACAGCCTGCTGCCTCATGTCCCCTAGCTCTGCCTCTCTGCAGTCAACAAGCAGCCCTCGCCCTGGGATTGATCCACAATCCATGCACTTCAGCTCCCAGACACTGTGCCTTCTAGCAGATCTGTGTCCTTGTCTGCAGTATGACTGCGGCAAGGACTGTCTGATTCTCCTTCCATTTAGGCTGTCACAGATCAGCTGTTTCACTCTCAGCCTTAAATGTTTCTCCTCTGACCCAGACAATTGCCCCGATGTGGGGTCAGACCCCTGCTTCACTTCCCCCAACTGCTGAGGGTAGGTCCATTCCTACTAACTGTTTTCCCCCCTAGTTCCTTTATCCTACCGAGCTTTTCATGCTTCTATATATTCTTTTCCAGTGGTCGGGTACTCCTGTCTGCTCTTAGGTGGTGTTCTGAAAACACTTCTCTGTCTGAAGGTGTATTTCTGATGTATCCGTGGAGGGAGATGTACTCTGAATCTGCCTACTCCTCAACCATCTTGTTCTCTGTATATCTCATTTATGACTTCATCACAGATTATATGTCTATAATGAAATTAAATAAAAACTGATGAGAAATAATAAGACCCAGTGAAGTAGCAATTCTGAAGAAAGTTTGGAAAGCTTTTATTGTTTTAATTTTTGGGTTTAGTATCCCAGTCATTATAAGAACTTGTCAGAGTTATATAAAATTCAGTGGATTAGAGAGCATTTGAAAACTTTCGTTCTAAGTTGCTTCAGTTGTATCTGACTCTTTCTGACCCTACAGACCGTAACCCTACAGGTTTCTCTGTCCATGAGATTCTCTAGGCAAGAATATTGGAGTGTATGCCCATGCCCTCCTCTAGGGGATCTTCCAGACCCAGGGATTGAACTCATGTCTCTTAAGTCTCCTGCATTGGCAGGCCAGTTCTTTATCACCAATACTACTGGAAAGCATTTGTAAACAGATATCTTGAAATAACAATGAACTTTACATGACATTACACCCCATTTAACTAAGTAACTTTGTGTCAACAATAAAATGTAAGCTTTCTCTTCTGTCAATTTTATTTCACTAGAGAGATGTGTTAGAGTTGTTTGTTTCCTATAGTTCCTGGGGCTCAGAGATTACATAAGAAAGACAGACAAACTTGCAGAGAGAGTGGAGGGAGTAAGTGAAAGAGAAAGGCGGGAGAGAGAGATAGAGAGACAGAGACAGAGAGAGAGAGAGAGAGAGAGAGAGACTTCTCTCTTTCTTCTTCTTCTTTCTATATTGACACTAATATCTTCATGAGAACCCCTAATCTGGGTGACATAAAAGAACAAAAATGTATGATTTTAGTTCTGGCACTCACAAGTCCAAAATCAAGGTGTCAGCAGGAATATATTCCCTCTAAAACTTGTAGGGTGTGTACTGCATGGATTGCCAAAATAAGATGCCACAGACTGGGTGGCTTAACAACAGAAATTTGTTTCCCCTTGGTTCTGGAGGCTATATTCTAAGCTCAAATGTTGTGCCAACCCTGTTTCTGGTGAGAGAGGGATAGGGCACTGTGTCATGGGGACCCTCTGGCCATGGTGTTTGTGTCCTGATTTGTTTAGAGGGACTGGTAGCAAAGTTTTTCCCAGCTCTTCTCAATTGACCTTCTGTGAACTGTGCGTAGGGGTCCATTCTCACACCAGGGTGTGTGCTTTACAGTGGGGCCCCCAATTACAGGGCCATGGACAAGCACTGGTCCCTGGTCTGTTAGGAAACTGGCCTCAAAGCAGAAGCTAAGTGGCAGGTGAGTGAGTGAAGCTTCATCTGTATTTACAGTCATTCCCCTTCACTCAAATTACTGTCAAAGGAGAGCAAGCTCAGGTCTTCTGCTGATTCTGTATTATGGTGAGCTGTATAATTATTTCATTACATGTCACAATGTATTATTATAATAATAAAGTGCACAATAAATATATTGCAATCGAATCATCCTAAAACCATCCCCCATCTGTGGAAAAATGGTCTGCCACGACCCAGTCCCTCGTGTCAAAATGTTGGTGACTGCTGCTCTACAGGGCAGCAGTCCTTTGCACCAGACCTAGTCTTGCACTAGGGTCTCATAGAGGAGTGAGGTGTGGAAAGAAAGGACAAAAGAGGAGCTCTGAGGAGCGGGACACACATATGGATGAGTGAATACCTTTTACTCTCGTGAAACACTTGCCCTAATGATACGTGTTGTGAAGCCTTTTGACCTAGGACTAAAAGGTCATTAAGCTCAGTGTGAGGGCCTGTAAGAGGAGTTGAAAGGACCGTGGTGAAGGCCTGATCCTGAGGAGATGCCTTATTACATGAGTTGATGACTAAATGAATAGAAAAATATCTGAAACCCCTGTGCATATGAATGCTGGCATGAGCTCTTCTCTGCTTCCAGTGAGACCAGGAATGGGTGTTAGTGCAGCAGGAGGAAGGCAGGCTTGAGATGAGAATGTGCTGATTTGGAGAGAAGACTGTGTCCCCGGCAGTCAGAGCCCCACCCAGGCAAATCTTGACCTGCTGGAAGAAGGAGATTATTTTTCCTTTCAGGATAAACTTATTCTGTGGCACTTTCCCTGGTCCTGTACTGTCCTACCCTGCTCCCCTAAAGGACAGAGGGTATCAGGTCCCTGGAACTTAAGTCTCAAGAGGGAAAATAAGCTTTGAGGCAATTGGCCCTGAGGGGAATGTGCCAAGTGATCACAGCTCTGCAGGAGAGTGTCTGAGGAAGGCTCACTGTGATTTCTCAGGGACTCGTTGGGAAGTGCTGACTTGGTGACAGGGACGGCAGAGTTCACTAAATGCTCACTTGTTCCCTCTCATATTCTAGGCCCTGAAAGTTAGCCAGGGTCTTGTGATCAGTGCTGGCAAGAAAGCAAAAACAGAAATCACACCATTTCTGGAGAGAAGCAGGGAAACCCTTGGGTGATTCTCCTGTCTCCCCTCCCTGCTGTGGCACTGGGAGCATGTGAGGATGCTGTGAGCTCCATGGGTGCAGCTACAAGGAGGTGGCACCTCCTCCATGTGTGATAGGACTTCTCTCTCACTGTCTTTTGGGACCTGGGAAGGGTTATATAAACACCTCTTGTTCTAAGACCCTGAGGCATTATAGCTGTTTTTTTACACAGCACAGTCTGTCTGTCCTGACCACTACACTGCCTATAAAGAACAGGAAGGAGAGCAGCCTTCATATTTGTATTAGGTGTCTATTGCTGTATAACCTGTCACCCCAAAACGTAGTGCCTCAATCACCACCCAATATGGTTTCACAGTTTCCGTGGGTCAGGGATTAGGGGTAGTTCAGCTGAGTCCTCTCTGGCTCAAGGTCTCCCCAACTAACATCAAAGTTTTGGCTGGGGCTACATTCGCCCTGGGGTCATCTCAGAAGGATCTGTTTCTAAACTCACTTTGGATTGTTGATGGGAGGCAGTTTCTGTGCCTGTTGGGCTGAAGGCCTCAGTTCCTCTCTGGCTGTTAGCCAGAGGCTCCCTCAGTTCCTTGCCATGTGGGCTCCTCGTTAGGGCACCTGAAAACATGGCAGGTGTATTCCTCAGTGTGAGAAAGAGAGTGAAGGAGAGAAAGATAGTGTGTGTGTAAGGAAGAGGGATGTCACAGCCTTGTGTAACCTAGTATCATGGAGCGATTTGTGTCCATATCTATTCCTTGGAAGCAAATCACTAGGTGCGTCCAGGGGAAGAGGTGTCAAAACAGTGTGAACAGGATGAAGGGGGGCTCTTTGAGAGACACTTTGGGAGCACTTTCTACAATTTCACACTTATGTGTACCTCAAAATGTGATTCAGACCATAATCTCACATAATTCACACACATCATTATCAGCCAAGCAAGGAAAATCTGGGCTAGCAACTCTAAGTAGCTTGTTCACGGTTAGCACCACCAGAACTAGGATTCTATTCCAGAATTATTTCAAATTCAGTGTACTTGCATTCCAAGTATCAGGAGAGTATATTGGATGGATTTCATGAAAAAGATGAGTTATGTTGCTTTCTCTTTTATTCTTAACTGAGAAACTACTCACATTTTCTATCTCCAATGTCCTAGGCATCTGCAGCACAGTGGCACGGAATTTTGGACCACGTGGTTCTGAAGCTCAGGATTCTGGATTTGTTCCCATGTATGGGATACGAGGAGATTCTGTGTTGTTTCATGTGATAAACAAGCAAGACGCTGACCCAGAGGAGGTCTCATGGGGCTTTGGTTCTCAGTCAAATTACAGAGTCCTGCTGCAAGTCCGCCGTGGGGCAGAAACCCCAACCTGGGTCAACCTCCAGGACAAGTACCAGCAGAGGGTCCACGTGCCCAGTTTAACGTCCCTGAGGATTGAGAACCTGACCCTAGAGGACATTGGCAGTACCGGGCTCGAGCCAGCTTCACTGGAGGAATAGAACTTACCCAGGTTTTTCACCTCACTGTTGGTGGTAAGTGACACCTCCTCACCCCACCCTAAGGCTTCCCTTCTGCTTTTGTGCTAGGAATTCCACACAGGCCCCATTTATCAGGATCCCTTCAAGACACCAGTCTTCATTCCTATTTTCTCCTTCAGAACTAGGATAAGGATAAGCTGAGATTCAAACCAGGGATAAAATCATTTCAGCATTTTGGAAATGGAGAAAGAAAATTTGGGGTAAGTGTATTGATTATCAGTTCAGTTCAGTCACTCAGTCATGTCTGACTCTTTGCAATCCTGGGGACTGCAGCATGCCAGGCTTCATTGTCCATCACCAACTCCCAGAGCTTCCTCAGACTCATGTCCAATGAGTGGATGATGCCATCCAGCCAACTCATGCTCTGTCTTCTCCTTCTCCTCCTGCCTTCAGTCTTTCCCAGCATCAGAGACTTTTCTGATGCTGGGAAGAGTCAGTTCTTCGAATCAGGTGGCCAAGTATCGGAGCTTCAGCTTCAGCATCAGTCCTTGCAATGAATATTCAGGATGGATTTCCTTTACGATTGACTGGTTTGATCTCCTTGCAGTCCAATGGACTCTAAAGAGTTTGCTCCATCACCACAGTTCAAAAACAGCAATTCTTTGGTTCTCAGCTTTTTTTATGGTCCAACTCTCACATCCATACATGACTACTTGTAAAACCATAGCTTTGACTAGAAGGACCTTTGTCGGTAAAGTAATGTCTCTGGTTTTTAATATGCTGTCTACGTTGGTCATAGCTTTTCTTCTGAATAACAAGTGTTTTGTAATTTTATGGCTGCGATCACCATCTGCGGTGATTTTGGAGCCCTAGAATATTAAGTCTGTTTCGATTGTTTCCCCATATGTTTGCCATGAGGTGATGGTACCAGATGCCATGATCTTAGTTCTTTGTTGTCAAGTTTTAAGCTAGCTTTTTCACTCTCCTCTTTCATTTTCATCAAGAGGTTCTTTAGTTCCTCTTTTCTTTTCCCCATAAGCATGGTGTCATCTGCATATCTGAGGTTATTGATATTTCTCTTAGCAATCTTGTTTCCGGCTTGTGCTTTATCCAGCACGGCATTTCACATTATGTACTCTGTGTAGAAGTTAAACAAGTAGGGTGACACCATATAGCCTTGACATACTCCCTTCCCTATTTGAAACCAGGGAACTTTCCATGTTGGTTCTGTTGTTCCATGTCCAGTATAACTGTTGTTTCTTGACCTGCATACAGATTTCTCAGGAGGCAGGTAAGGTGACCTGGTATTCCCATCTCTTTAAGAATTTACCACAATTTGTTGTGATCCACACACTCAAAGGCTTTAGCATAGTCAGTGAAGCAGATGTAGTTGTTTCTCTGGAACTCCCTTGCTTTTTCTCTAATCAACAGATGTTGGTGATTTGATCTCTGGTCTCTTTTCCTTCTCTAAATCCAGCTTGAATACCTGGAAGTTTTCAGTTTAGGTACTGTTGAAGCCCATTTTGGAGAATTTTGGGTAATACTTTGCTAGCATGTGAGATGTGTGCAATTGTGAGGTACTTTGAGTATTTTTGCATTGCCTCTCTTTGGGATTGGAATGAAAATTGATCTTTTACAATCCTGTGGCTGAAGAGGGAAATTTAAAACTTACACTCTGTTGGAAATAACGTCACGCTGATTCTGCTTCTGTTAGATATTCGTGCTGAGCCAAGATGGTACACGATGACCTAGTAATCAGCTATTACCATAAGATATTCTGACAAGTATGGAATACTCTGTTCCTGCTTCTCTGAGTTTCCATTTGGAAATTTCCTGCATATAACCAATAGCAACTTGTATGCTCTGTAATTGCCCCAAATCCATAGCAACCAGGTAACCGATCAACTGGTGCCAACTGTAGTTATGTGTACTGACCCTATAAGAGTAAAACTCACCCTGAGTTCGGGCCCCCAGACGTCAGAGGGTTAGCTTGTCCAGGACCACTGGCTTAATAAACCTGAGTTCTCCCACCCTCCAAGTGTGGTGCTTGGTTTCTCAATGGTCTGACTTCTGCAACATTTCTGGAAGCCCCAGCGAGATTCCAACCACATTGGCCCCTTGAGACACTGCACCGGTGGCTCGGCCGGCTCAGAGTGGGGCAACTCCGAGGTCTGCCTCTTGGTGGTTTTCTGGGTTCTTTTTCGGATTGGCATTTTGTCTCTCCATATGGCTGAGCCCTGGCCGGACTCATTGGAGGGATGGACCAACTCACCAGGCAAGACTTCTCGATAAGGTAAGGCCCCAGGGCAGTGCCCAGTCATATCCTATCTCAATGGGTAGAAGAGGACAATGATCATCTACTTGAACAACAGTTAGGGAAACCTGGGAACTATGGAGAAGGGGGGTGTTGTGATGACCTCTGGTAGAATGTGTGTGTGAGGGAACTCCCTGGTTTGTCCTTGTTCCAGGGCGATTGTGTGGCTACTCGGCCCTCATGGCTTTGGATTCTGAGTGGGCCCTAGCCTGCAGTTCTGGGGTGACCTCATATGGCTCAGGGCAGTGTCTGTCTCTGGGGAACCCAGTCCCTCCCTGTGAGTCAGATCCTGGTCAGAGACTTAGACTGACCTGCCGAAGCTAAGAGGTACCTAAGTTCCCCATGGGGACATGGCCAGGTAGGAACCTGAATGGTCTCCTCTTGGAGGGGGTACCCACACTTATTTGTCTTTGTGCCACCAACACAGGGCAGGATACACAGGGAGGGGGACAACTGGTCACTGATTTGATTTAGAAGTTGTGTATGTCCAAAAGGCCCTTTTGCCCTAGGACCCTCTGCCAAAATTATTTTCTTAAAATTTTGAATACTCAGTTTCCTCTTCCATCAGCTGACTCTTTGAGCCAACTTATTGAGAAATTGAGTTTTCCTCAAAAAACTTGTCTTTTTTGCCAGGCAGTTCTGTACCTCCCTTTCTCTTGGTCCCTAGGGCCAGCCCATGTGAAGAGGCACACTCGGATGTGCTCGTGCATAATTTTGGATTCTCATTATGAGGCTGCCTTCCTCTTTCACCTTTTCCTTATAATTCCCCCAATACCCCAAGGGTTTCAGGCCCTTCACCTAGGCAAGGAGTATGCATACTGCTCTCTCCACTTGCTCAGTGCCTTTGAGAGGGTCAATCACCCCAGACGCCCTCCGGAGTCCCACCTGAAATTATTTCTCCATGAATCCCATTACAAGGGATTGCCTCCTTTCAGTCCTGTCTCCCTGAGGCATTTAGTGATCAGGGCCATCTTCAAGGAGACCCGCAATTGCGCTGTGTGGGAATACTGGGGTTTCCAAGAGCGATGATGTCAGTGTTACCTGAGCTATAAGGCCCTAAGACAAGGCCCTTCCCCTGTTAACCCCTGTCCTTCCTGGTCAGAGAGGTAGATTGCATTTGTCAATGTGGGGGAAGCTACTCTAAGCCAACTGTTTTAGATTGTATGATGAAACATTTTAAGAAAAATTTCTCTGGAGACTATGGGGTTAAGATGACCCCGGGAAAGCTCTGCACCCTGTGTGACTCAGAATGGCCCACCTTCAGGGTGGGTTGGCCTGCAGAGGGTACTGTAGATCTTCCTACTGTTAGAGGTGTATCCTGAGCAGTGACAGGGACCCCTGGCACCCAGACCAGTTTCCATACATAGACTGCTGGTTGCAAATCACCAATCAGCTAACTCTTTGGGTTCAGTTCTGTACAAACCAGCAGGGACAGTGTAGGATCTTTGAGTCAGTGGACCAGCTGGCTCCAAAAGAAGGGAAAGAAGGGCCAAAAAAGGTTATCCACCAAGGGGACCCTGAAGAAGAATCCCCTGTGCCTCTGCTCTACCTTCCAACTGCTCAGCCAGTTCTCATTCAGCCTCCTCACCTTTTACCAGATAGCCCTCCACCATCTGTGTCTCCGTCACCTCCAAATCCAGAGCACCCTCTGAGCCGACAGCAACTTTGCTCAGACAACCAGCCAGTTCAGCAGGCCACAGCCCTGCTGATGCCTTTACGAGACACCTGAGGCCCTCCCCAGATTAATGAGGATGGCTCTGTCCAGCTAGGATGCCCAGTCCTTTATTACCAACCCTTTACTACTACCGACCTCCTCAACTGGAAAGACCACACTCCATCTTACTCAGAGAAACCGCAGCCAATGATTGATCTTTTTCAGTCTATTTCTCACAGCCACCAACCTACCTGGGACAGCTGTTGCCATCTTCTCCTGACTCTCTTCAACATTGAGAAATGCTGCTGAATCCTTTCAGAGGCTCAGAGATGGATCCAAGGGCAGGCACCAGCTGGTACAGTAGATCCTGCAGCCTGGGCCTGGAGGGCTACACTGGACATTCGGCCCAACTGAGCCTTCAATATCCTGGATGGAAAGGACTCCCTCGACAAGAACTGACAAGCCCTGCTACAGGGACTGAGGGCAGGATCCCCAGGTAAAGCCAGGGGATCAAGTATCAGTAAAGACCTGGCAAGAAAAAGGGAGTCCAAACCAGCTGTCCGAGAAATGGACAGGGCCATATCAGGTTGTTCTAGTGACTTCAACTGCTGTAAAAGTGAAGGGTCTATCTGCCTGGGTCCACAATTCTAGAATAAAGACAACAGAGGTGCACCAGAAGCCAGGTGAATCACCCATGGAGTTCTATGAGAGACTGTGTGAAGCATTTTAGGTGTACACCACTTTTATCCCTGAAGTGTGAGAAAACCAACACATGGTCAACGTGGCATTTGTGGCTCAGTCTTATGCTGACATCTGACATAAGCTCCAGAAACTTGAGGGATTCACTGGAATGAATGCCACTCAGCTGCTGCAGGTTGCAAACAAGGTGTTTGTGAACCACTACTGAGAAGCCCAGAGGATGGCTGACAAGCGAATGATGTAGGTGTTGCTGCTGGCTGCTGCACTGGGGAACCCAGATCCAGTGAAACAGACCGTTCCCCCATGGAAAGGGGAAGTCAAGAAGAGACCACTATTGCATCTTGACCAGTGCATCTACTGCAAGAGACCGGACATTGGAAGAATGAATGCTCCCATCACAGACGGATGTGTGAATGCTCAAAGAAGTTCAATAACTCAACAAAGGAAGGTACCAGCCTGAGCCAGTTGTCCATGACCTTATTGGACTGGCAGGAGCAGAATTAGACTAGGAAGGACCGGACTCCCTGACCCTGGCCTCCTGGCAGCCTATGGTGGCAATGAAGGTGGGGGGCAATCAATGACTTTTATGGTGGACACCGGAGCTGAACACTCTGTGATAATCACACCTGTGACTCCCTTCACAGGTCCAACAGCAACTATCATCAGGGCCACAGGAGACAGGAATGCCCACTCATTCTGCAAGGCCTGCTCATGCCAGAAACGTCCCCTAGTGACTCAGGAATTCCTGTACTTACTGGAGTGCCCCATTCCCCTACTGGGCAGAGACTTACTGACAAAGCTTGGAGTGCAGATTACCTTTGCCCCCAGGAAGCATGCGAGTCTCATCCTGTGGAGCCAATCAGCTCTGATGATGGCTGTGACCATGCCCAGGGAAGATGAAGTGTGCCTCTATTCTTCAGACAGAGAACAGTCAAACCCAACCAGCCTGCTAAAAGAGTTCCCTGCTGTCTGGGCAGAAAAGGGGTACCCAGGTTTGGCCAAAAACCACACACCCATCATGGTGGACATGAAGCTAAGGGGCCACTGCTGTCAGACAGAGGCAATATTCAGTACCACAGAAGGCATGACTGGGAATTTGAGACCACATCCAATGCCTGCATGTCACAAAATTTTGATTGTCAGTCCCCCTTCAACAGTCCACTCCTACCAGTTAAGAAACCTGGAGGGAATGACTGTCTCCATATCCAGGATTTCCGCACCATCAACAACACAATGATCACTATCCATCCAGTGGTTCCCAAACCCTTACACACTCCTGAGCCTCTTACCCATCTATACAAGCTGGTTCACCTGTCTGGATCTGAAGGATGCCTTCTTCTGTTTCTGCTGTCATGGGCCAGCCATTCCTTCTTTGCCTTTGAGTGGGAAGACCCACACACCAGGAGACAGACACAGCTTCAAGGCTTCAAGAACTCACCTACCCGGTTTGGTGATGTCCTGAATGTGGATCTTGCTGCCTTCCCCAGAGAAACTTTGAACTGCACACTACTCCGGGACATAGATGACCTGTTGCTAGCCAGTCAAACCAAAAGGGACTTCTGGAAAGTCACCAAAGCCCTGCTGGCTCTACTGTCCACCATGGAGTACAAGATGTCATGGAAAAATGTTCCTATCTGCAGACAGGAGATCAGTATCTTTGGTTTGTCATCTCTAGAGGCCACCAGGCACTTGGGCATAATAGGAAACAAACTATCTGCTCAGTACCTCAGCAAAGCGCCAAGAAATGTTTCTGAGTTCCTTGGGGCTGCTGGAATTTGCGGATCTGGATACTGGGTTTTTCTGAAATTGCCAAACCATTTTACCAAACCATGGCAAGATCTGGTAAGGACCCCCTAGAGTGGGGGCCTAAACAAGAAACAGCTTTCAGGGAGATAAAGAGACTTTTGACCAGCGCTCCAGCATTAGAGCTGCTAGATGTGATGTGGGACTTTAACATCTTCATGCATAGAAAAATCACACTGCACTGGGGGTCCTCACAAAGTTGGGCCATGGCAGTGCCTGGTTGTATACCTGTCTAAATGACTGGTCTTGTGACCATGGGATGGCCTCTATGTCTCCAGGCATTAGCTGCCGCTGTGGTCCTGGTCAGAGAAGCAGATAAGCTTGCACTAGTACAAAATATAAATGTAAAGTTTCCCCATGCTGTCACTGCGCTAATGAACAGCCAAGCGCATGAGCGGCTCACCAGCACCAGGATGACTCACTATCAGGGACTACTCTGTGAAAACCCATGGGTCCACCTCGAAACTGTGCAGATGCTGAATCCCACTATCTTCTCACCTAAGGAGGCGGGAACCCCTGATCATAACTGTGAAGAGGTCATAGATGAAATTTACTTGAGCAGGCCAAATCTGAGGGATATTCCCCTCCAAAACCCAGAACTGGAACTGTTCATTAATGGAAGCAGTTTCGTCAGGGCAGACACCACCAGACAGGCTATATAATAACAACAGTAGACAGCATAGTAAAGGCTGAGGCCTTCCCACAAGGGTGGGCAGCACAACGGGCTGAAGTGTGGGCACTTATCCAGGCACTAAGGCACACTGAAGGAAAGTGAGTCAATATCTACACTGACTCAAGGTATGACTTTGCCTCTTTACATGTTCATGGAGTCCTTTATAAAGAAAGGGGACTACTGATAGCAGGGGGAAGGGAGATCAAAAACAAAGAAGAAATCCTTCAGCTGTTAGAGGCAGTTTTAAAGCCTTCCCAAGTGGCAGTCATCCATTGCAAAGGCTGTCAAAGGGGAACTGATCCAGTTAGCAAAGGGAATCCATTGGCCAACCCGACAGCCAAGAAGGCAGCAACCCAACCACGTCCCACGGTAGGCCCTGAGTCAGTTTCTAAGGTACTCCTGGCACCAAAATTGCCTCCATCCCTGATATATACTAAGGTTGAAGATCAATGGACTTTAGATGAGGGAGGAACAAAAGAAAAAGAGGGCTGGTGGAGGCTTCAAGACCAGAGGGTCTTTGTCCCCAGCAATATAGCAGTCCAGCTGCTGAAACAGCACCACGAGACAACTCCCTTAAAGAAAAGTGCACTGGAAAGTTTACTGAGCTGCTACTATGTGTTTCTAAGCTTCTGACCCTCTGTTCCCAGATCAGGGCTAGGTATGTGACTGTGTGTAAAACAATGCCAGCTAAGTACCAAGACCCAGTCCAGAGGTTCAGACACTTGGGACGTTGCCCTTTGAAGATTTAGAAATTGACTTCACTGAAGTCAAGCCCTGCAAGTGTTCTAAATATTTACCTGTGGTAGTCTGCAGCTACTCAGGATGTGCTGAGTCCTATCCCAGGCACACTAATCGGGCACGCGAGGTGGCCAAGGCCTACTAAGAGAGATAATCCCGAGGTATGGGCTACCTCTCTCCGTAGGGTATGACAATGGGCCAGCCTTTGTGTCTGAGATAATCCAGACTTTGTCCAAGAAACTGATTGTCAAATGGAAGCTCCACATCACTTACAGGCCACAAAGCTCAGGGAAAGTTGAGCACATGAATCAGAACCTCAAGATTACGTTAATTAAGCTCTGTTAGAAGACCCAGTTACCTTGGGTCGACATTCTACCCCAGCCTTGTTCTGAGGCCAGTGCACCCTGAGGTCCTCAGGCTATTCTCCCTTTGAGATCTTATACAGGAGACCATCCCCAGTGATAGGGAAGCTCAAGGGAGACTCCCAACAACTAGCTGACCTGAAGATGTCCAGACACCTCCAGGCCCTGGGATGAGTCTTCCACCATATCACTCAATAAACCTTAGAAAGGACTCCTGTTCCTTTGGGCAATTGGGTTCATGTCTATAAGCCAGGAGATGAGGTATGGGTTAAAGACTAGAAAGAGGAACCAGTTCATCCAGTCTGATCGGGCCCTCAAACTGTTGTCCTGGCGACCCCTACTGCCATTAGTTACAAGTGTCACTCCATGAATTCACCATACCTGGGTGAAAATAGCAGCACCTCTAGAAAGGCGAGAGAACTGGACTGCCGAGGCTCATCTGAACCAGCCACTTTTGGTCTTCCTTCATAGACACCCAAATCATGCCCAAGATCTTCAACCCTGTTCCAGTCACTCCAGGGCTGGCTGGTCCACACATGGTGGAAACTTGAGGAATTTGACGAGGGACATCTGAGAATCAAGGTCATGATGACACCCTGCCAAGTAGGGACTGGTTGCACCACTGGCCTTGATGCTTTCTGTGGGTCAAACATGAGGGATTTCTTTGACTACAATCTATCCTAAAAGTAATGGGATTATTAAGTGGAATCAAATGTTTTGTACATTAGCTATGTACAAAGAATATACATTAGTTTATATATTTTTATAGATACATTGGTTTATATCCTGCTGAGCTATAGTGTATTAGAAAGTGAAACAGATCCCACATGTACTCCATGCATTCACATGACTAGATCAGGTCAGGGGGTCATTTGGACCTTGCTTCACCATATTCACTTCCCCTGCCAAGGAGAGACCTGGAAAACCTGTGTTCATGACAAAGCAACCTATTCTATTTGTTTACAAGAAGGCCAACATATTTGTTTCGACCCCCAGATTCCCACTTAAGGAAGATTGGTTAGGGGTTCGGCACCAAGAAGGAGGGCTTCTGATTAACCAGACACAAATTACAAATTTAGAACTTCTGGTGGTGGTACACTTTGAAGTGTGTGCTGCTATTAACAGAAATCCCTGGAATACTATAAAATGTGGGGCTTATCATGGGAATAAGAGTACGCGTTCAATGACAAATATATGTGTGAATTAGCACCCACACACCACTCTTGCTATGGTGATTGCTGGACTCACTGCCCTCACTGGAGCTGTGTCACATGGATAACCTGGAAAGATAAAAGAAGATAACTCTCTTTCAAAAGGGAACTGTTGGCCCCAATTGTGATCTAGGGATGTATAATCCTCTCAGTTTCACTATCTTCAACCTCGGGGACTCAGTATGAACAAAATGGTCTCAAGATGGTATTTATATCAATGGGAGAGGTGCTGACTCAGGAACTGTGTTGGATTTCCAGAGTACTTATGTTGCATTCCTGCCATCTACACACAAGCACTTCCATTCTTTTTAGGAAGAGGTAGAAAGTGGTCCCCGTCCTACTCTAGTCAAAACTAAAAACCTGTTCTTAGCTCTAGCAGAGAACATAGTCCAGACATTAATTGCTATTTCTTGCTATGTGTGTGGGGTAACTAAGATGGGAGAACAACGGCCCTGAAAAGCTAAAAAATCAGATCCCCAGAGACCCTTCAACAGCTCAGGGGAATTCAAGAAAACCAGGGTCAGAATTTGGCATTTAAAGACTTCCATAATTGACAGGAACTGTCTGGCTCTGTGGGGCTAATATTCAATGTTCCAGTAGAAAGCCTCACTTGTCTTGGTCAAATACATTATAATGCAACTACTCGCACCTCTGATTGGTGGGGAAACACAAACTATACAGAGCCTAATCCTCACCCTCTAGCAAGCTTCTCCAGTTTAAAGACCAGACGGGATGACTTGTCCACTGAAGGTCATTGGCCTACTCCAGAAGGATTATTATATTGGATTTGTGGAGCTAATGCATATTCAATTTTGCCAGCCAACTGGTCAGGGGGCATGCTATTGGGGACTATCCATCTCTCCTTTTTCCTACTTCCTCTAGCCCAAGGTGACACATTGGGAGTCCCAGTTTATAAAGACAGAGGCCTCATCAAAAAGTGCAGATATCTACAGATTGGAAATTGGAAAGATGACAAATGGCCTCCTGAATGCATAATCCTATAATATGTGCCAGTCAATTGGGCAGAAGATGGGTCCTGAGGCTACTAAACTCCAATTTACATGCATAACAGAATTATCTGGCTCCAGGCAGTGGTTGAGATCTTTACTAATGAAGTGGTCAAATTTCATAACTTATTGGCAGAACAACAAACCAAGATGCATAATGTTATCTATCAGAATCACCTGGCTCTAGATTACTTACTGGCTACAGAGAGGGGTGTCTGTGGAAAGCTCAATCTTAGCAACTGTTGTCTACAGATAGATGATAAAGGCAAGGTCATAGAAGAAATAACCAGGAAAATGACTAAAATAGCTCATGTCACAGTACAGACTTGGAAGAGATAGAATCCTGGAGAGCTACTTGAGGGATGGTTTTCTTATCTTGGAGGATTCAGAACTTGAGTGTGAATAGTCCTCCTCTTCCTTGGGACCTGCCTCCTCTTATCGTGCCTTTTGTCATTAATCATGAGGACAGTTTCTAGCCTAGCAGAAGCTGCTGCAGACAGAGGGCACCACACACCTCCTAGCCCTGAGAGGTTATCAGCCCCTGGGCCAAGAAGATCCAGAAGTTGATGCCTTATAAGATTTAAGGGGCTTCAAGAGGGCAGACTGAAGAGGAAAATATAAAACTTACACTCAGAAATGACTTCATGTTAGTTCTGCTTCTATAAAATATGCTTGCTGGGCCAAGATAGGAACAAGATGACTATTATCATAAGATGTTCTGATAAGTATGGAATGATCTATTCCTGCTTCTATGAGACTCTGTTTGGCGATTCCCTGCACATAACGCATAGCAACTCCCGGGCTCTGTAACTGCCCGTTTCCCATAGCAACCAGATAACCAATCAACCAGTGCCAAGTGTAATTGTGTGTACTGAACCTATAAGAGTAAAGCTCAACCTAAGTTCGGGCTCCCAGAACTGCAGAGCATTAGCGCATCTGGGACAGCTGTCTTAAACAAGTTGAGTTCTAGCATGTATATTATCTATAGTGAAACAGATCACCAGCCCAGGTGGGATGCATGAGACAAGTGCTCGGGCCTGGTGCAGTGGGAAGACCCAGAGGAATCGGGTGGAGAGGGAGGTGGGAGGGGGAATCGGGACGGGGAACACATGTAACTCCATGGCTGATTCATTAAAAAAAAAAAAAAAAAAGTTGAGTTCTCCAACCCTCCAAGTGTGGTGCTTCGTTTCAACAGTCGGATTTTTGCAACATGGCCACTGCTGAGTTTTCCAAATTTGCTGGCATATTGAGTGCAGCACTTTAAGAGTATCATCCTTTAGGATTTGAATTAGCTCAGCTGGAATGCCATCACCTCCACTAGCTTTGTTTGTAGTGATGCTTCTTAAGTCTCACTTGACTTCATACTCCAGGATGTCTTGCTCTAGGTGAGTGATCACACCATCATGGTTATCTGGGTCATTAAGATCTTTTTTTGCAAAATTCTTCTGTGTATTCTCGCCACCTGACTTAATATCTTCTCCTTCTGTTAGGTCCATACAGTTTCTGTCCTTTATCGTGTCCATCTTTATAAGTTCCCTTGGTATCTCTAATTTTCTTGAAGAGATCTCTAGCCTTCCCCATTCTATTTTTTCCCTCTATTTGTTTGCATTGATCACTGAGGAAAGCTTTCTTTCTCTCCTTGCTATGCTTTGGAACTCTTCATTCAGATGGATAGATTTTTCTTTTCCTCCTTTGCTTTTCACTTGTCTTGTTTTCTCAGTAAGGCCTCCTCAGATAACCACTTTGCCTTTTTGCCTTTCTTCTTTTTGGGGATGATTATGAGCACCATTTCCTGTATGATGTTATGAACCTCCATCCATAGTTCTTCATTAGTATTTGTCAAAATAATTATTTTTCTCTTTAGGACTCAGTTTATTTGATTTGTGTATTAATATTCTATTGCTTCTATCACAAATTAGTACAAAGTTAGTGGCTTAAAACACCAAAGTATTATTTTATCTTTTTGGAGATCAGAAGTCAAATAGGGGTCTCACTGGGCTAAATCAAGTCGATTTAAAAAAAAATAGTCACAAGCTAGAAATTGAGATTTATGTTTTATTCGGTGGACATTTTTAGGTCTTCAAGCCTGAGAGACAGCATCTCAAGTAACCGTGAGAGAACTGCTCTGAGGAGGCAGGGGGAGGACTCAGGTCATATAGAAGTTTACAAGAAGGGCAGGTAGTCTGAACATCAAAAGATAATTTTTAATTAAAGAAAAACAGATATCTCAAGGAATTTAGCTCTTTTCTATGAGTGGGAAGGTGCAAATGTCTGGGCTTACTGAAATCACTCCTTTCATATTCACCTCAGCTCTCTGGGGCTTTTTCACACCCCTGTTGCCCCCCTACCCCATCTCCTCAGCAATCACCATGGGGAGTGACTGATGGATGCACGATAACATGCACTGTTCTTCCTGGGCCCCTTCTGAGCAGAGAAGTTCATATTTGGGGGCTGGAATCACTGATGGCTGTGACATCCTTGTTTATTGATATGGCAGGAAATGCTCCATTTCTCAGTGCTGTCAGGGCTATGTGCCTTCCTGGAGGTTCCAGAGGAACACACATTTTCTTTCACCTTGTAACTTTTAGTGTCTGCCTGCATTCTTGGGCTCATGGCCACACTTGTCCATCTTCAAAGCCGGCAATGGAGGGACAATTCCTTCTCACACTGATCTCTCTGACCTCCTCCTCTACTTCCTCCTTCTTCTTGTAAGACACTTGTAATTACCTTGGTTCCAACCAGATATTCTGGAATAATCTCCCTATTTGAAGGTCAGTTAATAAATATCCTTAATTCATCTGTTACTTTCATTTCTCTTTGCCAAATAACCTAACACATTCAGATGTTTCGGAGGTTGGGGCACTATTCATCGACCACAATTTGGAAATCCGTATGTAGCTAGTCCTCCCTGTCCTCTCTCTTCTCACCAGCCAGAGGTATCAGTTCAGTTCCGTCACTCAGTCGTGTCTGACTCTACCACTCCCTGGACTGCAGCATGCCAGGCTTCCCTGTCCATCACCAACTCCTGGAGCTTGCTCAAACTCTGGTGTGAAAAGACCAGAGATATAATTGCTCACAAAGACCCCTCCAATCTAGCTCTCAAATCCTCAATAGACATAGGAGAAAATTTACACAGTGATACATCTTAAGAGCCTCATTAGTCAACTCTTTTTTCCCTAGAGTTTCTGCTGCATAGGGAAATATCTGCTATGAGAGCAACTTTGACAGCTTTAGTTTCCCACGTGATATCTATGACAAACTTGTCAGTGATTTCTCTGCCTGTGCGGACCTCAAGTTTAGTTGCATGTTCTAACCACACTTGGTTTGTAGTTGCTGGTTACTACAACTGCATCTCTCAGAAATGTCTCTACTTTTGGCATCCCAGCACAGGCCATATGTCAATGCTGCATATGGGCTGTGCAGTCCCAGGCATCATCTGAACAGGAGAAGCAGGGCAATGGTCCTGGACCAGGTCAAGTCCTTCCTTCCCCACCTTCTTCCCCTGGAAAGAAGGAAACATCCCAACTTCTTATATACAATGCATCCTGGAAGGTGAGGTCCAGCATATACTTTTTCTTTTTAATGGAAGAATTTTAAGGCTTGGTAATCTAGTAAGATCACATAGTGTTTACCTCGGTTGTTTCCTGTCTTTATGTCATTGCTGTATATTTGGGTTTTGGGAAAACAGTGTTTCTTCTGGAAATGCATTCACCATCCTGAGAGGGAGGTTGCCAGAACTTCAGTGAGATAATTGATGAGAAAATGTGAACTGGAATGCTTTCCACTCATGTGATGCTCCGTTCTTTTGTCTCACCTGTCCCAGAGCCTATGATCCTTCCTGAGATCCTGGTCAAGTCATCATCCATCACATCAGGCTGGTGCAATGTCACCCTGGAGTGCAACACCCCAGGAAATAGAGAAGACCTGAATGTGACCTGGGAAAGCAAGGGTCTTCCCAGGGAGCTGGAGTGGAAAAGGATGCCAGAACTAACCCCCAACGTCTGGGAACTGACTGTGAACTTGTCCCTGAGTCAGCCCAGTGCCATCCTCACCTGTGTGGTCAGCAACAAGGTGGACAAGAAAACTGCCTCTGTAGACTTTGTGCAAGTCTGCTCCCATGGTGAGTGCAACCTGTCAGAGGGGACGGACACTCCTGGAGTTCATGTGCTCTGGGTGAGAGCTCTGGGCTTTTCTCCCCCCTCTCTTATTAGCACCACCTTCCACTGGGTCACCCGATACCGGAGCCTGGGAAGCACAACCAATTTGCTTCTGCTTTTAAATTTCTCGCACATCCATGCTCTCCTCTCCACCCCTTGCCATTGTTGGTCCAGACAGCAGCCTTTCAGGAACTCTCCCCAAATCACTCATCTTTCACTGTGTGTTCAGTGTGGTCTTAGAAAAAGGGAATTGGATTGTGCCAGCTGTGTCATCTGAGGGTTTGACCTCCAGTGTCTCCCTGTATGAACCAAGGCTCAAATGCTTCTCTGCTCATGTCACTCTCCTCACATATTTCACACTGGATTGTTTAACTAGAGACCCTGAATGAATCTTGCTATCACAAGCTTCCAACTCTCTGGAAATGCTGTTTCCTCTACCATCAGTCCTCCAAAGTCAGGAGCCCTTCACTTTCTTATTTCCTCCTGTTGAGGGATGTCTCTCAGTTAAGGCCAGCTTCATGGGGGATGATCAATATGGTTACCCAGGGTCCTGTGCTTGGTTATGGTTCTGCTCTTAATAATGTTCGAAGAAAAGGAACCTCCATCTCATTTGGTACGGGGCCTTGCAGGTGCTGTGACTGTCCAGCATAGCCATTATCTTTATAAAGGAGCGGTCCAAGGCCACCCCACACTGAGTTAACAATGCTGTTTATGGACTTGTCTCCTGTGTAACTTAGCATACCTGGAGGGCAGAGGCCATGTCTTGTTTTCTTTGAATTCATGTCCCAAGCAAAGATTCTGGCAATGTTTGCTCACATTCACTGTCTCATTGAATCATGAATGAATATGTGTAGTTTGCCCTTCTAACCCATCCTCCACAAGGGAGACCTGACCTACTGGAGGGATCTGATATGTCAGCATCACTTAAACCCCTATAACCCTCCCCTCTGCCTCATCAAGGACTGTCCGATAAAATAAACATTCAGTCAGACCCTTGGGAAGGAGGTTCTTTCTCCCTCTTCTCCTCTTCATCTGGTTCCTTCCTGATCTGTCCCTGTCCAGCTTGCAGCATGGGGTGATGGCAACCCCCGGGGCTGATGATCTGACAGTAACATTCCCTGAACATGGTGCTCTTCCTTTCTGAAATTCTGCACCCACTTTGAATACCTGAGGAACTCCTACTCCCCCCTAAAGACTCAGTTTATGCATCACCTCCTCTGGAAGGCCCACCCTGAAGACATGTGTACCAGGTGGTATTTTCTCAGTTCAGTTAAGAATGAACCTACTGCACTCTTACCTCTTCAACTTCTGAACCAGGACTTTAGACTTCTCCTTGTGTTTTCTATCTCCCAGTGGCAATGGATATTTAAAATTCTGTCTTCCCTTAACCATTCTCCTTTCTCTCTGTGTGAGGGAAACAGGTTCGCACAGACAGATGATGACTGACTCCCTTGGAGGCATCCTATGGACCATCGTGGTTGTGCTATTCTTCCTGGGAAGTTGACTGTGCTTTTGGAAAATATATAAGAGGGAAAGGAACATGGATACTGGAAGAGGCAAGTTGCACTTCTTTTTCCTCCTCAGATAACTCCTCTCTTCCACTGAAACTCTTTTTCTTCACCTTGCTGCTTAGAGATTTCCCCCTGCAAAAGGGCTGGTGGATGTGATAATTGCCTTGGTGTTATAATCATGGACCTGGGCACAGGTTTTTGAGACTGAGATTCAAGCTCCACTCTGTGTATATGTGTGCCTCAGGAGAAGCCTTGCAGGAGGACCAGAGGAACCATGATGATGGCAACGGGACAGAGCAGAGTTAAGAAGAGTATCAAGAAGTCATGGACCAACTGAGAGGCGGGAGCTGTGATCATCCTGAGCTTTACCAGTTTCCTCTGCACCTACACTTGTGCTTATCAAACCTAATCACTGCTACTTCTGTCCCGCTGCCTCTTTCTGAACAAGCAACAGTATTAACTAGGAAAATTTACATCTGAGGCCCCTGTAGTACTGGGAATTTGGGGGGCATCCATAAACAGTGCCTGTCAGCAGCATTGGTTCCACGTGGGATATTTGTTGTTTGCTATTTCGTCAGTAAGTCGTGTCCTACTCTTTGGGACCCCATAGACTGTAGCATGCAGGCTTCCTGATGCTTCACTATCTCATGGAGATTGTTCAAACTCATGTCCATTGAGTTATGATGTCATACAACCATCTCACCCTCTTTTGTCCCCTTCTCCTCTTGCCCTCAATCTTTACTAGCATCAGGGTCTTTTCGAACAAGTCAGCTTTTCCATTAAGTGGCCATATTATTGGAGCTTTCAACTTCCGCATTGGTCCTTCCAATGAAAACTCAGGACTGATTTCTTTTAGGATTGACTGGTTTGATCTTGCAGTCCAAGGGACTCTCAAGCATCTTCTCCAGCACCACAGTTTGAAAGCGTTAATTCTTTGGTTCTCCCTCAGCCTTCTCTTGGTTCACAGGGTAAACCTGTGATGCAGGAGACCCGGGTTCAATCCCTGGGTTGGGAATATCCCCTGGAGTAGGAAATGACAACCCACTCCATTACTCTTGCCTGGAAAATCCCATGGATGGATGAGCCTGGGAGGCTGCAGTCCACGGGGTCGCAAAGAGTTGGACACGACTGAGTGACTTGACTTCACTTCACAGCCTTTTTTATGGTCCAACTCTCACATCCTTACATTACTACTGGAAATATCATATCTTGACTATGCAGTTCTTTCTGTCAAAGTGATGTCTCTTCTTTTTAATATGCTTTCTAGTTTGGTCATAGCTTTTCTTCCAAGAAGCAAGCATCTTTTAATTTCTTGGCTGCAGTCACCATCTGCACTGATTTTGGAGCCCAAGAAAATAAAATCTGTCACTGTTTTCACTTTTCCCAATCTATTTGCCATGAAGTGATGGGACTGGATTGCATGATCATAGTTTTTTTTTTATGTTGAATTTTAATCCAGGTTTTTCACTCTCATTGGGAGACTCAAGTTCCTCTTTACTTTCTGCCATTAGAATGGCATCATCTACATATTTCAAGTTGTTTATATTCTCCCAGCAATGTTGATTCCAACTTTTGATTCATCCAGCTCAGCTTTTCCTATGATGGACTCTGCATATAATTTAAATAAGAGGATGACGATTTACAACCTTGATGTACTCCTTTCCCAATTTGGAACCAGTCTGTTGTTCCTTGTCTGGTTGTAACTGTTGCTTCTTGATGTGCATACAGGTTTCTCAGGAGACAGGTAGGGTGATCTGGGATTCCCATCTCTTTAAGAATTAACCACAATTTGTTGTGATCCGCACAGTCAAAGGCTTTAGTGTAGTCAGTGAAGCAAAGTATATGTTTTTCTGGAATTCCCTTGCTTTTTCTATGGTACAACACATGTTGGCGATTTGATCTCTGGTTCCCTGTCTTTTCTAAATCTAGCATATACATCTGGAAGTTCTTGGTTCACATACTGCTGATGCCTAACTTGAAGGATTTTGAGTATTACCTTGCTAGCATGTGGAATGAGATCAATTGTATAGTAATTTGAACATTCTTTGGTATTGCCTTTCTTTGGGATTGGAGTGAAAACTGATCTTTCCTGTGACCACTGCTGAGTTTTCCAAATTTGGATCTGGTTTATGCTTCATCTGCTTTTAGAATCCATTGTCTTTCATTCCCAGAGTATCAGTGAGCAGTGTCTGAAAGAAGAGTTGCCTCTCAGCGGTGTCTACTCTGCAATCCAGAACACAGGAGAGAGCATGAAAATCATTGAAAAAACAGGGGAATCTTGGGACACCTCCACCTGTTGCTGACATCCTTCAGACACCCGCCTCTCTAATTCAGGTTCAGCTCCAGCTGCTCCTGGTCTTTTGCTTTGACCCATGTGTTGCCAGCTCAGCAAGAGATTGAGCTGGAGTTTCAGAGCTGATAATGGGATAAGTTTTATCCTGGGCACTCTGCAAATATTATCTCTTCTAATTCTCACAAGAACCCTCTAGGGCAGGTATCATGTTCTATATTTGACAGGACAGTAATTGTTATTTCTAGCTGGTTGGTGACAGAAGAAAGCCTTAATTCCAACACTGAGTGATTCCAGTTTTCACATCTTACACTTTCTCTATATGGTCACTGAATCCTGGAATATTGGATGGAAATATTCTTCATTTGTCCCTCTCGCAAGGACCTAGCCTCTGATGCTGTTGCTGCAATATGGACTGAGTTCACTGTTGATGAATCAGCTGGTGGCTAATAGAAGAATTACCCCTCAGATGAGTACTGGGGATTTGTTGCATGGGAGACCTAGAAAGGGGGACTTTGACCTCATTTTAGAGGAAACATTCTGAGAGGACATGCCTCTCAATCTTGGGTCTTGTAAGAGTTCTTCCTCTCTGTACAAGGTGTGCTTTGGATTTCAGCAGCCCAGTCTTCATACTAGCTCCCCTTCCATTGTTATTCAGGAGTCTGCTCAATAAGTTTTACATAAGTTTTTCATTTAAACATTCAATGATACTGTGAGGCAGAAATTTCCACTGAACAGATGGAAAAATAAAAATTACAGATGTTAAACAACACATTTAAGTTTCCCAAGTAAAGTAACATGCCTGATTTGTATTTATAGAGAACTATAATTTCACTAATTTTGACTCATATTTCCTCTATTATTCTAGGCATCCATTCATTTCAGTTCAGTTCAGTCACACATTCGTGTCCGACTGTTTGGGACCCCATGGACAACAGCACACCAGTCTTCCCTGCCTATCACCAACACCTGGAGCTTGCTGAAATTCATGTCCATCGAGTCGGTGATGCCATCCAGCCATTTCATCCTCTGTCCTCCCCTTCTCTTCCCTCCTTCAATCTTTCCAGGCATCAGGGTCTTTTCAAATGAGTCAGTTCTTCACATCAGATAGCCCAAGTATTGGAGTTTCAGTTTGAGCATCAGTCCTTCCAATGAATATTCAGTACTGATTTCCTTTAGGATTGACTGGTTGGATCTCCTTGCAGTCTGAGGACTCTCAAGAGTCTTATTCAACACCACAGTTCAAAAGCATCAATTCTTTGGTGCTCAGTTTTCTTTATAGTGCAACTCTCACATCTATGCATGAATACTGGAAAAACGATAGCTTTGACTAGATGGACCTTTGTCAGCCAAGTCGTGTCTCTGCTTTTTAATATGCTGTCTAGGTTGATCATAGCTTTTCTTCCAAGGAGTGAGTGTTTTTTTTTTTTTTTTTTTTTTTTTTTTAATTTCATGGCTGCAGTCACCATCTGCAGTGATCTTGGAGCCCAATAAAATAAAGTCTCTCACTGTTTCCATTGTTTCCCCATCTAACTGGCATGAAGTGATGGGACCAGATGCCATGATCTTATTTTTCTGAATGTTGAGTTTTAAGCTACTTTTCCCCTCTCCTCTTTCACTTTCATTAAGAGGCTCTTTAGCTCTTCTTTGCTTACTGCCATAAGGGTGGTGCCATCTGTACGACTGAGGTTGTTGATATTTATCCTGGCAATCTTGATTCTAGCTTGTGCTTCATCCAGTCTGGCATTTTGCATGATGTACTCTGCATATAAGTTAAATAATCAGGGTGACAATGTATAGTCTTGGCATACTCCTTTCCAGATTTGGAACAAGGCTGTTGTTCTGTGTCCAGTTCTAACTGTTGCTTCTTGACCTGCATACAGATTTCTCAGGGCATCCAACCAATCATCATCTTCTATTGGGGTATTCTTCAAAATGCTTCTTGTAGTCCATCCTCCTCTCATTCCTTTATTCTTATATTCTACCACCAGTTTCACCATTTTCACATTGCCACCACCATTATAAGAGAATTTCTGTGTATAACTATTACACATTTTTTTATTATAGCCTTCCTAGTGTGTGTGATGTAATAGCTCATTGTCATTTTTGAATTGCATTTTCCTAATGATTATTGAAATTAGAAGATAATTGCTTGTTGGCGTGAAAGCTGTGACAAGCCTAGACAGTGTTTTAAAAAGTAGAGACATCACTTTGTGACATAGGTCCATATAGTCAAAGCTATGGTTTCTCCAGTAGTCACATATGGATGTGAGAGTATGACCATAGAGAAGGCTGAGCACCAAAGAATTGATGCTTTTGAACTGTGGTGCTGGATAAGACTCTTGAGAATCCTTTGATCTCGAGGAGATCAAACCAGTCAATCTTAATGAAAATCAACACTGAATACACTCTGGAAGAACTGATGCTGTAGCTGAAGCTCCAATACTTTGGACACCTGATGAGAGCAGCTGACTCTTTGGAAAAGACCCTGATTCTTAGAAAGATTGAACGTAGAAGGAGAAGAGGGTGACAGAGGATGATGTGGTTGAATGGCATCACCGATTCAATGGCCATGAACTTTGACAAAGTCTGGTAGATGGTGATGAACAAGGAAACCTGGAGTGCTGCAATCCATGGGCTTGCGACGAACCGGACATTACTTGGTGACTGAACAACAACAACAACAACAATAATGATAACAAGGTTGAAAATCATTTCCTGTGTGTTAACCATTTGTATAACTCATTTGAATTAATTCATTTCTCTCTCTGAGTCCCTCTCGTCATGCTTTATTCCCACCACACCAATAGAGCTGCTTTTGTTCAAGTCACTAGGAAACTTCATTAAACTATCATTAAATCTCATAGACAACCTGTTTCATCTCCCTTCAATCTCAGCAGCAATGGAGCTGTCTTTGCTTGAATCCCTGCATCACCTTGCATTCAACAATCACAATCATTTCTCTCCCACTCAGTGGTAGCTCCCTAGTTGCCTTGACTAGTTTCTCATCTCTTCAATCTCTAAATTCCGGAATATCCCAGGGGTCAGACACAGACCATCCATGTAATTTTTCTTCCCTATCTATACTCATTATTTTCTTATGTTATGGCCATCTACTAATCCCCGAACCTGTGACTATGTAAACTTACGAGGCAAAAATGTCTTACAGATGTGATAAAGGTTAAGGTCCTTGATATTGGGAGATTATTCTAAATTATCCAGATGGTTCTATTTTAGTCATGAAAGTTCACCAAAGTGGAAGAATAAGAGGTAGAAAAGTGAGTCAGAGAGATACGAGATGAGAATGTGACATGCTATTTCTGTCTTTGAAGATGGAGTAAGAGGGACAGAAGTTCAGAACACGTGGTGGTCTTTAGAAGCTAAGAAAGCCTACAACCAAATGAAAATGAAAATCTCAGTCTTACAACTGCCAAGAACTGAATTCAGGCAATAACAAGAATATGTATATATGAGGCCAATTTATGTTGATGTATAGAAAAACCCATCACAGTATTGTAAAGTAATTATCCTCCAATAATATAAATTAATTAGTTAAAAAATTACCTCACAATAGAAAAGTTTTGAGAGTTAAGAAAAAGAAGAAGCAGAAAATGCATTCTCCTGCTGAGACTCTAGAAAGGATTCTAGCTTGTGAATACCCTAATTTAATGTGAATGAGACTCCCGATTTCTGATTTTCAAAGCTGCGAGGTAATAGTTTTGTGTTAAGCAACTCTATTTGTAGTGATTTTTTAATGGCAGTAATAGAAAACCAATATAGATATCATACCATCTCATGATTTTAAACATAATGACTGCTCCAAAAATTCTCGTCTGGATTTCTCCAAGGCACTCCACTTTGGAGAGTGCAATAAATATGCAACTGTTTACTTGACATCTCCACTTAGATGTATAATAGACATCTCCAACTTTACATATCTATGTTTATGCAGTTTTCTGATCCCAATAAATGCCCCCTTCATACTTCCATTGTTTTGCCACATAACTTTTCTGTTATCTAACTGATTTTCTCATAACCCACATTCTATCAGCAAATACTGTTATCTTTTCTATCTTTCAATATATCTAATCTATCATCTATTTATCTGTCATCTATCTATATTGGTAATATGACTATGTCTTACCACATGTCTGATCCAAAATGGCCACCAACATTTACCTGGAGTAGTTTAGTAGTCTAACAGTCTCCATGTTTCTGTACCCCTTTAAGTTTATTTTCAAATGGCATTCAGATAGTCTTTCTAATGATTTACATCATATAGGTGGCTGGGTTTAACAGCACCTATTGGTACTAGCCCAATTTGGCTGCATGAGACATGTGCTTGGGGCTGGTGCACTGGGAAGACCCAGAGGGATCGGGTGGGGAAGGAGGTGGGAGGGGAGATCGGGATGGGGAACACATGTAAATCCATGGCTGATTAATGTCAAGTATGGCAAAAACCACTACAATATTGCAAATTAATTAGCCTCCAAATAATAAAAATAAATGAAAAAAAAATATATTCACACACATTTATGTGGGGCACAAAAGGGAATACAAAACTTGATATGAAGATGTTGATTCTGGGTCTGTTTCTTTTTCTGTATTATAGTATTTTCCAAAATACCTGATAGAAAAACATCATTCATTTAAATTTTTGAACATGGGATTGACATGACCAGAGCTGATCTTAGAAATAGTAAAGCCATATACACCCCAAGAGGAAGTTTATCATCCTGTAAACTAGTTGTCATAGACTGAATTATGTCCCCTCAAAATTCATATGTTGAGGCCCTGAAAGTGAAAGTGAAGTCACTCAGTTGTGTCTGAATATTTGCGACCCCATGGACTGTAGCCTATCAGGCTCCTTCGTCCATGGGATTATCCAGGCAAGAATACTGGAGTGGGTTACCATTTCCTAAACCCTACTATGACTGGACTTTGAGATATAGCCTTTATGGAGTTAGTTAAAGTTCAGTGAGGTTGTAGGGAGGAGACTAATTTGATAGAACTTATGAGAAGAGAAAGAGTTCTCTCTCTGCCCTGACAGAGAAAAGGTCATATGAGGTCACTGTGAGAGGTGTTGTCCTTAAGCCTAGGAGAGAGGCATCACCAGAAACCAGCTTTTACTGCACCTTGATCTTGGACTGTGAGCTTTCAGAAATATGAGAAAATCAATTTATATTATGCAAGTCATTCAGTTTGTGATTTCTAATATAGCATCCAGAGAATACTAATATATAAGTTCAAGCATTTATTCTCATGTCTTTATCTTTTACTTTCTATTGTGTTCAAATGACTCCTTCAGGATTTTTATTGAAATCACCCATAAACCATACTTAGATCTGTCTAGACACTAAAGGTAGTAATAGAAAACTAATATAGATGAACATTTTGTTCTAAGTGATGCCAATGCAAATCCTTTCACTGCTTACAACTCTGGCTATTCTTCAGATCACCTACAGAGCTTTCAAAAACACAATTGCCTGAGACCCCTACCCAAAATACAAACCATCTGTATTAAAAAAAAATAATCTGAATAGATTTTGAAGCATAGTGTGTGTTAAGAACTGAAAATCTTTGGTCTAGATCGTGTCTTCAGAAAGTTCAAATGGGAAGACAAAGAGGTTGAGAGTTTGCCTTCCAAGATGATGCTTAACATGTGCTCAGCACAAAGTATAGTGTATCAGTTGAGTGGCAGAATGATTGAATGATGAGGCTCCTCGAATTGGCATTATTTGCATGTGTTCACCAAGGTTCAGAATCTGACACTTAGGCTCAGGCTGAGTCCAGAAACTCCATCTCATCATTTGCCCAAAAAACAGATTTACCTGGAGATGAAAAATCTAGATAACAAACGACATCAGATGCTGACACATAAAATCAGTTTCCTTATTTATAAATTAACAGTAAAAATGATACTTGTCAACTGAGTTGGATATTTCTCTTAGGGCATCCTTTTCCCAAAAAAGGTCACATGAGACACCAAGGTCCCACTGAGCTGCCTGGGGAGCCCTGAATTAGGGCAGGTGAGCAGATGCTGTTGGCATGGATCCCACTGGCCTACTCATCTGAGCTCTCCATCCCTGTGGAAGGACTTATCTTCCCATGGCATGAAATACTCCTGCCAGCCCAACTGTGCGCTTCATTTGTCTCTGTCCCTTATCTCTGTTTATGCTACATTTCTTATTTATCATCTCTTTGATTGATTGATATATTCTTTAATCATGTCCATATGTGAGATTAAGGCTTGCTCTGATCTGAAAGAGAATCTCTATACCTCTCATGTAATACAGGCATTTGGTATTTTGTTTAACTTTTAAACAAGAAGAACATGAAAAACAAACAAAAGACCCTGAAAACTCTCACCAGTCCTATTTACTTATTTCTGAGTTCTTAGTAGAGAGGACGGGAAGAGAGAAAGGACATCTTACTATACCACATAGCACCAGCTCAACCACAAATCTGAATTTTCACAGACATTCCACAATATGTGGTGAACCGGTTAATGAACCCTGTGACTCTCAAGTTTGGTGTGTTCACCCGTTTTATTCCTTAGTCTTTCAGTTAATTTTTTCTCATAGTTAAAACTGCAAAGTACAACACAACAACAATAGAACCCTAAGAGAATGTCATCTATTAAATGAAAAAGTTTCATGATGGGCAATTTCTGGAAAAATGCAAATCACTAAAATTTACTTATGTGTGTACATCAATCACAGGAAACCAACACAGGAATTATTGTTAAACTTCTAAGTATGTATGTCTCCTTTGAGGGCATCAGGGCCAAATTCTATCAGCAGTGAATTCATTCAAATCTTTATAGAGGGGATAACTTTTATGCCAACAAACACACCTTAAAAGTTGGCAGATGATAGAAATCATTCATTTATGAGGCTTAAAACTTGACAAAGCACAGAAAGAAACCCCCAACCCATTTCTCAAGGTTGTTTGGGCACCTCTGACTTTCCTGCTTCTGATGAAAACCTCTTCTTGTAAACTAAACTTTCAATTTCCCAAGGAGCCTGAGGAGCAGAAAACTTTTCACCAGTCTCCTCCTTAGCAATGGGAGTAAGAATAGAGTTCTGATCTCTATTGGGTAGAAACAAGAGGAGGAGGAAACAGGCTTCTGGATAATGGATACTGGACTGGCCACTCTCCCTGCAGTAGACTGGCTCAATGCCAGGGACTCTGCTTCACTTGATGGTTATGGGGAAAACGGGATTTAGGGATCAGAATTAATTTGTTACTTTGGTAGAGAGAGTTTCTTATTCTAAGGATGTCTCATTGGAAGCTGGGCTTCACTAATGGGTCAGGTGTTAGAGAATCTGCCTGCAATGTAAGAGATCCAGGTTCGTTCCCTGGCTAGGGAAGATCCCCCAGAGAAGGGAATGGCAATCATTCAAGGATTCTTGTCTGGAGAATTCCATGGATAGAGCAACCTGATGGGCTACAATTCACTGTGCTGGAAAGAGTTGGACATGTCTGAGCATTTCATTGGAAGTAATCTCATCATGGAGTTCTACCCCATCCCCATCCATCTACCCCATCGTGTGCCTTATAAATACCCATAAACTGACTGAACCTACGGCTATATTTTACCAGTTATGGAGGCTCACTGTGTCCCAAAGCATCTATTTCATTTTTGCATGACTCTGACTATAGAAAGACTATAGAAAGATCACCTATAATATTTAAGATGTCCTCTAATATTTAAGTCAAAACCTATCTCCCTCTATCTTCATCCTCTGACAATAGTTTCTGTCTTGAGTTTTCTCATTACAAATAAGCTTCCTGTCAACTGAATGGCCCTTCAAATGGGTTTTTGAGCAGAGATAAACATCAGCGCCCAGTAGAGCTATTTCTTCTTCTTTAAAATCCCTACTTACTCCCAACTCAGTGGTTTCTTGGGGTACACGTGACCTTTACAGTCTTTGCAATCCCATTTGGCATCAGGAAAAGGCCTGAAGGGATTGGCTTTCACATTTCCTGGTGATAGTGAGCACCACTGCTCCCACAATCTCCTGGAAAAGAAGTGTGCTCTGAAGTGGCTGGCATCACCTGCCTGGACATTTCTTGATCCTAACAGATTTCTAGGATTCATTGGGGTGGTTTTCTTGTCCCTTAGGTTCTCACCACACCGCTGGGGCTGATGTTGGATTGTCCCTGAGGTTGGCTCATAGTCAGGACCCAAAAGTTGGGTCTGGTTGCAGGTCTTTCTCTTCTCCAGCTCCTTGGGGTGAATTTTGCTTTTCCATGTGAGGTTCAGGTTCTCTGTGGCTCTGTTTGTATCAGCCTATCATGATGGACTGTGAAAATAGAATCTGTGGAATGGATTTGGGTTCTGTGGTAGCAGGTAAGAAATGAATATTAGTGGATGAATGGGCAGGGCACCTTTGTTTTCGGAGTGCATATAGTGAAAATGTGATATTATATGTTGGAAGGACTGATGCTCAAGCTCCAATACTTTGGCTACCTGATGTAAAGAGGCAACTCATCAGAAAAGACCCTGATGATGGTAAAGATAGAGGGCAGGAGGAAAAGAGGGTGGTAGAGGATGAGATGGTTAGATAGCATTACCGACTCAATGGACTTGGGTCCAGGAGATAGTGAAGGACAGGGGAGCCTGGCTGCAGTCCATGGAGTTGCCAAGAGCTGGGCCTGCCTTAGCAACGGTACAACAGCAGCAACAATACTGATGGTGAGCAGACGTCATACTATTTTAGTCCTAATCACGGAATGTATAACACCAAGGATGAATAGCTGGGTCAGCTATGCACTTAGGTGATAATGAATGTAGGTTATTCATCTGTAACAAATATGCGACTCAGATTGAGGACTTTGGTACTGGGAGAGGCTATGGATGTGTGGAGGCAAGAGATATGAGGGAACTCTTCCTACCTTCTGTTGAGTTTTTCTGTGACCTTAAAAACCTAAAAGTACTCAAAAACAGAGTTTACAATAAATTTATACAAGGTCCATATAAACAAGAAACTATAAGAAGATATAAAAAGTCACTAAAACAACTATTTCACAGGATGATTTTGAGGATTTAGACAATTTATTCCAACTGTCTCGTGCAGTACCTAAAACAGAACATAGTGGGTACTTCAAGAACGTTTTTTGAATATATGATGAAATTTATTTGCTACCATTAAAAACAGAAACAATCATAAAACAGTTTGAGAACATCAGACAAGGCTTCTTTTGTGCTGAATTTTAAAAAAGTTTAATTTTTATTTTATTTTATTTTTTTAAATTTTATTTTATTAGTTGGAGGCTAATTACTTCACAATATTTCAGTGGGTTTAAAAAAAAAGTTTAATTTTGTTGCTGTTATATTCTGAACCTTTAGCCTGTTGGTAATAGGGAATAAGTCTACATCTTTTCTTAGTATCTTTTTCAAGTAGTTGGAAAACAAGATGGGTACCACTTCTGTATTCTATATTGTCTTTTTTACAGAGTTTTCTGATTCTATTTTCTCAGCAATTCTATAAATGTCTACAGCAACTAAATTTCCTCTTTGGATCAGTAACATCTCACTTATTTTTGCACTGTAGAGCATATTGCTCTTCTATTATCTTATTTAGTTTCAGAAAGCCCTGCTAGGAAGGCAGGGCATTTCACAGATGAAGCAACGGAAGTTTGGAGAGTGAAAATATTTTACCCAAAGTTATGTAATGAGAAAGGCATTCAGAAAATCAGTTTTGGAGAAGGTCAGGTGGCTAAAGTCTCTTGGTTTCCCCAACCGTGCATATCCCCTGCCCGTACCACGCAAACAGGTGAATTCACCAGTTGACCTCCACACATGTCACCTTAACAAGACCTATAGCCTTTGGGAAGTAAAGTAAAATCTCTTGGGAAAATACCTTAACAGGCAGAATATGCAAGTTAGCATCTGAAAAGTGGTTTGCGACGCTTAAGATCTCAGACATACTGAAGGCATAAAAAAGTAGGATTGGACACCAGGAAAAAAATAATTTATCTGGAGAAAGCTATATTGTGATTCCTTGCTCCCCTCTGTGGGTTGCCAAAGACTATGAGGTGGTGAGACTGAGCTTTAATGAGACTACTCAGAGAGTTTGATGTGTCTCTTGTCCTTTGAGGATGCACTGGACAGGTGGCTGACTCACACCTGAGAAAGCCAAAGGAGAGATGCCTCTGGGACAGCCCAACTGCCTCCTGGAGTAAGATCTGTGTCCTCTGACATTTCCTTTTCTCCTCTCAGGCATGTTCTGCCACATGATCCTCCCAGCACTTTCTTCCTCCTGTACGAATCCATGAGAACCTCTGAATCTCCCTATCGTCATGTAAACGGTGATGGGAACTTGGAGCCCTTTTGAAGTTTTTTCTTCTGCCTAGATGCACCATGCCTTGATTCCTATCCATGAGGACTTCCTTGGAGATGGCACTACCGTCCCAGAAGAATTATGAGAGGTAACTCGGCTCCTTCTGCTGCAGTGAGCATGTGTGCTTGTTGAGTTGCTGATTTGTGTCCTACTCTTTGCAACCCTATGGCCTGGAGCCCACCAGGCTCCTCTGTCCACGGGATTCTCCAGGCAAGAATACTGGAGCAGGTTGCCATGCCCTCCTCCAGGCACATTCCTGACCCAGGGATCGAACCCACGTCTCTTATGCCTCCCACACTGGCAGGCAGGTTCTTCACCACTAGCAGAAGCTGGGAAGCCTCTGCTGCAGTGCTCCTTCTTAACCCCTTTGGAGTTTCTATCATCGGGCTTGTTCCACATGTCAGCCCCACAGGTTGCCTGGTGTCTTTTTAGTTTGTTATAAATAAACTGAGGACTTCCAGATGGAATTACATCTCAGAGTAATTATGAGAGGCACCACAGCTCCTTCTTCTTACGTGCTCCTTCTTAACCTGTTTGGAGCTTTTATCACCTGGGTTGTTACACATTTCAATCCTAGAGCTTTCCTGGCATCTTTTCAGTTTGTTATCAGTACTTTTCGAAAAATGTTTTTTTTCTCTGAATCTACATTCCTTGGTTTTTGAAAACAAATCTTTTTTAATCAATAAAATATAGTCTTTCATATTTAGAAGTTAAAAGATGAACATGGAGTTGCACCTTCGGTGGAGTTCTAGCTTCCGCCTTAAGCATGGCTGCTTCAGCCCCAAGTGTTGGAGGGTGTGGGGAGGAAGGATTCCAAGAGTCAAAAAATACTTTAGAATTTTCCAGAGAAGAAGACACACAAACTGACTCGGGAGCGCCTCCTCAAACTCTGACTATAAAAAATTCTTGATAACTATATAATAAAGTATTTTAGTTAGGAAAAAACAGTGCCTTATTAAACTAAGTGTTTTAATTGTATAAGTGAGGTTCAGGAAACTCCAGTTACAGAAACAAGAGAGAATTAAGTGTTAAATGGGTGCATGAGATTTAAACTTCTCATATCCCATGGAGTTGTCAGAGACGTATCTGTCCCTTAGAGGCCACTGTTACATGTTCTTAAGTGTGACTTTGACCTTTAGGGGTATTGCACAAGACCACATAAGGAGTTGGAGTAAATAGAGGGTGAGAAAATACCTGCCTTATAGGAAATTGGCTTGAGGGCTGCCACTTGCACTGTATGGGAGGAATCTGTGAGAAATTTGTGAGAAACTGCACCCAAGCCTGCACATATATGTAATAGTGAGTGTGATTTCTCACTATACTCAAACTCAAAAACAATACCATAAAAAAGAGCTTACAGGGCTTTGGCAGGAGCAAAGAGCAAACAGATCAGTAAGGCAACTTCCATATCAAGTCACGTGTTTGGACTCTTATAGGGAACAATTGCTACTGTGTGTATGATAACACTAGAACATTACTAGTTTGTTAGGAAATGCATATTCCTCTGAGACAGAGTCAGCAGAGGCCACCAACAGGTAACCATAGTTTGAAAACCACAGTTAATTGTGAAAGCTGCAACTGAGAACTTCAGAGAATTATGTTTATACCTTTCAAAAGATACAGAAACAAATGAAATGTATAATACAAAATGAAAAATGTTTGAAGGAAGAACAAAGAGGAAGGGATCAGGAAGGAAAAATTAGAGCAAAATAATAAGTAATGGGGGCCTCCTTTGTAGCTCAGTAGGTAAAGACTCTGGCTGCAATGCAGGAGACCTGGCTTCGATCCCTGGGTTGGGAAGGTTCCCTTGGAGATGGAAATGGCAACCCATTCCAGTATTCTTCCCTGGTGAATCCCATGGATGCAGGAGCCTGGTAGGTTCCCGTTCCATGGGGTTGCAAGTGTGGAACATGACTTAGCGACTAAACTACCACCAATGGGTAAAAGAGATTGGCGAATCTAAGTTTGTATTGATATCATTAATATCACATAGACAAAATCAAATGGAATGAAAATAAGATTGCACTTATCTGCAGACTGCTCTACAGGGAAGGGTCTGTGTGAGTCAACCCAAGTTCATGACTCTTGGATCCCAAGACAAAACCAATCCAAGTCATAACCTTTGGAACTTGGGTCTGTTTGGAGTGACCTCCTTGGCTGAGTATTACACTAAGGACCACTGCAGGAGTCTGTGGCCCCCATTCACTGGGATAGGAGGTATGCCAGTCTCCGCCAGTGGTCCAGTGGTGCTTCTTCTACAAGTAGTGGAAGCAGGGTGTCGATTATGCCAGATATATTACTCTAGACAAGGTCTGCTCCTGTCATTCAAGAAAAGTTAAAACAAAGATATTTCCAGTAAAATTAAAACTGAGAATATTACAATCAATAGTTAATCACTAAACAAACCTTCATTAAAAAATGACCTAGTAGGGAAGTTTGAAAACATAAAGTAATGGTGAGTGGAAAAAGTGAGTGGAACTTAAACAGGGAGTAGAACTTAACAGGGAGTACATTGTATAAAAATAACAAAAATTTACAATTTAAAAAATATTTTTTATTAGAGTGTAGTTGATTTACAATGTTGTGTTCAGTTCTGATCTGTCACTCAGTTGTGTCCGACTCCTTGCAACCCCAAGGACTGCAGCACTCCAGGCTTTCCTGCCCATCCCCAACTCCCGGAGATTGCTCAATCCACTCAGATCCACTGAGACTCAGATCCAATGAGTCAGTGATGCCATCCAATCATCTCATCCTCTGTCATCCCCTTCTCCTGCCTTCAATCTTTCCCAGCACCAGGGTCTTTTCCAATGACTCAGTTATTTGCAGTCAATATCTGTGTTGTATATGGCCTTTATTATGCTGAGATAGTTTCCCTCTATGCCCACTTTCTAGAGAGTGTTCATCATACATTGGTGTTGTACCTTGTCAAATCTTTTTCTGCATCAGTTGAAATGATTGTATGGTTTTTATCCTTTAATTTGGCAATATGGCCTATCACACTGGTTGATTTGCATAAATTGAAGAATCCTTGCATCCCTGGGTTCAATCCTTCTTGATCATGGTGCATTATCCTTTTAATGTGTCTTTGGATTCAGTTTGTTAGTATTATATTGAATAATTTTACATCTGTATTCATCTGTGATGTTGACCTTTCTTTCTTTTTATGTGATATCTTTATCTGGTTTTGGTATCAGGGTGACAGAAGCCCCATAGAATGAGCTTGGGAGTAAAGAATTTACAAGTGCTGTAGTGAAGTTACAGAACACAAGCATTGGATAAAAATAACATTAAGGACTAGAGAAAGAAGAATGAAAGTGCTCATTTTCCTTTTCAGTTTCAGGAGGTGGGCAGAGGTATTGATTTAGGGTTTGGATTAGGTATGCATTTCAAAATGTTAAGTCAAATCTCCAAATGAATAAAAATGAAGCATATAATTCCAAGAAGGAAGCTGACTTATTAACTGTGGTCCTGGCCACAGAAATGGAATCAGCTCTCTACCTCTGAGAAGTCAGCCAGAACCTCTCTTGGCTGTGGGCCTCTCATCAACATAGGCAGAAGACCCAGGAAAAATCATGTCCACCTGTGCATCAGGTAATAAATATACAGATCTTGGTCCTGGCTGTGGACCCTGAAATTGCCTGTGAATGCAGTTCAGCCACTCTGTGGTAGGGAAACTCTTGGAGGTAAGTCCACCAAAGTTTGTCTGACTAGATTCTGAAAGATTTAAATGTGCCCCTTTTGTCCCCATCACAGACCAAGACTGTCTTGATGATACAGGTGCCCTCAGGAGACACTCTCGTCTCCATCTCTGGAGCTACTTAAAGGGCTCCGTATTAGCCATTACCCCTCTCTCAGCTGCCATCCATGGACCACTTGCTAGACAGGGACCAGGTCAAGGAAACTCCCATCTGTACCCCCAGAGATCCTGAAACATACATGGCTCCAGCATCCTTATAGCTCTTCTACAACAAAGTTTGTAGAGAAAGGATACATGGAATCTGGTAGGAAAGAAGGAGAAGTGTTCTGTTCAGATCCCACACCACTATTAGGGGGCACAGAGAGGAGAAGGGATAGCATAGGCTCAAGAAACCACCTTGGGGATGGGGAGTATGAGACCTGTATTATACATCGTGTCCCAGCCTGATACGGGAAGACGAAGCCTCTTAGCTGGTTTGAACACCCATGTCCTTATTAGAGCACTATAGGGAATAAGAATGCATTATTGAAGAGCATACACACATATATGCTTGCTCTCAGTCACCATTTGGAGGAAACAGATGAAAACTGCCTGTGGTTCTTGCTAGCTACCCAGCCTTCCTGCTGGACACACTGTAGGCTCCTCCTTCAGTCCTTCTACTTCCAGTGCAGCTCCCCACTCATTCAGAGGCTGCTGTTGCCAATGAGAGTGTGCACACCTGGAAGAATGGAGCCAGCTTGGACCCTGAACTTGTCTTTTATCAGGGTAAAGGCAGCTCATTGCCAACTCATGTACCCCTGCATTCACCTCAGAGTGAGGACAGTTAGCTCCAGGGCAGAGATCCCCATCACCAGAGTGTGTGTCTGTGCATGTTTAGGAGGAGGCAGGGCCAGCTCATTCAGGTGGCATCAACCACTCTGAACCCAGCCAAGCCTCCATCCAAGGCACATCACGGAAAAATGGCAACCAACACAGAAGTACATCCCCAAGCCCTCAGGAGCCCAAGGCTTCCTGACCATGTCCCAAACCAAAGAAGAGAGTGCCATCACACTGAGAGAAACTCAACTCCCTCTGGGCTCCTGCTCTAGCCCCTTGAGCCTCCCTCTGCCCCTAGCCATTAAAGCATAGGAGAAACCCTAGCTTGCACCTGGCTCTGGATCTAGCTCCTACACCTCCAGCCTAGCTCCCACTAACGTGGTCGCTGCCAGCATACCCCAGAGGAAGATTCAGCCTGCTCTCACTTAAGATCCAGCTCTCCCACCAAAGCCACTGGCTAGATGCAGATTGCATAGGGATACTCTCACACAAGGATATGCCTTCAAGACTGGGATAGGCAATTGTTTTACATAATTTCATAGAGACAGAAGAAATGAAACAAAATTAGCACACAGAGGAATATGCTTCAAATGAAAGAACAGCAACAAAAGAATCCTGAGTAAAACCTTAATGAGACAGAAGCAATTTATCTGAGAGATTTCTAATGGAACTGGAGAAAATAATAGGAGAACACAGTGAGAATTTCCAGGAGATGAAGGACAGGGAAGCCTGGCCTGCTGGAGTCCATGGTGTCACAAAGAGTCTGACTTGACAGATCAACTGAACAACAACAACAAGAAAATATAACAAAGAACTAGTCAGACTGGAAAATAAAATAATGAAATGAAACTACACTGGAGTGTATTAATAGAAGATTAGGTGACACAGGAGAATGCGTAAGTAATCTGGAAAATAGAACAAGTGAAATCACTCAATCAGAACAGCAAAAGGCAAACAAAACTTAAAAATGGGAATAGTTTAGGGGACTTCTGGGACAGCATTCAACACACTCATGTTCCCATCATAGGGTCTCCTAAGGAGAAGAGAAAGAGGAAGGAGGTGAAAATGTATTTGATGAAATTATGGCTGAAAATGTCCAGAATCTGAAGAAGGAAACAGAAATCCAGGAATGGGAATCACAGAAAGATTCAAACAAGAGGAACCCAAATAGACACACACCTGGACATATTAAGATGCCTAAATCAGATAAAGACACTATAAAGAAAAAAATTATATCCTTGAGGAACGTAGATACAAAAATTCTCATCAAAATATTAGAAAGCTTAATTCTATCATAGAAAAAAGGGATCAAACAGGATGATTAAGAGGGATTTATTTGAGGAATTCAAGGATGGTTCAACACCCACAAATCAATTAATATGACTCAGCACTTTAACAAAATGAAAAATAAAAGTCACATGATCATCTTAATAGATGCAAAAGAAGCATTTGACAAGGTTCAAGACACATTCTGATTAAAAACTCACAACAAAGTTGTTGTAGTGGATACATATCTCAACATCACAAAGGCAATATACAGAAATCCATAACTAGTGTGAGTCTCACTGCTTTACCAAAAAATTAAAAGCTTTTTCTCTAAAATCAGGAGCCAAACACGGATGTATAAAGAATAAAAGAATACAAATGCTACAAGAAGGTAGTTTAATGCTTTTCTAATGATAGAAGTAGAAAATATATTTTAAAGCAAGTCTCCAAAGCCAGAGATCATATCTTCTTATTCAATATAAGAAGTGCTCATTGAATTCAAAATGAGCACTGAGAAATATTAATGTCTTACCAGAAGAGAATGCTATAAAATTTTTAAAAGAAAAAAATGTATAGAAATTTGATACACTTACGACAGCATCTTAATTATCTAAATGCTGAGAGCTGAACCTCTGTGAGATAGAAGGTTTATTGGATTCATTAGTGGATGTATTCTAAGCAAATGGAGCAAAGACTGGCACATAGTAGTTCTAATGAATATTTGTGGGAGGGAGAGGATCCCACTGAAGAGGACATAGGCTTGGGGCAGACAGGTCTATCTCAGACAACTCATGCTTAAAGCAGAGATATGGCTGTGCTACTGACAATACAATGGAGGTTGATTAAAAGGATCACATTGCTGATGATCTGCCATAGGTGGGGAAGATGGAGAGGAATGTGAGAGCTCATGAAGAGAACAAAACATAGCTTGGCTCCTGCACACACTGTACCACAAACTGGCACTCAGCTTACCTACCTCAGAAATTCTCACGGTGCTCCATGGACCATCAATTCTAAGAACACTCCTCGAAAGGACGGTGGGGCCCATAGGTCAGATAATTTTGCAAAATATACAGACTGATCCCTTCTGAGAGATTTAACAGTCCCCTATTCCAGTGGGAACATCTGTTTTAATTATTTAATCTTGTATTTCACAGCATATGTGACCATGGGATTCCATGTTCCTTCTAATTTTTTCAAGCAAAAACCCTCCTAAGTTTTCCAAATTAAGCTCTGAGCTTTCACTAAATTAGTACTTTGGAAATCTCAGCTTACAAGATAAAGCTTGACTCTGAGCATGGCATCCAGGGCCTTCATGGTCTCTCCCAGTCTCCCTAGACCAGTTTCAAACATACTGAATGTTCCTTACAGTTCTGTATCTGCTTGTGTTTCTTCTTCCCCCAGCCCTCACTGTCCCATGTAAATACTCTTTCCTTAGATATTTCAAGTGCTCATTTCCCTACCCTGCCTGTTCATGTCATCTGCCTTCCATCACTGTGTGTGTTCCGTCCCATGTCTCTGATGTCTTGGTTTGGTTTGTCTGCTATCCCTCTGGCCCTGCTTCTCCCAGGCAGGTATGCAGTCGGCTCACTCTGCATCTCCAGGGATTGGCCTATGAGTGGTTTCAGTGGCCACAGTTTGGGTGGGGCCAAACAGAATGGATTCTCAGGGCTCTGCGTCTGCATCCTGGGGAAGTGACACCAGCTGGCCCCCTCAGTTACCTCTGCCCGTTGGTATCTTTAGTATCTTCCTCTTCATGGACACCTCATTGCCCTCAAATCACTCTAAGTCAGCTTCCCAAACATGACTTGACTTCCCAAATGAATAATATTTAAAAACATGTATAGAGAGTCCAGAAAATAAAAATATAAGCAGTTAATAAACATTTCAGCATGCATTTGAACTTACTTGCAGTGGTAGAAATTCAAATGTAATGTGTATCAAAAACTATAAATTGTTCATGCCATTTGCTTCATTACTCATATCTGGGAGTACGCTCTAAAGAAAAAACTCAAAAATATTGTAAACATTTTATGCTTCAAAGTTGTTCATTGTATTCTTTGCTAAAGACCTTCTTAATTGTGAAAAGCAACAGAAGTAGAACATAACAGTTAATGAATAACTTAATGAATTATGAAGAAATAGTCGACAAGAGCACCACAGGTCACTAGATGGAACACCCTTACATCCTAGTAATCTCTGTGTGTCCCTTACCAATGACAAGGCCCCCCCCATCCCCAGAGATAAGCACTTGCTTTTCTCCAGAGTTTGACCCCCTTGGTTGGCATCCACGAACATGGAGACTTCCATTACCTGTTTGGGGGTTCACACAATTGAATGCACAGAGTTTGTGTTTTCTCCTCCGGCTTTACCCAACATTACAGAAGTTTTTTCTCATGTCCCTTGGAGCCAGGTGTATGCATTTGTGTAGACCAGGTAGTTAGGAGCAGAAATAGAGTAACAGGGATAACAAGGAAGAATGTATGTAAGATCCTGGCACAGTGCCCTGAAATGGTGAGGACTTACTACAGTCATTCTTACCTTCCCTCTTTGACATGGGCCCAACTGCATGTTGAAGGAGCATTCTCTTTGCTCCCATTCTCAGTACTGATCTGCTTCACCTCCTGCCACCAGCACTTCTTACCAGCACCCTGAAATTGAGTTTTGTCCTCCTGGCCACCAGAGCAGTCTTTGCATTTTATTCTCTGCTATTCACACAGCTCCCAGCCTGAGAGTTCCCTAGGATTTTCGTCCAGGAACAGGACAAAGCTGCCCCAGGCAGAACCCACCCCTCTGTCCCCCACTCCTCATTCTTCACTAACATCCTTCATTGACAAGAGGGTGCTGCTTCGCTTTTCAGTGGGTTGATCTTTAGACTACAAATGGGAATGATTTAATCTATATTTCAGAGGAAGAGAATACTTAGGATTTTGGGGCATTTTTTTCCCCCAGAGATATTGAGGCAAGAGAAAGAAAGCTGGAACGTGGACTGTACAGTCATGGGCAGCAGGCATTGTTGGGAAGCTGGGATGCTCCCGGGCTGGGAAGGAATGTTGCGGGCAGTGTGGGGCCTGGAGAAATAGCCCCACTGCCTTTGATTCATTTAAAAAATCATTTTAATGTCCCACTGCTGACTTTCAGGGTCTTGTGCTGGTTTGCAAGATGGGTCTTGTGTTATTACCATGATTGTATACCAGTCAAAGGTAGATTTCCTGAAAATTCATATGGTTAAGGAACAGGCTTTATGGAGAAAATTTACCAAAAGAGGCTGGCAAGAAGAGAAGGGGAATGTGATCCTGTTTCTCTCAACGCCCATAGAAAGGAGTGGTTAGACCTCAACCATTTGCTGGATGCGCAGAGTGGGGCTGTGCTCAGAAGAAGGATCCTGCTCCTGGGGTATTCTCTCTCTTTACAGGACAAGGGGTGAGAGCAGCCTTGACAGTGAGGGGACATGGAGTAAGAGTCTAGGTTAGGTGTCAGCAATTTTTAAGGATTTTGTGGTTGCAGGCATCCCAGCGCAAGGGACTTGAGGAAGTGGGACATTTGTAAGTCCTCTGGTCCAGGGATAGAGCTAAGGATCTCATGGGAAGTTGAGTTTGGCTGTAGACTCTTCTGGGAGAAGGACAAACTCCTAATATTATATGGGATGGTGTCCAGAATATCTAGTCTGAGATCCAGGGCCATTTTTCTTCAGTTCTGTCCCTGGCTGTCTAGAAGGTGTGAACAACAGTCAACCCGTACTCACTAAGTCCATAGATGGTTTGAGAGAAACTCCTGGCATGTCACCCACAGTCTGTTCCCCATCCTCAACCTGCACAGGTCCTGTGTCTCGGCTGTACTGGTTCAGGGGGAAGTTGGTACTCACTGGGTTAGGTCAGGGGTAGTGGGAGGAGGCAGCCTTGCATGTAAGGGCCGCTGGGAACTGGGCGCTTGGCAGGCTGAGGAGCAGAGTTCAGTCAGGCTGGCACGTCTGAGCACTGACTGGAGTCTGTAACACCTTCTGGGGGAAAGATTAGCTCAGAGACCAAGGCCCTTTATCTTCAGTGATATGTATTAAAGGAATTGTCTGTTTGTTTCAGATGGAAGTTGAGTTATCCTCACATCCAGCAAATGTTTATTCAGCACCCACTCTCTGAAGGGCTGTGAGAAGCCTGAGGACACAAATGAAAAAGACTGTCCTGGTCTCTCGGCCCCATTTCCTAATGGAAGCCACAGATCCCGTCTGCAGCCTTAGAAAACTGAAGTCTTCAGGGCTTGGGGCTATCAGTCTTGCTGCTATCCTGTATTTTCATCACATGATCTGGCTGTGACACTGGGCTCTGTCCACATTCCCTGATCCTGCTGGGCCTGGTCTCCCGGCCTCACCCCCTTTCTGCTTGGCCTGGCTCTGCCTCCCTGCATGTGGGGTTTCACTATAGCCCTCCTGATGGTTGGTGGAGTCTTGATCTAAGTGGATGGCTTACCTGGAACTCACTGCTGCTGACTCTGCTCATCCTTTTTGCCTTCAGGCTCCTGTGGTCAAAGTCCATCCTCTTAGGGCCTGTCCATGGGACCCACTAACTCTCCCATTCACATCTACCTTCTGGACACTGAGTTGGTCTGTTGGACAGGAACTGTTGGGGGTCAGTTCTGCCCTCCTCATTCCTGTTGGCTTCCACCCTCTATGTTGAGATCCCAGCCTTACTTGAGCCCCTGGAGATGTGTAAAGAGGGATCTGCGGAAAACCTAGGCAGACAATGAACTCACTTCTTCCCTTGTATCCTGCTCTCAAACTGTCAGTTCCTGGTAAATTTTTATGCATGAGAAGCTCAATTTTTCCTTTTAAAATGAACCTTAAGGCCATTGCATTGGCCATGCCTCACATCCCTAGTGCTGGACCAGTCTCCTCCCAGTTTGCACCTTCCTTGGCCTCTGTAAGGGGCGGAGACCCTGGCCACAGACCTCCCGCTACAGCTCTTACTATTGAAGCAGCCCCTTCCCCTGCTGGTGACCAGGTCGACCTGCCTCCTGCAGGTCATCCTGAAGTCCTCCTCCAGGAGGCCTTTCTGCTTTATTTCAGTTTCACACATGCTGCCCTTTACTCCTCTGTGAAAGAAAATGCCTCTTAACTCCCCTGTCCTGTAGCACATACACCCACACTGCAGCAGTTTCTGCTTCTAGAAGTCTCCCCACTAGAGTTTGAACTCCTTTAAGACAGTGACTTTGCCTTTTGTCTTTGTATCCCAGTGGTGGTGCTCACAATAGACTCTCACTGGGTGACTGATTGCTGAATGGTGAGTGACAGTGTTGGAAGTCACCATCAGGAAAGCAGTAATGTCATTTTGGTGTTCAGCCACCAGGGGATATTAGCGCTCAGTAGGCAGGATAAAAAGATGCTGTGAGGGAGGCTTGGATGCTGGTTGGAGGGTCCTGGAGTCATTCCTTTTCTTTTCCCGAAGTACTGCTTGTTCTTTTCAGGGAACTATTCCTAAATCCCATATACTAGATGACTTAAACAACAGAAATTAATTTTCTCATAGTCCTGAAGGCTGTGAAGTCCAAGATCAAGGTTGAAGATCAAGGTTGATCAGGTTGATGCTCCTCCTGGTGAAGGCCCTCTTCCTGGCTTGCTGTCTCCTTACATGCTGTGGAGTGAAAGTTCTGGTCGCTCTTCCTCTTCTAATAAAGGAACTAATCCTGTCCTGAGGGCGCTGCCCTCATGATTTCATCATAAAATAACCACTTCCTAAAGGGCCAGTTCCTAAAAACCCAACATTAGGGGTTAGGGCTTCCAAATATGAATTTAGTGAATATACAAATATTCAGCCCTTAACATTGGCCTCAGAGACTTATAGGTGTGGTTAGAACTAGAGACTGCGAGAGGGTGTCCAGTATATTGTTGGAGTATATCAGTTCAGAAGCAAAAACATGTGTCAGGACTTTGTGATTAGGGCCCAAGTCCCTGAACAATATTACCCCACGTTAGAGGTCAGGGGTGATGTTCCTACGTAGGAGAAGTCCATGTTCATGATTATAGTTGGGAGCCTTTTTAGTCCTAGCAAGGGAGCTATATAATTTTTCAAAAGGTTATTGCAATAAATTAAAAGAGTGTCTCAAGTTTGTAAAAGTCTTACCAGACCCATTCCCACATATATATTTTAAGACAACAGGATCAGAGCTAACAATAGAAAGATCTTACCAGGCCCACTCCCATGCTATACATTTCAAGATGACAGGATTAGTCAGAAATTTCTCAAGAAGGAGAAACATGTCCTCAAGTAGCATACATTGTTGTTATATAATCATTGGTACAGAGGTTAAGGTAAAACATATTCTTGAGCAATTGGGTTGTTTAGTTGTGCAAACATCAGCTCTGGGCTTATAGAAAAAAAAGTTTGTCCTTTTCTCTTCCTTGAGAACTCCAGACCCCTATCTTCTCCTTGAGAAACCCGGACTGGTTTCCCCTCCTTGGGGACCTCAGATTTCTTATCAACATGCTTAGGAATTGAGCCTCTCACTCTTTCATCTCCATCAAGAGACTGTTTAGCTCTTCTTCAACTTCTGCCATTAGAGTGGTATCATGTGCATATCTGAGGTTCTTGATACTTCTCCTGGCAATCTTGATTTCAGCTTGTGATTCATCCAGCCTGGATTTTACATGATATACTTTGAATAGAAGTTAAAGGAGCAGGGTGACAATATACAGCCTTTTCATACTCCTTTTATAATTTTGAGTCATTCAGTTGTTCCATGTCTGGTTCTAAGTGTTGTTTCTTGATCCACATACAGGTTTCTCAGGAGACAAGGAAGGTGGTCTGGTACTCCCATTAATTTAAGATTTTCCCACAGTTTGTTGTGATCCACATAGTCAAAGGCTTTCGTGTAGTCAATGACAAACATAGGTGATTTTCTGAATTCCCTTGCTTTCTCCATGATTCGAAGAATGTTGGCAATTTGATCTCTGGCTCCTTTCAATACACCCTCACTCCCCAGTTTTCCCTTATAAGACTTTAATTAGTCTATAGTTTGCATTAACTGTTATTCAATAATTAGGGCAGCTCAAAGGAATACCCCTTGTTAGGGCAAATACAGATTTTTTTTTGAAGTGGTATCTTGAAGAGTACCAACAGGTATGTCAGATCATGACAAATTTATTTGGAATGAAACTCTGAAATGGCTCTCTGTGGTGGTTGCAAGATCTCTGGTGTTCACCAAGAATACAGGCTATTCTTTTTCAGGTGAAGTATGCACTGAGAACATAGAGCAAGTTAAAACACCACAACACTTCCTGTTCCTATTGGGATTCTGTTGTTTTTCTTGAATAAATGCCCCATTGGATTACTGTGTGCCATAGTTATTTTCCAGAGTTCTGAAAAAGTGACCTAGAAGGGATGCTGTTTTTCTCATTTCTTTTATAAAGGAGAGAATTTTCTTACTCTGAGATTTTATACCTTTAACATTTTAACACGCATGTTGAATTATTCATTGTTTTCTAATTATGGCTATCATTGCTTAGTATTTATCTTCTTTTCCATGAATGACTCATTGAAACCACCCATCATCCTCTTAATAATTTAAAAATTTTTAGTGCTGTTTATTTTTCATTAAAAATATGAAACATAATTTTAAACTGGCAAATTATTAGTTCTATTATAAAGGAAGAGAAGAGGAGAGGATTACTGATGGCTAGCCTCTACCTGCTGCTGTCTGCTTCTCCCTCCAGCCCAGCTCTGGGGCTTCTCTGCTGCTCTGTGGTAAACGACGCACGGCTGGTTTGGTGCCTCTTGTCTGTCACCCAGGAAGGGTGATTGTAGAAAAGACTAATGGGATCCTGTATCCCAAATTTTCCTTTCCCTAGGCCACCTAATCTTTCTCCCAGAGCTGCAGTTTCCTCCCATATAAGGAAACAGTGGGCCTCTAACTCCTCAGGCTTTCACAGTCATGATGTATGTTCCTCAGAAATGACACTCTAGTGAGCAAGTCCATGGCTGGGGTGATGTTGATCCTTGTGAGCAACTTGTCAGTTACTTAAAACACAACCTTGAACAAGTTATTAAATCTCTTTGTAATTTCAGGATGATCCTTCATTAGATGCATGTAATGCTTAGGTATTATCATGTTATGAGGATTTAATTAAGCATATATTGCAGCTAAGGTTTTATGTGTAGTTTTTATGTCTAGTTCCAGGAATGGGGCGCCTTGCCAATACAGTACTGGTATATCATAAAGTGGAGTTGTTTATATATTTATTCTGCAATAGTTTATTGAGGTCCTATTGTAGGTTCTGGGGATAATAAGAAACATCTGAATGGCTTATTCTAGCCCTGTGAGCTGGCATCCAGAACTAACTTGGTAGCCCCACCCTTGGGGTGGGGAAGAGCCCAAGAACTGGTAGGAGTGAAGCCTTTCCCTCTTGCTTGCTGCTCCTCCGAACTGTGTCCTCTGCAGCTGCATAGGCTGGCAGGCAGCCTGAGATGGAGCCCTCCTCAGAAGACCCCCACCTCTGTTGGGCCACTCGGCTCTTAGGACTCACCAGCCTCCTCCTCGGTAAGTAGCCTGGGCTCTTTGTGGTGGTGGGGGGGCAAGATTCAGGGACCCCTTCTGTCTCTGATGTCTAAAGTTGTGTTGGAGCTGGGACCCCTGATTGGAGGCAGCCTTGTCTAGCATAAGGGATCCATTACTAGGGAGGTGAGGTCACTACTGTATCAATAAGAGGGAATACAAGACAGCCTGGAGCTACTTGGAGAGAGGAATAGAGAGAGATACAGAAGTAGCTTCTGGGGACCAAAGGAGTGGGAACAAGACCCCCCTGACCTGACAGAGGGAATGTGACAACCTCTGCTACTGTCCCATGGAGACCTAGAACACTGTATCTGAACTGGAGGAAGCAACTGGAGTCTAGTTTTCTTGGGCTGATACAGGATGTTGAATACAGCAAAATTCTAAGTTTGTAAAAGAAGGAGCAGCCTCCGAAATTTAAGGGTGTCTGTATAGCCACATGCTGTAAAAGAATGAAGAAACCATGGAAGGAACAGCAAACTGCTAAGTGGGTTCCAGGAGGGGGTGAACTTGGAGAAGAAAGAACGGAGGGTGAAGCAGAGAGGACTGGGAATTAAGCAAAAAGGGGACTGAAAGGATGACTGTCATGAGAATGTTGCATATCTCTTTTATTTATTTATTTTTAGCTTTCTATTTATTTTTTACATTGAAGGATAAGAGCTTTACAGTATTTTGTTGTTTCCTGTCAAACATCAAGATTAATCTGCCACAGATATACGTATATATCCTCCTGCTTGAAACTCCTTCCCATCTCCCTCCCCATGGCACCCTTCTGGGTTGATACAGAGCCCCTGTTTGAATTTCCTGAGCCATACAGCTGATTCCCCTTGTGCATCTATATTACATGTGGCAATGTAAGTTTCCATTTGCTCTATCCATACATCATACCCTCCCCTCCCCTCTTCCCATGTCTGTAAGTCTGTTCTCTGTGTCTGTTTCTCACTGCTGCCCTGCAAATAAATTCTTGGTACCATCTTTCTAGATTCCGTATGTATGCATTAGCATATGATATATACCTTTCTCTTTCTGACCTACTTCATTCTGTATAATAGGTTCTGTGTTCATCCACCTCATTAGAACTGACTCAAATGCATTCCCTTTTACGGTGGAGTAATACTCTATTGTGTATACATACGAAAACGTCTTTATCCATTCATCTGTTGATTGACAGCTAGGTTGCTTCTGTGTTCTAGCTGTTGTAAATAGTGCTGCAATGAACAAGGGGATACATGTGTCTTTTTCAATTTTGGTTTCCTCATGATATGTGCATAGGAGTAGGATTGCTGCATCATATAGTGGTTTTACTCCCAGTTTTAAAGAAATCTCCATACCCTCTTCCTTAGTGGCTGTATCAATTTACATTCCCACCAACAGTGCACGTGTTTCCTTTTCTCTACACCCCCTCCAGTATTTATTGTTTGTAGACTGTTTGATGATGGCCATTCTGACCAGCATGAGGTGGTATCTCATTGTAGTTTTGATTTGCATTTCTCTAAAAATGAGCAATGTTGAGCATCTTTTCAGGTGTTTGTTAGCCATTTGTATGTCTTCTTAGGAGAAATGTCTATTTAGGTCTTTTCCCAATTTTTTTTTTTAATTGGATTGTTTGTTTTTCTGGCATTGAATTGTATGAGCTGCTTGTATATTTTGGAAATTAATCCTTTGTCAGTTGTTTCATTTGCTATTATTTTCTCCCACTCTAAGTACTGTGTTTTCACCTTGCTTATAGTTTCCTTTTCTGTGCAAATCTTTTAAGTTTAATCAGGTCCCCCTTGTTTACTTTCGTTTTATTTCCATTACTCCAGGAGATATGTCATAGAGGATTTTGCTTTGATTTATGTCATTGAGTGTTCTCTGTTTTCCTTTAAGAGTTTTATAATTTCTGGTCTTAAATTTAGGTCTGTAATCCATTTTGATTTTATTTTTGTGTATGGTGTTAGGAAGTGTTCTAATTTAATTCTTTTACACGTAACTGTCTAGTTTTCCCAGCATCACTTATTAAAGAGCCTGCCTTTGCCGCGTTATATATTCTTGCCTCCTTTGTTAAAAATAAGGTAACCATAGGTGCCTAGATTTATTTCTGGGGTTTCTAACTTGTTCCATTAGTCTATATTTCTGTCTTTGTGCCAATACCATACTGTCTTGATGACTGTAGCTTTGTAGTATAATCTGAAGTCCAGAAGGTTGATTCCTCCAGCTCCATTCTTCTTTCTCAAGACTGCTTTGGCTATTTGGGGTCTTTTGTGCTTCCACCTGAATTACAAATTTTTTTGCTCTAGTTCTGTGAAAAATGCCATTGGTAATTTGATAGGGATCGCATTGAATCTGCAGGTTATATTCAATAGTAGTCATTTTCACAATATTGATTCTTCCTACCCAGGAACATGGAATATCTCTCCATCTGTTTGTGTCAGTTTTTATTTCTTTCATCAGTGTCTTAGAATTTTCTGTATACAATTTTTTTTTCTCCTTAGGTAAGTTTAGTCGTAGACATTTTAAGCTTTTTGTTGCAGTGGTGAATGGGATTGATTCCTTAATTTCTCATTCTGATTTTTTCATTGTTAATATACAGGCATGCTAGTGATTTCTGTGTATTGATTTTGTACCCTGTGATTTTGTATGTCTGATGCAAGACTCATCTGTATTGCCTTGCTTCCATGGCTGCTTGACTTTCTTCCACAGGCTTTTCCCACCACAGCCTGCTGCCTCATGGCCTCTAGGTCGCCTCTCTGCAGTCAACAAGCAGCCCTCGCCCTGGGATTGCTCCAAAATTCATGCACTCCAGCTTCCAGACACTGTGCCTTCTAGGGGACCTGCATAGTGACTGCAGCAAGGACTGTCTGATTCTCCTTCCATTTTGGCTGCCACAGATCAGCTGTTTCACTCTCAACCTTAAATGTTTCTCCTCTGACCCAGAAAATTGCCCCGATGTGGGGTCAGACCCCTGCCTCATTTCCCCCAACAGCTGAGGGCAGGTCTAGTCCTACTAACTATTTTTCGCCCTAGTTCCTTTATCCTACTGAGTTTTTCATGCTTCTATATATTCTTTTCCAGTGGTCAGGTACTCCTGTCTGCTCTTAGGTGGTGTTCTGCAAGCGCTTCTCTGTCTGAAGGTGTATTCCTTATGTATCCATGGGGGGAGATGGACTCTGCATCTGCCTACCCCTCAACCATCTTGTTCTCTCTATTTCTCATTTAGAAATTCATCACAGATTATGAGTTTATAATGAAATTAAATAAAAACTGATGATAAATAATAAGACCCAGTGAGGTATCAATTCTGGAGAAAGTTTGGAAAGCTTTTATTGTTTTAATTTTTGGGTTTAGTATCCCAGTCATTATATGAACTTGTCAGAGTTATATAAAATTCCGTGGATTAGAGAGCATTTGAAAACTTTTGTTCTAAGTTGCTTCAGTTGTATCTGACTCTTTCTGACCCTACAGACTGTAGCCCTCCAGGCTTCTCTGTCCATGAGATTCTCTAGGCAAAAATACTGGAGTGTATGCCCATGCCCTCCTCCAGGGGATCATCCTGACCCAGGGATCAAACTCATGTCTCTTAAGTCTCCTGCATTGGCAGACCAGTTCTTTACCACCAATACTACCAGAAAGCATTTGTAAACAGATATCTTGAGATAACAACGAACTTTGCATGACATTACATCCCATTTAACTAAGTAACTTTGTGTCAACAATAAAATGTAAGCTTTCTCTCCTGTCATTGTTATTTCACTGGAGAGATATGTTAGAGTTGTTGTTGTTGTTGTTTTTCCCTATAGTTCCTGGGGCTCAAAGTTTACATAAGAAAGACAGACAGACATGGAGACAGTGGAGGGAGAAAGAGAGAGAGAAGGAGGAGGAGGAGAGAGAGACACTTCTCTCTTTCTTCTTCTTTTTCCTATATAGGCACTAATCTCTTAATGAGAACCCCAAATCTGCATGACATAGAAAAACAAAAATGTATGGTTTCAGTTCCGGTGCTCACAAGTCCAAAATCAAGGTGTCCGCAGGGTATATTCTTTCTAAAACCTGTAGGGTGTGTTACACTGTAAAGACTGTGAAACAAGATGCCACAGACAGGTGAATTGACAACAGAAATTTGTTTTCCCTTAGTTCTGGAAGCTATATTCTAAGCTCAAATGTTGTGCCAACCCTGTTTCTGGTGAGAGCAGGATGGGGCACTGTGTCATGGGGGCCCTCTGGCCATGGCGTTTGTGTCCTGATTTGTTTAGAGGGACTGGTAGCAAAGTTTTTCCCAGGTCTTCTCAATTGACCTTCTGTGAACCGTGTGTGGGGGGGTCCATTCTCACACCAGGGTGTGTGCTTTACAGTGGGGCCCCCAATTCCATGGCCATGGAAAAGCACTGGTCCCTGGCCTGTGAGGAACCTGGCCACAAAGCAGAAGCTAAGTGGCAGGTGAGTGAGTGAAGCTTCATCTGTATTTACAGCCACTCCCCTTCACTCAAATTACTGCCAATCTCAGGAGAACAAGCTCAGGGCTACTGCTGATTCTGTATTATGGTGAGCTGTATAATTATCTCATTATATGTCACAATGTATTATTATAATAATAAAGAGCACAAGAAGTGTAATGCAATTGAATCATCCTGAAACCATCCCCCGTCTGTGGAAAAGTGGTCTTCCATGACACCAGTCCGTCGCGTCAATAGTTTGGCGACTGCGGCTCTACAGGGCAGCAGTCCTTTGCACCAGACCTAGTCTTGCACTAGGGTCTCATAGAGGAGTGAGGTCTGGAAAGAAGGGACAAAAGAGGAACTCTGAGGAGCCAGACACAATATATGGATGAGTGACTACATTGTGGACCACTTTCTCTAATGATACATGTTGTGAAGCCTTTTGACCTGGGACTAAAAGGTCATTAAGCTCAGTGTGAGGGTCTGTAAGAGGGTCGGGACTGTGAGTTCTGTAAGAGGAGTTGAAAGGACTGTGGTGAAGGCCTGATCCTGAGGCGATGCCTTATCACATGAGTTGATGATTAAATAAATACAAAAATATCTGAAACCCCTGTGCATATGAATGCTGGCATGAGCTCTTCTCTGCTTCCAGTGAGACCAGGAATGGGTGTTAGTGCAGCAGGAGGAAGGCAGGTTTGAGATGAGAATGTGCTGATTTGGAGAGAAGACTGTGTCCCCCGCAGTCAGAGCCCCACCCAGGCAAATCTTGACCTGCTGGAAGAAGGAGATTTTTTTTTCCTTTCAGGATAAAGTTATTCTGTGGCACTTTCCCTGGTCCTGTATTGTCCTACCCTGCTCCCCTAAAGGACAGAGGGTATCAGGTCCCTGGAATTTAACCCTCAAGTGGGAAGATAAACTCTGGAGCAATTGGCCCTGAGGGGAAAGTGCCAAGTGGCCATAGCTCTGCAGAAAAGTGTCTGAGGAAGGCTCACTGTGATTTCTCAGGGACTCGTTGAGAAGTGCTGACTTGGTGGCAGGGACGGCAGAGTTCATTAAATGCTCACTTGTTCCCTCTCATATTCTAGGCCCTGGAAGTTAGCCAGGGCCCTGTGACTAGTGCTGGCAAGAAAGCAAAACAGAAATCACACCATTTCTGGAGAGAAGCAGGGAAACCCTTGGGTGATTCTCCTGTCTCCCCTCCCTGCTGTGGGACTGGGAGCCTGTGAGGATGCTGTGAGCTCCATGGGTGTAGCTACAAGGAGGTGGCACCTCCTCCATGTGTAATAAGACTTCTCTCTCACTGTTTTTTGGGACCTGGGGAGGGTGGTATAAACACCTCTTGTTCTAAGACCCTGAGGTATTATAACTGTTTTTTACACAGCACAGTCTCTCTGTCCTGACCACTACACTGCCTATAAAGAACAGGAAGGAGAGCAGCCTTCATATTTGTATTAGGTGTCTATTGCTGTATAACCTGTCACCCCATAACGTAGTGCCTTAATCACCACCCAATATGGTTTCACAGTTTCCGTGGGTCAGGGATTAGGGGTAGTTCAGCTGGGTCCTCTCTGGCTCAAGGTCTCCCCACCTAACATCAAAGTCTTGGCTGGGGCTGCATTAACCCTGGGGTCATCTCAGAAGGTTCTGTTTCTAAGTTCACTTGTGCGATTGCTGATAGGAGGCAGTTTCTGTGCCTGTTGGATTGAGGACCTCAGTTCCTCATTGGCTGTTGGCCAGAGGCTCCCTCAGTTCCTTGCCATGTGGGCCCCTCCTTAAGGCAGCTGACAACATGGCAGGTGTACTCCTCAGAGTGAGAAAGAGAGTGAAGGAAAGAAAGAGAGAGTGTGTGTAAGGAAGAGAGATGTCACAGTCTTGTGTAACCTAGTATCATGGAGTGACATCCATCTGTGTCCATATTCTATTCTTTGGAAGCAAATCACTAGGTGCAGCCCGTATTACAGGGGAAGAGGTGTCAAATGGGTGTGAACAGGAGGAAGTGGATCTTTGGGAGACACTTTGAGAGCTCCTTCTACAATTTCACACTTATATGTACCTGAAAATCTGATTCAGACCATGATCTCACATAATTCACATATATCATTATTAGCCAAGCAAGGAAAATCTGGATTAGCAAGTTTAAGTAACTTGTTCAAGGTTAGGCACCACCAGAACCAGGATTAGATTCCAGAATTACTTCAAATTCATTGTACTTGCATTCCAAGAATCAGGAGAGTATATTGGACGGAGTTCATGAAAAAGATAAGTTCTGTTGCTTTCTCTTTTATTCTTAACTGAGAAACTACTCACATTTTCTATCTCCAATGTCCTAGGCATCTGCAGCACAGTGGCCTGGAATTCTGTCCCACGTGGTTCTGAAGCTCAAGATTATGGATTTGTTCCCATGTATGGGATACGAGGAGATTCCGTGCTGTTTAATGTGACCAAAAAGCCAGAAGCTGACCCAGAGGAGGTCTCATGGGGCTTTGGTCCTGAGTCAAACTACAGAGTCCTGCTGCAAGTCCCCCAGGGGACAGACACCCCAACCTGGGTCAACCTCCAGGACAAGTACCAGCAGAGGGTCCACGTGCCCAGTTTAATGTCCCTGAGGATTGAGAACCTGACCCTAGATGACAGTGGGCAGTACCAAGCTCGAGCCAGCTTCACTGGAGGAATAGAACTTACCCAGGTTTTTCACCTCACTGTTGGTGGTAAGTGACACCTTCTCACCCCACCCTAAGGCTTCCCTCCTGCTTTTGTGGTAGGAGTTTCACACAGGCTCCATTTTTCAGGATCCCTTCAAGACACCAGTCTTTATATCCTATTTTCTCATTCAGAATTAGGATAAGTAGGTTTATCACAAATGAACACAGCTGATATTCAAACCAGGCATAAAATCACTTCAGTGTTGTGGAAAAGGAGAAAGAAAGTTTGGGGTAAGTGTATTTGTCATCATTTCAGGTCAGTTTAATCCCTCAGTCATGTCTGACTCTTTGCGACCCTATGCAACATGCCAGGCTTCATTGTCCATCACCAACTCCCAGAGCTTGCCCAGACTGGTCCAATGAGTGGATGATGCCATCCAGCCAACTCATCCTCTGTCTTCCCCTTCTCCTCCTGCCTTCAGTCTTTCCCAGCATCAGAGACTTTTCTGATGCTGGGAAGAGTCAGTTCTTCACATCAGGTGGTCAAAGTATTGGAGCTTCAGCTTCACCATCAGTCCGTATATTCAGGACTGATTTCCTTTACGATTGACTGGTTTGATCTCCTTGCAGTCCAATGGACTCTCAAGAGTCTTCTCCAATACCACAGTTCAAAAACATCAATTCTTTGGTTCTCAGCTTTCTTTGTGGTCCAACTATCACATCCATACATGATTACTGGAAAAACCATAGCTTTGACTAGATAGACTATTGTTGGCAAAGTAACGTCTCTGCTTTTTAATATGCTGCCTAGGTTGGTCATAGCTTTTCTTCCAAGGAGCAAGTGTCTTTTAATTTCATGGCTGTGTTCACCATCTTCAGTGATTTTGGAGCCCTAGAAAATGAAGTCTGTTGCTGTTTCTATTGTTTCTGCATATATTTGCCATGAAGTGATGGTACCGGATGCCATGGTCTTAGTTTTTTGTTGTCGAGTTTTTTTTTTTTTTAATTTTTATTTTTTTTTTTTATTTTTCAGTGGGTTTTGTCATACATTGATGTGAATCAGCCATAGAGTTACACGAATTCCCCATCCCGGTCTCCCAGCTTTTTCACTCTCCTCTTTCACTTCCTCAAGAGGCTCTTTAGTTCCTCTTTTCTTTCTCCCATTAGTTTGGAGTCATCTGTACATCTGAGGTTATTGATATTTCTTCTGGCAATGTTGTTTCCAGCTTGTACTTCATCCAGCCTGGCATTTCACATGATGTACTCTGCATAGAAATTAAATTAGCAGGGTTACAACATACAGCCTCGACACATTCCTTTTCCAATTTGGAACCAGTCTGTTGTTCCATGTCCAGTTCTAACTGTAGCTTCTTGACCTGCATGCAGATTTCTCAGGAGGAAGGTAAGGTGGTCTGGTATCCCCATCTCTTTAAGAATTTACAGCAGCTTGTTGTGATCCACACAGTCAAAGGCTTTAGCATAATTTGTGAAGCAGATGTAGTTGTTTTTCTGGAACTCTCCTGCTTTTTCTATAATCGACAGATGTTGTTAATTTGATCTCTGGTCCCTTTTCGTTTTCTAAATCCAGCTTGAACACCTGTAAGTTCTCAGTTCAGGTACTGTTGAAGCCTATTTTCGAGAAATTTGAGTATTACTTTGCTAGTATGTGAGAGGAGGGCAATTGTGTGGTAGTTTGAAAATTTTCATTGCTTTTCTTTGGGATTGGAATGAAAACTGATCTTTTCCAGTCCTGTGGCTGAAGAGGAACATTTAAAACTTATACTCAGTTTGAAATAACTTCATGATCATTCTGCTTCTGTTAGATATTCTTGCTGGTCAAGGTGGTACACGATGACCTAGCAATCAACTATTACCATAAGATATTATGGTAAGTATGGAATGTTCTGTTCCTGCTTCTCTGAGTTTCTGTTTGGAAATTTCCTGCATGTAACCCATAGCAACTCCTGTGCTCTGTAATTGCCCACAACCCATAGCAACCAGGTAACAAATCAACCAGTGCCAACTGTAATTACTGACCCTGTAAGAGTAAAACTCACCCTGAGCTTGGGCCCCCAGAACATTGGATGGCTAGCTTAGCTGGGACCACTGGCTTAAACAAACTGAGTTCCCGAGCCCTCCAATTGAGGTGCTTGGTGTCTCGATGTTCTGACTTCTGCAACATTTCTGGAAGCCCCAGGGAGATTCCAACCACATTGACCCCTTGAGATAGTGCACTGGTGGCTTGGCCGGTTCCAGTCGAGGAACTCAGAGACAAATGAGGAGTGCCGCCACTTGGTGGGTTTCTGGGTTCTTTTTCGGACTGGCATTCTGACTCTCCATATGGCTAAGCCCTGGCGGGACTCATTGGAGTGATGGACCAACTCACCAGGCAAGACTTCTCAATAAGGTAAGGCCCCAGGGCCAGACCCCAATCATATCCTACCTCAGTGAGTAGAAGGAGATTGAGCATCTCCTTGAGCAACAGTTAGGGAAACCTGGGAACTATGGAGAATGGAGGTGTTTTGATGACCTCTGGTCTGAATGTGTGTGTGAGTGAACTCCCTGGCTTGTCCTCATTCCAGGGTGACTGTGTGGCTACTCGGCCCTCATGGCTTTGGATTCTGAGTGGGCCCTAACCTGCGGCTCTGGGGTGACCTCATATGCCTCAGGGCAGTGTCTGTCTCTGGGGGATCCAGTCCCTCCCTGTGAGTCAGATCCTGGTCAGAGGCTTATACTGACCTGCCAAAGCTAAGAGGTACCTAAGTTCCCCATGGGGACATGGCCAGATGGGCACCTGAATCGTCTCCTCTTGGAGGGGGTACCCACACTTGTTTGTCTTCATGTCACCAACACAGGGCAGGATACACAGGGAGGGGGACAACTGGTCACTGATTTGATTTAGAAGTTGTGTATGTCCAAATGGCTTTTTGCCCTAGACCCTCTGCCAAAATTATTTTCTTAAAATTTTGAATGCTCATTTTCCCCTTCTGTCAGCTGATTCTTTGAGCCAACTTATTGAGAAATTGAGTTTTCCTCAAAAAACTTGCCTTTGTTTTCAGGCAGTTCTGTACCTCCCTTTCTCTTGGTCCCTTGAGACAGTCCATGTAGAGGGGCACACTCTGACGTGCTCCTGCATACTTTTGGATTCTCATTATGAGGCTGCCTTCCTCTTTCACCTTTTCCTTATAATTCCCTGATTCCCCACGGATTTCAGGCCCTTCACCTAGGCAAGGAGTATGCATACTGCTCTCTCCACTTGCTCAGTGCCTTTGAGAGTGTCAATCACCCAGATCCCCTCTGGAGCCCCACCTGAAATTATTCCTCCATGAATCCCATTACAAGGGATTTCCTCCTTTCAGTCCTGTCTCCCTGAGGCATTTAGGGATCAGGGCCATCTTCAAGGAGACCCGTAATTGCACTCTATGGGAATATTGGGTTTTCCAAGAGTGATGATTTCAGTGCTACCTGAGCTATAAGGCCCTAAGACAAGGCCCTTCCACTGTTAACCTTCCTTCCTAGTCAGAGAGGTAGATTACATTTGTCAACATGGGGGAAGCTACTCTAAGCCAACTGTTTTAGATTATATGATGATAAACTTCTCTGGAGAGAAACTTCTCTGGAGACTATGGGGTTAAGATGACCTCGGAAAAGCTCCGCACCCTGCATGAGTCAGAATATCCCACTTTTGGGGTGGCTTGGCCTGCAGAGGGTACTCTAGAACTTCCTACTGTTAGAGGTGTATCCTGAGCAGTGACAGGGACCCCTGGCACCCAGAACAGTTTCCATACATAGCTTCTGGTTGCAAATCACCAATCAGCTAACTCCTTGGATTCAGTTCTATGCAAACCAGCAGGGACAGTGTAGGATCTTTGAGCCCGTGGCTCAGCTGGCTCCAAGAAAAAGCAAAGAAGGGCCAAAAAAGGTTATCCACCAAGGGGACCCTGAAGAAGAGTCCCTGTGCCTCTGCCCTACATTCCAATTGCTCTGCCATTTCTCATTCAGCCTCCTCACCCTTTACCAGACAGCCCTCTACCATCTGTGTCTCCATCACCTCCAAATCCAGAGCACCCTCCGGGCCCACAGCAACTTCGGTCAGACAAGCCAGCTCAACAGCCCGCAGCCCTGCTGATGCCTTTATGAGAGACCTGAGGCCTTCCCCAGATTAATAAGGATGACTCTGTCCAGCTAGGATTCCCAGTCCTTTATTACCAACCCTTTACCTCTACCAACCTCCTCAACTGGAAACACCACAATCCATTTTACTCAGAGAAACCACAGGCAATGACTGGTCTATTTCAGCCTATTTCTCATAGCCACCAACCTATCTGAGACAACTGTTGCCATCTTCTCCTGATTCTCTTTGACACTGAGAAATGCTGCTGAATCCTTTCAGAGGCTCCGGGATGGATCCAAGGGCAGATTCCAGCTGGTACAGTAGATCCTGCAGCCTGGGCCTGGAGGGCTACACTGGACGTTCGGCCCAACTGAGACTTCAATGCCCTGGATGGGAAGGACACCCTCGACAAGTACTGACAAGCCCTGCTACAGGGACTGAGGGCAGGAGCCAGAAAACCAACCAATATATCTAAGACAACAGAGGTGCACCAGAAGCCAGGTGAATCACCCATGGAATTCTATGAGAGACTGTGTGATGCATTCTGGTTGTACTCCGCTTTTGACCCCGAAGTGCGAGAAAACCAACACATGGTCAACATGGCGTTTGTGGCTCAGTCTTATGTTGACATCTGCCATAAGTTCCAGAGACCCGAGGGCTTCATTGGAATGAATGCCACTCAGGTGCTGCAGGTTGCAAACAAGGTGTTTGTGAACCACTACCAAGAAGCCCAAAGGATGGCTGCCAAGAGAATGAAGTAGAAGCAGTCGCTGTTGGGTGCTGCACTGGGGACTCCAGATCCAGTTAAACAGACTGTTCCCCCATGGAAAGCGGAAGTCAAGAAGAGACCACTACTACATAGCGACCAGTGCACCTATTGCAAAGAGACTGGTCACTGGGAGAATGAATGCTCCCATTGCACAAGGATGTGTGAATGGTCAAAGAAGTTCAATCAGCTCAACAAAGGAAGGTACCAGCCTGAGCCAGTCATCCAAGACCTTATCAGTCTGGCAAGAGCAGAATTAGACTAGGAAGGGCCGGGCTCCCTGACCCTGGCCTCCTGGCAGCCTTGGTGGCAATGAAGGTGGGTGGGGGGAATCAACGACTTTTATGGTGGACACCAGAGCTGAACACTCTGTGATAATCACACCTCTGACTCCCTTCACAGGTCGAACAGCAACTCTCATCATTGCCACAGGGGACAGGACTGCCCACTCATTCTGCAAGGCCTGCTCATGCCAGCAACACCCCCTAGTGACTCATGAATTCCTGTACTTACTGAGGTGTCCCACTCCCCTACTGGGCAGAGACTTACTGACAAAGCTTGGAGTGCAGATTACCTTTGCCCCCAGGAAGCATGTGAGCCTCATCCTGTGAGGCCAATCAGCTCTGATGATGGCTGTGACCATGCTCCGGGAAGGTGAAATTGCCTCTATTCTTCAGAGAGAAAATAGAGAAATCCAACCAGCCTGCTGAAAGAGTTCCCCGCTGTCAGGGCAGAAAAGGGGCCCCCAGGTTTGGCAAAAACCATGCACCCATCATGGAGGACATGAAACCAAGGGCCACTCCTATCAGACTGAGGCAATATCCAGTTCCACAGGAGGTATGCCTGGGAATTTCAGACCACATCCAATGTCTGCATGGCACTAAAATTTTGATTGTCAGTTTCCCTTCAACATTCTGCTCCTACAAGTTAAGAAACCTGGAAGGAATGACTGTCTCCATATCCAGGATCTCCACACCATCAACAATACAATGATCACTATCCATCCACTGGTCCCAAACCCTTACACGCTCCTGAGCCTCTTACCCATCTATGCAAGCTGGTTCACCTGTCTTGATCTCAAGGACACCTTCTTCCCTCTCTGCTGTCATGGGCCAGTCATCCCTTCTTTGCCTTTGACTGGAAAGCCCCACACACCCGGAGACAGACACAGCTGACTTGGACCCGACTGCTGCAAGGCTTCAAGAATTCACCTACCCTGTTTGGTGAAGTCCTGGCTGTGGATCTTGCCACTTTCCCCAGAGAAACTTTGAACTGCACCCTACTCCAGTACATAGATGACCTGTTGCTAGCCAGTCAAACCAAAAAGGACTGCTAGAAAGTCACCAAAGCCCTGCTGGCTCTAATGTCCACCATGGGGTACAAGATGTCATGGAAAAAGATTCCTATCTGCAGAAAGGAGGTCAGTACCTTGGATTTGTCATCTCTAGAGGCCACTGGGCACTTGGACATGAGAGGAAACAAACCATCTGCTCAGTACCTCAGCCAAGCACCAAGAAATGTTTGTGTGTTCCTTGGGTCTGCCGAATTTTGCCAGATCTGGATACTGGGTTTTTCTGAAATTGCCAAACCATTGTACGAAACCACAGAAGTTCTGGTAAGGACACCCTAGAGTGGGGGCGTAAATAAGAAACAGCTTTGAGGGAGGTAAAAAGACTTTTGACCAGTGCTCCAGCATTAGAACTGCTAGACTTGACGTGGGACTTTATCCTCTTTATTCAGAGAAAAATCACACTGCATTGTGGGTCCTCACATAGTTGGACCATGGCAGTGCCTGGTTGCATACCTGTCTAAACGATTGGATCTTGTGACCACGGGATGGCCTTCAAGTCTCCAGGCATTAGCTGCCACTGTGGTCCTGGTCAGAGAAGCAGATAAGTTTGCACTCGTACAAAATATAAATGTAAAATTTCCCCATGCTGTCACTGCGCTGATGAACAGCCAAGTGCACGAGCGGCTCACCAGCACCAGGATGACTCACTATCAGGGACTACTCCGTGAAAACCCATAGGTCCACCTTGAAACTGTGCAGATGCTGAATCCCACTATCTTCTGACCTAAGGAGGCAGGAATATCTGATCATAACTTTGAAGAGGTCATAGATGAAATTTACTTGAGCAGGCCAAATCTGAAGAATGTTCCCCTCTAATACCCAGAACTGGAACTGTTCATTGATGGAAGCAGTTTTGTCAGGGCAGACACCACCAGACAGGCTATGCAATAACAACAGTAGACAGCATAATAAAGGCTGAGGCCTTCCCACAAGGGTGGGCAGCACAACGGGCTGAGGTGTGGGCACTTATCTAGGCACTAAGGCGCACTGAAGGAAAGTGAGTCAATATCTACACTGACTCAAGTTATGACTTTGCCACTTTACATATTCAAGGAGTCATTTATAAAGACATGGGACTACTGACAGCTGGGTGAACGATCAAAAGCAAAGAAGAAATCCTCAGCTGTTAGAGGCATTTTGAATTCTTCCCAAGTGGCAGTCATCCATTGCAAAGGCCATCAAAGGGGAACTGATCCAGGTAGCAAAGGGAATCTGTTGGCCAACCCGACAGCCAAGAAGGCAGCAACCCAACCAAGTTCCACGGTAGGCCCTGAGCCAGTTTCTAAGGTACTCTTGGCACCAAAATTGCCTCCATCCCTGAGATATACCAAGGAAGACCAACGGGCTTTAGATGAGGGAAGAACAAAAGAAAAAGAGAGCTTGTGGAGACTTGCAGACAAAGGGTCTTTGTTTTCAGCAACATAGCAGTCCAGCTGCTGAAACAGCACCATGAGACAACTCACTTAAAGAAAAATGCACTGGAAAGTTTGCTGAGCTGCTCCTCTTCTATTCCTAAGCTCCCGACTCTGTGTCCCCAGGTCAGTGCTACGTATGTGACTTGTGCGTGAGACAATGTCAGCCAAGGACCAAGATCCAGCCCAGGGTTTCAGACACTTGGGACGCTGCCCTTTGAAGATTTAGAAATTGACTTCACTGAAGTCAAGTCCTACAAGTGTTCTAAATATTTACCTGTGGTAGTCTGCACCTACTCGGGATGTGCTGAGGCCTATCCCAGGCACGCTAAATGGGCGCCCGAAGTGGCCAAAGCCCTACTAAGAGAGATAATCCCGAGGTATGGGCTACGTCTCTCCATAGGGCATGGCAACGGGCCAGCCTTTGCCCCTGAGATAATCCAGACTTTGTCCAAGACACGACGGTCCAATGGAGGCTCCACACCACTTACAGGCCACAAAGCTCAGGGAAAGTTGAGCACTTGAATCAGACCCTCAAGACTACGTTAGTTAAGCTCTGTCAGGGGACCCAGTTACCTTGGTCCATCATGCTACCCCAGCCTTGCTCTGAGCCCAGTGCACCCTGATGACTTTAGGCTATTCTCCCTTTTAGATCTAATACGGGGACCACCGCCAGTGATAGGGAAGCTCAAGGGTGACTCCCAAAAACTAACTGACCTGAAGATGTCCGGACACCTCCAGGTTTGGAAAGAGTCTTCCACCATATCACTTGAGAAACCTTAGAAAGGACTCCCATTCCTTTGGGCAATTGGGTTCAGTCCTATAAGCCAGGAGACGAGGTATGGGTTAAAGACTGGAAATAGGAAACACTTCAGTCAGTCTGGACAGGCCCTCAAACTGTCGTCCTGGTGACCCCTACTGCTGTTAGTTACAGGTGTCACTCCGTGGATTCACCATACCTGGGTGAAAATAGCAGCACCTCTAGAAGGGCAACAGAATTGGACTGCTGAGGCTCATCTCAACAAGCCACTTTGGGTCTTCCTTCCTAGACACCCAAATCCTGCCCAAGATCTTCAACCCTGCTCAAGTCATTCCAGGGCTGACTGGTCCACACATGGTGGAAACTTGAGGAATTTGACCAGGGATATCTGAGAGCCAGGGTTACAATGACACCCTGCCAAGTAGGGACTGGTTGCACCACTGGCCTTGATGCTTTCTGTGGGTCAAACATGAGGGATTGCTTTGGCTACCATCTACCCCAAAAGTAATGGGATTATTAAGTGGAATCAAATGTTTTGTATAATAGCAGTTTATATCCTGCTCAGCTATAGTGCATTAGAATGTAAAACAGTCCCACATATACTCCATGCATTCACATGGCTAGATCAGGTCAGGGAGTCACTTGGACTGTGCTTCACCATATGCACTTCCCCTGTCAAGGAGAGGCCCAAGAAACCTTTGTTCATAACAAGGCAACCTATTCTATTTGTCAACAAGAAGGCCAATACATTTGCTTTGACCCCCAGGTCGCCCCATAATGAAGATTGGTTAGAGGTTCGTCACCAAGAAGGAAGGCTTCTGATTAACCAGACACAAATTACAAATTTAGAACTTCTGGTGGCGGTACACTTTGAAGTGTGTGCTGCTATTAACAGAAACCCCTGGAATACTATAAAATGTGGGGCTTATCACGGGAACAAGAGTATACGTTCAATGACACATATATGTGTGAATTAGCACCCACACACCACTCTTGCTATGGTGATTGTTGGGCTTACTGCCCTCACTGGAGTTGTGTCACATGGCCAATGTGAAAAGATAAAAGAAGATAACTCTCCTTCAGAAGGGAACTGTTGGCCCCAATTGTGATCTAGGAATGTATAATCCTGTCAGTTTCAGTATCTTCAACCCCAGGGAATCAAAATGGAAAAAAAATGGTTTCAAAGTTGGTTTTTATATCAATGGGAGAAGTGCTGACCCCGGAACTGTATTGGATTTCCGGAGTGTTTCTGTTCCATTCCTGGCATGTAACACAAGCTCTTCCATTCTTTTTATAAAGAGATAGAAAGTGGCCCCCCTCCTACTTCAGTCAAAACTAAAAACCTGTTCTTAGCTGTAATCAAGACCATAGCCCAGACATTAATGGTTATTTCTTGCTGTGTGTGTGTGGCAACTAAGATGGGAGAACAATGGCCCCAGATCCCCAGAGACCCTTCAACAGCTCAGGTGAATTCAAGAAAACCAGAGTCAGAATTTGGCATTTAGAGACTTCTATAATTGGCAAGAAGTGTCAGGAGCTGTGGGGCCCAATATTCAACATTCCGGTAGGAAGAGTCACTTGTCTTGGCCAAAGATATTATAATGCAATTACTCACACCTCTGATTGGTGGGGAAATACAAACTATACAGAGCCTAATCCTCCCCCTCTAGCAAGCTTTCCCAATTTAAAGACCAGACGGGATGACTTGTCCACTGAAGGCCACTGGCCTGCTCCAGAAGTATTATCATGTTGGATTTGTGGGGCTAATGCATATTCAATTTTGCCAGCCAACTGTCAGGGGTCATGCTATTGGGGAATATCCACCTCTCCATTTTCCTACTTCCCATAGCCCAAGGTGAATCATTAGGAGTCCCAGTTTATAAAGACAAAGTCCTCATCAAAAAGTGCAGATATCTACAGATTGGAAATTGGAAAGATGACATATGGCCTCCTGAATGCACAGTCTTACACTATGGGCCAGCCAATTGGGCAGAATTTGTGTCCTGGGACTTCCAAACCCCAATTTACATGCATAACAGAATTATCTGGCTCCAGGCAGTGGTTGAGATCTTTACTAATGAAATGGTCAAGTTTCTTAATTTATTGGTAGAACAACAAACCAAGATGCTTAATGTTATCTGTCAGAATCACCTGGCTGTAGATTACTTACTGGCTATAGGGGGTGGGGGGGGGCATCTGTGGGTAGTTCAATCTTAGCAACTGTTGTCTACAGATAGATGATAAAGGCAAGGTCATAGAAGAAATAACCAGGAATATGACTAAAATAGCTCATGTCACAGTCCAGACTTGGAAGGGATGGAATCTTGGAGTGCTACTTGAGGGATGGTTTTCTTATCACGGAGGATTCAAAACTCTAGTATGAATAGTGCTACTCTTCCTTTGGACCTGCCTACTCTTATCGTGCCTTTTGTCACTAATCATGAGGACAGTTTCTAGCCTAGCAGAAGCTGCCATAGATGGAGGGCACCATACATCTCCTAGCCCTGAGAGGTTATCAGCCCCTGCGCCAAAAAGATCAAAAAATTGATGCCTTATAAGATTTAAGGCACTTCAAGAGGGCAGACTGAAGAGGAAAATATAAAACTTACACTCAGAAATAACTTCATGTTAGTTCTGCTTCTGTATAATATGCATGGTGTGCCAAGATAGGAACAAGATGACCTAGCAATCGACTATTACCATAAGATGTTCTGATAAGTATGGAATGTTCTATTCCTGTTTCTATGAATTTCTGTTTGGCAATTTCCTGCACAGAATGCATAGTGTGAGACAAGCAGAAGTAACGCCATGGCAGCTAAGATTAGGAGTAGCTTTCGCTTAACACTGATCGCTGTTTTCCAATTAGGACCAATTAGCTTTCACTTAACACTGACTGCTGTTTGCCAGTTAGGAAATTAGGAACGGGGCAGAAACCCCCAGGAAAGTCCCGCCCACGTGAAAGTTTTGACCAATGAAATTGCTTCGCAAACTTGTAACCAATCCACTTAAACCAACTACCAATGACATGTGCTCACACTATAACTTTGTGTAACAGCTTGGACTCAGGGCTTTCTGACCTGCACCACTGTGTTGGATGCAGCAGAGGGCCCTGGCCTGAGTCAGTAATAAACTTCCCCTTTATGCCAGTTGCATTGTCTTGGAAGCCTTCTCTCTTCCCGTTCGGGGATTCGGACATCGGGCATAACATTTGGGGGCTCATCCAGGATCCCTTGACCGGGGGAAGAGAACACTTCCAGGACAGAGGGGAAGGATAGATAATAGCACCGGTGCTTAGGAAAACTCAGGGGGCTCGAAAACCCAGTGCTGTGTTGTCCGCCGACGTTTGTCTGTCCGTGTGTTTGTCTTTGGCTCTCTGTGTTTGTGTGTGTGCCTGCATTGTCTCAGGCAGGACAGGAAAGTCCAGTGTAAATCCGAGGCCCTGCTGTGAAGCAGGAAGGTATCTGGCCCAGGATGTCCAGAGTAAATCCGATGCCCTGCTGTGAAGCAGGAAGGTATCTGGCACAGGAAGTCCAGTGTAAATCCGAGGCCCTGCTGTGAAGGAGGAAGGTATCTGGCACAGGAGAAAGCTTTCTGTGCTGTCGGCCGACGTTTGTCTGTCCGTGTTTGTTTTCGGCTCTCCGTGTTTGTGTGTGTACCGGCATTGTCTCTGGTCTCGTTCCTACTCTTTTCAGGAGTTTCAGTGAACAGGTGAATGGTTGTGGGGGCAATTGATGAGTCCCGGCCAGGGCTACACTCTGGCGGACTCTGAAGGCCCTACTACAAGTGAGCCTCAGTAACTAGAGCCCGACCAGGTAAAACTCTCCTTTCACTACGATTGTCAGCAGCTGTTGCAGGTGCTCTTCACCACAGAAGAATGGGAGCGAATTCTGGCAGAAGCGCAGAAACGGGTCCCAGGGGCCGATGGGAGGCCAACCGTCCAGCCTCATCTCGTGGACGAGTGGTTTCCTCTGTTGCGGCCTAACTGGGATTTTGAGCGAGTGGAAGGTAGGGAGTGTCTCCAAGTGTACCGCTAGACTCTGATGACTGGCCTGCGGCCACAGCAAGGAAACAGACAAATTTGGCAAAGGTAAATTTAGTAAGCAAGAGCCCACTGAGAGCCCGGCAGCCTTCCTAGAGAGGCTGATGGAAGCTTTCAGGGAATATACACCTATGGACCCCCAGGCTGAGGAGTCACGTGCTGCAGTTCTGTTAGCGTTTGTAAATTAGGAGGAAATTACAAAAGATAGAGGGATTGGGAGAACAGACAATACATAGAGCGAGGGAAAACCAGAAGAACCAGAGGGAGCTAGCCCAGGTTCTTTTTGTGGGGATAAAAGCTGGAACAGAATTGAGGGAACCTGGAGACCCCCGGACGAGAGAAAAAGAGAAACCAAAAAGGCAGGCCCTAAAGAAAGATCAGTGCACCTACTGCAAAGAACAGGGGCACTGGAAAAACGAGTGCCCTAAGACGGACCCGAGGAGAGGAACGACCCAGAGAGAGAAAATCTCCCCTAGAACTCAAGTTCTATATGCGGTGGAAGACAGTGACTGGGGGAGTCAAGACTCAGTACCCCTCCCCGAGTCCTGAGTAACCATACATGTGGAGGGGAAACCATTGGCTTCATGGTAGATACTGGTGCCTAACACTCTGTTTTAAATCAAAAACTGGGACCAATGTCTAAGAAAACAAGCTTGGTGCAAGGAGCCACGGGGACAAAAAGATATTATTGGACCACAGAACGAAAAGTAGATTTGGGGACCCACCAGGAGTCCCATTACTTTTTTGGTGATACCAGAATGCCCAGCCCCTCTACTTGGAAGAGACTTCTTGACTAAAGTTAATGCTCAGATTCGTTTTGGCCGATGGCATTCCCTGTGGAGATGTTGGATAATTGCAGTCATAAGGAACTGGAAAATTCTGCTGAAGATTACATGTTAGATCTGAGGTGTGGGGACCCTGAAAATCCGGAATGTTTTCCTATTAGCCTGTCAAATGTAGGCTTTGTACCTCTCTATGGTGGAGATCAGACCCAGAAAGTTCTTGCTCTTTTTGCAGCTGAGGACTCACTCACAGCTGTGGCACTTTACCTTGCTGATCAGTGGTGGGCTATAGATGATATTGTGAAAACATCTGTCCCTTCTAGAGAGGGGCTTAAGCAGGAGAGAACTCTTGGGGAGAGAGTGGTTAAAGCAGGAAATGGAGAGAAACGAGATCCCATTTCTGTGTCATAGCAGTACTGATTATGCTAAAATTCTGTGGAAGAAATGAGAGGCCATTGGGTTTTATTCAGTGAAGTCTACAGAGCTGGGAGAATGACAGTCATGGATGGACTTGGACAGCTGATACATGTCTTATCCCTAGCCTTAAGAGATGAATAAATACACGGTGGCCTGGGCTGAAACGGCAGGGATGGGACTGGCCAAACAGACATCTGGTCGTCATTGAGCTAAAGGCCTAGGCAACTCCTGTGAGGGTGAGACAGTACCCCATGAGCCAGGAAGCTCGGTGGGGGAATCACTCCCCACATTCAACGTCTCATGGATGCCAGAATTCTCAGGCGGTGCCAATCCCCTTGGAACACACCCTTACTGCCAGTGTAGAAGTCAGGGGGGACATATTCGAGAAATCAGCAAACGGGTGAGTGATATACACCCCACTGTCCCTAACCCGTATACCCTCCTGAGCAGTTTGCTGCCTGAGTACACTTGGTACACTGTGTTGGACTTGAAAGATGCCTTTTTCAGCCTACCCCTGGTGGCCAAGAGCCAGGAGATATTTGCCTTTGAGTGGACCGAGGGGGAAGGCCAACTGGTACCCGCCTCCCACAGGGGTTCAAGAGCTCCCCTACCTTGTTTAATGAGGCTCTGAGTGAGGACCTCTACGAATATCGGACTTGAGACCCAGAGGTTCTTCTGCTACACAAATAGCCCGGCAAGAGGTCACCTATTTGGGGTATAAGATCAGGCAGGGGCAAAGGTGGCTAACGCAGGCCATGAAGGAAACAATATTGCAGATACCAGAGCCCAAGACCCCCCGCCAGGTGAGAGAGTTTCTGGGGACTGTTGGATATTGCAGACTGTGGATCATGGGGTTTGCTGAGAAGGCCCGGCCCTTGTATGACGGAAGTAAAGAGACCCCAAACCGGACTTGGACTGAGCCAATGAAACAGGCTTTCCAGACACTCAGACGGGCCCTACTAGAAGCCCCAACCCTTGCCCTGCCTAACCCAAATAAGCCATTCCAGCTGTTTGTAGCTCCATGATTGCAGCGAGATACTGGTGGAGGCCCTGGCGGCACGAAAAGACTTAACTGATGTACCCCTAGAGAACAGTGAGCTAGTATGGTTCACCAATGGGAACATCTATGTAAAAGGTGGGCAAAGGAAAGCTGGAGCCGCCGCGGTAGACGAGTACAGTTGTGAATATGGCTCCGTGAAGTTTTATGCACTGTGTGGCTTTGGTGGGGTCTTAAGTTGTGGTCTGACACACACTGCTGTTGTCCCTCTGGATTTAGTGAAATGCCGTATGCAGGTGGACCCACAGAAGTACAAGGGCATTTTTAATGGATTTTCAGTTACACTCAAAGAGGATGGTTTCCGTGGTTTGGCCAAAGGATGGGCCCCGACCTTCATTGGCTACTCCCTGCAGGGGCTCTGCAAGTTTGGCTTTTATGAAGTTTTCAAGGTTTTGTACAGCAACATGCTTGGAGAGGAGAATACCTATCTGTGGCGCACATCACTGTATTTGGCTGCCTCTGCCAGTGCTGAATTCTTTGCTGTCATTGCTCTTGTTCCTATGGAAGCTGTTAAGGTTCGAATTCAAACCCAACCAGGTTATGCTAACACTCTGAGGGATGCAGCTCCCAAAATGTATAAGGAAGAAGGCTTAAAGGCGTTCTACAAGGGGGTTGCTCCTCTTTGGATGAGACAGATACCATACACCATGATGAAGTTTGCCTGCTTTGAACGTACTGTTGCCGATTCCGTGGTGTCTCTGTTGAATAAAGAGAAGGGTAGCAGTGCCTCTCAGGTCCTCAAGAGACTTGGATTTAGAGGTGTATGGAAGGGACTCTTTGTTCGCATCATCATTATCAGCACTCTGACTGCACTGCAGTGGTTTATCTATGATTCTGTGAAGGTCTACTTCAGGCTCCTTCGCCCTCCTCCCCCTGAGATGCCAGAGTCTCTGAAGAAGAAGCTTGGGTACACTCAGTAGATAAATGAAAGCAAATATGGACTGAATCTGCATGTTGATCAGTGTTTGAGGAAAATGCAAATGGACGAGAGATAATCCAGGCTTGCAAAGCATGCCAGCTGATGAGGACAGAGAAAAAGCAGCACACGGGAATGAGATACTGAGGGGAAGAGCCAGGGAAACACTGGGAGATAGATTTCACTGAGGTGAGGCCAGGCAAGTACAGGTATCGCTATCTGTTGGTTCTGGTAGATACCTTCTCAGGGTGGGTGGAAGCCTTCCCTGCTAAGGGAGAGACAGCAATAGTGGTTGCTAAAAAGATCTTAGAGAAGATAGTGCCTAGGTACGGGCTGCCAGTGACTATGGGCTCTGATAACGGACCTGCCTTTGTGAGTCAGATTGTACAAGGGCTGGCCCATGCTCTGGGGATGAAATTGAAATTATATTGTGAATATAATCCCCAGAGCTCAGGACAGGTTGAGAGAATGAATTGAACCCTAAAAGAAACTTTGACAAAGTTGGCAATAGAGACTAGCGGGGACTGGGTGACCCACCTTCCCTTTGCACTCTTTCAGGTGCGTAACACCCCTTATAAGCTGAATCTTACCCCTTTTGAGATTCTGTATGGAAGATCCCCTCCTGTGTATATTAGAACCTAGATGGAAATGCCCTTATGTTGTTCTCCTTACCACTCCTACTGTTGTCAAGGTCGATGGGATTGGACCCTGGGTTCACTGCCATCACGTGCGGCAAGCCACACCGGAAGAACAGGAAAAAGCGTGAGCAGAGTGGAAGGCGAGTCCTCACCCGTCAAATCCTTTGACTCGTCCACCAGGAGGTCTCCTAATTCTCCTGCTGATCAGCAATGGGCAGACTCATGAGCTGCTCAATGAGACCTCAGGAATCCACCCTCCGAAAAACCTGGTGGCCGGGGGAATCTTCCCCAGGGAAGGACCCTGGGGGAAATACCCACAATTCGGGCCATGGGGAGCCGTGGGGACTGGGAGAAAACTCGGCCAAGAGGGGTTCTTTGCGTGCCCGGGCAAATCTGTGGTGGCATGGAAAGCTATTATTGCAGGAGCTGGAGCTGTGTAACCTCTTGTGATGGGCCCTGGGAATGGGACGTAGGAAACAGAGATTTAGTAGCCCCGAGTGTGGCGCAAACTGCAGGGCCAAGTACCTCAGATATGGGTGCAATTTAACCAAGCTTCATTATCTCTGCAAGGCCAAGGGCTTTCCTCCCTACGAGCCGCTGTAGATGCAGTCAGTCACTTAGAGAAGTCTTTGACTTCCTTGTCTGAAGTGGTCTTGCAGAATAAGAGAGGATTAGACTTGATTTTTCTCCAACAGGGTAGGGTCTGTGAGGTTCTGGGAAAAGAATGTTGTTTTCTATGCAGACCATACAAGAGTGGTTAGAGAATCTATAGCAAAAGTGAGAGAGGGACTGGCACAACAAAGGAGAGAACAGGAAGCCCAACAGAGATGTTTTGAGTCTTGGTTTCAACACTCCCCCTGGCTGACTAATTTCCACCCTCCTTGGTCCACTCAACTGACTAGTATCAGCCAGTGGCCCAAGATGGAAAAGAGGAAGATTCCTCTACTTGAATAACAGACAGGGGGAAATGTGGGGCAAGCAGAAGTAATGCCATGGAGTAGCTTTCGCTTAACACTGATCTCTGTTTGCCAATAAGGACCAATTAGCTTTCGCTTAACACTGACCGCTGTTTGCCAATTAGGAAATTAGGAATGAGGCAGAAACCCCTGGGAAAGTCCCGCCTGTGCGAAAGTTTTGACCAATGAAATTGCTTTGCAAATTTGTAACCAATCCACTTAAACCAACTACCAACCAGCGTGTGCTCGCCCTATAAATTTGTGTAACAGCTTGGGCTCAGGGCTCTCTGACCTGCACCACTGTGTTGGATGCATGTGTTGGATGTCGAGCCAGGCTCGAGTCAGTAATACACTTCCCCTTTTTGCCAGTTGCATTGTCTTGGAAGCCTTCTCTCTTCCCGCTCGGGGATTCGGACATCGGGCATAACAATAGTAATTCCCATGCTCTGTAACTGCCCATTTCCCATAGCAACCAGATAACTAACCAACCAGTGCCAAGTGTAATTGTGTGTACTGAACCTATAAGGGTAAACCTCACCCTGAATTCGGGCTCCCAGAACTTCAGAGCACTAGCTCATCTGGGACAGCTGGCTTAACAAATCTGTGTTCTCCAACCCTCCAAGTGTGGTGCTTGGTTTCAACAGTTGGATTTTTGCAACATGGCCACTGCTGAATTTTCCAAATTTGCTGGCATATTGACTGCAGCACATTCACAGCACCATCTTTCAGGATTTGAAATAGCTCAGCTGGAATGCCATCACCTCTACTAGCTTTGTTTGTAGTGATACTTCCTAAGTCCCGCTTGACTTCATACTCCAGGATGTCTGACTTTAGGTGAGTGATCACACCATCATGGTTATCTGGGTCATTAAGATCTTTTTTGTATAATTCTTCTGTGTATTTTTGCCACCTCACTTAATATCTTCTCCTTCTGTTAGGTCCATAAAGTTTCTGTCCTTTATTGTGCCCATCTTTACATAAGTTCCCTTGGTATCTCTAATTTTCTTGAAGAGATCTCTAGTATTTCCCATTATATTGTTTCCTTCTATTTCTTTGCATTGAGTTCTGAGGAAAGCTTTCTTATCTCTCCTTGCAATTCTTTGGAACTCTTCAGTCAGATGGATATATCTTGCTTTTCCTCCTTTGCCTTTCACTTCTTTTCTTTTCTCAACTATTATGTAAGGCCTCCTCAGATAACCACTTCCTTTTTGCCTTTCGTCTTTTTGGGGATGATTATGAGCACCATCTCCTATACAGTGTTATGAACCTCCATCCATAGTTTTAAATTAGTATTTGTCATAATAATTATTATTCTTTATAGGACTCAGTTTATTTGATTTGTGTATTAATTTTTGATTACTTCTATCACAAATTAGTATAAAGTTAGTGACTTAAAACACCAAAGTATGATTTTATCTTTTTGGAGGTCAGAAGTCAAATAGGGGTCTCACTGGGTTAAATCAAGTTGATTAAAAAAAATAGTCATAAGCTAGAAATTGAGAATTATGTTTTATTCAGTGGACATTTTTAGGACTTCAAGCCGGAGAGACAGCATCTCAAGTAATCGTGAGAGAACTGCTCTGAGGAGGCAGGGGGTGGAGTCAGGTCACATAGAAGTTTGCAACAAGAGGCAGGCAGTCTGAACATCAAAAGATAATTGTTAATTAAGGAAAAGCAGATATCTCAAGGAATTTAATGCTTTTCTCTGTGTGGGAAGGTACAAAAGTCTGGGCTTACTGAAATCACTCATTTCATATTCACCTCAGCTCTCTGGGGCTTTTTCACAACCCTGCTGCCCCACCAGCCCAACTCCTCAGCAATCACCATGGGGAGTGACTGATGGATGCACGATAACAGGCACTGTTCTTCCTGGGCCCCTTCTGAGCAGAGTTCATATTTGGGGGCTGGAATCACTGACGGCTGTTACATCCTTCTTTATTGATTTGGCAGGAAATGCTCCATTTCTCAGTGCTGTCACGGCTGTGTGCCTTCCTGGAGTTTCCAGAGGAACACACATTTTCTTTCACCTTGTAACTTTTAGTGGCTGCCTGCATTCTTGGGCTCCTGGTCACACTTGTCCATCTTCAAAGCCAGCAATGGAGGGACAATTCCTTCTCACACTGATCTCTCTGATCTCCTCCTCTACTTCCTTCTTCTTCTTGTAAGACACTTGTAATTACCTTGGTTCCAACCACATATTCTGGAATAATCTCCCTATTTGAAGGTCAGTTAATAAATACCCTTAATTCATCTGTTACTTTCATTTCCCTTTGCCCAATAGCCTAGCACATTCAGAGGTTGCAGAGGTTGGGGCACTATTCATCCACCACAGTTCAGAAATCGTATGTAGCTAGTCCTCCCTGTCCTCTCTCTTCTCACCAGCCAGAGGTATCAGTTCAGTTCCATCACTCAGTCGTGTCTGACTCTACCACCCCCTGGACCACAGCATGCCAGGCTTCCCTGTCCATCACCAACTCCTGGAGCTTGCTCAAACTCTGGTGTGAAAAGACCAGAGATATAATTGCTCACAAACACCCCTCCAATCTAGCTCTCAAATCCTCAATAGAAACAGGAGAAAATTTACACAGTGACACATCTTAAGAGCCTCATTAGTCAACTTTTTTCCCCTACAGTTTCTGCTGCATAGGGAAGTATCTGCTACGAGAGTGACTTTGATAGCTTGAGTTTCCCACATGGTATCTATGACAAACTTGTCATTGACTTCTTTGCCAGTGTGTGCCTCAAGTTTAGTGGCATGTTCTAACCACACTTGGTTTGTAGTTGCTGGTCACTGTCACTGCATCTATCAGAAATGTCCCTAGTTTGGCATCCCAGCAAAGGCCATATATCAATGCTCCATATGCACTGTGCATTCCCAGCATCATCTGAACAGGAGAAGCAGGGCAATGGTCCTGGACCAGGTCAAGTCCTTCCTTCCCCACCTTCTTCCCCTGGAAAGAAGGAAACATCCCAATTTCTTATATACAATGAATCCTGGAAGGTGAGGTCCAGCATAAAGTTTTTCTTTTTAATGGAAGAATTTTAAGGCTTGGTAATCTAGTAAGATCACATAGGGCTTACCTCAATTGTTTCCTTTCTTATTGTCATTGCTGTATATTTGGTTTTTGGGAAAATAGTGTTTCTTCTGGAAAATGCATTCACCATCCTGAGAGGAAGGCTGCCAGAGTTTCAGTGAGATAATGGATGAGAAAATGTGAACTGTAGTATTTTCCACTCATGTGATGCTCCATTCTTTTGTCTCACCTTCCCCAGAGTCCGTGATCCATCCTGAGATCCTGGTTAAGTCATCATCCATCACACCAGGCTGGTGCAATGTCACCCTGGAGTGCAAGTCACCAGGAAACACAGAAGACCTGAGTGTGACCTGGGAAAGCAAGGGCCTTCCCAGGGAGCTGGAGTGGAGTGGGACACCAGAAATAGCCCCCAACACCTGGAAACTGACTGTGAACAAGTCCCTGATTCAGCCCAGTGCCAAGTTTACCTGTGTGGTCGGGAACCATGTGGAGAAGAAAACTGCCTCTGTAGACTTTGCACAAGTCTGCTCCCATGGTGAGTGCAGCGTGCTAGAGGGGAGGGACACTCCTGGAGTTCACGTGCTCTGGGTGAGAGCTCTGGGCTTTTCTCCCCCCCTCTCTTATTAGCACCACCTTCCACCGGGTCCCCCAATACAGGAGGCTGGGAAGCACAACCAATTTGCTTCTGCTTTTAAATTTCTCACACATCCATGCTCTCCTCTCCACCCCTTGCCATTGTTGGTCCAGACAGCAGCCTTTCAGTAACTCTCCCCACATCACTCATCATTCATTGTGTGTTCAGTGTGGTCTTAGAAAAAGGGAATTGGATTGTGTCAGCTGTGCCATCTGAGGGATTGTCCTCCAGTGTCTCCCTGTATGATTCAGGGCTCAAATGCTTCTCTGCCCATGTCACTCTTCTCACATATTTCACACTGGATTGTTTAACTAGGACGCTGAATGAATCTTGCTATCACAAGCCTCCAACCCTCTGGAAATGCTCTTTCCTCTGCCCTCAGGCCTCCAAAGTCAGGAGCCCTTCACTTTCTTACTTGGTCCTGTTGAGGGATGTCTCTCAGTTAAGGCCAGCTTCATGGGGGATTACCAATATGGTTACCCAGGGTCCTGTGCTTGGTTATGGTTCTGCTCTTGACAAAGTTTGAAGAAAAGGAACCTCCATTTCATTTGGTACGGGGCCTTGCAGGTGCTGTAAATTTCCAGCATAGGCATGATCCTTTTTAACGAGCAGTCCAAGGCCACCCCACACTGAGTTAACAATTCTGTTTATGGACTTGTCTCCTGTGTAACTTAGCATACCTGGAGGGCAGAGGCCATGTCTTCTTTTCTTTGAATTCATGTCCCAAGCAAAGATTCTTGCAATGTTTGCTGACATTCACTGTTTCACTGAATCATGAATGAATATGTGTAGTTCGCCCTTCTAACCCATCGGCCACAAGGGAGACCTGACTTGCTGGAGGCATCTAATATGTCAGCATCACTTAAACATCTATAACCCTCCCCTCAGCCTCATCATGGACTCTCAGATAAAATAAACATTCAGTAAGACCCTTGGCAAGGTGGTTCTTTCTCCCTCTTCTCTTCATCTGGCTCCTTCCTGCTCTGTCCCACTCCAGCTTGCAGCGTGGGCTGATGGCAACCCCCCGGGGCTGATGATCTGATAGTAACATTCCCTCAACAGAGTGCTGCTCCTTTCTGAAATTCTCCACCCACCTTGAATGTCTGGGGAACTCCTACTCCCCCCTTAAGACTAAGTTTATGCATTATCTCCTCTGGAAGGCCCACTGCAAAGGCATGTGTACAAGGTGGTATTTTCTCAGCTCAGTTATGAATGAACCTACTGCACTCTTACCTCTTCAACTTCTGAACCAGGACTTTAGACTTCTCCATGTGTTTTCTCTCTATCTCCCTATGGCAATGGATATTTAAAATTCTGTCTTCCCTTAACCATTCTCCATTCTCTCTGTGTGAGGGAAACAGGTTCTCACAGACAGATGATGGCTGACTCCCTTGGAGGCATCCTATGGACCATCGTGGTTGTGTTATTCTTCCCGGGAACTTGACTGCACTTTTGGAAAATGTATAAGAGGGAAAGGAGCATGGATCCTGGAAGAGGCAAGTTGCACTTCTTTTTCCTCCTCAGATAACTCCTCTCTTCCACTGAAACCCTTTCTTCTTCACTTTGCTGCTCAGAGATTTCCCCCTGCAAAAGGGCTGTTGGATGTGATAATCGCCTTGGTGTCATAATCATGGAACTGGGCACAGGTTTCTGAGACTGAGATTCAAGATCCACTCTGTGTATGTGTGTGACTCAGAAGAAGCATTGCAGGAGGACCAGAGGAACCATGATGATGTCAGTGGGACAGAGCAGAATTAAGACCAGTATCAAGAAGGCATGGACCAACTGAAACACGGGAGCTGTGATCATCCTGGGCTTTACCAGTTTCCTCTGCACCTACACTTGTGCTTATCAAATCTAATCACTGTTAGTTCTGTCCAACCGCCTCTTTCCGAACAAGCAACAGTATTAACTAGGAAAATTTATATCTGAGGCCCGTGTAGTACTGGGAACTTTAGGGGAATCCATAAACAATACGTGTCAGCAGCATTGGTTCCATGTGGGATCTTTTTGTTTATTCTTTCGTCAGTAAGTCATGTCCTACTCTTTGTGACCTGATGGACTGTAGCATGCAGGGCTTCCCTATCCTTCACTATCTCATGGAGATTGTTCAAAGTCATGTCCATTGAGTTGCGATGTCATACAACCATCTCACCCTCTTTTGTCCCCTTCTCCTCTTGCCCTCAATGTCTCCTAGCATCAGGGTCTTTTACAATGTGTCAGTTTTTCCATTAGGTTGCCATATTATTGGAGCTTCAACTTCCGCATCGGTCCTTCCAATGAATTCTCAGGACTGATTTCTTTTAGGATTGACTGGTTTGATCTTGCAGTCCAGGGGACTCTCAAGCATCTTCTCCAGTACCACAGTTTGAAAGCATTAATTCTTTTTTTCTCCCTCAGCCTATTCTTGGCTCACAAGGTAAACCTGTGATGCAGGAGACCTGGGTTCAATCCCTGGGTTGTGAAGATCCCCTGCAGTAGGAAATGTCAATCCACTCCAGTACTCTTGCCTGGAAGATTCCATGGATGGAGGAGCCTAGGAGGCTGCCGTCTATGGGGTCGCAAAGAGTTGGACACGACTGAGCAACTTCACTTCACTTCACAGCCTTCTTTATGGTCCAAATCTCACATCCATACATAACTGTTGGTAAAATCATATCTTGACTATGCAGTTCTTTCTGTGAAAGTGATATCTCTTCTTTTTAATATGCTGTCTAGTTTGGTTATAGCTTTTCTTCCAAGAAGTAGGCATCTTGTAATTTCATGGCTGCAGTCACCATCTGCACTTATTTTGGAGCCCAAGAAAATAAAATCTGTCACTGTCTCCACTTTCCCCAACCTATTTGCCATGAAGTGATGGGACTGGATTGCATGGTCATAGTTTTTTGTATGTTGAATTTTAATCTAGCTTTTTAACTCTCATTAGGGGACTTTAGTTCCTCTTCTCTTTCTGCCATTAGAATGGTATCATCTACATATTTGAACTTGTTGATATTTCTCCCAGCAATATTGACTCCAGACAGTGTTTTAAAAAGTAGAGACATCACTTTGTGACATAGGTCCATATAGTCAAAGCTATGGTTTCTCCAGTAGTCATATATGGATGTGAGACTTTGACCATAGAGAAGGCTGAGCACCAAAGAATTGATGCTTTTGAACTGTGGTACTGGATAAGACTCTTGAGAATCCTTTGATCTCGAGGAGATCAAACCAGTCAATCTCAATGATAATCAACACTGAATACACTCTGGAAGAACTGATGCTGTAGCTGAAGCTCCAATAATTTGGACACCTGATGAGAGCAGCTGACTCTTTGGAAAAGACCCTGATACTGAGAAAGATTGAAGGTAGAAGGAGAAGAGGGTGACAGAGGATGATGTGGTTGAATGGCATCACCGATTCAATGGCCATGAACTTTGGCAAAGTCTGGTAGATGGTGGTGAACAGGAAACCTGGAGTGCTGCAATCCATGGGGTTGCGACGAATCAGACATGACTTGGTGACTGAACAACAACAAAATAATGATAACAAGGTTGAAGATCATTTCCTGTGTGTTAACCATTTGCATGCCTTATTTGAATTAATTCATTTCTCTCTCTGAGTCCCTCTCGTCATGCTTTATTCCCACCACAACAATAGAGCTGCTTTTGTTCAAGTGACTAGGAAACTACATTAAACTATCATTAAATCTAATAGTCAGCCTGTTTCATCTCCCTTCAATCTCAGCAGCAATGGAGCTCTCTTTGCTTGAATCCCTGCATCACCTTGCATTCAACAATCACAATGATTTCTCTCACACTCAGTGATAGATTCCTAGTTGCCTTGACTAGTTTCTTTCTCATTTCTTCAATCTCTAAATTCTGGAATATACCAGGGGTCAGACACAGACCATCCATGTAATTTTTCTTCACTATCTCTACTCATTATTTTCTTATGTTATGGCCATGTACTAATCCCTGAACCTGTGACTATGTAAACTTACGAGGCAAAAATGTCCTACAGATGTGATCAAGGTCAAGGTCCTTGAGATTGGGAGATTATTCTAAATTATCCAGATGGTTCTATTTTAATCATGGAAGTTCACAAAAGTGGAAGAATAAGAGGTAGAAAAGTGAGTCAGAGAGATACGAGATGAGAATGTGACATGCTATTTCTGTCTTTGAAGATGGAGTAAGAGGGACAGAAGTTCAGAACATGTGGTGGTCTCTAGGAGCTAAGAAAGCCTACAACCGAATGAAAATGAAACGTCAGTCTTACAGCTGCCAAGAACTGAATTCAGGCAATAACAGGAATATGTATACATGGGACCAATTTATGTTGATATATAGAAAAACCCATCACAATATTGTAAAGTAATTATCCTCCAAAAAAATAAATTAATTAGTTAAAAAATTACCTCACAAAAGTTTGATACAGTTAAGAAAATCAACAAGTAGAAAATGGATTCTCCTGCTGAGACTCTAGAAAGGATTCTAGTTTGTGTATACCTCAATTTAATGCGAATGAGACTCCATATTTCTGATTTTCAAAGCTGTGAGATAATAGTTTTGTGTTAACACTGAGGAAACCAGATCTGAAAGAGACACGTGCACCCCAATGTTCATCGCAGCACTGTTTATAATAGCTAGGACATGGAAGCAACCTAGATGCCCATCAGCAGATGAATGGATAAGGAAGTTGTGGTACATATACACCACGGAATATTACTCAGCCGTTAAAAAGAATTCATTTGAATCAGTTCTAATGAGATGGATGAAACTGGAGCCCATTATACAGAGTGAAGTAAGCCAGAAAGATAAAGAACATTACAGCATACTAACACATATATATGGAATTTAGAAAGATGGTAACGATAACCCTATATGCAAAACAGAAAAAGAGACACAGAAGTACAGCACAGACTTTTGAACTCTGTGGGAGAAGGCGAGGGTGGGATGTTTCGAAAGAACAGCATGTATATTATCTATGGTGAAACAGATCACCAGCCCAGGTGGGATGCATGAGATAAGTGCTCGGGCCTGGTGCACTAGGGAGACCCATAGGAATTGGGTGGAGAGGGAGGTGGGAGGGGGGATCGGGATGGGGAATACGTGTAACTCTATGACTGATTCATATCAATGTATGACAAAACCCACTGAAATGTGAAGTAATTAGCCTCCAACTAATAAAAAAAATAAAAATAAAAATTAAAAAAAATAGTTTTGTGTTAAGCAACTATATTTGTAGTGATTTTTTTATGGCAGTAATAGAAAACCAATATAGATGTCATACCATCTCATGATTTTAAACATAATGACTGCTCCAAAAATTCTGGTCTGGATTTCTCCAAGGTACTCCACTTTGGAGAGTACAATAAATATGCAACTGTTTACTTGACATCTCCACTTAGATGTATAATAGACATCCCCAAGTTTACATGTCTTTGTTTATGCAGTTTTCCAATCCCGATAAATGCCGCCTTCATACTTCCATTTTTTTGCCACATAACTTTTCTGTTATGTTACTGATTTTCTCATAACCCACATTCTATCAGCAAATACTGTTATCTTTTCTATCTATCAATATATCTAATCTATCATCTATTTTTCTGTCATCTATCTATATTGGTAATATGACTATGTCTTACCACATATCTGATCCCAAATGGCCACTAATATTTACCTGGAGTAGTTTAGTAGCCTAAGAGTCTCCATGTTTCTGTACCCCTTTAAGTTTATTTTCAAATGGCATTCAGATAGTCTTTCTAATAATTTACATCATATAGGTGACTGAGTTTAACAGCACCTATTGGCACCAGCCCAGGTTGGATGCATGAGACAAGTGCTCAGAGCTGGTGCACTGGGAAGACCCAGAGGGATGGGATGGGGAGGGAGGCGGGAGGGGGTATCGGGATGGGGAACACATGTAAATCCATGGCTGATTCATGTCAATGTATGGCAAAAACCACTACAATATTGTAAAGTAATTAGACTCCAAATAATAAAAATAAATGAAAAAAAAATATATTCACACACATTTATGTGGGGCACAAGGGAATACAAAACTTGATATGAAGATGTTGATAGTGGTTAACTTCTGGGTCTGTTTCTTTTTCTGTATTATAATATTTTCCAAAATACCTGATAGAAAAACATCATTCATTTAAATTTTTGAACATGGGATTGACATGACCAGAGCTGATCTTAAAAATAGTAAAGCCACATACACCCTAAGAGGAAGTTTATCATCCTATAAACTAGTTGTTATAGACTGAATTATGTCCCGTCAAAATTCATATGTTGAGGCCCTGAAAGTGAAAGTGAAATTGAAGTCGCTCAGTTGTGTCTGACTCTTTGCGACCCCATGGACTGTAGCTTATCAGGCTCCTTTGTCCATGGGATTATCCAGGCAAGAATACTGGAGTGGGTTACCATTTCCTAAACCCTACTATGACTGGACTTTGAGATATAGCCTTTATGGAGTTAGTTAAAGTTCAATGAGGTTGTAGGGAGGAGACTAATTTGATAGAACTTATGAGAAGAGAAAGAGTTCTCTCTCTGCCCTGACAGAGAAAAGATCATATGAGGTCACTCTGAGAAGGTGTTGTCCTTAAGCCTAGGAGAGGGGCATCACCAGAAACCAGCTTTTACTGCACCTTGATCTTGGATTGTGAGCTTTCAGAAAATGAGAAAATAAATTTTTTTTCTTTTTTTTTCATTTATTTTTATTAGTTGGAGGCTAATTACTTTACAATATTGTAGTGGTTTTTGCCATACCTTGACATGAATCAGCCATGAATTTACATGTATTCCCCATCCCGATCCTCCCTCCCACCTCCCTCTCTACCGTGGGTTTTCCCAGTGCACCAGGCCTGAGCACTTGTCTCATGCATCCAACCTGGGCTGGTGCCCTGTTTCATGCTAGATAATATACATGTTTCGATGCTGATCTCTTGAAACATCCCACCCTCGCCTTCTCCCACAGAATCCAAAAGTCTGTTCTGCACATCTGTGTCTTTTTTTCTGTTTTGCATATAGGGTTATCGTTACCATCTTTCTAAATTCCATATATATGTGTTAGTATACATATTGGTCTTTATCTTTCTCAACATCATTCATTATAAGAGAAATGCAAATAAAACCACAATGAGGTACCATTACACGCCAGTCAGGATAGCTGCTATCCAAAAGTCTTTAAGCAATAAATGCTGGAGAGGGTGTGGAGAAAAGGGAGCCCTCTTACACTGTTGGTGGGAATGCAAACTAGTACAGCCGCTATGGAGAACAGTGTGGAGATTTCTTAAAAAACTGGAAATAGAACTGCCATATGACCCAGTAATCTCACTTCTGGGCATACACACCGAGAAAATAAATTTATATTATGTAAGTCATTCAGTCTGTAATCTTCTACTACAGCATCCAGAGAATACTAACATATAAGTTCAAGCATTTATTCTCATGTCTTTATCTTTTACTTTCTATTGTGTTCAAATGACTCCTTCAGGGTTTTTATTGAAATCACCCATAAAACATACTTAGATCTCTCTAGACACTAAAAGTAGTAATAGAAACTAATATAGATGAACATTTTGTTCTAAGTGATGCCAATGCAAATCCTTTCATTGCTTACAACTCTGGCTATTCTTCAGATCACCTACAGAGCTTTCAAAAACACAATTGCCTGAGACCCCTACCCAAAATACAAATTATCTTTATCTAAAAGAAATAATCTGAATAGATTCTGAAGCATAGTGGGTGTTAAGAACTGAAAATTTTTGGTCTAGATGGTGTCTTCAGAAAGTTCAAATGGGAAGACAAAGAGGTTGAGAGTTTGCCTTCCAAGATGATGCTTACCATGTGCTCAGCACAAAGTGTAGTGTATCAGTTGAGTGGCGGAATGATTGAATGATGAAGCTCCTCGAATTGGCATTATTTGCATGTGTTCACCAAGGTTCAGAATCTGACCCTTTGGCTCAGGCTGAGTCCAGAAACTCCATCTCATCATTTGCCCAAAAAACATTTACTTGGAGATGAAAAATCTAGATAACAAACGACATCAGATGCTGACACGTAAAACCAGGTTCCTTATTTATAAATTAACAGTAAAAATGATACTTGTCAACTGAGTTGGATATTTGTCTTAGGGCATCCTTTTCTGAAAAAAGGCCACATGAGACACCAAGGCCCCACTGAGCTGCCTGGGGAGCCCTGAATTAGGGCAGGTGAGCAGATGCTGTTGGCATGGATGCCAATGGCCTTCTCATCTGAGCTCTCCATCCCTGTGGAAGGACTTTTCTTCCCAGGGCATGAGATTCTCCTGCCAGCCCAACTATGCACTTCATTTGTCTCTGTCCCTTATCTCTGTTTATGCTACTTTTCTTATTAATCATCTCTTTGATTGATTAATATATTCTTTAATCATGTCCATATGTGAGATGAAGGCTTGCTCTGATCTGAAAGAGAATCTCTATACCTCTCATGTAATACAGGTATTTGGTATTTTGTTTAAGTTTTAAACAAGAAGAACATGAAAAACAAAGACCCTGAAAACTCTCACCAGCCCTATTTACTTATTTCTGAGTTCTTAGTAGAGAGGACGGGAAGAGAGAGAAAAGACATCTTCTTACTATACCACATAGCTCCAGCTCAACCACAAATCTGAATTTTCACAGAGATTCCACAATATGTGGTGAACTGGTTAATGAACCCTGTGACTCTCAAGTTTGGGGTGTTCACCTCCTTTATACCTTAGCCTTTCAGTTAATTTCTTCTCATATTTAAAACTGCAAAGTGAAGTTAAAATTCACCTCTCTGAAACAAATGCTTTATGAATTAATTTTTAATTAAAGTACCCAACTTTTTTTCTTATTTAAGATAAAAATTCCTTTTTGTTAACAGATGCACTAATAATTTTACTTACTGCAGTTAAGATTGACTTGGGATTCAAGTTAAAATATCAAGTTTCAGGAATAACCCTTAGCCACTGTTGAGCAACATTATTAGCTGTAATAAGCCAGTATTATCATCCATAATTGTGTATGTCTTTTACTAAATTCATTGTGTATGTCTCTTATGTGTATTTGGTTAAAAAATACTCAGATTCCAAAATAAATTATACTTACTGCTTCAGTTATCAAAGGAGAATAGAGAAGACTGGGGACTATGACAGCTTTAGTTTCATGAGGAGGGGCTTTCCCAGTCAGTGATCACATATAATATATCAAATTCAAGACAACACCAAAAGCTTGTGATGGACCAGTTAGCCTGCCTTTTAAGAGGTCATAAATTGGGACCTCCTTGGTGGTCCAGTGATTAAGAATCCTCCGTGCAATGCTGGGACACAGGTTCAACCCCTGGTCAGGGAACTAGGATCTCACATACCACAGAAAAACTAAGCCTGAGTCCTGCAACTAGACAGCCTGCACCTAGGGAGACTGTGAGCCACAAAGAAAGAGCCAAAAAGAAAAGAGCCACAAGGAGAGATCCTCTGTGCAGCAAGAGGTCACGTTAAAACCTTTGGGTAGTACACTGAGTAATGATTCCAAATTTGGTTAGCCTTTAAAATGAGTAAATTTCAGTATCATGAAACAACAGGGAAAATACAGCTAAAGATTCAATATCAAATGAGTTGAACCTAGAGATTTCTTTAATGTTACACACTTAAAATTCCATGAAGGATATTTACTCAACTTGAATTTAAAATAACTAAAAGAGTTACAAAATGTGAGTCATTCAGTATGTCATTTTAGTTCTAAAGATATTTAGGAAATTAATAAACTCATTAATTTATCTAAAATAAAAAAAAAACAACTGCAAAGTACAACACAATAACAATAGAACCCTAAGAGAATGTCATCTATTAAATGAAAAATTTCATGATGGGCAATTTCTGGAAAAATATAAATGACTGAAATTTAGTTATGTGTGTACATAAATCTCAGAAAATCAACACAGAAATTATTGTAAAATTTCTAATTATGTATTTCTCCTTTGAGGGCATAAGGGCCAAATTCTATCAGCAGTGAATTCCTTCAAATCTTTATAGAGGGGATAACTTTTATGCCAACAAACACACCTTAAAAGTTGGCAGATGATAGAAATCATTCATTTATGAGGCTTAAAACTTGACAAAGCACAGAAAGAAACCCCCAACCCATTTCTCAAGGTTGTTTGGGCACCTCTGACTTTCCTGCTTCTGATGAAAACCTCTTCTTGTAAACTAAACTTTCAATTTCCTAGGGAGCCTGAGGAGGAGAAAGCTTTTCACCAGTCTCATCCATAGTAATGGGAGTAAGAATAGAGTTCTGATCTCTATTGGGTAGAAACAAGAGGAGGAAGAAACAGGCTTCCAGATGATGGATTCTGGACTGGCCACTCTCCCTGCAGTAGACTGGCTCAATGCCAGGGACTCTGCTTCACTTGATGGTTATGGGGAAAATGCGATTTAGGGATCACAATTATCTCTACTTTGGTAGAGAGAGTTTCTTATTCTAAGGATGTCTCATTGGAAGCTGGGCTTCACTGATGGGTCAGATGGTAGAGAATCTGCCTGCAATACAAGAGACCTAGGTTTGATCCCTGGCTAGGGAAGATCCCCCAGAGAAGGGAATGGCAAGGATTCTTGCCTGGAAAATTCCATGGATAGAGCAGCCTGATGGGCTATAATTCACGGGGCTGCAAAGAGTTGGACATGTCTGAACCTTTCATTGGAAGTAATCTCACCGTGGATTTCTACCCCATCCCCATCCATCTACCCCATCGTGTGCCTTATAACTACCCATAAACTGACTGAACCTATGGCTATATTTTACCAGTTATGGGAGCTCACTGTGTCCCAAAGCATCTATTTCATTTTTGCATGACTCTGACTATAGAAAGACTATAGAGAGATCACCTATAATATTTAAGATGTCCTCTAATATTTAAGTCAAAACCTATCTCCCTCTATCTTCATCCTCTGACAATAGTTTCTGTCTTGAGTTTTCTCATTACAAATAGGATTCCTTGTCAACTCAATGGCCCTTCAAATGGGTTTTTGAGCAGAGATAAACATCAGGGCCCAGTAGAGCTATTACTTCTTCTTAAAAATCCCTACTTACTCCCAATTCAATGGTTTCTTGGGGTACACAGTGACCTTTACAGTCTTTCAAATTACATTTGGCATCAGGCAAAGGCCTGAAGGGATTGGCTTTCACATTTCCTGGTGATAGTGAGCACCACCGCTCCCACAATCCCCTGGAAAAGAAGTGTGCTCTGAAGTGGCTGGCATCACCTGCCTGGACATTTCTTGATCCTAACAGATTTCTAGGATTCATTGGGGGTGGTTTTCTTGTCCCTTAGGTTCTCACCATGCAGCTGGGGCTGGTGTTGGACTGTCCCTGAGGTTGGCTCATAGTCAGGACCCAAAAGTTGGGTCTGGTCCCAGGTCATTCTCTTCTCCAGCTCCTTGGGGTGAATTTTGCTTTTCCAGGTGAGGTTCAGGTTCTCTGTGGCTCTGTTTGTATCAGCCTATCATGATGGACTGTGAAAATAGAATCTGTGGAATGGATTTGAGTTCTGTGGTAGCGGGTAACAAATGGATATTAGTAGGTGAATGGGCCAGGCACCTTTTTATTAGAGTGCATATAGTGAAAACATGATACTATATGTTGGAAGGACTGATGCTGAATCTCCAATACTTTGGCTACCTGATGTAAAGAGTCAACTCATCAGAAAAGACCCTGATGCTGGTAAAGTTAGAGGGCAGGAGGAAAAGCGGGTGGTAGAGGACGAGATGGTTAGATAGCATTACCGACTCAGTGGACATTGGTCCAGGAGATAGTGAAGGACAGGGGAGCCTGGCTGCAGTCCATGGAGTTGCCAAGAGCTGGGCTTGCCTTAACAAAGGAACAAAAGCAGCAATAACACTGATGGTGAGCACACGTCATACTATGTTAGTCCTAACCACAGATGTGTAACACCAAGGATGGAGAGCTGGGTCAGCTATGCACTTAGGTGATAATGAATGTAGGTTAGTCAACTGTAACAACTATGCGACTCAGATTGGGGACTTTGGTACTGGGAGAGGCTATGGATGTGTGGAGGGAAGAGATATGAGGGAACTCTTCCTACCTTCTGTTGAGTTTTTCTGTGACCTTAAAAACCTAAAAGTACTCAAAACCAGAGTTTACAATAAATCTATACAAGGTCCATATAAACAAGAAACTATTAGAAGATATATATATATATATATGAAAACATTTGTATATATTTTTGAGAAAACTAGAAAAAGTGACTATAACACTTATTTCACAGGATGATTTTGAAGATTTAGACAAGTTCTTCCAACTGTCTCATACAGTACCTAAAACAGAACAGAGTGGGTACTTCAAGAACATTTTTTGAATATATGATGAAAGTTATTTGCTACCATTAAAAACAGAAACAATCACAAAACAGTTTGAGAACATCAGACAAGGCTTCTTTTGTGCTGAGGTTTAAAAAAGTTTAATTTTGTTGCTGTTATATTCTGAACCTTTAAGCCTGTTGGTAGGTAATAGGGAATAAGTCTACATCTATTCTTAGTATCTTTTTCAAGGAGTAGGAAGACAAGATGGGTACCACTACTGTATTCTATATTGTCTTTTTTACAGAGTTTTCTGATTCTATTTTCTCAGCAATTCTATAAATGTTTATAGCAACTAAATTTCCTCTTTGGATCAGCAACATTTCACTTATTTTTGCACTGTAGAGCATATTGCCCTTCTATTATCTTATTTAGTTTCAGAAAGCCCTGCTAGGAAGGCAGGACATTTCACAGATGAAGCAACAGAAGTTTGGAGAGTGAAAATATTTTACCCAATGTTATGTAATGAGAAAGGCATTCAGAATATCAGTTTTGGAGAAGGTCAGGTGGCTAAAGTCTCTTGGTTTCCCCAACCGTGCATATCCCCTGCCCGTACCATGCAAACAGGTGAAATCACCAGTTGACCTCCACACATGTCACCTTAACAAGACCCACAGCCTTTGGGAAGTAAAGTAAAATCTCTTGGGAAAGTTGCTTCACAAGTAGAATATGCAAGTTAGTGTCTGAAAAGTGGTTTGCGACTCTTAAGATCTCAAACATACTGAAGGCATAAAAAGTAGGACTGGACACAAGGAAAAAAATAATTTATCTGGAGAAAGTTATATTGTGATTCCCTTGCTCCCCTCTGTGGGTTCCCAAAAGCTATGAGCTGGTGAGACTGAGCTTTAATGAGACTACTCAGAGAGTTTGATGTGTCTCTTGTCCTTTGAGGATGCACTGGACAGGTGGCTGACTCACACCTGAGAAAGCCAAAGGGAGAGATGCCTTGGGACAGCCCACACTGCCTCCTGGAGTGAGATCTGTGTCCTCTGAGCTTTCCTTTTCTCCTCTCAGGCATGTTCTGCCACATGATCCTCCCAGAACTTTATTCCTCCTGTAGGAATCCATGAGAATGTCTGAATCTCCCTATTGTCATGTAAACGTTGATGGGAACTTGGAGTCCTTCTGAGGATTTTCTTCTGCCTAGATGTACCATGCCTTGATTCCTATCCATGAGGACTTCCTTGGAGATGGCACTACCATCCCAGATGAATTATGAGAGGCAACTCGGCTCCTTCTTCTGCAGTGAGCGTGTGTGCTTGCTGAGCTGCTTCAGTCGTGTCCTACTCTTTGCAACCCTATGGCCTGGAGCCTACCAGGCTCCTCTGTCCATGGGATTCTCCAGGCAACAATACTGGAGTGTGTTGCCATGCCCTCCTCCAGGGACATTCCTGACCCAGGGATCGAACCCACGTCCTTATGCCTCCCACACTGGCAGGCAGGTTCTTCACCACTAGCAGAAGCTGGGAAGCCTCTGCTGCAGTGCTCCTTCTTAACCCCTTTGGAGTTTCTATCATCGGGCTTGTTTCACATGTCAGCCCCACAGGTTGCCTGGCATCTTTTTAGTTTGTTATAAATAAACAGAGGACTTCCTGGAGATGGAATTACATCTCAGAGTAATTATGAGAGGCACCACAGAAGCTCCTTCTTCTGCTATGTTCCTTCTTAACCTGTTTGGAAATTTTATCGCGTGGGTTGTTACACTTCTCAGTCCTCGAGCTTTCCTGGCATCTTTTCAGTTTGTTATTAGTACTTAAAAAAATTTTTTTTTTCTCTGAATCTACAATCCTTGGATTTGGAAAACAAATCTTTTTTTTAATCAATAAAATATAGTCTTTCATATTTTGAAGTTAAAAAATGAACATGGAATTGCACCTTTGGTGGAGCTCTAGCTTTCACCTTAAGCATGGTTGCTTCTGCCCCATGTGTTGGAGGGTGTGTGTAGGAAGGATTCCAAGAGTGGAAAAATACTTTAGAATTTTCCAGAGAAGAAGACACACAATCTGACTCGGGAGAAGGAGACACACAAACTGACTTGGGAGTTCCTTCTCAAACTCTGACTATACAAAAATGCTTGATAACTATATAATGAAAAGTTTTAGTTAGGTAACAACAGTGATTTATTAAACTAAGTGTTTTAATTGCATAAGCAAGGTTCAGGAAACTCCAGTTACAGAAACAAGAGAGATTTAAGTGTTAAAGTGGTGCATGAGATTTAAACTTCTCATACCCCATGGAGTTGTCAGAAACGTATCTGTCCCTTAGAGGCTAGTGTTATATGCTCTTAAGTGTGACTTTGACCTTTAGGGGCATTCCACAAGGCCAGATAAAAGCTGGAGTAAATACAGGGTGAGAAAATACCTGCCTCATAGGAAATTGGCTTGAGGGCTGCCACTTGCATTGTATGGGAGCAATCTGTGAGAAATTTGTGAGAAACTGGCACCCAAGCCTGCACATATATGTAATTGTGAGTGTGATTTCTCACTATGCTCTAAAACTCAAAAACAATACCATAAAATAGAGCTTACAGGGCTTTGGCAGGAGCAAAGAGCAAACAAACCAGTAAGGCAACTTCCATATCAAGTCACGTGTTTGGATTCTTATAGGGAACAATTGCTACTGTGTGTATGACAACAGTAGAACATTACTAGTTTGTTAGGAAATGCATATCCCTCTGAGACAGAGTCAACAGAGGCCACCAACAGGATACCACAGTCTGAAAAACACAGTTAACTGAGAAAGCTGCAACTGAGAACTTCAGAGAACTATGTTTATACTTTTCAAAAGATACAGAAATGAAATACAGAATATAATATATTTCTAATTATAATACAATATATAATACTGTATTATATATATACAAAAATATAATACAAAATGAAAAAATGTTTGAAGAAAAAACAAAGAGGAAGGGATTAGAAAGGAAAATTTAAAGCAAAATAATAAGTAAATGGGGCTTCCTTTGTAGCTCAGTAGGTAAAGACTCTGGCTGCAATGCAGGAGACCTGGGTTCAATCCCTGGAGATCCCCTGGAGAAAGAATTGGCAACCCACTCCAGCATTCTTTCCTGGAGAATCCCATGGATGGAGGAGCCTGGTAGATTCCTTTTGGGGTCCTTTAATGGACCAGAACCTGGTGGTATGGAGTCGACGATAAGAAAGTAAAAGAGAGAAAGAGAGAGACACAAAAAAAGACCCGGGGACCTAAGCTCTAATGGAGCAAAGGTGCTTTAATGATTTTTCTATGAGTATATATATGCTGTGGTAAAAGAAACTTCTTTCAGGAGTGATAGAGATCAGAAAACCAAACCTACAGCAACCGTTACCAAGGGAACAGGGGTAATGTTAGTCACAAGGTCAGGAGACAATCCATATCTCAAGAAAGGGGAAGGAGACTAAGCAGTTTTGTCCTAAAGAGAATGTTTACTAAAGGAGACCCAAGCCTGCCTCACACAATGACCTCAGTCCCTGGGAGTAGTGTGCTGTTCCGCTTGAAGAGGGACAAAGGACTCATGAGAGACAGCACGTAGGAATCCTCCCGTCAAACATTCCCTGACAATTCCCGCTTATTTATTTATAATATTTGTAAGAAGAGTTCTGACCATCAGATTTTGTTTAGTTTTGACAATCTTTGCATGAATGCAACGGTAGACAACAAATATAACTGTTAAGACAATCACCAAAATTATAGTTCTAGACCCAATGCTATGAGTAAGGCTTTGAAACCGTGGGTCTAGCCCAGATAATTGATCAGCCAATTGTTTAGCTAAAGTTCCCATACTAGTGGAAGAGGGCAGATTATTAGAAAAGGTTTCATATATTTCTTTTTTGTAATAACTGTACATTCAGAAAGGCACTATCATATATGTTTTGTAAATGAAACTTGATTTGTTTCCAGTTTTAGCCACTATTATAGAAATGAACAGCAGTATCATGAAATTGAGTAGAATTTCAATCACATTTTAGCATCATCTGGTTTTGTACATCTGTTCATTGATCTCTAACCCATTTGATGTCTGTTCTCAGTTCCTGTATTTCTTTTTAAATATCCTCATCTATTTGAGCCTGAGTGGCCCACATAGTATGAGCATTTTTAGTCCAGTTTTGGATAAAATTATGTGTTTGAATTGAGGTTTGTAAAGTAATGCTAGTGATGGCAGCAATGGCCCAAATAGTTATTAATCCTATAATGCCAAAAATCAGCCATCCAATGAATCGTTTAGATTGCTATAGTAATTTAGTAAATAATTGGGAAGCAAGTCTAGCCTTGGGACCTTCTTCCCAGAGCCATTGAAGATTTATTGGTAAGCATAGATTACGTTGAGATCAAAGAATCAAAAGGGAGTCAATTTTTTAAGGAAATAGAGGAGTGAAGACAAGTATATAATTTACAATTAATGCAAGTTACAGAACGTAAAGTTTTATTGAATTGTAAATTTCCTATAGCTACAACAAAAGGAAGTGGAACATAGACTTGTATAAAATATGATTGATTATAGGGGAGGAGGAGCCAAGATGGCAGAGGAATAGGATGGGGAGACCACTTTCTCCCCTACAAATTCATTGAAAGAACAATTGAATGCAGAGAAACTTCACAAAACAAATTCTGATCGCTAGCTGAGGTGATTAGGCGCCCAGAAAAGAAGGAGTGCTGTATAGTGGGAGAAGTCTTGAGACTATTGGAAGAATAAAACTGAAATCCGGAGGCAGAAGGCTTAAGCCCAAAACCTGAGAACACCAGAAAACTCCTGACTACACGGAACATTAAGTAATAAGAGACCATCCAAACGTCTCCATACCTACACTGAAACCAACCACCACCCAAGAGCCAGTAAGTTTCAGAGCAAGACATACCACACAAATTCTCCAGCAACGCAGAAACATAGCCCTGAAGGTCAACATACAGTCTGCCCAAAGTCACACCTAACACATAGACCCATCTCAAAACTCATTACTGGACACCCTGTTGTACTCCAGAGAGAAGAAATCTAGTTCCACGCACCAGAACACCGACGCAAGCTTCCCTAACCAGGAAACCTTGACAAGCCAATCGTGGACCCCACCCACTGGGTAAAACCTCCACAGTAAAAAAGAACCACAGACGTCTAGAATACAGAAAGCCCACCCTAGACACAGCAATCTAAACAAGATGAAAAGGCAGAGAAATACCCAACAGGTAAAGGAACATGAAAAATGCCCACCAAGTCAAACAAAAGAGGAGGAGATAGGGAATCTACCTGAAAAAGAATTTAGAATAATGATAATAAAAATGATCCAAAATCTTGAAAACAAAATGGAGTTACAGATAAATAGCCTGGAGACAAAGATTGAGAAGATGCAAGAAATGTTTAATAAAGACCTAGAAGAAATAAAAAAGAGTAAATTAAAAATGAATATGGAGACAAAGATTGAGAAGATGCAAGAAATGTTTAATAAAGACCTAGAAGAAATAAAAAAGAGTCAATTAAAAAGGAATAATGTAATAAATGAGATAAAAAACACTCTGGAGGAAACCAAGAGTAGAATAATGGAGACAGAAGATAGGATATGTGAGGTAGAAGATAGAATGGTGGAAATAAATGAAGCAGAGAGGAAAAAAGAAAAAAGAATCAAAAGAAATGAGGACAACCTCAGGGACCTCTGGGACAATGTGAAACGCCCCAACATTTGAATCATAGGAGTCCCAGAAGAAGAAGACAAAAAGAAAGGCCATGAGAAAATACTCGAGGAGATAATAGCTGAAAACTTCCCTAAAATGGGGAAGGAAATAGCCACCCAAGTCCAAGAAGCCCAGAGAGTCCCAAACAGGATAAACCTAAGGTGAAACACCCCAAGACACATATTAATCAAATTAACAAAGATCAAACACAAAGAACAAATATTAAAAGCATCAAGGGAGAAACAACAAATAACACACAAAGGGATTCCCATAAGGATAACAGCTGATCTATCAATAGAAACCCTCCAAGCCAGAAGGGAATGGCAGGACATACTGCAAGTAATGAAAGAGAATAAACTACAGCCTAGATTACTGTACCCAGCAAGGATCTCATTCAGATATGAAGGAGAATTCAAAAGCTTTACAGACAAGCAAAAGCTGAGAGAATTCAGCACCACCAAACCAGCTCTTCAGCAAATGCCAAAGGATCTTCTCTAGACAGGAAACACAGAAAGGTTGTATAAACATGAACCCCAAACAACAAAGTAAATGGCAACGGGACCACGCCTATCAATAATTACCTTAAATGTAAATGGGTTGAATGCCCCAACCAAAAGACAAAGACTGGCTGAATGGATACAAAAACAAGACCCCTATATATGCTGTCTACAAGAGACCCACCTCAAAACAAGAGATACATACAGACTAAAAATGCAGGGCTGGAAAAATATATTCCAGGCAAACGGAGACCAAAAGAAAGCAGGAGTCGCAATACTCATATCAGATAAAATAGACTTTCAAATAAAGGATGTGAAAAGAGACAAAGAAGGACACTACATAAAGATCAAAGAATCAATCCAAGAAGAAGATATAACAATTAGAAATATATATGCATCCAACATAGGAGCACGGCAATATGTAAGGCAAATGCTAACGAGTATGAAAGAGGAAATTAATAGTAACACAATAACAGTGGGAGACTTTAATACCCCACTCACAACTATGGATAGATCAACTAAACAGAAAATCAACAAGGAAACACAAACCTTAAATGACACAATGGACCAGTTAGACCTAATTGATATCTATAGGACATTTCACCCCAAAACAATGAACTTCACCTTTTTCTCAAGTGCACACGGAACCTTCTCCAGAATAGATCACATCCTGGGCCATAAATCTGGTCTTGGAAAATTCAAAAAAATTGAAATCTTTCCAGTCATCTTTTCTGACCACAGTGCAGTAAGTTTAGATCTCAATTACAGGAAAAAAATTGTTAAAAATTCTAACATATGGAGGCTAAATAACATGCTTCTGAATAACCAACAAATCATAGAAGAAATCAAAAAAGAAATCAAAATATGTATAGAAATGAATGAAAATGAAAGCACAACAACCCAAAACTTATGGGACACTGTAAAAGCAGTACTATGGGCAGGGTTCATATCACTAAAGGCTTACATCAAGAAACAAGAAAAAAGCCAAATAAATAACCTAACTCTATACCTAAAGCAATTAGAGAAGGAAGAAATGAAGCACCCCAGGGTTAGCAGAAGGAAAGAAATCTTAAAAATTTGAGCAGAAATAAATGCAAAAGAAACTAAAGAGACCATAACAAAAATCAACAAAGCTAAAAGCTGGTTTTTTGAAAAAATAAACAAAATTGACAAACCATTAGCAAGACTCATTAAGAAACAAAGAGAGAAGAACCAAATTAACAAAATTAGAAATGAAAATGGAGAGATCACAACAGACAACACTGAATACAAAGGATCATAAGAGACTACTAACAGCAGCTCTATGCCTATAAAATGACAACTTGGAAGAAATGGACAAATTCTTAGAAAAGTATAACTTTCCAAAACTGAACCAGGAAGAAATAGAAGATCTTAACAGAACCATCACAAGCAAGGAAATCGAAACTGTAATCAGAAATCTTCCAGCAAACAAAAGCCCAGGACCAGATGGCTTCACAGCTGAATTCTACCAAAAATTTAGAGAAGAGCTAACACCTATCTTAAACTCTTCCAGAAAATTGCAGAAGAAGGTAAACTTCCAAACTCATTCTATGAGGCCACCATCACCTTAAAACCAATACCAGACAAAGATGCCACAAAAAAAGAAAACTACAGGCCAATATCACTGATGAACATAGATGCAAAAATCCTTAACAAAACTCTAGCAAACAGAATCCAACAACATATTAAAAAAATCATACACCATGACCAAGTGGGCTTTATCCCAGGAATGCAAGGATTCTTTAATATCTGCAAATCAATCAATGTAATACACCACACTAATAAATTGAAAGATAAAAACCATATTAATATCTCAATAGATACAGAGAAAGCCTTTGACAAAATTCAACACTCATTTATGATTAAAACTCTCCAGAAAGCAGGAATAGAAGGAACATACCTCAACATAATAAAAGCTATATATGACAACCCCACAGCAATCATCACCCTCAATTGTGAAAAATTGAAAACATTTCCCCTGAAATCAGGAACAAGACAAGGGTACCCACTCTCACCACTACTATTCAACATAGTCTTGGAAGTTTTGGCCACAGCAGTCAGAGCAGAAAAAGAAGTAAAATGAATCCAGATAGGAAAAGAAGAAGTGAAACTCTCACTGTTTGCAGATGACATGATCCTTTACATAGAATACCCTAAAGACTATACCAGAAAATTACTAGAGTTAATCAAACAATATAGTAACGTTGCAGAATATAAAATTAACACACATAAATCCCTTGCATTCCTATACACTAACGATGAAAATACAGAAAGAGAAATTAAGGAAACAATACCATTCACTACTGCAGCAAAAAGAATAAAATACTTAGGAGTATATCTACCTAAAGAAGCAAAAGACCTATACATAGAAAACTGTAAAACACTCTTGAATGAAGTCAAAGAAGACACAAACAGATGGAGAAACATACCGTGTTCATGGATTGGAAGAATCAATATTGTCAAAATGGCTATACTATCCAAAGCAATCTATAGATTCAATGCAATCCCTATCAAGCTACCAACGTTATTTTTCACAGAACTAGAACAAATAATTTCACAATTTGTATGGAAATACAAAAAACCTCGAATAGCCAAAGTAATCTTGGGAAAGAAGAATGGAACTGGAGGAATCAACCTGCCTGACTTCAGACTCTACTACAAAGCCACAGTCATCAAGACAGTATGGTACTGGCACAAAGACAGAAATATAGTTCAATGGAACAGAATAGAAAGCCCAGAAATAAATCCATGAACCTATGGGCACCTCATCTTTGACAAAGGAGGCAAGGATATACAATGGAAAATAGACAACCTCTTTAACAAGTGGTGCTGGGAAAACTGGTCAACCACTTGTAAAAGAATGAAACTAGAACACTTCCTGACACCATACACAAAAATAAACTCAAAATGGATTAAAGATCTAAATGTAAGACCAGAAACTATAAAACTCTTAGAGGAGAACATAGGCAAAATGACATGAATCACAGCAGGATCCTCTATGACCCACCTCCCAGAATATTGGAAATAAAAGCAAAACTAAACAAATGGGACCTAATGAAACTTAAAAGCTTTTGCACAACAAAGGAAACTATAAGCAAGGTGAAAAGACAGCCCTCAGATTGGGAGTCAGGGTTTTAGGCTCCCAGGTCCCACTGTCAGCAGTGTGAAATCTGTGCTGTGTCAAACCTTCAGTGGGATCTCCGAGGAAGACATCAGTATGGTCCAAACGTTCCTCATCATGTCACCTCCAAGGCTGGCTTTGTGACCCTTCTAGAGATTTTCTGAGCTACCCCCCAATTTTTTTTTAATGTTTATTTATTTATTTGGCTGGGTCGGGTCTTAGTTTTGGCTGACAGGCTTAATTTGCTCTGAGGCATGTGGGATCTTAATTTCCTGACCAGGGATCGAAACTGAGTCCCCTGCATTATACAGTGGATTCTTAACCACTGGACCACGAAGGAAATTCCGCAAAATCTTTAATAAATTATTTCTGTGCTTAAGGTAGCTAGAGGAAGTTCTGTTATGTGTAACTGAGAACCCGACTGAAAAATCTCTCCCTTGTTGACTGGTAAGACTTCTTTTAAAGTGCTTCCTTTTTAAGCAAACGTGAAGAGATTTCATTTGTTTGTTTGTTTGATTAAAGGTACAGCTTTTTAAGAGCTGCTGGGTCAGAATGAATGAGTAGGTCCCAAACTGTTCTTGAAGAAGTGAGCATACTTCTCACTTCTAAAGAGGTTTCCTTGCAGTTTCTGCACTCTAAATATACTGGGCATGAGTGTTCTTCTGCCTGCATCCTCCACTTCCATTAGTATCCACTAATCTGAGAGTATCCTATCAGGATTATATCAGACTGGATGCCCAGCCTGAGGTGTGCAGTCATCGCAGACCACTCCTCTCCCTCACTTACCAGTGACAGACTTTCAGAATCTGACCTTGATATTACTGCTTAAATTACTGCTCTTCTTCTCATCTCCACTGGCGCTTCCTTAGCTTAGTCCTCCATCTGTCATGTTTGTCTCCTAGTTCAGTTTTTGCCTCCAGCCTCTTCACATTTCAGGCCATCTTCCATGCCACTGAATTTAATCGAGCCACCATTCCTTCCAAGATAAAACCCTCCAATGGTTCCCTATTTCTAGGAGAATAATGTCCAAGCTCTTTTGTAATCTTGCCCCAGAAAATCATTTTAGATACACTTCCTGCTGTTCCTTCATCACCTTCCTTGTGTAGCCATCCAGCAGTTTCCAAGTATCTGGCTCTCAGAGCTGCATCTCATTGTGCCCTACCCCTTTTTCTTGAAATGTCCTTTGTCATATTATGAATTTGGCATGCTCCTACTCATCTTTCAAGATTTAGTGATAATGCCATCCAACTCTGGGAAATGGTTTCTGCCATTTCCATCAAAGTGTAGCAATTCCTTTTCTGTGCTCCCAGCCTTTTCCCATCCTTCTAATATAGCACTTACCACATTATTGTGTTTATTGACTCCTACATATTTATCTTCTCACTAGATGGTGAGGTTGTAAAGAGTAGGGGCAGAGTTCTCTTCACCTCTGCATCTTCAGGTTCAAGGACAGTGCCTGGCACTTAGTAGAAACTCAGATGATGCTTGTGAAATTAGCAAATTAGTTAATAATAAAAACACTTTCAGGAAAGAATCTTGAAACTAGTTGAAAACACTGGCAACTCAGCACCCTGAATTCCCAAATAGAGGCTGTTATTAAAATAGTAAGATTCTAGTCACTCTGGCCACAACTGTCCCCTCTCCAGTGAACCATGTGCATCCCCTAAGGGGAATCTTTTTGCACAGACAGCCTAAAAGCAGACCCAGAAAATGAAATGAAACACCTGTTAATTTACAAACACCAGGGTATTTCGAGTAATAATTAGCACAGAGCTCACTAATAGTTAGGGAGTAATTAATAGGCAAATGTTGGCATTTAACAAAATGTTTCCCCCTTTTTCTACCCAAGCAATGATTTTAAGTTGAGGATGCTCAAAATGGCATGAAAGGGGAGGAAATCACTCCAGACATCATGTGTAGTTAAAAGGCAATGCTGCTGGCGGTCATCCTTCATTACCATCGTTAACCACAATGGGAACAGCCTGTGTTCACTGAGCCCCTGCCAGCCGAGGCAGAGGTGCAGAATTGAAGGCAGGCCTGCTTTCACAAAAAACAAATTACACTTTTGAAGCAAATGAATTTAGAGAGAAGCGGGTGATAACTCACAATCCAAAGAGACCCTTTTCTAAACAAAAGGATCTCCCACGGGGTTCCTTTAAATAGGGAACTGGTAGGGAGCAGTTAAAATATCACTGAGTTTATAAGGGATCGATTAAGAACCAATTCCTTCAGAAACCAATCTATTGCACAACGGGGATGTAACTATCTTTAGAATTGCTGCTCCAACGTTTTCCTTGCCACCAGCCTTTGCCAGCAACCGTGTATAAATGGAAATGTATAGAGAAGGTCAGGAGAGCCAGATTTGAATCTGGCTTTTGGCCATGCTGGTTCAGCCTGAAACAGGGGCCAACAGTCTTGGGAACAAGGATTAAAAAAGAAAATGAGCTTGAAATATCCCATGACATGGGTGGTTGTTCATTCGTTTATTAGTTTGCTAGGACTACTATAACAAAGTACCACAAAGTAGGCTGTTTAAAGAGCAGAAATCTGTCTCAACAGAAATTTGTAGAACTATTTAGAAATAGTCCTAAAGCCCAGAAGTCCAAGGTGTTGGTGAGGTCAGTTCCTTCTGAAGTCTGTCCCCATGTCTCTCTCTGAGCTTCTGGGGCTTTGCTGCCAATCTTTGGGTTCCTTGTCTTCTGCTGCATCACACCAATCTGTTTTCATCATCATACAGCGTGTTCTCTGTGTGAATGTCCACTATGACCCGATCCTAACTAATTACATCTGAAATATTCTTATTTTCAAATAAGATGACATTCTGAGCTACGGGGGTTTAAAACTTTAACATATGAATTTTGAGAGAACACAGTTTAATCCATAACAACTCATTATTGCTCTGGCCTTAAGTCACTGGAATGACAGACATGTCGTGTTTTTTCATGGTAGATATTTTGCTTTTCTTGGCTAAGATGTTGCCAAGTGAAAGTCATTTTTACAGAAATAACAGCAAGCCACAAAGAGAAGATCTTGAACATAGAAATGAAGACAGAAGGGAAACTTCTAGGAGAGAGTAGACCAGGCAGTAGCTTCAATAGCAGTTCTCTTCTGCCTGATAGCCTTTTATCTCTTCCCTCTTAGGAAAAGGGCTGTATTCACCAGGGATTTGGTCACATTCTCCTTTCCACATGAAGAGTACGAAGGAGGTCTGGCACTATATTCTTATCATGACTCATTTTTTTTTGCAGGAAGAAGATTCCCCACACCCAGCAGAACCATCGTTCTGTCAGATAGAGAAGGCTCTCTGCCTCCAGGGTTCTGCCAAACCGTCCACAAGAGCAGTCAATCGGTCATTTCCTCCCAAGCATGGCTTTCAATAAACTAACAAAACAAAACAAACACAGGAAAACACAAAAAGCAACAAACTGATTCTGTTGTCTCCTAGATTACATCAGTATTACCATGGGAGTGCTGCAGGTATGGAAGTCAGAAATTGGAAGAAATTATTTGAGGAGCTCTAATATCTATGGTTTTTCCAGTGGTCATGTATGGATGTGACAGTTGAACTCTAAAGAAAGCTGAGTGCCAAAAAATTGATGCTTTTGAACTGTGGTGTTGGAGAAGACTCTTGAGAATCCCTTGGACTTCAAGGAGGTCCAACCAGTCCATCGTAAAGGAGATCAGTCCTGGGTATTCATTGGAAGGACTGATGCTGAAGCTGAAACTCCAATCCTTTGGCCACCTGATGTGAAGAGTTGACTCATTGGAAAAGACCCTGATGCTGGGATGGATTGGGGGCAGGATGGGAAGGGGACAACAGAGGATGAGATGGCTGGATGGCATCACCGACTCGATGGACATGAGTTTGAGTAAACTCCGAGAGTTGGTGATGGACAGGGAGGCCTGGCATGCTGTGATTCATGGGGTTGCAAAGAGCTGGACTTGACTGAGCGACTGAACTGAACTGAACTGAACATCTAGGACACACTTGTTCTGTGCTCTGGTCTCCACCCAGTGACCCTTGGATATTCGGGTTGATTGATTGTAGTAATGTCTGAATTTTTTCCCACCACCTGTATCCAGGCATTTGATAATGCCCCCCTGCACTGACTTTTGGCACAGTCGTGTGTCTTGATTTGGCCAAGGGAGCAGCCTGAAAAGTGCCTGTATATTGGGGCTGGTCCTCTTGCTGGTCTTGCAACCACTGCTGCTGCCACCAAATGATCAAGCATGAGCTTGCTTCCTGGAGGAGATACCACATGATCAGAGATAAGCCATCCCACTCGAGCCATCATAGACTAGCCAGTTGCCAGTCAACTCTACAGCTGATCACAGATGTATGAGTGCCCAGCTGATATTAGCAGAGTCTGGTCCCAAGCTGCAAGAACCACTCAGGCACAAGAGGCCTACACTGCAACTTCTCAAATTGTAAGCCAAAGTAATGTCTTTTTTTTTTCTTTTTTCTTTTTGTTGTTGTTTTAGAACTGGTTTTGAATTGATTTGTTTTGAACTGTTTTGAACACCTGGTTTTGAACTGTTTTGTTATGTAGCAAAAGTTAACTGACAGATATTTCCCTAAGTGTTCTTCTAGAGCCCATTGCCAAGGGTGGGATCATATGGGTGGGATTTTAGGGACAGTTTCTGCTGCACCAAGTGTAATGTGGGTGAACTGGGCTAGCAGGTGGGCTGTTACCAGTCATACTCTGTGCTGTTCAGGAGCACAGGCTTTGGAGTCAAATTGGCATTGATTCGAATCATGGCATTATGTCAATGTGGAAGTAACAGTTATAAAATCTCAACGGTATAAAAACATCAAAATCTCAGTGGCTTCACACCAGAAAGGTGTATTTCTCTCCTATGGCACTGCTTATCTATATATTTATGTATTTGGTGCCCTATACATATGCGATGGTATTTCCCTGGTGGCTCATATGGTAAGGAATCTGCCTGCATTGCAGGAGATCAGGTTTGATCCCTGGGTCAGAAAGATCCCCTGGAGAAGGAAGTGGCAACCCACTCCAATATTCATGCCTAGAGAACTCCATGGACAGAGGACCCTGGTGGGCTACAGTCCATTGGATTGCAAAGAGTTGGACATGGTTGAACAACAAACACACTTCACTCACATCTGTGATGATCTGCAGAGCTGGCTGGCTGCCAGGTCTAAGAGGGCTCAGTTGGGATGGTATCTTATCCTCCAGCTGGCTAACTTGTGCATGATCACACTCATGTATATTCATGTAGAGATTCAGGGAACACGGCTCCTTCCACCTAGTGTGTTCTCTGGGTCCTCCACTGGATCTTCTGCAACCAGCCAGGAGACAAGAAAAAGAAAAAGAACATGGAGAATCTGGTGGGTTTAAGGGCCAGGGCTGTAAATGCCAGATGTTAACTCATTCCATTGCTGAAACTAGTCACATGGTCCCACCTAGATGTAAAGGGACTGGGAACATGATCCAGTAGAGTGCCAAGGAAAGAGAGAAGGTACATATTGGTGAGATACAGAAATCTGTCTCATTTAGCAATTCATTAACTAGGTAACTAGGCAAGTTACTTGATTTCTCTGATAGTTAAATAGTCCTGTGTGGATTGTACAATCATGTAGAAGTGACCTCACGCCAATCTGTCTTTTCATTCTGGTCTGTGTCCATTCATACTAGGAATTGAGGCTGTTTAATGCCACATTGTTATGCTGTTTTTGAGAATCAGGGCCTATCTGGCATACCAAGGAAGAAGGATATGAATGATTTTCCCTGGGTGCAGGAAATGAGTTGGTACATTTTTTGCAAGGAAATTTTTTAAATTATAAAACCATCTGTGAGTTGATCTTTTTTTTTTTTTTTTATTATTGTCATATGCCAGTAAATAATAATAAAATATTCCTTCCTAAAAGAAAAACTGTTATCTAACTGTGGAAAATTCTGAAAGAGTTGGGAATACCAGACCACCTGACCTGCCTCTTGAGAAATCTGTATGCAGGTCAGGAAGCAACAGTTAGAACTGGACATGGAACAACAGACTGGTTCCAAATAGGAAAAGGAGTACATCAAGGCTGTATATTGTCACCCTGCTTATTTAACTTATGTACAGAGTACATCATGAGAAACGCTGGGCTGGAGGAAGCACAAGCTGGAATCAAGATTGCCGGGAGAAATATCAATAACCTCAGATATGCAGATGACACCTCCCTTATGGCAGAAAGTGAAGAGGAACTAAAGAGCTTCTTGATGAAAGTAAAAGAGGAGAGTGAAAAAGTTGGCTTAAAGCTCAACATTCAGAAAGCTAAGATCATGGCACCTGGTTCTATCACTTCATGGCAAATAGATGGGGACATGGTGGAAACAGTGGCAGACTTACTTTTTTTGGGTTCCAAAATCACTGCAGATGGTTACTGTAGCCATGAAATTAAAAGACGCTTACTCCTTGGGAGGAAAGTTATGATCGACCTAGACAGCATATTAAAAAATAGAGACGACACTTTGCCAACAAAAGTCCGTCTAGTCAAAGCTATGGTTTTCCCAGTAGTCATGAATGGATGTGAGAGTTGGACTATAAACAAAGCTGAGCACGAAAAAATTGATGCTTTTGAACTGTGGTGTGGGAGAAGACTCTTGAGAGTTCCTTGGACTGCAAGAGATCCAACCAGTCCATCCTGAAGGAGATCAGTCCTGAATATTCATTGGAAGGACTGATGCAAGGACTCCAATACTTTGGTCACCTAATGTGAAGAACTGATTCATTTGAAAAGACCTTGATGCTGGGAAAGATTGAAGGCAGGAGGAGAGGGGGATGACAGAGGATAAACTGGTTGGATGGCATCACTAACTCAATGGAGATGAGTTTGAGTAAACTCTGGGAGTTGGTGATGGACAGCCTGGTGTGCTGCAGTCCATGGGGTCGCAAAGAGTTGGACACGACTGAGCGACTGAACTGAACTGAAGACCTAAACAGTTACTGCAATACTATTGAGATTTAATTGTATTATGTAGCTAGAATGGGCCCTTAACACACAAAGGCCCAACTGCACACTTGAGGAGTACATTACAGAGGTATTTGGATTTCAGTTTCATTTGAGCATGTTTTCAAATAATCACCCTGGTCACTCTGTTTCAGTGTTTTATTTATTTATTTATTTAAATTGAGTAACTCACTTTAATTGGGGAATAACTACTTTACAATATTGTGATGGTTTTTGCCATGCATCAACATGAATCAGCCACAGGTATTCATGTTTCCCCCTCCCCCATCCTGAACGCCCTTCTCACCTTCCTCCCCACCCTCTCTCTCTGGTTGTCCCAGAGCAGGCTTTGGATTCCCTGTTTCATGCATTGAATTTGTGCTGGTCATCTATTTTACATATGGTAATGTACATGTTTCACTGCTATTCTTTCAAATCATCAGTGAGAGAAGGCAAGGTGGGATGTTTCATGTTCTAAACTTTTGAACACAAATAGAAAGCATGTGGTCACATAGAATGTTAGAACTAAAGGAACTCAGCTTCTGTTCCATCATCTTCACAAACATTGTTTATTTTTGCTTTACAGCTTAAATGCAAGAATATCTAGTATCACAGGTGTTGGAGACACAAAGTGGTCCCAAAGGGAGCTCTTGTTGTTTTTCAGTTGCTAAGTCATGTCCAACTCTTTGTGGCCCCATGGACAGCAGCATGTCAGGCTTCCTGTCTCACTATCTCCAGAAGTTTGCTCAAACTCATGCCCATTGAGTCGATGATGCCATCCAACCATCTCATCCTCCGTCACCCTCGTCTCCTCCTGCCCTCAGTCTTTCCCAGCATCAGGGTCTTTTCCAGTGAGTTGGTTCTGCACATCAGGTGCCTGAAATTTTGGAGCTTCAGCTTCAACATCAGTCCTTCCAATGAGTATTCAGGGTTGATTTCTTTTCGGATTGACTGGGTTGGTCTCCTTGCAGTTCAAGGGACTGTCAGTTCTTTTCCAGTTATGCTAAGCCATTATGAACTAATTGGAAGCTCACCAAATTCACTTCCATATAGAATATAGTATCTACTTAAAGGATAAAGTGTTTTAGTCAGCATGGACTGCTATAAAACATACCACATGCTGGCTGGTTTAAACAACAGGCATTTGTTTCTCACAGTTCTGGAGGCTGGTAAGTTCAGGGTGAAGATGCTGGCCAGTTTGGTTCTTGGTAAGGGCTCTCTTCTTGGATTGCAAATGGCTGCATTTTTGCTGTATCCTCACATGGTAGAGAAAGGAAACTCTGATATCTACTCCTCTTCTTATAAGGGCACTAGTCCCACCATGGGTGCTCCACCTTTATGAAATCATCTAAATTTAGTCACTTCCCCAAAGCCCTACCTCCTAATGCTATACCTTAGGGTTAGGGCTTCAGCAAAGAAATTTGAGGTGGGACACAAACATTCAGTCCAAGACAATCAGTAATGAAATTACCACTTTGAAGATAATTTGAGGGAGAAGTCAGAAAATGATATGCTCTGTGTTCAAATTTTGCTAGCTTAGCCACTGGCTGATCCATAGAGGTTTGGCCTTTGATATCTACTCCTTGCTAGCACTCAGCCCTCCACTGTGTTTCCTGGATCCTCCCACATGCATTAGGCTCTTCATTAGAAGCAGGATGACTGGATAGGTCTGCAGAATTCCAGGTCTCAGATCTAGACATTGTGGCCTAGACCACACGGTTCACTGGCTGGTGTGTCAAAGCCATGTTGAATCCAAGGGTGTAAGCATAGAAGCAGATCATCATCTCCTGAATCCTTATCCTTTTTTCTCTCACCTGTAGTCTGCTGCCCTAGTCTTTTTGCTTGTTTGTTTTGTTTTTAAGTTAACGAAATGCCAGCTGCCTATCAGATAGCTCTGTTCAATTTTCCTCTTATCCAAATGATTAAATCCAAATCTGTATGGATCTGTTCTTCCCATTCATGACTCTTTTTCCAAGTGCCCCACATTCTTCCTTTAGTTGTTGTTGTCATCATTATTCTCCCAGCTTCTGTAATCTTGGACATGTTCTCTTTTACTCTTTCAATAAAATTTCAAGATCTGTAATCAAGTTCTTTCCTCTTCCATTTACCCTGGTTTCAACCCAGATCAACTTGCATCTAAGATTGTGCCTCACTAGCCCTGCCACTAACCCTGTTTTCTACTGCCAAATGAACCTTTCCAAATACCATTTCCATCATGTCACTGTTCCCCCAAGAGTTTGCAGTAGTTTCCTGTTGCTAATATATCGAAATTACCTCCCCTGAGGCCTGAGGAGGCTGGAGCAAATGATAGATGAAAGTTTTTTTCAACTAAACTTTCCAGTTTTCAATTAAAGATGTTTTTCCATAAGCCTATATCTTTCTTATATACATAAGAAGGATGTGTTAACTGATGTAGGGGCTTAGTAAATATTTCTTGAATAGAGAAGAGAACTTCATGGTTAGTATGTGAAACTGTAACTCCCCTAAATAGGGTACTTTGTCCATATTCATTTATGGATACTCTTTTATTTATCTATAGCTGCATTAATAAGCTATTGAAAACCTTGGTGGCTTAAAACAATGATTTTATTACCTTTCATATTTCTGTGGGATGCCTGGGGTCATCGGGGCAGTTCTTCTGCTGATCACATTTGAGTTCTCTCACGCAGTTGTAGTTAGATGCAGGCTTGGCTGAGATGCCAGGATAGCTGCTCCTCTTTCCCACTTTAAGTGGCCTCCTCTGTCTCTCCGTGTGGCCTCTCTATGTTTTCTGTCAATGTGATCTTGCCAGAAGGAAAGCCAGACTTCTTACGTGAAGACTCAAGGTTTTCAAAACTAAAAAGTGGAAGCTGCCAGGTCTATAAAGCTTAGGCTCTAGCTGCTGGTATAGTGTCAGTTCTGCCATATTCTGTTATTTAAATCAAGTCCCAGAAAAGCCCAGCTTCAATGAGGGAGGGGTCTACACATGGTGCAAATTCAAGGAGATGTGGTTCATTGGGAGCCATCTTTGGAGACTAGGGTACCATCCTCTGGCTCTTACTGATTCATGGCCTTTCTACATGAAAAATGTGCTTACCTCTGCAAATCTCATCCTAATATGGTATCAGTTTAAATTCCAGGATATTGTCAACAAAATCAGGTGCTGGTATGGATGTGACTGCTCGGAGGCATCTTCTCATATGCACTTTCTCAGGTGCAGAGACCAGTGAAGAAGAGCAGATTATCCATCCACCCCCCAACCCATATCTTTCATGTAATGGTGAAAGAGACAGAAAAACTTCAGCAGACTCCCATGTTCAAAAAGAGGAGAAAAGGGAGACAAGAGCATTTCCTGATTTATAGCAATTCTAAAATCCAACCTGGTGCATATCCCAATTTCTCTAACTCAAGGCAGAGGATAGTCCTTGATTAAGGTACAGTTTTGCTTTTTAGGAATGGTTTCCCTCTGCTCTTGGTTTTATCCTCTGGGTTCTGGCTCTGAGTCATTCTTCCATTTTCATTAAAATAGCCTATGTTTGTAGCTGTCTAACTCTAAACCCGTTTCCTATCTCTTTGGAAGTTAAGGGCCCAAACTGAAGCCAAACTTAGGTGGCTAGTCTATGAAAATGCCCCAATGAATCACACCTCCTGTTCATATTCTTCTGTGGTTCCCCTACTCGTTGAATCTGGACTGGCCCAGTGATCTGTTTTAACCAATGGACATTGGCAGTTTTCTGATTTTGTACTTTGGGGATGCCTGAGCCACCACCATGTAAGAGGTATGGTTTCCCTGCTGCAAAGACCACATGTAGAGTCTACATAGAGAGGAAGAAACTTGAGACTGCGGAGAGGGAGAGAGACCATGTCAACCTAGCATCCTGGTTGAGCCTCCATATGAACCCATGCTAAGCTGTTATCTGACTGCAAGCAAACAAGAGAACCCAAGTGAAACCACCAGAAGAACTTCCCATTTGAGCCTAGTCAACCTTTGGAACTGTGAAAGGTAAAGTCATTTTAAGCCATTAACTTGGGGTGGTTTGTTATGTAGCAGTAGAAAACCACACATAATCCATTCACTGAAAGTTACTGAACTGTCCATCTGTGCCTGACGTTGCATTAGGTGACGTGAATGTAAGACTAAATAAAGCATTGATTCTGAACTCTACCTCATTTTTGTTAATGAAAGATTTTTGTAAAAGGAAATGTTTCAAATTTTTTTTTTTTTTCATTTTAAGGGTGAAAGATTTCTGTTTAAAATATACCGGCAATGAATTCTTTTATAAAAAGAAATAATCACTCTGAGATTTTTCAAATTTTTAATTTTCCACATTAAAGTTTTTAAATAGTGAAGCATACCAGAGTTTTTAATAACAGAATTTGATTCAGCAAATATTATCTGATCCTTTGCTACATGTTTCCTCAGTATATTTTAAAAATCTGTGTGAAATTCAAGTGCTATTTTCCACCTGATATCTACTAGTTTGTATGGGACTTCTTAAGTTACTTGGGGGATCCTAATTTTGTCTATTAGCATGTATTCTTGTTATTATTGTGCATCCCATGGCTGTTTCCTTATTGCATCAGCAAGAATTACATTCAGTTGTTCAGTTTCTAAATGACCTAATTAGCAGCAATTTTCCCATTTTTTTCTTTAGAATTCTCTTAGTCTACAGTTGGATTCCCTCTCTATTACTCTCTTTTCCTCCCTGAGTTTTACTCAACATTCTGCTAATGAGTTCACATTCCACTCTTGTCCCTCCATGGATTGTTGCCCATGCATTTGGAGACTTCCTTGCCTTAATTATTGGGGGAAAGAATCTCTTCTTGGTCTTTCCTTGCTAGACGTTGCTGGCTCTGAGTTTCTAGCTCTTACCTCTGATGTGTCTTTGTTTTTCACATAAAGAGAGATCATAAAGCAGAGAGAAGCCCTAAAAACCATATAACTTTATGGATGATCAAACTTTGGCCAGAGAGCCAAGTTACTTATTCAAAGAACTACAGTTAGTGGTAGAATCAGGGCCAGAATCCATATCTCCAAACTAAGAAGTTCTGGTTTCACTATAGTAATGAATTCACTCTCAGACCACATCAAACTAATGCAGATAGGCTAACTGATGCTTGATCAACCCATTCTATTTACAATTAATTAATAAATTTTCATTATATCTCAATTAGATTCTCAGACTTGGATTACAACTGGGGGAAAATAAGAAAAAAGAGAAGTAGAGTGAGTTCATAAGCTGTGAGGTGTGCAGCAGCAGTTCATAATATTTATTATTGCTTAGGGTTTTGATGAATGCTCTTGAGCCTCTCATTACTTTATTCAAGAAATATTTACTGAGTATCTACTCTGTGCATATCTGTGTGCATGTGTGAACACATACACACATAAACACAATTTCATTAGATCTTCTTTTATGGAGACACTGTGTGAATGGTGTCAATATCCTCATAAATATCTTATAATACATACAAGTTTCATACCCATAGCAATATACCAAAAATTAGTTGCTTTTTGGGGAAATGCACACTGTGATTCCTTATAGATAGTTTACCTTCATAATTATTCATATGTCTCCAATTCTTAAAATCATCTAATTCTTGTATTTCATAGTGGAGGACCTCAGACTCAAACACCTTCAAGGGCCATGTAGTTATGGTAAATGAGTGAAGTAGGTGGAGACCTGGAGACAGAGGCGGTGTTGAGACTACAAGTCCTATTTGAAGGGGCAGCTGCCACTCCATGTCAGGTGATTTTTGTCATGTGGGAAATCAAGGGCTAGTACTTCTAGAACTCCTGTATTTCTAAGAGAGGCTGGAAATCTTTCTTTATAAGAAATCTCCTGATTTTTATAATGTTGGTGACTAATCAAAAACATTTAAAACCTCTGCATTGGCCAAATGTGTGTACTTAATTAAAACATGTGTACCTAATTAAAACCCTGGACATATAGTTTGCCCTACCACCCTTTGTGTGACTTCTCCATTTGCAGAGAGAAATTGCAAGATCCAAGCTTCCAAGCCACAGGACTCTCTCGTTTCTAAGAACTCTGGAAGTGGGGGCTCAAGGGAAATAGTCCTAACTCACTGACCTCTGGAGTGGTCAAACACCCCACCCACTGATTTGCTTGGTCAGTTCCCACTTAATGCCACTGAGAGAATAAAAATCCCTTTTTAGAGAAAATGCAGGGAACAGTGTTGTTCCTTTTGCAGAGATCAAAATAAGGGCTATCTTGCTTTTATTCAAACTATAGTAATTATTCTAGAAATTAAAATGTAGTATTGGTATGCATGCCACCCAATGAGTGTGTTTGGTGTTTGGCCCTACATGGGTCATGTGAACACAAATCTATACATGGCATCTTGAATCCTATTTCTCAAACCCAATAATTAGTGTCTGATATTAGCTCCAACTTCTCAGTTCAAGGTCCTCACTAGTCTCCTAAACTTCAAATCTAATTGCCTGTCTTATTTCATTTTCTCATTTGTCAAATATTTATAGACTGCCTCCTAGGTGTCAGATATGTTTTAAACACTAAAGATATATGACAGTTATTCACATAGACATGGTCTATTCACCCACAAAACTTACTCTCTGTGAAGCCTAGGGAGACAATAGTCATGTAAACAAATGAATAAATAACACAGTTTCAAGCAGTGATAATTGTTATGAAGAAAGTAAAATGGGGAAATGGGATAGGAGTGATTGAGGAAAGGCTGTACTGCACAGTCATTTGGATTGAGACCTGAATGGTGAGAAGGTGACAGCAATGCAAAGATATGGGGGAAGAGGGTTGCAATCAAGGGAAACATCTGGTGCAAAAGCCTGTCACAGGACTGGACTTGAAGCATTTAAGGATCAGAAAGTCAACCTGTGGCTGGAAAGTCTAAGCTGACTTCTTTCCAGTATTTGCCCATTTATAATCCTGGTTTTGACAAAACCTGCCTAGTTCTATTTATCAGCTACTTTGCTGGTTCTCTCCAAGGTCCTGATGAAAGATTGTGTCCTCCTTTGGAGAGTTTATCCACTACTAAAATCTTATTTATTACCTCAGAGTTGTCTTCACCTGAGTGTATGTGTTAACTTATGAATTCAGGTAAATTTTCTATGCATGGAAATGGCAAGAAGACTTGCCATATTTACAGATTTCTTCTCTCTGGAACCTAGAAACCATATGAAGTAGTCGAGAAAGATAATGTCCTGAACTAGAGCAGTGGCTGAGATAGAATCATCACTACCTGATAGCCCACTAGACATGTCTGTGTGGATGTGGATCTATGTAGTGCGAGTGAGGGGACACACTAAGGGAGAATGACTCCAAAGTGTCAGACTTCAGTCAATGGTAGACGACAAGTGCTACTCACTGAGATTCAGAAAACAGGAGGAGAAGTAGGCTTTATTTGGATGAAGGTGGGTAGGTGAATACAGGTAACGGAAGGTAGGAAAGAATGGAGAGTTAAGAAGGGATTCCCGAATCTGAACAGCAGACAGTCTCTTTCTGCCATCTTAGACTGGAACTTCAAATAAATATTCCCAAATAAGAATGATTACAATGGGAAAACAGGTCTGTAATATAATTGAATAGCATTATTTTTCTATATTCTGATAAAATAATTTTACAAGGAGTACATCAAAGCTGTATATTGTCACCTGCTTATTTAGCTTATATGCAGAGTACATCATGCAAAATGCTGGGCTGGATGAAGCACAAGCTGGAATCAGGATTGCCAGAAGAAATATCAATAACCCAAAATATGCAGATGGCACCACCCTTATGGCAGAAAGTGAAGAGAAACTAAAGAGCCTCCTGATGAAAGTGAAAGAGAAGAGTAACCACAAAAAAAGAAAACTACAGGCCAATATCACTGATGAACATAGATGCAAAAATCCTTAACAAAATTCTCGCAAACAGAATCCAACAACATATTAAAAAAATCATATACCATGACCAAGTGGGCTTTATCCCTGGAATGCAAGGATTCTTTAATATCTGCAAATCAATCAACATAATACACCACTTTAAGAAGTTGAAAGATAAAAACCATATGATTATCTCAATAGATGCAGAGAAAGTCTTTGACAAAATTTAACACTCATTTATGATTAAAACTCTCCAGAAAGCAGGAATAGAGGGAACATACCTCAACATAATAAAAGCTATATATGACAAACCCACAGCAAGCATCACCCTCAATGGTGAAAAATTGAAAGCATTTCCCCTGAAATCAGGAACAAGACAAAGGTGCCCACTCTCACCACTACTATTCAACATAGTCTTGGAAGTTTTGGCCACAGCAATCAGAGCAGAAAAAGAAGTAAAAGGAATCCAGATAGGAAAAGAAGAAGTGAAATTCTCGCTGTTTGCGGATGACATGATCCTCTACATAGAAAACCCTAAAGACTCTTCCAGAAAATTACTAGAGCTAATCAATGAATATAGTAAAGTTGCAGGATATAAAATTAACACACAGAAATCCCTTGCATTCCTATACACTAACAATGAAAAAACAGAAAGAGAAATTAAGGAAACAATACCATTCACCATTGCAACAAAAAGCATAAAATACTTAGGAGTATATCTACCTAAAGAAACAAAAGACCTGTACATAGAAAACTATAAAACACTGATGAAAGAAATCAAAGAGGACACAAACAGATGGAGAAACATACCGTGTTCATGGATTGGAAGAATCAATATTTTCAAAATGGCTATTCTACCCAAAGCAATCTATAGACTCAATGCAATCCCTATCAAGCTACCAACGGTATTTTTCACAGAACTAGAACAAATAATTTCACAATTTGTATGGAAATACAAAAAACCTCGAATAGCCAAAGTAATCTTGAGAAAGAAGAATGGAACTGGAGGAATCAACCTGCCTGACTTCAGACTCTACTACAAAGCCACAGTCATCAAGACAGTATGGTACTGGCACAAAGACAGAAATATAGATCAATGGAACAGAATAGAAAGCCCAGAGATAAATCCACGAACCTATGGACACCTTATCTTTGACAAAGGAGGCAAGGATATACAATGGAAAAAAGACAACCTCTTTAACAAGTGGTGCTGGGAAAACTGGTCAACCACTTGTCAAAGAATGAAACTAGAACACTTTCTAACACCATACACAAAAATAAATTCAAAATGGATTAAAGATCTAAATGTAAGACCAGAAACTATAAAACTCCTAGAGGAGAACATAGGCAAAACACTCTCTGACATAAATCTCGGTGGGGTCCTCTATGACCCACCTCCCAGAATATTGAAAATAAAAACAAAACTAAACAAATGGGACCTAATGAAACTTAAAAGCTTCTGCACTACAAAGGAAACTATAAGTAAGGTGAAAAGACAGCCCTCAGATTGGGAGAAAATAATGGTAAATGAAGAAACAGACAAAGGATTAATCTCAAAAATATACAAGCAAGTCCTGAAGCTCAATTCCAGAAAAATAAATGACCCAATCAAAATATGGGCCAAAGAACTAAACAGACATTTCTCCAAAGAAAGCATATAGATGGCTAACAAACACATGAAAAAATGCTCAACATCACTCATTATTAGAGAAATGCAAATCAAAACCACAATGAGGTACCATTACACGCCAGTCAGGGTGGCTGCTATCCAAAAGTCTACAAGCAATAAATGCTGGAGAGGGTGTGGAGAAAAGGGAACCCTCTTACACTGTTGGTGGGAATGCAAACTAGTACAGCACTATGGAGAGCAGTGTGGAGATTTCTTAAAAAAACTGGAAATAGAACTGCCATATGACCTAGCAATACCACTTCTGGGCATACACACCGAGGAAACCAGATCTGAAAGAGACACGTGCACCCCAATGTTCATCGCAGCACTGTTTATAATAGCCAGGACATGGAAGCAACTTAGATGCCCATCAGCAGACGAATGGATAAGGAAGCTGTGGTACATATACACCATGGAATATTACTCAGCCATTACAAAGAATTCATTTGAATCAGTTCTAATGAGATGGATGAAACTGGAGCCCATTATACAGAGTGAAGTAAGCCAGAAAGATAAAGAACATTACAGCATACTAACACATATATATGGAATTTAGAAAGATGGTAATGATAACCCTATATGCAAAACAGAAAAAGAGAGACAGATGTACAGAACAGACTTTTGAACTCTGTGGGAGAAGGTGAGGGTGGGATGTTTCAAAAGAACAGCATGTATATTATCTATGGTGAAACAGATCCCTAGCCCAGGTGAGATGCATGAGACGAGTGCTCGGGCCTGGTGCACTGAGAGGACACAGAGGAATCGGGTGGAGAGGGAGGTGGAAGGGGGGGATCGGGATGGGGAATACGTATAACTCTATGGCTGATTCGTGTCAATGTATGTCAAAACCCACTGAAATGTTGTGAAGTAATTGGCCTCCAACTAATAAAATAAAATTTAAAAAAAAATAAAATAAAAATAAAGAATAGTAAGTGCTTCCAAATCAATTACAAGAGAAATTAACCTAAATGAATTTCAGGTTCACGTGAACTGGGAAATATTCAATATTAAATATCTAGTATTAATGTTTGTTTGCTAATCTAATTGTTAAGTAGTTAGAATAGGAAACAGGAGTCCAGAATGGCGGTGGCTAAAAGACAAGGAAGGGAAAATACTGTGAAAATAGAACAAAGGAAGGTCCAAGGACCAGAGTGAGGACCTCACGTAGAACAAACAATACTCCTGGCTAGCCCAATCTACATAGGGCAGGCCCAGGGGGAGAAAAAAACATATAAAAAGAGGAGCCAAAGGGCCAGGGCTCTCTCTCTCTCTCCCGCACTCTGGGGTGCTCTTCTCTTTGAGTCTTTGGGTCGACATGTCCTCACGCCTCAATGATGGATTTTCCTGCTATTATCTAAATAAATTAGAGTTGTAACACGGAGCTGTTACATTGATTTGTCTAAGAGCTATAACAGAGTCCGTTCGAGACCTGAGAGCTACGACACGGTCTGTCCAAGACCCTAGAGCTGTGACATGCCGAGGGCTTTAATGTCCGTCACTCCCAATCTTTGTTGCGATGAGACAGAACCAAGGGGAATACACTCGCCTGACATAATTAAGACATGTCTTGAGTCATCAACACTGTATAATACTTTTATTGTTCCTAACTTTAATGTAAGCTAAATTTGTCAATAAGGAAAGCAACTCAAGTGAAGAAAATTTTTCTTAAAAAAAGAAAAATATAAATGTGACAAGAGCTTTTACATAAACTCCATTAAGAATAATTGTACTGAAGAAGGAATTCATACGGCCTGGACTCCATCTCAGGCCTGTCTGTGCTGACCGTGCTTGGCCACCTCTCCAGTGAACTCTGAACTCTCTGCTTAGCGCCTGTGGGAACGACAATGGAAGGATAAGACCCCCTCCGGACAGGGGAACCATGAAGATCACATCCAGGTTACTCATCACCTAAGAGAAAACAGACACTAATCACCCCTGCCTCCGGACACTATCTATCAGAATGTAAGCACAGGCTTATCAGTTATTAACTACTTGGAATGTAACTGCGGGCTTATTGGTTATTGACTGTTTAAACACATAACACGTGAATGATGGGGTTATTGTAGTTGTATTTACCCTTCCTTTGTTTAGGTAGGTCTCAAGGGAATTGGGGTGGTGGGTTTGGACATGTACACATGGGGTAGGTGGTGGGTTTAGACACGTACACATGGGGTATAAAAGATTTTCACAAATGCTGGACAGGGTCCTTGGCTAAGAGGAGACTCTGCCTTGGGCCCGCCGGTGTAATAAACTGCACTCCACTATCAAAAAAAAAAAAAAAAAAAAAAAAAAAAGAAAGTGAAAGAGAAGAGTAAAAAAGCCGGCTTAAAGCTCAACATTAAAAAAACTAAGATCATGGCATCCAGTCCCATAAGTAGATGGGGAAACAATGGAAACAGAGACTTTATTTTTGGGGGCTCCAAAATCACTGCAGATGGTGACTGCAGCCATGAAATTAAAAGACACTTACTCCATGGGAGGGAAGTTATGATCAACCTAGACAGTATATTAAAAAGCAGAGACTTACTTTGCCAACAAAGGTCCATTTAGTCAAAGCTATGGTTTTTCCAGTGGTCATGTATGGATATGAGAGTTGGACCATAATGAAAGCTGAGAGCCAAAGAATTGATGCTTTTGAACTGTGGTGTTGGAGAAGAGTCTTGAGAGTTCCTTGGACTGCAAGGAGATCCAACCAGTCCATCCTGAAGGAAATCAGTCCTGAATATTCATTGGAAGGACTGATGTTGAAGCTGAAACTCCAATTCTTTGGTCACCTGATGCAAAGAACTGACTTATTTGAAAAGACCCCGCTGCTGGGAAAAATTGAAGGCAAGAGGAGAAGGGGATGACAGAGAATGAGATGGTTGGATGGCATCACCGACTCTATAGGCATGAGTTTGAGCAAGCTCTGGGAATTGGTGATGGACTGGGAGGCCTGGCGTGCTGCAGTCCATGGTGCTGCAAAGAGTTGGACGTGACTGAACGACTGAACTAACTGACTGAATTTTACAAGCTGATCTAGAAACTCACCCATTAATAAAGGAATTGCTTCCATTAAATAAGAATGCTACAAACCATGTAAGTTAAAAGTTGAGGCAATTCCCTAGGAAATTCAGGCTAGAGCTGTTTAATGTCAATCCAGTGTTACCTTCATCCAACTAAGTATATTTGATTAACATAATCCCAAATATATTTCTTGGTTTTAGAGAACTGGAGCAAAGTGGCAGACATGGCACCATTTTATCCTGGCTAATATTCACTAATCACTAAACAAAGCTTATTGGGTACTAACAATGTGCCAGACATTATGCTGGGTGCTGGGAATGCAACGATGAGTAAGACATAGCTCTTGCACAAAAATTACAAACAAACCATACCTAGGCTGACCTTCACACAGAGACTCTTTTTTTGTAACTGATGGATGCTGTCTTTTAAGTGGTATGTTATGAATCAAGGCTATATGGGGCCAATTTGTACTTACTCTTTTATTCTTAAAGCTAATTGCAAATTCTCATCTCAGCACAGAGCCCTGTGATGCCAAGAGACTCATTGTAGTTCACTGGGGAGAGGAAAGGATCCTAGTAGTGGTCAAGATCTGCTGCGTTTATTATTTTAAGAGTTTGTTCCACTTGGAAATAGCTTTCCTAGTTATTATTTATGAGTCCTCTCACCTGGTCTTCCAATAAAGCTGCTTGTGGGCATACATTCTGGCATTTTGATGGAATGGGTTTATTTCCTTTGCCCTGGACACCAGGTGCTGCAGGCTAAAAACAGCAGAGGACTGAATCTCTTCTCTTAAGGGTCCTGGCAGCTCTGTGGCAAATTCGGCCACCGAGCTATCTAGGCTCTGTTACTTCCATTCTAATGGGCTTTCCTCCCTAATGGTGTGTATATGTGTGTGTATGAGAGAGAAGTGGGAGCAGTGGAGAGAGAGAGAATATGTTTCATTGTCCCTATTCTCAAGTGGAGTTGACGTTTTCAGTTGTCTCACAGCATTTTCTGGAAATAAAACAGGACAAAAATGTGACTGTACCTAGAAAAAATGAATTGTGATATTTAAAAATATCACTAATTGTGCAGTAGTTTGAGCATTCTTTGGCATTGCCTTTCTTTGGGATTGGAATGAAAATTGACCTTTTCCAGTCCTGTGGCCACTGTTGAATTTTCCAAATTTGCTGGCATATTGAGTGCAGCACTTTCATAGCATCATCTTTCAGGATTTGAAATAGCATATGAGAGATGGGATAATCTACTGGTTAAAACCCCCACTTTTTTTATTTGGCTTTTGCTGGTGTGATTTCAGGTGAATTACTAAATCTCTTCGAGCCACAATTTCTTTGTCTGTGAAAAGATAATAACTTAATCTGCTTCATATGTTGCTGTGAGGGTTGAATAACTTATTTAGGTAAAGCACTTAGCCTGGTGTCTGGCAAATGGAAAATGTTAACTTAATCAAGTATTTACTCTCCTTATCCCTTCCCTGCCCAAGAGGACATTATAGCTCTTTACAAATGCAGTTGTACAGAAATGACCACCTTCATCCTCCCATGACCCACTGAAATCAAAAACAGTTGCAAAATGGAGAGACCTCATGTGCCCAAGAAAACAAGCTGTTGAAGGACCAGGATTTTAGTTCTGATGCTTTGGTCAGTTGGCTGGATGACCTTGGACAGACTCTTTGTTTACAGTTATATTAACATTTCTGCAATATTTGGATGGAGAAGCTAAGGACCTGACTCACCCCCCCCCCCACCCCCAGGTAATAGAAATGCTCATGTCTCCCCTATGCCCTTTAAAATTAACCAATCAATCAATATCCATCCAAACATTTCTTTAAAAGACTTTCTCTTTTTGGTCCTAGTCAACCTTCTTAAAAGGTTATCTGCATTAATTTTTCTCCACCTTTCCACCTGCATTTGTTTCTTAGCAAGGCATGGCAATCTGCCCTTGGCCTCCTAACGACCATTATACCAGCTCTGGTTAAAACTACCTCTTCAGTAACAAAAGCAAATGGTTATCTTTCAATCTTCATCTTGCTTAACTTTTGACCACAAAGAGAAGAAGACAAATGACCTTAAGGTGTGGGAAATACATTTTGAAGTTTGAGTCCAGACAAACTGAGTTTCAGTGCTGAGATCGAAATTGCCATTGAAAGGGCCTTTGTTCTGCTGAAAACATCCCATATTCAGAATCAAAATGTGAATTATTCAAGTAATCAAGGAAACTAGGTCTACTAAAGTACCTTACCATGACACCAGACACCAAAAGTGAAATCTGATGACAGGGAAATGATTAGAGCACACAGCAATCTGTTGCTTTGTTCTGATGTGAAACGATGATGGTAAAATAGGCACCTGCTGCTATTTGCACCGGATGGGTCCTAATACATTTCAGACCACTGTCTAGTCATTCTACCATGTTCAGTCACAATGTATTTGTCTGGTGTCATATACCATTAAGACCCTCTTCTTTGTTAAGGAGCCTCTCCAAAAATCCAAGCAAAATGTTAAAGATGATAATTTGCCTTACAGCAGACATGTTCAGTGGTTAATTTCAGGCACACAGGTATGTGGGTGCAGGCAATATTTTTGGTTAGGAGAAACTTTTCCAAGCCCTCTGGACCACCACCCCCTTCCTTTTTTTTCACCTCCCCTTGGAGTTGACTGCATTTTAATGGGGCATTTGGTGAAGCTGCTACCTGAGCTGAGTCAGATTGTTGCAGAGAAAGTTTATCATTCTCCGGATTGCTGTCAGGATGATTAAATAGGGCTGTTGGGCAATAGGTCCCAACCCACAGCAGCAATGAAGGGGAGTAAACACTGGACTGGGAATCGGGAACTGGTCTAGTCTGGTTCGGTGACTCTGGGCAAGTCTCTTCCACTCTGTTAGCCTGGCTAGTGTCACCTATAAAAGGTGGGCTGACCTAGATAACTGATTCTAAAGTCAGTTTTAAAAATTTCTCTCTCAACTCTATAGTTCTCCAAATTTCTTTAAACCAGTTTTACCTTGGTTGATTTTACCACTACTTTGCAAAGTGATTACTTCTTGTCTGTCACCTCTTCACTTACTTTATGGCTAGTTCACTCAGAGAAAACCACAGGAAATATGCAACTCACAAGCAAACCATTTTCTCCTTTGGAGACATCTATGCTGTGTTCACTGTGGAGCAATTACATGGTAAATCTGGGATGTGTCCAGAATATTCACTCTTATAAAACGAGGCTCTTCAGCCTGAATGTTGGTTGCTCACTGATACTTGTATGAAATGCCAGTTGGGTGGCAAGGTTTGAAACCAGACAACTCTACTAGATAACCAGGCTCTGTATGAAATAGGTTATAGTCATCTCATGCTTTCACTCTGATAATTACTCTAAAGATTTTCAAATCCTAAGACTGATGAAACTTTTTACATTTTTTTTCTTGTTCCTGCTCCCCAGACTCAAGCTGATAGACAGCCAGAGCCTGGAAGCAATAATGACTCATCATTTAAACATTATTATGTCAATAATAATCATACCCTCTTTCTTGGGGCTCAAGCACTAATATAAAGACATTTTTTTTTTTAAAGACTCACAACTAGAAATACTGTGAAATTTCAGAATGTTAAGGATAAAAAGAATATCCTAAAAATGTCCCAATAATGTTAACATAAAATATAGGACAGCTAGTTAACATTGAAGTTCAAATAGACAATAAGTAAATTTTAGAATAAGTATGTTTCTAGAATTTCATTGTTTATCTGAAATGCAAACTTAGTTGTATATCCTATATTTTTACTTGCTAGATGTGGCAATGCTGTTTTTCAGAGTAAAATCAGATTACCCAAACATCCCATCAATTAGCAGTGGATGGTAATAGGCAATTTGACTGATGTTTTAAAAATTCGGAGACATTAAAATTTTCAACCTATAGTCCCACACCTACCCAAGTCATCAATGAAGGGATAAATGAAAACTTTTTAAGACATTCAAGGGCCTAGAAAAATGACCTCTCAGAAATTTATCCAGTATGCATCCCAATAAAGCTGGCAAGTAAACCAAAGAAGACAGAGTACATAAAAGTGTGACTCAGGTTCAGAAAGGCAGTGAAGGCAGCTCCTACGATGGCAGATATGCAGCAGAACTAAAGTAACTGCTGAGATTCTTGACTGCAAGTAAAGAAAAATCCAGCTCAAATTGGCTTAAGTAAAAACTGAAGATAGGGAGGTCTCCCAAATTGATTTAATAGTTCATAGGTCAACAAAGATCCAGTCTTTTTACCATCTTTCTGCCCTGTCATTCCTGGTATTACCTTCATCCTAAAGCTAGGGGGTTTCCCAGGTGGCGCTAGTGGTAAAGAACCTGCCTGCCAATGCAGGAGACATGAGATGCATGTTCAATCCCTGGGTCAGGAAGATCCCCTGGAGGAGGGCATGGCAACCCACGCCGGTATTCTTGCCTGGAGAATCCCATGGACAGAGGAGCCTGGAGAACTACAGTCCATGTTGTCACAAAGAGTCGGACATGATTGTAGCAACTTACACAAAGATGCTTTTCCTCCTGATGATACCTGGCTGCCTGAAGCAACTTGATCAAATGCTTCTTTGTTCATATCTAGTAGGAAAAGGACTGGTTTTTCTTTTCCAGCAAGTATTCCCTCACAATTCATTAGCCCAAACTGGCCTATGCGGGTTGCCCTTTGCTGAAAGAGTCTCTAGCAAGGAAGATGGAGTTATTTTGATTCTTTCATTTAGTTCGTTTCATTGGATTCTTTCAGTAGACAGGCACTGTTTTCAGCATTAGGAAAAAGTATTCATAGAAAATAAAGACGAGTGTATGTTGTTGGGGAGGTATGATGGATTTTAGTTCCATCCCTAAATAGCTTGGGAGAATAGTAAGGAGAGAATGGATATAGATAGAAAGCAGAAGTTTAAAGAATGAGCTCTTTGCCAATCCAGTGTTCAGAGGCCAGAAAGGTAAGGAAAAATCAGGACAGGAGACCATGAAGTGGTGATGGAAGGAAAATCAGACAGTGGTGCCCTAAAATTTAGCCTAATGAACATTGTTTAAGAAGAAGGGAATGGTTGACTGTTAAATGCTGCTCAGAGGTCAAAAAGATGAGTGAAAACTGACAGTCAGATCTAACAATAAGAACATGGCTGTTGACCTTGAAAAAGTTGTAGTGGAATTGTGGGGGCAAGTTCTGTTTGTCGTTGGAGCACAAGAGAATAAAAGTGAAACACTGGAGAGAATGAATACAGACAACAGTTTTAGGGAGTTTTACACCAAGTGGTAAGCTAGCTATGTAATTTACAATCCAAACTGGAATGCATTTGAAAAGGGCATTGTTAATAATAAAATATAAACTGCAACTGTCATGGTAAACTGAAGTAGATGTTATTTTATGAAAAGAAGAGAGGGCTATGGCTGGAAGTGAAGTGGAAGACAAAGTGTTGATTTTTTTTGCTGTGTTTATTTTAAGAAGGGAGAAATAATTGGAGAAATGATCTGGTAGGGAAGGAAAGTTTTATGGTGGAGGAAGGAAAGGACAGTTTTAGAGCAATTTCTTTGAGTAGAGAAGAGGGATAGTGTATTGTGTAAAGGGGACGGCTAAGAACACAGATGGAAGGCAAAGAACATGAAGACCTGTAGATAAGATGATGGACATGTAGATAACATGAGGAAATGTAGATAAGATGATGTCCTGGGAGCTTGTGGAAATTTTTGGGGAAAGGTTATCAAAAGAGGACATTTACTATATGGATTATGGAGGAGTTTTTGGAGATTTTAAGAGACAGATATATGAAATAGGAAATATATGAAATATATGAAAAATATGGAAATATATGAAATATATGAAAAATATGGAAAATATCAAATATATGAAAATATATGAAATATATGGAAAATATGGGAAATATCAAATATATGAAAACATATGAAATATATGAAAAATATGAAATACATGAAAATATATGAAATATATGGAAAATATGGAAAATATCAAATATATGAAAATATAGGAAATATATGAAAAATATGAAAAATATGAAAAATATGAAAATATATGAAATATATAAAAAATATGAAAAATATGAAAAATATGAAAATATATGAAATATATGAAAAATATGAAAATATATGAAATATATGGAAATATGAAATATATGAAAATATATGGAAAATATGGAAAATATGGAAAATATGAAATATATGAAAATATGTGAAAAATATTAAATATATGAAATATATGAAATTATATGAAATATATGAAAATATATGAAAATACATGTAATATATGAAAAATATGGAAAATATGAAATATCTGAAAATGTATGAAATATATGAAAATATATGAAATGTATGGAAATATATGAAATATATGGGAAAAAACAAAATAAAGACAAACTTTCCTGCCTTCATGGAGCTTACTTTCAGGTGAAGAGATGAAAAGCAACTATGCTATAACGTGATATGTGTTGGTGTAATAGATAAAGTAGAGGAAGGAATAGGAAGTGTTGTAGACTGCTGGAACTTTAGGAATGGTGTTTGGGAACATCCTCACTGAGGATGTCTCCTCGGTCTAATGAGGGGACATGACTGTCTCCTCAGTCATTGTCTGCGATGGAATGGATCTGGGGAATCATTCAAACTGTCCACTGTACCTGCAGAACGTACAGTCCAGGTAAAACAGGAGGACAGGTGGCTCTGGGGGAGAGGTCTCCTGGGACAAAAGATGTTGTAGAATATCTGTTGTCATGGAAAATTTAAAAATACTGAGAGAATTAGAAGAAACAAAAACAAGTATAAGGAGAAAGTTAACTTCACAGAATACCACTTGACCCCTCCGTGAATAATGCTTACAAAGTCGCAATGATGTAAAACGTTGTTATTAGTTTACAAATTTTAAAATGAACTGATAGAGAAAGCATGGAAGATGTAATTTTAATTATAGAACCAAATGTAAATGTTATCATCTGGAATGCTCTACGATTGGAATGCCAGAAAAGGAAGACAGCAGAGCTAAAGATAAGTCTGAGAGCATCAGTGTTCTCTTTAAACCCAAGGGGATGTTAAGAGACCGACTATATTTGGTGTATGTTTACTGCCTAAAATTTCAAAGATAGCCAAACAATAAAGAAATAAATATGTGTTATAATTACACGGGGAAATTGGGGAAGATAGATGTGAGGTGATATAAGTGAGCTGAATCTTATAGCAGCAACTTGAATATCTAAAATGGACAAATTCAGACATTGTATATAAACTCACATTTACTGTAGAATCATAGAAGAAATACAGAATTTTGATGTAGCTATAGAATAAACAAGTTATAGAGTTAGCGGGCTGATTTTGGGGAGTTAAGACAGGGTGAGAGTGAAGAACAGAGTATTATTTTCATTATTAGTCCTTGTAGACAAATTTGACTTTTGAACTATGTGTGTGCATTACACTGAATTTTAAAATATCTGGTTTCCACTCTACAAAAATTTCTTTCTGTACTCCTGAAAGTGATATGCTTTCACTATGGAAAATTTAGAAACGATATAAAACTTCTCCAGGATTTAGAGGTAACTATTAAAATATTGGCCCATTGTCTTCTAGTCTTTTGAGATCAATTACATTTACACACATTTGTGATTATGTGGAGTAAGGATACAACTTGATGTATTCAAATTTGTGAATCTAAACTGATTAACTTAGATTCCATAGATAATTTGTAACATTTAAAATCTCCCTTATGATTTCAAATGAAACCAAAATAAACATGATATTAAAATCTTTCTGCAAAGAGACCTTTGGCATTAAACAATAGCAGTAAAATTAGCCTATTTACCAATGTGACTAGACCCCAACAATCTAAGGGTAAGTTCATTCTGATGTTAATCAGGCAGTGAGAGCTATGACTTGCCAGACAAAATTAAATGACAGATTTGTTTCATAACTGGACAGTTACATCAGTTCAGTTCAGTTCACTCAGTCGTGTCCGACTCTTTGCGACCCTATGGACCACAGCATGCCAGGCCTCCCTGTCCATCACCAACTCTTGGAGTCTACCCAAACCCATGTCCATTGAGTCGGTGATGCCATCCAACCATCTCATCCTCTGTCATCCCCCTCGCCTCCTGCCCTCAATCTTTCCCAGCATCAGGGTCTTTTCAAATGAGTCAGCTCTTTGCATCAGATGGCCAAAGTATTGGAGTTTCAGCTTCAGCATCAGTCCTTCCAATGAATACTCAATGAACACTTCAATGAACACTTCAAATGATCTCCTTTAGGATGGACTGGATAGATCTCTTGCAGTCCAAGGAACTCTCAAGAGTCTTCTCCAACACCACAGTTCAAAAGCATCAATTCTTTGGCATTCAATTTTCTTTATAGTCCAATTCTGACATCCATACATGACTACTGGAAAAACAATAGCCTTGACTAGATGGACCTTTGTTGGTAAAGTGTTGTCTCTGCTTTTTAATATGCTCTCTAGGTTGGTCATAACTTTGCTTCCAAGAAGTAAGTGTCTTTTAACTTCATGGCTACAGTCACAATCTGCAGTGATTTTGGTGCCCCCACCAAAAAAGTCAGCCACTGTTTCCACTGTTTCCCCATCTATTTCCCATGAAGTGATGGGACCGGATGCCATGATCTTAGTTTTCTGAATGTTGAATTTTAAGCCAAAATTTTCACTCTCCTCTTTCACTTTCATCAGGAGGCTCTTTAGTTTCTCTTTGCTTTCTACCATAAGGGTGGTGTCTCATCTGTGTATCTGAGGTTATTGATATTTCTCCCGGGCAGTCTTGATTCCACCTTGTGCTTCATCCAGCCCAGCATTTCTATGATGTACTCTGCATATACGTTAAATAAGCAGGGTGACAATATACAGCCTTGACGTACTCCTTTTCCTATTTGGAACCAGTCTGTTGTTCCATGTCCAGTTCAAACTGTTGCTTCCTGACCTGCCTACAGATTTCTCAAGAGGCAGTTCAGGTGGTCTAGTATTCCCATCTCTTTCAGAATTTCCCACAGTTTATTGTGATCCACACAGTCAAAGGCTTTGCCATAGTCAATAAAGCAGAAAGAGATGTTTTTCTGGAATTCTCTTGCTTTTTCAATAATCCAGCAGATGTTGGCAATCTGATCTTTGATTCCTCTGCCTTTTCTAAAACCAGCTTGAACATCTGGAAGTTCACGGTTCACATGTTGCTGTAGCCTGGCTTGGAGAATTTTGAGCATTACTTTATTAGCGTGTGAGATGAGTGCAATTGTGCAGTAGTTTGAGCATTCTTTGGCGTTGCCTTTCTTTGGAATTAGAATGAAATTTGACCCTTTCCATTCCTGTGGCCACTGCTGAGTTTTCCAAATATGCTGGCATATTGAGTGCAGCACTTTCACAGCATCATCTTTTAGGCTTTGAAATAGCTCAACTGGAATTCCATCACCTCTGCTAGCTTTGTTTGTAGTGATGCTTCCTAAGTCCCACTTAACTTCACATTCCAGGATGTCTGGCTCTAGGTGAATGATCACACCATTGTGGTTATTTGGGCCATGAAGATCTTTTTTGAACAGTTCTTCTGTGTATTCTTGCCACCTCTTCTTAATGTCTTCTGCTTCTGTTAGATCCATACCATTTCTGTACTTTATTGAGCTCATCTATGCATGAAATGTTCCCTTTGTAAGTCTAATTTTCTTGAAGAGATCTCTAGTCTTTCCCATTCTATTGTTTTCCTCTATTTCTTTGCACTGATCACTGAGGAAGGCTTTCTTTTTTTTTTTTTTTCCCATTTCTTTTCATTAGTTGGAGGCTAATTACTTTACAGTATTGTAGTGGGTTTTGCCATACATTGACATGAATCAGCCATGGATTTACATGTATTCCCCATCCCGATTCCCCCTCCCACCTCCCTCCCCACCCCATCCCTCTGGGTCTTCCCAGTGCACCAGGCCCAAGCACGTGTCTCATGCATCCACCCTAGGCTGGAGATCTGTTTCACCCTTGATAATATACATGTTTTGATGCTGTTCTCTCAAAACTTCCCATCCTTGCCTTCTCCCACAGAGTCCAAAAGTCTGTTCTGTACATCTGTGTCTCTTTTTCTGTTTTGCATATAGGGTTATCATTACCATCTTTCTAAATTCCATATATATGCATTAGTATGCTGTAATGTTCTTTATCTTTCTGGCTTACTTCACTCTGTATAATGGGCTCCAGTTTCATCCATCTCATTAGAACTGATTCAAATGAATTCTTTCTAATGGCTGAGTAATATTCCATGGTGTATATGTACCACAGCTTCCTTATCCATTCGTCTGCTGATGGGCATCTAGGTTGCTTCCATGTCCTGGCTATTATAAACAGTGCTGCGATGAACATTGGGGTGCACGTGTCTCTTTCAGATCTGGTTTTGAGGAAGGCTTTATTATCTGTCCTTGCTATTCTTTGCAAAAACTGCATTCAAATGGGTATATCTTTCCTTTTCTCTTTTGCTTTTCACTTCCCTTCTTTTCACAGCTATTTGTAAGGCCTCCTCAGACAGCCATTTTGCCTTTTTGCATTTCTTTTTCTTGGGGATGATCTTAATCCCTGTCTTCTGTATAATGTCATGAACCTCCATCCATAGTTCATCAGGCACTCTGTCTATCAGATCTAGTCCCTTAAATCTATTTCTCACTTCCACTGTATAAGCATAAGGGATTTGATTTAGGTCATACCTGAATGGTCTAGTGGTTTGCCCTACTTTCTTCAATTTAAGTCTGGAATTGGCAATAAGGAGTTCATGATCTGAGCCACAGTCAGCTCCCAATCTTGTTTTTGCTGACTGTATAGAGCTTCTCTATCTTTGGCTGCAAAGAATATAATCAATCTGATTTTGGTATTGACCACCTGGTGATGTCCATGTGTAGAGTCTTGTCTTGTGTTGTTGGAAGAGGGTGTTTGCTATGACCAGTGCGTTCTCTTGGCAAAACTCTATTAGCCTTTGCCCTGCTTCATTCTCTACTCCAAGGCCTAATTTGCCTGTTATTCTGGGTGTTTTCTTCCTGCTTTTGCATTCCAGTCCCCTATAATGAAAAGGACATCTTTTTTGGGTGTTAGTTCTAAAAGATCTTGTAGGTCTTCATAGAACCATTCACCTTCAGCTTCTTCAGCATTTCTAGTCAGGACATAGAGTTGTATTACCATGATATTGAATGGCTTGCCTTGGAAACGAACAGAGATCATTCTGTCTTTTTTGAGATTGCATCCAAGTACTGCATTTCAGACTGTTTTGCTGACTATGATGGCTATTCCATTTCTTCTAAGGGATTCTTGCCCATAGTAGTCACTTGAGTTAAATTCACCCATTCCAGTCCATTTTAGTTCACTGATTCCTAAAATGTCAATGTTCGCTCTTGCCATCTCCTGTTTGACCACTTCCAATTCATGGACCTAATATTCCAGGTTCCTATGCAATACTGCTCTTTACAGCATTGGACCTTGCTTCTGTCGCCAGTTGCATCCACAACTGCGTGTTATTTTTGCTTTGGCTCCATCCCTTAATTCTTTCTGGAGTTATTTCTCCACTGATCTGCAGTAGAATACTGGGCACCTACCGACCTGGGCAGCTCATCTTTCAGTGTCCTATCTTTTTGCCTTTTCGTACTGTTCATGGGGTTCTCAAGGCAAGAATACTGAAGTGGTTTGTCATTCCTTTCTCCAGTGAACCACATTTTGTCAGAACTGTCCACCATGACCCGTCTGTCTTGGGTGGCCCAACATGGCATGGCTTAGTTTCATTGAGTTAGACAAGGCTGTGGTCCATGTGATTAGATTGGTTAGTTTTCTGTGATTGTGGTTTCAGTCTGTCTGCCCTCTGATCTCCTCTCTTAGCACCTACCATCTTCCTGGGGTTTCTCTTACCTTGGACATGGGGTGTCTCCTCTTGGCTGCTCGCCGCTCCAGCACCATCGCCACTTGCTGCTCATAGATACCTTACATAATAAGGCATGGTATTCAGATCCTGCCTTCCTCACTGGCCTTGCCTTCCATTCTCCCCAGTCTTTGCTCAGTGCCCAAGCTCCTGGGATCTAGCTCTCCATCATAGAATGCACCAGGCTTCTCTCCCTGCTTTGTGCTTGCTGCATGCATTCCCTTACTTGGGATGCTCTTTGCAAGCTATTCAGCCTGAACAAGTATTACAAGTCCATTAGGTCTCAGCCTAGATCCTCTCTCCCCTGTGATGCTTACCTAATTCCTTCATGGATATCGTACAGCCTCTTCCCTTGGGCAACCACCAAACTTTCTCCATATGCTATGACTAGTGCATATGAAGTATGAGTTACAGAGCTAAAAGAATGTGTTATGGGGTCAGACTGCCTGAGCTTGGCTCTCAGCTCCATATCTAACTGGAAAAGTCACTAAAATAATGGGAGCCTCAGTTTGTTGTTGTTGTTAAGTTGCTAAGTCATATCTGACTCTTTGTGACCCCATGGACTGGAGCATGTGAGGCTCTTCTGTCCTACACTATGTACTGGAGTTTGCTCAAAGTCATATCGTGATACCTTACCATCTCATCCTCTGCTGCCTCCTTCTCCTTTTGTCTTCAGTTTTCCCCAGCATTGGAGTCTTTTCCAGTGAGGTGGCTCTTTGCAAAAGGTGGCCAAAGAATTGGAGCTATAGCTTTAGCATCAGTCCTTCCAATGAATATTCAGGGTTGATTTCCTTTAGGATGGACTGGTTGGATCTCCTTGCAGTCCAAGGGACTCTCAAGAGTCTTCTCCAACACCAGAGTTCAAAAGCATCAGTTCTTTGATGCTCAGTGTTTTTAATGGACCAACTCTCACATCCATACCTGACTACTGGAAAAACTATAGCTTTGACTAGATAGACCTTTGCCAGCAAAGTGATGTCTCTTTTTAATACCTGTCTAGGTTTGTCATAGCTTTTCTTCCAAGTGGCAAGAATCTTTTAATTTCATGGCTGCAGTCACCATCCACAGTGATTTTGGAGCCCAAGAAAATAAAGTCTGTCACTGCTTCTACTTTTTCCCTTCTCAGGGCTCAGTTTACTCATCTGTAAAATGGTATTATTAATAATATCTACCTCATTGGCTGTGGGAAAGATTACAAACTACAGAGAAGGCACTTGGCACAGTGCCTGGACTATGGTAAGTGCTCAGAAACATCTGGCATTATTTGTTGTTACTGTTGTAATGATTGACTTGCATGGCTAGCTGCTGAATTAAGGGACTATAACTTTTCATCTTTACATACTCTGCACCACCGTAGGACTTGGCATCGTGCCCTTGAAAGCTTATTGACTAAATGAATGGATATATGAATGCTTTAGAGAGTAAATTCAGGTAGCTTTTTATAATTATCATTTTTCAGGATAGTAGTTCCAAGAATGGACCTCAAAGTCATGCAAAAAGCTAATGAATATTATTAATTCAAGGAGCCAATATTTTTCTTATTAAAATAAAGAGTCACTTCCTGAATACATTGATTGTATTATCAGCCCTGAGAAAGATTAATCTAAAAGCTATGAGGTCTCTCAGCAATGCAGGACCTTGTCTGTTTCCTATAAGATTTCTCACCATCATAGAGATGACAGTACTTCTGATCTACAGAGATTGAGGACTAATGGGATAATGCATTTCATGAAGGATTCCTAACCACAATATGAGTGGGAGCATCATTAAAGCACGTTTTTATTATCTTGTGAAATGTTATCTTGTGAATTCATGTTTTCTATTTGATTGCTTTTCTCCCCCTCGAGAGAATTGTGGTTCCTCTCAAGCCCAGGTACATGCAATGCCTTTGGAGTTGTGTGGTGCTGACTCGTGTCCTCGGGGACTGTAAGTACTAAGGGTGATGCTGTTCTGTGCATCACCCCGGAACCAAGACTCCGCCATCAGAATGAGACGATGCCTTACTCCACCTGCAAGAGAATGGGATTCTGTTGGCATTTTGCAAGTCTGAGTCCAAGCCAGACACTCTGGCAGTTATTTGGGAGAATAATATTTGTCCTGCTTATCTGCAAAGGCTGCTGGAAGACTCTAGTGAGTGATTTTATAGAGCACAAAGTGATCTACAAATACAAGCATTTTTATTATTATTAAAAACACATCTCATCTTCCACTGGAAACTCTAGATAAAGGAATGTTGGTATGATAAAGAGCTAGAGCCAAAGGGGGAAAAATGCTAAAAACCTAATTACCAAATATGGCATTAAGAGAGTAATTACTTGATTAATTAATGATAGGGGCCCTACGTTTAAAGTCTTTCAGTTATACTGACATCAACCATCTTTGCCTATCAGAATTGGCTTATTTCTGCTGACGAAAAACTACCAAACCACTGAGGCCTAACTGACATGTGACTAATATGGACTCTGTTAATTGTATGGTTGAGTTTTATGCATCAAGCTATATCCTTGATTTTTCTCCCTTAATTTCCTTCTGTTTAACTGTTGGTTGTAAAACAGTTTTAAATATATCTGCTGAACATGAGTGCAAGTTTTGCAACTTGAAAAGTGCCTGAGTCAGTTTGGGCATTTCATGTAGTAAAACAGACTTGGGGGAACTCATAGGCTGTGAGATGGATTGCCGCTTGGCTTCCACTCCCAACCCTACTGGCTCTTTTCTGCAGCTGCTCACTGGTGCTGAATCTCATCTGTTATCATTAAGCACATGCATAGCATCAATAGTGGCAAAAGGCTTAATCACTTTCTCTTTGCCAGCCCATCTGATGGCCCTCTTCAACCTCTTTCTGGACAGATGGAGATGATGACAGCTGCCAGTCTGGTCTTCTCAGCAATCATTTACCCTTTCTGATAATGGCACCTGATTTCCTTTTGGGACCCTACCCTTCCTCCTATACTTTGCCTGCTTATATTCTCTGTGGTTCAAGTAGAGCTGATCTCATTTCCCTTGCTCCAGGGCAGGTCTCACACAATTAGAATCTCAATGATTGGTTTAGGGATGGTCATGCGACCCAAGCTGAGCCAGTGAGAGGCAACCCTGGGACGCAGGTGGCACTAGTGGTGAAGAACCCCCCTGCCAAAGCAGGAGATGCGAGACACAGGCCGCAGGTTCTGTCCGTGGGTTGGACAGATCCCCTGGAGGAGGGAATGGCAGCCCACTCCAGTATTCTTGCCTGGAAGATCCCACAGACAGAGGAGCCTGGCGGGCCATAGTCCATAGGGTCACAAAAAGTCGGGCACAACTGAAGCGGCTTAACACACACACACATGGGGAGAGAACAGCTCTGTCTTTCCATTAAGCCTAGAGTTTCTGGTCTCTTTGTCACAAACAAAGGAGAGTTCAGCCAAGAATGCAGACAGAGGAAAGGAGAGCCAAGAGATGGAGAGAGATAAACTCTGCTGGCCTTGTTTGAATATATGGGTTTGGTCATACCTGAAGACAAACCTGATCCTGTGCTTTGCCATTATATGAACCAGTTTGAATAGATTTTTGTCACATGTAACATAGAGTCTTGACTCAAATGATGCTGCTGATCAGCATACCTTCTGCCTCAGCATTTATGTTCAGACCCTTAAGAAAAACGAGAACGAGACAGAAAGAAGTCAGTCTGCAGGAAATAAGATTCAGTGTTTTAGAAATACTTATACTTTTTTTTTTGCCATGCTGCGAGTCATGTGAGATCTTAGTTCTCCAGCCAGAGATTGAAGCTGTGCCCCCTGCAGTGGAGTGCAGAGTCCTGACCACTGCACCACCACACAGTCCCAGAGATACATATACATTAAAAAAAATATATTTCCTCCCCTAGAAAAAGTGCTTGGGTCCATCAGACACTTTCCCTTACTTTATTGGAGTGGTCTGATTAAAGTGATTCTGTGACATTTTGCTGGTTGGAGAATGGCTTCATTCACTGGAGGAGAATTCATTCATTCATTCATTCAATGATGGGTGTCTACTTGTGTGAGGCGATAAAGATGTGTCAGGTAACCAAGATCTCTGTTTACCTAACAGAGATTACAATCTAACAGATTTTAGTGAATCAAGAATCCAGGATACATAGATATAGAGAAAAATTAACAGATTTTGACAATACCCTTTGTTGATGGATAGGACCACCTGAGGATAGATCCTATGACTTTGAAGGTATGTTCATAGTATTATTACAGAAATACTCATGCTTTGATATTTGTTTTACTCTATAATGACCCTCAGGTCTTTTAGCTTTTATTCTTAGAAAGGAAAAATTTTCTTAAAAAGGAAATTGAGGCAGCTCAACAATAAGAAGATTGGCAGGACTGAAAAATATGCCCCCCAACCCCAAGCCCCATTAATCCTATTACTCTAAAACAACTGACTTTCTTTGGGGCTACTAAGATTTTTGCAGATTTTGGGCACCTTGACTCCAGTGAGCTATAAACATTTTATGTGGTCGAGTGCATTTTATTTTCCCCAGCTCTGCTGATTGTATCAGAGGCCAGAGTTATATTTCCCAATTCACAGAGGGGATAACCAATGGAGAGAAGGCTAGAGTTGTCTGAGGTATCACAGTTGGAGGTTGAGACAGATACTGATCCACTCTGGTCCTTATGAAGTCTTTCAATGACCCTCTCTCCACTCTCAGCCTTGATTTACCATTCCCCAAATATGGAATCCCCAAAGGCATTCCATGCCTTTATCACCACTGTTCTTTATCCTGGACTGTTTGTACCTCTGTGTCCCTTCCTCTCCTGAATTTTCACCTCTAGCTGTCCTTCCAGACCTCAAGAAAAAGCCTTCTCTTTTCATAAAGCTCTCTGAGATCTTTCCTAGATAGAAGCAATTTCCTTATATTCTCTTCTCATTATATTTGATTTATTCCTGCAGCTTTTTTTCAAACTTAGTCTAATATTTATTTACATACCTCTCTCTCCTGATGGCATGTAAACTCATTTAGACAAGGAAAGCTGCCTGGCTCCTCCTTGTGACTCTGATTGGGTGTGCTGCTTTGAAAGAGAATTAAATAAGCATTTGCTGAATGAATGATGTGTGGGTTCCCTCACAGATTAAAAATGAGGCTAAATACCTCCTGCTTTCTCTCACCTAAGTCTTGCAGAAGCTGTTCCCTTTCTAAGATGTGTGCTTCCATTCCCCTTACTTCTGCCACTGGCTAGTTTACGGCCCACACTAAGAAATACATTTTATAGTTAACTCATTATAAACATATCATGAAATATTAACCTTTGCTACCTGACATATGTTCTGATCTATACTCTATTCTGTTTCCTTCTATCCTTTTCTCTTCTACTGTGCTATTGTCCAGTCTATTATTTCATTTCAAAAGATATTGGTCATGGCACACTATTTAATTTCCTTAACCTAATCAGAGTTTACAAGAAGCATTGGCTTAGTTGATTCCTACTTATCTTTCAGATCTCTGTTCACAAGTTGCTTCTTCAGGAAAGTCTCCTGACCTTCCAGGCTAGATTGAGCCTCTGCTAGAGCCCCCTCTTCTTCATAGAATTTAACCATGTCTTCTTGTGTAATTGTTTGGCTGTCTTTTTTCCCCATTAAACTCCAAGCTTCATGAGGGTGGGGCTTCTTTATTTTTTATCATCATATTCTCAGTGCCTAGTACAGTGCCTGGGACCCACCTATGCACATTAAAACTTTGTTGAATAAATTACCTGGGTATTTTTAAATTGATGGATGAGAGACTGTCATAGTCACATTTGCGCTTTAAGTAGATCTTCTAGGCTACATGCATTTCATTGTTCAAAGGACAGATGAAGTTGGGGAGGTGTTGAAGGGTGGAAGGCCTCGATGCCGAGGGGCAGGGAGATCAGTTTGGGAGCCAGTATAGAGGGTATCTGAAGTAAGGGACAATTAGTGGTGTTGAAGAACTAAGGACAGGTCCCTGAGATTGTTTGAAGGGAAAACTGAGGAAACATAATGATCTGTTTTGGGGGTGAATCCAGTTCTTGCGAATTCTTTTCCATCATGGTCAGACAGCAGGAAGTCACCCTTCTGGCTCTGGGTGCCTCCCAGGCTGAAGGTCTTCCTCATCCTGGGGTTTTGCCCCTGGAGGGATGCGATAAAGGTATCACAGCCTCTGTTGGGTCTACTGCCTCACAGCACCATCCCAGGGGCTAATTATACCCTGGCTCTCTTTGTTTTCTCCATTGATGTTAGTTTTAAACCAATTAAGATGGGGAGGAATTTCAAGTAAGATTGTGTCTTTATTGATCAGTTTTACACTAATGCCTTAGTTCTTAATTAAGGGAGTCCAATGCTCTTGTCTACAGACACAAAGCCTCCTGAGCTGACCTAACCCACAGCAGAGGAAAGGCAGGCTCCCATGGCACTCAGTTTAGAGATGCAATGGCAGCACGATCCCTCAGCTCCCAGCACCAGCTCTGGACTGGACTGTGTTTTCTGGCAATAGCTCTGGAACCCAGGGCTGTGTCTATGCAGTGTGACTGAGACTTCTCTCGGTACTAGATTTGGTATCTGTGCTCGTCATGAGGGCACATTGCCCAGCTACAGTTCAGACTGTCTGTGATTGTTCTAATTCGGTTATTCAAACAGCCAAAATAATGACTAATGCAACTGACAAAAATATTCTTGGTGCACAGTGACATCAACCACTTGGCCACTGACCTCTGTTAGAGTTGGAAATCTTAAATCAAGCACAAAACGAGCAGTCCATAGGATGAGGAGATATTTATCAGAGGCCATCCCATCTCCTTTTCCTAGGGTCATGCTGTATAGAACAGGGGCCCTCTGGCTGTATTTCTGCCAGTACCCTTTCCTCTGTTCATTATCTTTACCTCTCTGAGATACACCGTTTTCCCCTTCTGGGTTGACTATGCATCGAACTGTTTCTTCTTAGATAAACTATTTTTCTCCCAAGATAAATCTCATTTTATTATGTGCTGTCCATATTTCTAATCCACTAAGTCCATTTATATTATCACTTGGCCTTGCCCGATGCTTGGTCTACTTCTCATTTCAGTGTTGCCATGACTCCAGAGTTGCCACAGAACAAGCAAGAACAAGGAAGAACAAGCACTTCCACTACAGGAAAAGGAGGGGAGAAGAGGAAGAAAAACCAGTGAGGAGAATAATGATCCTCTGTTTACTTTCTGTACAGCTGTGGTTTCATGCAAAATGTGCGGAAAGAACCAGCCACATAGAAAGTAATGACAACAAGTACCATTTGAATGTTTAACTTTCTCAGTTCTTACAACCACTCTCTGGAGAATGTGCTGTGATCATCTCCTTTCAGCTGAGGAAACTGAGGCACAGAGAGTTTACACATAATATGCCCCAAATAAGTGTGCTAATGTAACTGCTAAGTGATTGAGTGAAGCTAACATATAAATTATACAGAGTCTAAATTTTAGTAGCTTTCAAATTTTCCCTTTTTAAAAAATATTTATTATTTATTTATTTGGGTTTCCCAGGTGGCTCACTTATTAAAAATCTGCCTGCCAAAGCAGGAGATGCCAATTTGATCCCTGGGTCACAAAGATCCCCTGGAGGAGGAAATGGCAACCGACTCTGGTATTCTTGCTTGAGAAATCCCATGGACAGAGAAGCGTGGCAGGCTACAGCCCGTGGAGTCACAAAGAGCCGGACGTGACTGAGCATGCACTCACACTCACGCTGTAATTTGTTCATTTTGCTGTGCCGGCTGTTAGTGGCAACACGCAAGCTCTTAGTTGCAGCATGTGGGATCTAGTTCCCCGACCAGGTATCAAACCTGCCCCCATGCTGCACCCCCCCCTGCAATGGGAGCACAGTCTTAATTCCTGGACCATGGGAAAAGTCCCTAAAATTCTCAGTTTTTAAGCTCAGGTGTCAGACATAAGTGATCTCAACTGTTACACAGTCATTATTTACAAAATGGGCGAGAGAGCATGACCACAGCATCTTGGCTCATTTGCTCTCTCCCCACAAATAGACTCACAGATATAGAGAACGAACTTGTGGTTACCAATAGGGAGGGAGGTGGGATGGATTGGAAGTTTGGATGCAGGCTATTATATACAGAATGGATAAGCAACAAGGTCCTACTATGTAGCACAGGGAACTATATTCAATATCCTATGATAAACCATAATGGAAAAGAAATTTTAAAAGAATATACATATGTATACATATATATGTATAACTGAATCATTTTTCTGTAAAGCAGAAATCCACACAACATGGTAAATCAATTATCCTTCAATAAAACAAATCTTTTAAAAGCAAAATAATTATGATGCACATGAATTTGAGTCCCTGTCTTCAATTCTGCTTCTCTAGAGAAAAACCTGACTAATATGTTTCATATATATACTATATTATTCAAGAAGGTATTTCTAATTTCTAAAAGTTAAGATTTTCTTTTGATTACTTTTAAATTATTCATTTCCTTTTTATTGGCTGAAAAACTTTCTTTTTTTTTATTGACTATTAATTTAACCCTTAATTTTTTCCAAGTAATATATTCTTTGTGGACAAATGCATAGCTGGTTTTCATAAATATTCCAGGGACATAATAAAAAAATGAGTAGTTCTTGTTTGGTGGATTTAGGATTGAAATATACCTATAATTTTATTATTCATTTCCTCAATCTCCAATGAGAGAGTTAATTTAGGTAGATTGATAAGGAGTCCAGAGTCCTCAAGGAGGAAGTAGTGCAGGCCCTTGAGAAGGAGAAAAGTGTCCTGGGCTCTCAAGGAGGAGAAAGGGACAAACATTTTTTTCCTACATTCCTTGTCTTAGTCACATAAAACACTTTTTCTTTAAGACCAGAACTAATGTCTCAAGGCTATGTTTTCCCTTAAACTCTGTACCAATGATAATATAAAACAATGTATCCTGCTTGAGGAATTGTTTCTCCTTCTTAAGAACCTTCTGACTAATCTTGTCATCTTAAAATGTATGATGTGGGAGTGGGTCTGGTAAGACCTTTCTATTGTCAGTTCTCAGTTCAGTTCAGTTCAGTCTCTCAGTCTTGTCCAACTCTTTGTGACCCCAGGGGCTGCAGCACGCCAGGCTTCCCTGTCCTTCACCAACTCCTGGAGTTTGCTCAAACTCATATCCATTGAGTCAGTGATGCCATCTAATCCACCATCTAATCCTCTGTGGTCCCCTTCTCCTGCCTTCAATCTTTCCCAGTATCAGGGTCTTTTCAAATGAGTCAGTTCTTCGCATCAGGCGGCCAAAGTTTTGGAGTTTCAGCTTCAACATCAGTCTTTCCAATGAATATGCAGAACTGATTTCCTTTAGGATGGACTGGTTGGATCTGCTTGCAGTCCAAGGGACTCTCAAGAGTCTCCTCCAAAATCACAGTTCAAAAACATCAGTTCTTTGGTGCTCAGCTTCCTTTATGGTCCAACTCTCACATCCATACCTGATTACTGGAAAAACCATAGCTTTTACTAGATGGACCTTTGTTGGCAAAGTAATGTCTCTGCTTTTTAATATGCTGTCTAGATTGGTCATTGCTTTTGTTCCATGGAGCAAGCATCTTTTAATTTCATGGCTGCAGTCACCATCTGCAGCGATTTTGGAGCTCCCCAAAATAAAATCTACCTTGAAAATAATGAATTGAAAAGTGTTCTTTTTGTATTCTGGATACATGTCATTTACCAGATACATGAATTGTGGATAGTTTCTTCCTTTTTATGGGTTGTCTTTTTATTTTCTTGATGGTGTCATTTTAACCACAAACATTTTAAATTTCGAAGAGTCCAATATTTCCAATATTTTCATCTGTTGCTTGTGATTTCAGTGACATTGCTTAGAAATCATTGCTTTACCCAAAGTCATGAAGATCTACTCCTATGTTTTCTTCTAGGAGTTTTAGCTATTATATTTATGTCTATGTTCCACTTTTCTTAAGTAGGAATCCCACTTTGTTGTTTTGCCTATGGATATCCTCCCTAGATTCTTTTCCTAAGGTGCTTATACACTCTCCAATTTCCAGCGTGTTCCTATACATTTTCCATTCATTCTAATAAGGGAATAATCTTGGTTGGGAGTAGAATCTAGATTGCAATCTCACAGTGTCTCTGACTGCTATTTTACTGTTTTTCAGTGTCTATGGTGGCAGTAAAGAAATCTGATGCCATTCTGATTATTTTCCCTTACAGACCTTGAGTTCTTTTATTTTTTTAATTTATTTTTAATTGAAGGATAATTGCTTTACAATATTGTGTTAGTTCCTGCCATATAGCAGCACGGATCAGCCATAGGTATAAGTATGTCCCCTTCCTCTTGAACGTCCCTCCCACCTCACACCCCAACCCACCCTTCTAGGCTGTCATAGAGCACATGATTTGAGTCCCCTGCACCATACAGGAAACTCCCACTGGCTATTTAATTTTACATATGGTAATGTTTCAATGCTATTCTCTCAATTTGTCCCACCTTCTCCTTCCCGCATTGTCTCTACAAGTCTGAGCTTACATTCTTTTTATTTGAATGCTTTTCTTTTCACCCAAAGTTTGGAATATTACCAAGATGCTTCTTCATGTGTCTTGACTCTATAGTCCCAACAGAACTCAGAGAGTCTTGTGTTATAACTCTCTTGCTTCTCCTGAAACACCCATGTTTCACATACTGGGCCTTCTGGATATGCTCTCCACGGCTCTTAAGTTCTCCTTCATGATTTTCATCTCTTCACATTTTTCCTTTGTGCTTTGAAATATTTCTTATAATTTGATCGTCCAGGCCATTAACTTGGATCTCAACAATGACCACGCTTTATTGTGATTTCTTTCCTGAATCTCTTAGTTGAGATTTTTTTAGACACCAGCAAGGCTATCTTGCTCTTGTGTGTTTCGTACATGAGTCTCCATAAGTACTTGTTATTTTTTATTTTATTTTATTTTTAATTTCTCTTTTCAGACCATGCTTTGCAGCATGTGGGATCTTATTTCCCCAACAAGGGATCGAGCACATGTTCCCTGCATTGGGAGAATGGAGTGTTAACCAGTGGAACACCAGGGAAGTCCCCAAGTACTCATTATTTTTATTTAAAAAATTATTAATTTAATTTAATTTAATAAATTAAATTAAAAATTCATTTTAAAAGTGTTGACATTCTTCTTCAGCAGCTCTATTTCACTGTACATGCATTCTGTGTCTTCTTATGGATATTTCCATGTCAGCAGAAACTCACATTACCCACATCTTCACTAGACCCTGCTGTCCAAAGACCCCAGAAGGCCCTAGAAGTGGGAGAGGTAGAGAGATTGAATGCGTACCTGAGAGAGTGAAGGAGTTTGGATCGTTATCTTCCAAGGACTCTTGCAACAGGTTACACCACTTCAGTTTCAATTTCTGATCTAATTCACTGCCTCTTCAAGCAGAATGTGTTCTTTTAGGCCTGGGCCCGAATCCTATTTGTTTTTGCACGCTTAACACTTGGTCCAGAGTGTGGGGAATAATGGACTTTCATTAGCTATACTTGGAACGCATGAATGCAAATGTGAAACTCCAATGAATAATTTGATCAGGACTCAGGAAATTCATCTAGAATCTTGCATTGCCTACAGAGTCTTTGACTCTGGTAATTTAAACAAAGGAGATTTTATTGGAATGATTTTGAGATAGTCCAAGGATTGAGAAAATAGAGAACTAGGCCTGGAAATGGGCAGGAGGCAAGGCAGCCCTTGAGGGCCAGGAAAATAGAAGTCAGGACTAACCAAGCAGTAGAAACACTATGATCAGTGTTACATTACTGAGGGAATGTCCCCCAGTCTTTTTAAAAAAATTGCTCACTCAGTGTTTAAAGCCCTGGAGAGACTCTATCAGCTATACAACAACCATGGCAGGAAGGATTTGATCTATTGGCTTCTGGATTGGGAGTCAGGCATCTGGATTTCCCACCCCAAAAAGGCAAACCCACAAAAGAAAGGGTAACTCCTCCTAAGGGCAGGGTGTATTAGGGAGGGGGGCATGGTGCCGGGTGACCACAAAACAGCATGTTTCCAGAAAAGGAGTCTTTTAGAAGAGAGGTGTCTGATTTCCGAAGTAGTGCAAATGTTCCCTCTCTGAAGCCTACATTTTCTCCCTGCTGTTGGAGCCCCTGAGAGTACTGCCAATGCTGGAGTGAGGGAGGGGAGAGGAAAGGGTTAATGAACTGCTATCAGACTCATACCAGCCCCCTCCATCTTCCAAGCCCTGCTCTTCTGAAGTGGGACCTGTTTCCTTGGGAGCCAGGGGAATTCTCAAAACTGGCTTTATAGAGAGGCAGGTGGGCTCCTGGGGCCCTACAATCAACCCATCTCTCATAAAAGCAATGTAGGGATGACATTTAAGTTCTTAGATTAAACAGACTTTTGTGGGTTGGATTGAGATGTTAGTAACTGAACAGTGTTACTAGTTTCCAAACAACCTTCCTTTCCCCCTCCCTTCTTTTCTCTACAAATGTTTATTGAATGTCAGTCATTTGAAACCAAAACAGCCCCTTTTTAAGCTCCAGTACTTTGACCACCTGATGTGAAGAATCATTGGAAAAGACCTTGATGCTGGGAAAGATTGAAGGCAAAAGGAGAAGGTGGTGGCAGAGGATGAGATGGTTAGATAGCATCACTGATTCAATAGACATGAATTTGAGCAAATCCTGGGAGATAGTGGAGGACAGGGGATCATGGCATGCTGCAGTACGTGGGGTCAAAAAGAGTCAGACAGGACTTAAAGACTGAACAGCAACAACATGGAACTTCCAATCTAGTGGGAGAAAACAGATATGAAACAAAAAAACCACACAACTAAGCATGTATTTGTAAACTGGTTCTGTACTATACGCAATAAGTAGTGTCATGGCAGAGACCTACTTCAGATGGGGGAGATATGAAAAGTTCTCTGAGGAAGTGACACATTAACTGAAGACTTGAATGCCTTAGGCAAATTGCTTCTTTCCTCGATTTCCATCTCACCACAAAAAGTTCTATGTCTTGCAGTTCTCAACCCTGGGTAGTGTTCAGGTGTATCATTTTGTTGCTGTTGTTGTCATCACAATGATTCAGGGAGTATAACTGAAAGTTTGCATATAGAAGTGCGAATACTAAAGACTAATGAGGGTTCTGCATAATAAAGAAGAATCCTGCTTGAAATGCTAACAACATCTTCATCTGATAAGCCCTATAGGCAGTCAACCTCATCAGGAGAGCTGCTTCTCGGAGTTTGTTGCTCTGGAAGTGATGGGATGGAATCAGATTGGCACAGCTTGAGTCCCCTGTCCACTCCTGAACCAAGCACAGTGGCTCAGAGTGGGAAGGGGTGAAACTGCCAAGGCAGATAGTGGTGCTGAATTTCTGCTGGGATGGCAGAGAAGCTGATGGGCATTACGTGGGAGAGAAGGGCAGTTGTGCAAGATGAGACTGGATAGCGAGGCAGGGCTGATCCCTCGGGGCCTTGTCAAAGATTCTGGATTCCTCCTGAGTGCCCTGGGAGACCACAGACAGGTTTTAAGCAGGGGAAGAGGATGGCATAATTTGTGCCAAGCTTCAGAGAGTATACATTAAGTTTTAGTGGGGACACGACTGAGTGACTGAGCACATATGGGCTTCTTGCCTAGACCTTCCTCCGTGGAAGAAAGACTGTATCTCCTCTGCTTCTTTTACCTTCTCCTTTCTTCTACCTTTTTAAGGAATAGATTCCATTGTCTTCTACCTAGAGATAAAGGACAAAGGCAGAATTGTGCTCTGGAAAGCACTATTCTTTCATAGGCCTCTATCAAGTGTGGTTTTCTGATCTGCATCACATGACAAAATCTGCTTTCTGCTCTGGAGATGAGAGTTGAAAATGAGCAAGTGTTCTTATCCTAGGAAGTCATTCCTTTAATCCAATTAATTACCTAGTGGAAAATCTCTCCATCCCAGCAATGCTTACGCTGTGATGGCCAAGTCCAGGGCATTGCCAACATATCTTTGCAAATTTCATTAGCAGTGGCTATTTCCGTTTTCTTCTAGGTCATTAATGAGTTTGTTAAATGAGGTCAATTCAGCACCTGCCTCTGACATGCCCTAGTGGACCTTTTGCTTCCAACCAGATGTACTTCCCATTTATCCCTGATTACATAGTATTTTCACCCTGCCAGCAATCTATTTAGATGAGAACATTCAAAAACAGGCCAATTTAATTTGAAGCACAACTTTTATGGAAGTAGTTGTCAAATGCATTTCTGATGCTCACATAATGTTACTGTACTCTTGTCACCTGCTCACTCTTCTGTTCTCTTTTATACTTCTTCCTATTGCTTTTTGCCAAACAAGCTTTTTTCAATTGTAACAAAATGCACATAACATAAAATTTACTACCTTAGCCATTTTAAGTGTACAGTTCAGTAATGTTAAGTATATTCATACTGTTGTGCAAGTAATCCCCAGAACAATTTTATCTTACACAATTAAACTCTATACCCATTGAACAACCATTCTCATTTTCTCTTCCTCTAAGCCGCTGGAACCTACCACTCTACTTTCTGCTTTTACAAATTTGGTTACTCTAGATACCCTGTGTGAGTAGAATCATAGAATATTTATCTTTTTGTGACTTACTTATTTCACTTAGCATAATGCCCTCAAGGTTCATTCACATCGAAGCATGTGTCAGAATTTCTTTCCCTTTAAGACTAAATGATATTCCATTATATATATATTCCATCATATACATATATTCCATTATATGTATCTACATATATCTACAGTAAATTTTGATTGTCCATACATCTGTTAATGGACACTTGGGTTTCTTCTACCTTTCAGTTATTGTGGATATTGCTGCTATGAACATGGGTGTACATTTCTTTCAATTCTTTTATTTATATACCCAGAAGTGAAATTGCAGAATCATATGGAAATTCTATTTCTAATAGAATTTTTTAGAGACTGTTATACCATTTTCCACAGGGGGTCACCATTTAACATTCCTACTAACAGGGTGCCAAATTTTCAGTTTCTCTATATCTTTCCCAGCATTTGTTATTCCTATCTTTTTGACTGTACCCAACCTAATGGGTATAAAGTGATATTTCATGGTGGTTTTGGTCTTCCCAGTGGCTCAGATGGTAAAGAATCTGCCTGCAGTGCAGGAGACCTGGGTTTGATGCTAAGTTGGGAAGGTCTCCTGCAGGACGATATGGCAACCCACTTCAGTATTCTTGCCTGGAGAATCCCCATGGACAGGGGAGCCTGATGGAATACAGTCCTTGGGGTCGCAATCAGACACGGCTGAGTGACTAAGCACACAGCACCGTCCTGGTGGTTCTGGTTTGCATCTCTACAATGACTAGTGATGCTGAGCACCTTTTCATAGCTTGTTAACCACTTGAATATCTTGTTTGGAGAAATATCTATTTAAGTTCTTTGCTCATTTTTTAGTCAGGTTTTTTGTGTTCTCATTGGAGTTCTTTATATATTCTAGATATTAATCTTTTTATCATGACTTGCATTCCATTATTCCATAAGCCACTTTTTCATTCTGTTGGTTGTGTTTTTTTATGTATAGAAGTTTTAAATTCTGGCTTAATCTCCTAATGAGTTTTATGATTTTAGAAATTATCATTTTTCTTGTAGAAATTACCATTCTGTGTATTTGCCACACTTTTTTTCTCTGTTATCCAATTCCGATACTTCACCTTCTTTAGGGTTAGCATTTCTGAATCATAACTGTTGGCATCAATTTCCACAATATGAAAGAAATCTTAGTAATGGCTTGAAATAAGAAAAATAAGAAGATGGGATAGGTAGTTTGTTGTTTCATTTGGAAAAATTAAGAACTGACGGGGGTGAGTGAAGAATAACTCTAATAATGATCTTTAACACTGCATAGCATTCTATGGCCAATCTTGTCTTTTTTCCAATGATCCTGCATAAAAGAAATTGTAATTCCCACTTTACAGATGAGAAAACTGAGATTAGAGAGAGGTATCTTGTTCAGTTTCACAAACGTTACAAACATTCTTCTGTTCTGTGCAACACCTCCAAGGAGATGTTTGGAAACCCTTCTGAAAATAAGTGAAGAACCTCTTACCTCATTCCTCTCATTTGAGCCTGCCCTGTGCTACAAAATTGAGACTTGCTTACCTATCAGATGCAGGCATTGTGCTGTAAACTTCACATGCCTTAGTTCATTGATCCACCTCACTGTGCAAGGCAGTTTGAGGCTCAGAGAAGTTAAAGAATTTTGCCCAAGATCACACTTCCAAAAAGTGATAGGGCAAGAATTTGTTCCCAAGCCAGCCTGATTCCAAAGCTGCTTCATCCCAGGTTTAGATCACAAAAGAGACCTTGAGTCTGAACATACTCTGCTTGCTGCTGCTGCTGGTGCTAAGTCGCTTCAGTCGTGTCCAACTCTGTGCGACCCCGTAGATGGAAGCCCACCAGGCTCCCCCATCCCTGGGATTCTCCAGGCAAGAACAGTGGAGTCGGTTTCCATTTCCTTCTCCAATGCACGAAAGTGAAAAGTGAAAGGGAAGTCGCTCAGTCGTGTCCGACTCTTAGCGACCCCATGGACTACAGCCTACCAGGCTCCTCCTTCCATGGGATTTTCCAGGCAAGAGTACTGGAGTGGGGTGCCATTGCCTTCTCCGATACTCTGCTTAAACTATCCTTATTATAAAGTACTTCAAAAGACCCTTTACTGATCAAATTATTTTGCTTAGACTTTCAGTCCCCTTTCAAACATGGAAGCAACCTAGATGCCCATCAGCAAATGAATGGATAAAGAAGCTGTGGTACATATACACCATGGACTATTACTCAGCCATTAAAAAGAATTCATTTGAATCAGTTCTAATGACATGGATGAAACTGGAGCCCATTATACAGAGTGAAGTAAGCCAGAAAGATAAAGAACATTACAGCATACTAACACATATATATGGAATTTAGAAAGATGGTAATGATAACCCTATATGCAAAACAGAAAAAGAGACACAGATGTACAGAACAGACTTTTGGACTCTGTGGGAGAAGGCGAGGGTGGGATGTTTCGAGAGAACAGCATGTATATTATCTATAGTGAAACAGATCACCAGCCAGGTTGGATGCATGAGACAAGTGCTCGGGCCTGGTGCACTGGGAAGACCCAGAGGAATCGGGTGGAGAGGGAGGTGGGAGGGGGGATCAGGATGGGAAATACATGTAACTCCATGGCTGATTCATGTCAATGTATGACAAAACCCACTACAATATTGTAAAATAATTAGCCTCCAACTAAAAAAAAAAAAAATGTTTGCATGGACACAGGAGGAAAAAAATTCTCCAGTACAAACAGTACCTGAAATAGTGCAAAACATTTACCAGCACCTCTACATGCTGGGAAGTATGTTCTGAAAAACTACTAGGGGTGGGAGGTGGAATGAACTGTATAGAATGGACTATTAATAATCTAAAACTCGAGACAGGTCAGGAGCCGGTAACTTCAGGAATGACCAAACTGTGTTGAGGCCATTTTGGGACTTTGAAACTTTGTATGGTAGCATACACAACTCTTCAGCTATGTTTTTGTCACAGGAATGGCAAGATTGGAAATTCTCTCCACTCCACTCTGGGCTTACTTCCTTGGGGGGATCTGAGCCACTCGGTTCCCTGAGTGTTAGCCCTGTTCTCAATCTCCATGGAAGCCTCTCTCTGGGAGCAGAAGTGGAATCTTCGGGCTATACTTTGACCTTCTGTTTGTGGGACAATGTTTTATTATTTGTATGTATGTATGATGGTACTTACTTTGATTGGCTGAGCTATATTTAATTGACTTAAAGATAGGCACTTACAAATTAAAACTAAATATATAGAAAAAAGAAAAAAATATGATTGATTATAGTGAAAGAAATAATTGCTATAGCTATAATTGATCCCTGTGAAATGTCTGGTCCAAGTCCCAAGTTCTTCGGTGTTTGCAGCAAGTTTTCAGATGTCCCATTGTTTAGGCCCAATCTGTTTATCAAGGATGATTCAAGGACGAGGTGGGGGCCATTCCATCATCAAGCTAGCCAAGAAGTCCTCTGTCATGGTAATGTTCCATTGTAGTATTAGTAACCTTCTATGTTACTTGGGTAATATAATCATACATAGTATTGTTAATATCATCTGAGCAGTTCAATAACTACATACTATGGGATCCCCAATTGACAATTGTATGATTAGCTATAAACATTAATTTTCCTGGTTTGGCCTGACATTTGTCTTAATGAACAGGAATATATTTAAATTTCTTATTAGTAAACCTTTGCATAGTGTTCTTTGTTTTTTCTTTAATTCTTTTCCTAAAGTTTTAGTAGTATAAACATGATTCATGGACAAAGAAAGGGCAGTAAGTAATCCAAAAAGCATCAGAAAGTCCTCTTTTGGAGGCAGGGGAAGGCCTAAGTTTGTCAGCTAATGTTTATGCATAATTCTGTTGTGCCCATACACAAAGGAAGGATTTCATAACCTAGAAAGATAATAATTATAGTTTTTCTTTTCCTTCAGGATGAGAGGGCCCCTCCCAGTTCCAAGGAGGGGGCATATGTGTTGACTCATTAGTGGATATGACTGGTCCTATATCTGTCCATTTTACAACCTACAATAAAAAAAGGGGTTAGGTATATAAGCCCAGTAAGTATGATCAATCAAGTCAGCCTGAGCAGGGGAAGCAAAAGCAAGCAAAACAAGCATAGCGAAGAAAAATATTTTCAGGATTCTGAGGCATTCCCTGTTGAGAAATCAGATTTTCAGTTTGAGTAGTAAGGGTTTTTATCTGTCCCCAAGTAGGGAGATCATAAGGTCGATGACATCGAGTGCGGCGTTTTTTGGGAAATTTTTAATGTCGCCATGGCTTGTATTGGAATTCTTTCTTCCTGGGTTTTTTGCTGTTTCATCTCTAGTCTGAATGCTGGGGGCCGCCTTAGATTGAATATTCTGAAGAGGAAGTCATGTGAGCTCGTTGGATCTATCTGGAGAAATAGAAGCATACCCTTTCCCTGTAAGATTAGTTTCTTAGATTTCCATTGATTAGTTAACCCGTCTTGATATCAAATGGGCAAAGGAAAGGAGGTGTCCTTTAATGTTTCAAAACTTCTTTGTTTGTTTTTTGTTTTTGTCAAAACATCTCTTTGTGGTAAGCTTAAAAAGTTTAAAACAAATAAGGCTAGATTAACAATAGTTATAAAAAGGAAAGCGATAATGATGAAAACATTCTTAGGAAATATTTCAGTCCAAAAGAAAAAAATCATTCAGAAATCTGTTTGGGACTGGTATTTGGCTGTGGTTTGTGTTATTTGGGGCAAAGGATTAGGAGTAACCATTCAAATGTTTTTTCCTAAGTGAAATTATTGAAAAGGTGATGCAGAACAACTTGACAAATGAAATGTTGCTCGCATCCAAACATATTTGACCTTGTCCTTGAAAAAGAAATGCAGCTTAGCAACTGTTGAATCTCACTGTTCAGTGTGTTAAAGAAGATGATTATACTTTCAAGACAGACCTGAAAAGAAGGTGAATATTTTACATTTTTGATATTCTTATGAACAAATAATTTATTCGAGAAATGGTATCTTTTTTTATGTTGTTTTCGTTTTAAGAATCTTACAGATTGGAAACAGAAATAAAGTCATATTAATAATAGTTATAGGCTTAAAGACTATATTACATTAGAATCTAGTAAAGTTTGTTCTGGATAAGGAAGATAAAAGTGTTCCTGTGTATTTCCTCTTATTTAATTTTTTACTTGCAGTTACAGCGTGCAATGTGTTTGTTTAATTATGTCTTGTGTTTGTGGATTATAAGGAATGTCTGTAATCTGTTTAATAGTGAATGAATGTAAAAATTGTTTGAACTGCTTAGAAATATAGGCAGAGTCATTGTCTGTTTTTATAGAATTAGGTGTTCTCATTATCGTGAAGTAAGTTGATAGGTGGGTTATAACATGTTGTGTAGTTTTACCTTAGAGAGGTGTTGCCCCTAGAAAAGAAGAATTTGTATTGATCGAGACATGTAAGAAGGAAGAGGAAGAAAGTTCAGGACCATGAGTTACATTTATTTGCCATAAAATTTTCTTTCATTTGTCATAAGCCTTTTTAAAATTCCAGCACTAAATATCTTTAAAAGTTAAAAGGCCAAAACAAAATATGAAAGCACAAAAAACAAATGCAATGTTTATTTCAAATAAACACATCATACTTTGTGGTTTTCATTGTGATCTACCTAAATATTTTAACTGCATTTTCCAATATTTTTGCAGTCTGAATGTATCTGTTGACTAGAGTTAATTCTGTTAAATGTTGTTTTCCCAGAATTTATCTTTTGTTTCTAATTTGGTTTAATTTGGAGAAAGAACATTTGCTGTAGCTAGAAGGACAATGAAAAACTAGTTTAGTAAAGCTTATGTAAATACTTCTTTATTTTATAATAAATGTTTCAACAATTAAAAAATATTTTTGTATTCATCATTTTATTTGCCATTTCTTATATCTTTCTATTAAAAGTATATATTTTGCTTTTCTATAGCAACTATGAAGTGTCTTATATGTTAGTATTTTATAGACTGTTGAATATATTTATCAAATAATATTATATTATATATATATATCCATTCCTATATAAATATATATTTATATTCATTAACAGCTCAAAAATCTCTTCAGCTCTTCTGCAAGAAAAACCCCTTGTAAGAGTAAGCCAATATTCAGTAATTAATGCTTCAAAATCCTACTTCATTTGGAAATGACCCAGCCATTCAACAAACTTCCACTATTTAGTTCAGTACAACTCCAGAAACCTAAGTCACTCCAATCCTAAGAGATTGTTTTAGATTATAGATAATAGATTATTCTATTAAAAATATAATTATTTCTAATAGAGCTTATATAAAAGTTTTCATCTCACTTATATATTTGTACATATATATATATAAAGAGTTACCTTTTTGTTGACAAACTTAGTCTACCTTAAACCAAGGCATAATAAAAGTATTATATAATGTTGATGACTTAAGACATGTCTTAATTAGATTAACAAATAATTATATTTAAATTATATTTATATTTAAATAAATATTATATTTAATATTGAATACTTTTCAGTTCATGTGAAGTTGAATTTCAGTAGAGCTTATTAACTTTATATTATCCAAAAACAAAGACATACATTGAGACATAGATGATTTTAGATACATAAGAATAGTTCTCCGTTTGAAATTTAAAATATCTTTTTGGTTCATTTATTTGTTTTGAGCTCCACCAATTTGTTAATGGCTGGAGTCCTAGATGGAGTGAGCTGTGTATCCCAAGGACACGATAAGAGTTAACTTAAGGTTTTTTCTTAGGCCTATTTTTGTTTCCCAGGCAGAACCGGAGCTCCAAAAAAATACTTTAACAAGTTAACCTTTTCCTAACTGCACGTGCAAGAAGAACCAGTTTTGCAATTTCAAAAAAGATTTTATTTTAATCGGTTTTCTCCAGAGTCTAAAGAATATCATAGCCATTCAGTGTTAAAAATATCATTTTTCTTTTTTGTAGCTATAGTATATTATTAATGATATATGCATGAGGGAATTGCTGTCACATAGGAAGTAAAGCCTTGGCTACAAAATGCTGACAAATACTAGGACTGTTATGGAGAAGGCAATGGCACCCTGTTTCAGTACTTTTGCCTGGAGAACCCCAGGGATGGGGGAGCCTGGTGGGCTGACATCTATGGGGTCGCATGGGGTAGGACACGACTGAAGTGACTTAGCAGCAGCAGTAGCAGGACTTTTAAGCATACCTTGAGGTAACATAGTCTACTGAAATCTTTTATGAGGCCCGATGTGATTAGGATTAGGGAGAGAGAAAGTGAATCTCTCCCGGTCTAAAGGGTGTAAAGGTATATTAAAAAAACAATCTTGTGAATCAGTAATAATAATGTGCCAATTTTGAGGAATAGTAATAGGTGATGGGATCTCTGGTTGCAATGCACCCATAGGTTTCATAAAAGAATTAACTTTTCTAAACTCTGTTAAGAGACACCATTTGTTATATTTCCTTTTTATAACAAAAATAGGAGAGTTCCAAAAAGAGCAAGATTCCTCAAAATGTTTCAATTTTAATTGTGTGTTTATAAGTTTGTTAGTAGTTTTGTAATTTTTCTTTCGTAAGGGGCCATTGCTTTGTCCAAATAGGTTCATAATTTTTCTCAGTTGTTTTAATAATTGTTTTGTTTGTTAAATGAGCAGTGGCCCCTAGGAAAAATGTGGAATGTATATCTGAATTTGCCACTGCATAAGTATGTCCTTTCCTATTAGATTAAGGGGTGCATCTATCACATAAGGTCTTAATGTTGTACGTTGGCCTTTTGGTCTATCATATGGGTAGATTTGAATATTTTGATAAATTTCTTATACTTTGGTTTGAGAAATTCCTGCAATTTGGCAAGAGACCTTTTATTTAGGTCAGGATTTGGGCTACAAGTGCTTGGAAATAATAATGATATTAGATCCAGTGCCGAGGAGATCAGAAAATCTTTTACCACTAATTTTGATATTTATATTTGGTCGGACATATTTAAATACAAATGATGTCCATAAGGATTGTTTTTGATCTGTATTGCCAAATCTGCCTGTCTGTACATTATTAGAGGAGTTAATAGAAATGTAAGGCAAAAGAAGTAATTGAGCAATTTTGTCCCCCCTTTTGAATTGCCATAGAATCTGAGCTGACATCATAATTTGAATTTCTCCTTTATAATTTGAATCAATTATTCCAGGGTGAATAGTAATTCCTTTAGAAGCCAAGTTAGATCAGCCAAGTAAAAGACTGAAGGTTTGTGGGGGCAGGAGTCCAAAAAGTCCAGTAGGCATTCTAGAAGGGACTGCTTAAGGGTAAAGGAAAAAAATCATTTAGGGCTGGTATATTAATGGCAGCACTGCTGGATGTTGAGGGTTTGATGGAAAAGATAGAATTTGCCCCTGGTTTTTGTTGTAGGGGACCTGGGAGGTCCCCTGTTTGGAGTTTCCTAGAATAGGTTTTCCTTCAATATCAAATTTAAATTTACTGTCTTTGGCCCAATGCATTCCTCTATGACAGCAAGGGCAAATTTTTGGAGGTTTTTTTTTATTAGCCTTCTTAGGGCAGTCCCTTTTTAAACGGTTTTTATCTCCACATGTAAAGCATCCTTCATTTCCATTTTTAAAAGGTAGTAGCCATTGTTTCAGCTAGTATTTGCATCTTTTAAATTTTTGATCCTGGATTGTGACAAGCCTTCAAATAACCAATAATAGTCCTAGTCTCACAAATTGCAGCTATAGCTCTTTGTCATTTCTGATTTGCATTCTCATAAGCAAGTAATTTCTCTAGCTGTTTTTTGGTTTCTTCTCCGATTACAGTACGAGAAATAGCAGCTTCTAATCTAGCTTAAAAATTAGCATAACTTTTCATTAGGTTCCAACAAAGGAGAGAATTTTGCAGTTGCGACTGTTGGCAGAGGAGAAGCATTTGGAGCAGCCGGGGCAGGGTTAGTAAGAAAATTTTGAGATATTTTGTATTATTGTTTTAATTGGGCCTTTTGTAAAGTTTAATCAATTAATTTCTATTTATGTAATAAGTGTTCTGTCTGTTGCTGAATATTGGAAGGGCTAGAATGTACCTTGAAATGACAGAATTACAGCTTTAATAAGAGCCCATAGAGGCTAGAGATCAATTGGAATATTTTTTCCTTGTTTGGCTGCTTATTTAACATTTTCCTTGACCTGGAGCCAAATTTCTAAATCAACACTGCATTTATCAGGAAACTAAGAATTATGTTCAACTACTGTTTGAAGGCAAGCCTCTATTCATTGGTGTGAAACCAGAAGACCCTGAAATTTAAACAAATGGTGAAGTAAAGTAGAAAAATAATGGGGCTGGCCAGCCTCTTGACCCATGCCCTAGTACTTACCGACCTCAAAAGGTCCCCGAGTCACTCCACCCGATATGTCACATATACCAGCGTCCCTGTTCCTTGGCGCCATTTGTTGGGGTCCTCTAATGGACCGGAACCTGGTGGTACGGAGTCGACGATAAGAAAGTAAAAGAGAGAAAGAGAGAGAGAGACAAAAAAAGACCCGGGGACCTAAGCTCTGATGGAGCAAAGTGCTTTAATGATTTCTCTATGAGTATATATAGGCTGTGGCACAAGAAAGTTGTTTCGGGAATGATAGAGATCAGAAAACCAAACGTACAGCCACCGTAACCAAGGGAACAGGGGTAATGTTAGTCACAGGTCAGGAGACAATCTATATCTCAAGAAAGGGGAAGGAGACTAAGCAGTTTTGTCCTAAAGAGAATGTTTGCTAAAGGAGACCCAAGCCTGCCTCACACAACGACCTCAGTCCCTGGGAGCAGCGTGCTGTTCCGCTTGACGAGGGACAAAGGACTCATGAGAGACAGCACGTAGGAACCCTCCCGTCAAACATTCCTGACAGGTTCCCATTCCATGGGGTTGCAGAAGTAGAACATGACTTAGCGAATAAACCACCACCAAGGGGTAAAAGAGGTTGGCAAATCTAAGTTTGTATTGATAGCATTGATATCACATAGACAAAATCAAATGGTATTATAATAAGATTGCACTTATCTGCAGACTACTCTCCAGGGAAAGTCTGTGTGAGTCAACCCAAGTTCATGACTCTTGGAGCCCAAGACAAACCAAGCCAAGTCATAATCTTGGGAACTTGTGCCTGTTTGGAGTGACCTCCTTGGCTGTGTATTACACTGAGGACCACTGCAGGAGCCTGTGGCCCCCATTCACTGGGATAGCAGGTATGCCAGTCTCCGCCAGTGGTCCAGTGGTGCCTCTTCTACAAGTAGTGGAAGCAGGGTGTCACTTCTGCCAGATATATTACTCTAGACAAGGTCTGCCCCTGTCATTCAAGAAAAGTAAAAACAAAGATGTTTCCAGTCAAATTAAAACTGAGACTGTTACCACAAAGAGTTAATCACTAAACATAACTTCATTAAAAAAATAACCTAGTAGGGAAATTTGAAAACATAAAGGAATGGTGAGTGGAAAAAGTGAGTAGAACTTAAACAGGGAGTAGAACTTAACAGGGAGTACATTGTATAAAAATAACAAAAATTTACAATTTAAAAAGTATTCTTTATTAGAGTGTAGCTGATTTACAATGTTGTGTTCAGATCTGATCCATCACTCAGTTGTGTCTGACTCCTTACAACCCCATGAACTGTAGCACACCAGGTTTCCCTGTCCATCACCAACTCCCAGAGCTTGCTCAAACTCATTGAGTCAGTGATGCCATCCAATCATCTCATCCTCTGTCATCCACTTCTCCTGCCTTCAATCTTTTCCAGCCAAGGAATTTTTCCAGTGAGTCAGTTCTCAGCAGTCAATATGTGTGTTGTATATGGCCTTTATTATGTTGAGGTAGTTTCCCTCTATGCCCACTTTCTGGAGAGCTTTCATCATATATGGGTATTGAACTTTGTCAAATCTTTTTCTGTATCGGTTGAGATGATTGTATGGTTTTTATCCTTTTATTTGGCAATATGGCCCATCACATTGATTGACTTGTATAGATTGAAGAATCCTTGCATCCCTGGTTTCAGTCCTTCTTGATCATGGTGTATTATCCTTTTAATGTGTCTTTGGATTCAGTTTGTTACTATTATATTGAAGAGTTTTGCATCTGTATTCATCAGTGATGTTGACCTTTCTTTCTTTTTATGTGATATCTTTGTCTGGTTTTGGTATCAGGGTGACAGAAGCCCCATAGAATGAGCTTGGGAGTAAAGAATTTACAAGTTCTGTAGTGAAATTGCAGAACACAAGCGTTGGGTAAAAGTAACATTAAGGACTATAGAGAGAAGAACGGAAGTGCTCTAAGTTCCTTTTCAGTTTCAGGAGGTGGGCAGAGGTATTGATGTAGGGTTTGGATTAGGTATGCATTTCAAAATGTTAAGTCAAATCTCCAAATGAATAAAAACGAAGCATATAACTTCCAAGAAAGAAGCTGACTTAATAACTGTGGTCCTGGCCACAGAAATGGAATCAGCTCTCTACCTCTGAGAAGTCAGTCAGAACCTCTTTTAGCTGTGGGACTGTCATCAACATAGGCAGAAGACCCAGGAAAAATCACGTCCACCTGTGCAACAGGTAATAAATATACAGATCTTGGTCCTGGCTGTGGACCCTGAAATTGCCTGTGAATGCAGTTCAGCCTCTCTGTGGTAGGGAAACTCTTGGTGGTAAGTCCACCAAAGTTTTTCTGACTAGATTCTGAAAGATTTAAATGTGCCCCTTTTGTCCCCATCACAGACCAAGAATGGCTTGATGATATAGGTACCCTCAGGAGACATTCTAATCTGCATCTCTGGAGAGACTTAAAGTATTCCATATTAGCTATTACCCTTCTCTCAGATGCCATCCATGAACTACTTGCTAGACAGGGACCAGGTCAAGGAAACTCCCATCCATACCCCCAGAGATCCTGAAACATACATGGCTCCAGCTTCCTTATAGCTCTTCTACAACAAAGGTTGTAGAGAAAGGATACATGGAATCTGGTAGGAAAGAAGGAGGAGTGTTCTGTTCAGGTCCCACACCATTATTAGGGGGCACAGAGAGGAGAAGGGGTAGCACAGACTCAAGAATCCCCCTTGGGGATGAGGAGTATGAGACGTATATTAAACACGGTATTTAGGAGGAGGCAGGGCCAGCTCATTCAGGTGGCATCAATCACTCTGAACCCAACCAAGCCTCCATCCAAGGCACATCACGGAAAAAATGGCAACCAACACAGAAGTACATCCCCAAGCCCTCAGGAGCCCAATGCATCCTGACCATGTCCCAAACCAAAGAAGCGAGTGCCATCACACTGAGAGAAACTCAACTCCCTCTGGGATTCTGCTTTAGCCCCTTGAGCCCTCCCCTTCCCCTAGTCGGGTGGTGGCAGCCATTAGAGCATAGGAGAAACCCTAGCTTGCACCTGCCTCTGGATCTCGCCTCAGATCCAGACCTCCAGCCTAGCTCCCACTAAAGTGGTGTCTGCTAGCATACCACAGAGGAAGATGCAGCCTGCTCTCACTTAAGATCCAGCTCTCCAACCAAAGCCACTGGCTAGATGCAGTTTGCCTAGGGACACTCTCACACAAGGATATGCCTTCAAGACTGGGATAGGCAATTGTTTTACTTAATTTCATAGAGACAGATGAAATGAAACCAAATGAACACACAGATGAATATACTTTAAATAAAACAACAACAACAGAAAAATCCTGAATAAAACCTTAATGAGACAGAAGCAATTTATCTGATAAAGTGTTCAAAGCAATAGTAAGAGAGATTTCTAATGGAACTGGAAAACATAATATGTGAACACAGTGAGAATTTCCAGGAGATGGTGAAGGACAGGGAAGCCTGGTATGCTGGAGTCCATGGTGTCACAAAGAGTCTGACTTGACAGATCAACTGAACAATAATAACAAGAAAATATAACAAAAACTAGTCAGACAGGAAAATAAAATAATGAAATAAAACTACACTGGAGTGTATAAATAGAAGATTAGGTGACACAGGAGAATGCACAAGTAATCTGGAAAATAGAGTAAGTGAAATCACTCAATCAGAACAGCAAAAGGCAAACAAAACTTTAAAAAATGGGAATAGTTTTTTAAGGAATCTCCACACTGTTTTCCATTGTGGCTGTACTAGTTTGCATTTCCACCTACAGTGTAAGAGGGTTCCCTTTTCTCCACACCCTCTCCAGCATTTATTGCTTGTAGACTTTTGGATATCAGCCATCCTGACTGGCGTGTAATGGTACCTCATTGTGGTTTTGATTTGCATTTCTCTGATAATGAGTAATGTTGAGCATCTTTTCATGTGCCATATGACCCAGCAATACCACTTCTGGGCATACACACCGAGGAAACCAGATCTGAAAGAGACACGTGCACCCCAATGTTCGTCGCAGCACTGTTTATAATAGCCAGGACATGGAAGCAACCTAGATGCCCCTCAGCAGATGAATGGATAAGGAAGTTGTGGTACATATACACCATGGAATATTACTCAGCTGTTAAAAAGAATTCATTTGAATCAGTTCTAATGAGATGGATGAAACTGGAGCCCATTATACAGAGTGAAGTAAGCCAGAAAGATAAAGAACATTACAGTATACTAACACATATATATGGAATTTAGAAAGATGGTAACGATAACCCTATATGCAAAACAGAAAAAGATACACAGAAGTACAGCACAGACTTTTGAACTCTGTGGGAGAAGGTGAGGGTGGGATGTTTCGAAAGAACAGCATGCATATTATCTATGGTGAAACAGATCACTAGCCTAGGTGAGATGCATGAGACAAGTGCTCGGACCTGGTGCACTGGGAGGACCCAGAGGAGTTGGGTGGAGAGGGAGGTGGGAAGGGGGATCGGGATGGGGAATACGTGTAACTCTATGGCTGATTCATGTCAATGTATGACAAAACCCACTGAAATGTTGTGAAGTAATTAGCCTCCAAATAATAAAATAAAATAAAAATAAAATGGGAATAGTTTAGGGGACTTCTGGGAGAGCATTCAACACGCTCATATTCCCATCATATGGTCTCATAAGGATAAGAGAGAGAGAAAAGAGGTGAAAATGTATTTGATGAAATTATGGCTGAAAATGTCCAGAATATGAAGAAGGAAACAGAAATCCAGGAATGGGAATCACAGAAAGATTCAAACAAGAGGAACCCAAATAGAGGCACAGCTGGACATATCATGATGCCAAAACCAGATACAGACACCATAAAGAAGAAAATTATATCCCTGATGAACGTAGATACAAAAAAATCTCATCAAAAATTAGAAAACTGAATTCTATCATACAAAAATGGATCAAATCCAATGATTAAGTGGGATTTATTTGAGGAATTCAAGGATGATTTAACACTCTCAAATCAATTAATATGACTCAGGACTTTAACACAATGAAAAATAAAAGTCACATGATCATCTTAATAGATGCGAAAGAAGCATTTGAAAAAATTCAAGACACATTCATGATTAAACTCTCACAACAAAGTTGATGTAGAGGATATACATCTCAACATAACAAAGGCAATATACAGAAATCCATAAGTAGTGTCAATCTCAATGACTTACTAAAAAATTAAAAGCTTTTTCTCTAAAATCAGGAGCCAAACAAAGATGTATAAAGAATAAAAGAATGCACTTATATAAAAGAACACAAATGCTACAAGAAGGTAATTTAATGCTATTCTAATGATAAAAGTAGAAAATATATTATAAAGCAGGTCTCCAAAGCCAGAGATCATATCTTCTTATTCAATAGAAATGAACACTGAGCAATATTAACGTCTTACCACCAGAGAATGCTATAAAATTTTTAAAGAAAAAACAGTATAGAAATTTGCTACATTTGTAACAGCATCTTAATTACCTAAATGTTGAGAGCTGAACCTCTGTGAGAGAGACGGTTTGTTGGATTTATTAGTGGATGTATCCTAAGCAAACAGAGCAGCACATAGTAGTTCTCATGAATATTTGTGGAAGGAAGAGGATCCCACTGAAGTGGATTGGGCTTGGGGCAGACAGGTCTACCTCAGACAGCTCATGCTTAGTGCAGAGATGTGGCTGTGCTACTGAGAATAAAATGGGGGTTTATTAAAAGGATCACATTGCTGATGATCTACCATAGGTGGGGGAGATGGAGAGGAAGGTGAGGGCTCGTGAAGAGAACAAAACATAGCTTGGCTCCTGCACACACTGTACCACAAGCTGGCACTCAGCTTACCTACATCAGAAATTCTCAGGGTGCTCCATGGACCATCAGTTCTAAGAATACTCCTCAAAGGGATGGTGGGGCCCATAGGTCAGATAATTTTGCAAAATATACAGACTGATCCTTTCTGAGAGATTGAACAGTCCCCTATTCCAGTGGGAACATCTGTTTTAATTCTTTAATCTGGTATTTCACAAGATATGTGACCATGGGATTCCATGTTTCTTCTAATTTATTCAAGCAAAAACCCTCCTGAGCTTTTACTAAATTAATGTCTGAGCTTTCACTAAATTAGTACTTTGGAAATTTCAGCTTACAGGATAAAGCTTGACTCTGAGCATGGCATCCAGGGCCTTCATGGTCTCTCCCAGTCTCCCCAGACCAGTTTCAAACATACTGAATGTCCTTGCAGTTCTGTATCTGCTTGTGTTTCTTTTCCCCCAGCCCCTACTGCCCCATGTCCAAACTCTTTCCTTGGATATTTCAAGTGCTCATTTCCCTACCCTGCCTGTTCATGTCATCTGCCTTCCATCACTGTGTGTGTTCCTACCAGTCTCGTTTCTCTGATGTCTTGGTTTGATTTGTCTGCTATCCCTCTGGCCCTGCTTCTCCCAGGCAGGTATGAAGTCGGCTCACTCTGCATCTCTAGAGGTTGTCCTATGAGCTGTTTCAGTGGAGACAGGATGGGTGGGGCCAAACAGAAAGGATTCTCAGGGCTCTGCATCTGTATCCTGGGGAAGTGATACCAGCTGGCCCCCTCAGTTACCTCTGCCCATTGATATCTTTAGTATCTTCCTCTTCATGGACACCTCTTTGCCCTCAAACCACTCTAAGTCAGCTTTGCAAACATGACTTGAGTTCCCAAATGAACAATATTCAAAGATATGTATAGAGAGTTCAGAAAATAAAAATATAAGCAGTTAAAAAGCATTTTGCACATATTTGAACTTACTTGAAGTGGTAGAAATTAAAATGTAATGTGTATCAAAAACTGCAAATTGTTCATGCCATCTGCATCATTACTCATATCTGGTAATACACTCTAAGGAAAAAACTCAAAAATATTGTAAACATATGCTTCAAAGTTGCTCATAGTTGTTTTTGCTAAAGACCTTCTTAATTATGAAAAACAGTAGAGGTAGAACATAACAGTTAATGAATAACCTAATGAAATATGAAGAAACACTCGACAAGAGCACCACAGGTCACTAGACGGAACACCCTTACATCCTAGGAATCTCTGTGTGTCCCTTGCCAATGACAAGGTCCCCATCCCCAGAGATAAGCACTTGCCTTTCTCCAGAGTTTGACCCCCTTGGTTGGCATCTATGAACATGGAGACTTCCGTTGCCTCTTTGAGGGTTCACACAATTGAATGCACAGAGTTTGTGTTTTCTCCTCTAGCTTCACCCAACATTACGGGAGTTTTTTTCTCATGTCCCTTGGAGCCAGGTGTATGCATTTGTGTAGACCAGGTAGTTAGGAGCAGAATTAGAGTCACAGGGATAACATGGGAGAATGTATATAAGATCCTGGCACAGTGCCCTGAACACAGTGGGGACTTATTACAGTCATTCTTACCTTCCCTCTTTGACATGGGTCCAACTGCATGTTGAAGCAGAATTCTCTTTGCTCCCATTCTCAGTCCTGATCTGCTTCACCTCCTGCCACCAGCGCTTCTTTCTAGTATCCTGAAATTGAGTTTTGACCTCCTGGCCGCCAGAGCAGTCTTGGCATTTTTCTGCTTCACACATCTCCCAGCCTGTGAGTTCCTTAGGATTTCCCTCCAGTAACAGGACACAGCTGCCCCAGGCAGAGCCCACCCCTCTGCCACTCCTCACTCTTCTCTAACATCCTTCATTGACAAGAGGGTGCCCCTTCACTTTTCAGTAGGCTGATCTTTAGACTTTAAATGGGAATCATTTAATCTATATTTCAGGGGAAGAAAATACTTAGGCTTTTTGGACATTCCCCCCCACCCCCCACCCCCAGAGATATTGAGGCAAGAGAAAGAAAGCTGGAAAGTGGACTGTCCAGTCATGGGCAGCAGGCGTTGTTGGGAAGCTGGAATGTTCCCGGGCTGGGAAGGAATGTTGCGAGCAGTGTGGGGCCTGGAGAAACAGCCCCACTGCCTTTGATTCATTTAAAAATTCATTTTAATGTCCCACTGCTGAGTTCCAGAGTCTTGTGTTGGTTTGCAAGATGGGTCTTTTGTTATTACCATGATTGTATACCAGTCGAAGGTAGAATTCCTGAAAATTCATATGGTTAAGGAACAGGCTTTATGAAGCAAATTTACCAAGAGAGGCTGGCAAGAAGAGAAGGGGAATGTGATCCTGGTTCTCTCAACGCCCATAGAAAGGAGTGGTTAGACCTCAACCATTTGCTGGATGTGCAGAGTGGGGCTGTGCTCAGAAGAAGGATCCTGCTCCTGGGGTATTCTCTCTCTTTACAGGACAAAGGGTGAGAGCATCCTTGACAGTGAGGGGACATGCAGTAAGAGTCTAGGTTAGGTGTCAGCAATTTTTAAGGGCTTTCTGGTTGCAGGCATTCCAGCGCCAGGGACTTGAGGAAGTGGGAAATTTGTAAGTCCTCTGGTCAAGGGATAGAGCTAAGGATCTCATGGGAAGTAGAGTTTGGCTACAGACTCTTCTGGGAGAAGGAGAAACACCTAATGTTATTTGGTATGGTGTCCCGAATATCTAGTCTGAGATCCAGGGCCATTATTTTTCAGTTCTGTCCCTGGCTGTCTAGAAGGTGTGAACAACAGTCAACCCATACTCACTAAGTCCATAGACGGTTTGAGAGAAACTCCTGGCATGTCACCCACAGTCTCTGTGCCCCATCCTGAACCTGCACAGGTCCTGTGTCTCAGCTGTACTGGTTCGGGGGAAGTTGGTACTCACTGGGTTAGGTCAGGGGTAGTGGGAGGAGGCAGCCTTGCATGTAAGGGCCCCTGGGACTGGGCGCTTGGCAGGCTGAGGAGCAGAGTTCAGTCAGGCAGGCACCTCCGAGCACTGACTGGAGTCTGGAACACCTTCTGGGGAAAGATTAGCTGAGAGACAAAGGGCCTCTATCTTCGGTGATATGTATTGTAGGAAATGTCTGTTTGTTTCAGGTGGAAGTTGAGTTATCCTCACATCCAGCAAATGTTTATTCAGCACCCACTCTCTGAAGGGCTGTGGGAAGGCTGAGGACACAAGAGAAAAAGACTGTCTTGGTCTCTGGGCCCCATTTCCTTGTGGAAGCCACAAGCCCCATCTGCAGCCCTGAAGACTGAAGTCCTCAGGGCTATCAGTCTTACTGCTATCCTGTATTTTCATCACATGATCTGGCTGTGACACTGGGCTCTGTCCACATTCCCTGATCCTGCTGGCCCTGGTCTCCCGGCCTCACCCCCTTTCTGCTTGGCCTGGCTCTGCCTCCCTGCATGTGGGGCTTCTCTATACCCCTCCTGATGGTTGGTGGAGTCTTGATCTAAGTGGATGGCTTACCTGGAACTCACTGCTGCTGACTCTGCTCATCCTTTTTGCCTTCAGGCTCCTGTGGTCAAAGTTCATCCTCGTAGGGCCTGTCCATGGGACCCACCATCTCTCCTATTCACATCTACATTCTGGACAGTGCATTGGTCTCTTGGATGGGAACTATTGGGGGTCAGTTCTGCCTTCCTCAGTCCTGTGGGCTCCCACCCTCTATGCTGAGATCCCAGCCTTACTTGAACCCCTGGAGATGTATAAAGAGGTATTTGGGGAAAACCTAGGCAGACAATGAACTCTCTTCTTCCCTTGTATCCTGCTTTCTCAGTCAGTTCCTGGTAAATTTTTATGCATGATTTTTCCTTTTAAAATTAACCTTAAGATGACTGGAATGATTTCAATTTTTTTGAATTTTCCAAGACCAGATTTATGGCCCAGGATGTGATCTATTCTGGAGAAGGTTCCATGTGCACTTGAGAAAAAGTTGAAGTTGATTGTTTTGGGGTGAAATGTCCTATAGATACCAATTAGGTCTAGCTGGTCCGTTGTGTCATTTAAGGTTTGTGTTTCCTTGTTGATTTTCTGTTTAGTTGATCTATCCATAGTTGTGAGTGGGGTATTAAAGTTTCCCACTATTATTGTGTTACTATTAATTTCCTCTTTCATATTTGTTAGCGTTTGCCTTACACATTGCGGTGCTCCTATATTGGGTGCATATATATTTATGATTGTTATATCCTCTTCTTGGATTGATCCTTTGATCATTATGTAGTGTCTTTCTTTGTCTCTTTTCACATCCTTTATTTGAAAGTCTATTTTATCTGATATGAGTATTGAGACTCCTGTTTTCTTTTGGTCTCCATTTGCGTGAAATATTTTTTTCCAGCCCTTCACTTTTAGTCTGTACGTGTCTCTTGTTTGGAGGTGGGTCTCTTGTAGACAGCGTATATAGGGGTCTTGTTTTTGTATCCATTCAGCCAATCTTTGTCTTTTGGTTGGGGCATTCAACCCAATTACATTTAAGGTAATTATTGATAGGTGTGGTCCTGTTGCCATTTACTTTGTTGTTTGGGGTTCACGTTTATACAACCTTTCTGCATTTCCTGTCTAGAGAATATCCTTTAGCATTTGTTGAAGAGCTGGTTTGGTGGTGCTGAATTCTCTCAGCTTTTGCTTGTCTGTAAAGCTTTTGAATTCTCCTTCATATCTGAATGAGATCCTTGCTGGGTACAGTAATCTAGGTTGTAGGTTATTCTCTTTCATTCCTTTCAGTATGTCCTGCCATTCCTTTCTGGCCTGGAGGATTTCTATTGATAGATCAACTGTTATGGGAATCCTTTTGTGCGTTATTTGTTGTTTCTCCCTTGCTGCTTTTGGTATTTGTTCTTTGTGTTTGATCTTTGTTAATTTGATTAATATGTGTCTTGGGGTGTTTCACCTTGGGTTTATCCTGTTTGGGACTCTCTGGGTTTCTTGGACTTGGGTGGCTATTTCCTTCCCCATTTTAGGGAAGATTTAAGCTATTATCTCCTCGAGTATTTTCTCATGGCTTTTCTTTTTGTCTTCTTCTTCTGGGACTCCTATGATTCGAATGTTTGGGCATTTTACATTGTCCCAGAGGTCCGTGAGGTTGTCCTCATTTCTTTTGATCCTTTTTTCTTTTTTCCTCTCTGCTTCATTTATTTCCACCATTTTATCTTCTACCTCACTTATCCCATCTTCTGTCTCCATTATTCTATTCTTGGTTCCCTCCAGAGTGTTTTTGATCTCATTCATTGCATTATTCATTTTTAACTGACTCTTTTTTATTTCTTCTAGGTCTTTATTAAACATTTCTTGCATCTTTTCAATCTTTGTCTCCAGGCTATTTATCTGTAACTCCATTTTGTTTTCAAGATTTTGGATCATTTTTATTATCATTATTCTAAATTCTTTTTCAGGTAGATTCCCTATCTCCTCCTCTTTTGTTTGGCTTGGTGGGCATTTTTCATGTTCCTTTACCTGTTGGGTATTTCTCTGCCTTTTCATCTTGTTTAGGTTGCAGTGTCTGGAGTGGACTTTCTGTATCCTGGAGGCCTGTGGTTCCTTTTTATTGTGGAGGTTTTACCCAGTGGGTGGGGTTAGACGATTGGCTTGTCAAGGTTTCCTGGTTAGGGAAGCTTGCGTCAGTGTTCTGATGCGTGGAACTTGATTTCTTCTCTTTGGAGAGCAATGGAGCGCCCAGTAATGAGTTTTGAGATGGGACTATGCGTTAGGTGTGATCTTGGACACCCTGTATGTTTATGTTCAGGACTATGTTCCTGAGTTGCTGGAGAATTTGCGTGGTATATCTTGCTCTAAAACTTATTGGCTCTTGGGTGGTGGTTGGTTTCAGTGTAGGTATGGAGGCCTTTGGACGGTCACTTATTACTTAAAGTTCCATGTAGTCAGTTGTTTTCTGGTGTTCTCAGGTTTTGGGCTTAAGTCTCCTGCCTCTGGATTTCAGTTTTATTCTTCCTGTAGTCTCAGGAGTTCTCCAACTATACAGCACTGATAAAAAAACTTCTAGGTAAATGGCGAAAAGATTCTCCCCCATTAGGGACACCTAGACAGGTTCACAGAGTTACATGAAGAAATGAAGAGGGAGGAGGGAGATAGAGATGAGCAGGAGGAGAAAAAGGGGGACTCAAGAGGAGAGAGACAGATCTATGCAGTTGTCTGTTCCCAGAGTGTTCTCCGTAGCCCAGACACCCACAAAGATTCACAGAATTGGATTGGGAAGAGAAGATGAAAGGAGGAAATAGAGGTTTTCTGACGTAGAAAACAGAGAGTCAAGATTGAGAGAGAATAATCAACACACTCCTGAATAAAAATGGGAACTGAATATTGGATTCTTAAATGCTCACAGTTTATATCATATGCTGAAAAACAAAAAGTAAAAATCTAGAGTAGAGGTTAGACTCTTAAAAATTCTATATTAAGAACAAAAACCAAAACACACACAAAAAATTTTTAGAAATATATATGAAGTTCGGTTTAAAAATAGGGCTTCTCTTCTTTTTTGATTAGATCTCAATTACAGGAAAAAAATTGTTAAAAATTCAAACATATGGAGGCTAAATAACACGCTTCTGAATAACCAACAAATCATAGAAGAAATAAAACAATAAATAAAAATATGTATAGAAATGGATGAAAATGAAAACACCACAACCCAAAACCTATGGGGCACTGTAAAAGCAGCACTAAGGGGAAGGTTCACAGCATTACAGGCTTACATCAAGAAACAAGAAAAAAGCCAAATAAATAACCTAACTCTACACGTAAAGCAATTGGAGAAGGAAGAAATGAAGAGCCCCAGGGTTAGCAGAAGGAAAGAAATCTTAAAAATCAGGGCAGAAATAAATGCAAAAGAAACTAAAGAGACCATAGCAAAAATCAACAAAGCTAAAAGCTGGTTTTTTGAAAAAATAAACAAAATTGACAAACCATTAGCAAGACTCATTAAGAAACAAAGAGAGAAGATCCAAATTAACAAAATTAGAAATGAAAATGGAGAGATCAAAACAGACAACACTGAAATACAAAGGATCATAAGAGACTACTACCAGAAGCTCTATGCCAATCAAATGGACAACTTGGATGAAATGGACGAATTCTTAGAAAAGTGTAACTTTCTAAAACTGAACCAGAAAGAAATAGAAGATCTTAACAGACCCATCACAAGCAAGGAAATCGAAACTGTAATCAAAAATCTTCCAGCAAACAAAAGCCCAGGACCAGATGGCTTCACAGCTGAATTCTACCAAAAATTTAGAGAAGAGCTAACACCTATCTTACTCAAACTCTTCCAGAAAATTGCAGATGAAGGTAAACTTCCAAACTCATTCTATGAGGCCACCATCACCCTAATTCCAAAACCAGACAAAGATGCCACAAAAAAAAGAAAACTACAGGCCAATATCACTGATGAACATAGATGCAAAAATCCTTAACCAAATTCTAGCAAACAGAATCCAACAACATATTAAAAAAATCATACACCATAACCAAGTGGGCTTTATCCCAGGAATGCAAGAATTCTTTAATATCCACAAATCAATCAGTGTAATACACCACATTAACGAATTGAAAGATAAAAACCTAATGAATATCTCAATAGATGCAGAGAAAGCCTTTGACAAAATTCAACACTCATTTATGATTAAAACTCTCCAGAAAGCAGGAACATACCTCATAGGAACATACATAGAAGGAACATACCTCAACACAATAAAACCTATATATGACAAACCCACAGCAAACATCACCCTCAATAGTGAAAAATTGAAAGCATTTCCCCTGAAATCAGGAACAAGACAAGGGTGCCCACTCTCACCACTACTATTCAACATAGTGTTGGAAGTTTTGGCCACAGCAATCAGAGCAGAAAAAGAAATAAAAGGAATCCAGATAGGAAAAGAAGAAGTGAAACTCTCGCTGTTTGCAGATGACATGATACTCTACACAGGAAACCCTAAAGACTCTTCCAGAAAATTACTAGAGCTAATCAATGAATATAGTAAAGTTGCAGGATATAAAATTAACCCACAGAAATCCCTTGCATTCCTATATACTAACAATGAAAAAACAGAAAGAGAAATTAAGGAAACAATACCATTCACCATTGCAACAAAAAGCATAAAATATTTAGGAGTATATCTACCTAAAGAAACAAAAGACCTATACATAGAAAACTATAAAACACTGATGAAAGAAATCAAAGAGGACACAAACAGATGGAGAAACATACTGTGTTCATGGATTGGAAGAGTCAATATTTTCAAAATGGCTATTCTACCCAAAGCAATCTATAGATTCAATGCAATCCCTATCAAGCTACCAACGGTATTTTTCACAGAACTAGAACAAATAATTTCACAATTTGTGTGAAAATACAAAAAACCTCGAATAGCCAAAGTAATCTTGAGAAAGAAGAATGGAACTGGAGGAATCAGCCTGCCTGACTTCAGACTCTACTACAAAGCCACAGTCATCAAGACAGTATGGTACTGGCACAGAGACAGAAATGTAGATCAATGGAACAGAATAGAAAGCCCAGAGATAAACCCACGAACCTATGGACACCTTACTTTTTTTTTTTTTTTTTTTTTTTTTTTTTTAATATTATTTTATTAGTTGGAGGCCAATCACTTTACAACATTTCAGTGGGTTTTGTCATACATTGACACGAATCAGCCATATAGTTACACGTATTCCCCATCCCGATCCCCCCTCCCACCTCCCTCCCCACCCGACTCCTCAGGGTCCTCCCAGTGCACCAGGCCCGAGCACCTGACTCATGTATCCCACCTGGGCTGGTGGTCCGTTTCACCATAGATAATATACATGCTGTTCTTTCAAAACATCCCACCCTCACGTTCTCCCCCAGAGTTCAAAAGTCTGTTCTGTATTTCTGTGGACACCTTACTTTTGACAAAGGAGGCAAGGATATACAATGGTAAAAAAAACAACCTCTTCAACAAGTTGTGCTGAGAAAACTGGTCAACCACTTGTCAAAGAATGAAACTAGAACACTTTCTAACACCATACACAAAAATAAACTCAAAATGGATTAAAGATCTAAATGTAAGACCAGAAACTATAAAACTCCTAGAGGAGAACATAGGCAAAACACTTTCTGACATAAATCACAGCAAGATCCTCTATGACCCACCTCCCAGAATACTGGAAATAAAAGCAAAACTAAACAAATGGGACCTAATGAAACTTAAAAGCTTTTGCACTACAAAGGAAACTATAAGTAAGGTGAAAAGACAGCCCTCAGATTGGGAGAAAATAATAGCAAAAGAAGAAACAGACAAAGGATTAATCCCCAAAATATACAAGCAACTCCTGCAGCTCAACTCCAGAAAAATAAATGACCCAATCAAAAATTGGGTCAAAGAACTAAACAAACATTTCTCCACGAAGACATACAGATGGCTAACAAACACATGAAAAGATGCTCAACATCACTCATTATTAGAGAAATGCAAATCAAAACCACAATGAGGTACCATTACACGCCAGTCAGGATGACTGCTATCCAAAAGTCTACAAGCAATAAATGCTGGAGAGGGTGTGGAGAAAAGGGAACCCTCTTACACTGCTGGTGGGAATGCCAACTAGTACAGCCGCTATGGAGAACAGTGTGGAGATTTCTTAAAAAACTGGAAATAGAACTCCAATATGTCCCAGCAATACCACTTCTGGGCATACACACTGAGGAAACCAGATCTGAAAGAGACACATGCACCTCAATGTTCATCACAGCACTGTTTATAATAGCCAGGACATGGAAGCAACCTAGATGCCCATCAGCAGATGAATGGATAAGGAAGCTGTGGTACATATACACCATGGAATATTACTCAGCCATTAAAAAGAATTCATTTGAATCAGTTCTAATGAGATGGATGAAACTGGAACCCATTATACAGAGTGAAGTAAGCCAGAAAGATAAAGAACATTACAGTATACTAACACATATATATGGAATTAGGAAGATGGTAACAATAACCCTATATGCAAAACAGAAAATGAGACACAGGAGTATAGAACAGACTTTTGAACTCTGTGGAAGAAGGTGAGGGTGGCATGTTTCGAAAGAACAGCATGTATACTATCTATGGTGAAACAGACCACCAGCCCAGGTGGGATGCATGAGACAAGCGCTCGGGCCTGGTGCACTGGGAGGACCCAGAGGAGTCGGGTGGAGAGGGAGGTGGGAGGGGGGATCGGGATGGGGAATACGTGTAACTCTATGGCTGATTCATATCAATGTATGACAAAACCCACTGAAATGTTGTGAAGTAATTAGCTTCCAACTAATAAAAAAAAAATAAAATAAAATAAAAGAGAAGTTAAAAAAAAAATAACCTTAAGGCCATTGCATTGGCCATGCCTCACATCCCTAGTGCTGGACCAGTCTCCTCCCAGTTTGCACCTTCCTTGGCCTCTGTAAGGGGCGGAGACCCTGGCCACAGACCTCCCAGGTACAGCTCTTACTATTGAAGCAGCCCCTTCCCCTGCTGGTGGCCAGGTCGACCTGCCTCATGCAGGTCATCCTGAAGTCCTCCTCCGGGAGGCCTTCCTGCTTTATTTCACTTTCACACGTGCTGCCCTTACTCCTCTGTGAAAGAAAATGCCTCTTAACTCCTCTGTCCTGTAGCACATACACCCACACTGCAGCAGTTTCTGCTTCTAGAAGTCTCGCCACTAGAGTTTGAACTCCTTTAGGACAGTAACTTTGCCTTTTGTGTTTGTATCCCAGTGGTGCTGCTCACAGTAGACTCTCACTGAGTGACTGATTGCTGAATGGGGAGTGAGTGTCAGAAGTCACCATCAGGAAAGCAGTAACGTCAGTTTGGTGTTCAGCCACCAGGGGATATTAGCGCTCAGTAGACAGGGTAGAAAGATGCTGTGAGGGAGGCTTGGATGCTGGTTGGAGGGACCTGGAGTCAATCCTTTTCTTTTCCCGAAGTACTGCTTGTTCTTTTTAGGGAACTATTCCTAAATCCCATATACTAGATGACTTAAAAAACAGAAATTAGTTTTCCCATAGTCCTGAAGGCTGTGAAGTCCAAGATCAAGGTTGAAGATCAAGGTTGATCAGGTTGATGCTCTTCCTGGCGAAGGCCCTCTTCCTGGCTTGCTGTCTCCTTACATGGTGTGGAGGGGAAGTTCTGGTCTGTCTTCCTCTTCTAATAAGGGAACTAATCCTGTCCTGGGGGCTCTACTCTCATGATTTGATCATAAAATGACCACTTCTTAAAGGGCCAGGTCCTAAAAATCCAGCATTGGAGTTAGGGCTTCCAAATATAAATTTTGTGGGTATACAAATATTCAGCCCTTAACATTGACCTCAGAGACTTATAGGTGTGATTAGAACTAGAGACCGGGAGAGGGGGTCCGGTATATTGGTGAAGCAAAAGTTCAGGTGAAAAGCATGTCTCAGGACTTTGTGATTAGGGTCCAAGTCCTTGAACAATATTATCCCACGTTAGAGGTCAGGAGTGATGTTCCTATGCAGGAGAAGTCCATGTTCATCATTATAGTTGGGAGCCTCGTTATTCCTAGCAAGGGAGCTATATACATTTTCATTTGGTTATTACAATAAATGAAAACATTGTCTCAAGTTTATAAAGGTCTTACCAGGCCCACTCCCGCAATATATATTTTAAGACAACAGGCTTAGAGCTAACAATAGAAAGATCTTACCAGACCGGCTTCCATGCTATAAATTTAAAATGACAGGATTAGTCAGAAATTTCTCAAGAAGGAGAAATATGTCCTCAAGTAGCATACATTGTTGTTATATAATCATTGGTACAGAGGTTAAGGGAAAACATACTCTTGAGCAAGATAGGTTGTTTAGTTGTGCAATCATCAGCTCTGGGCTTATAGAAAAAAAAGTTTGTCCTTTTCTCTTCCATGAGAACTCCAGACCCCTATCTTCTCCTTGAGAGTCCCGAACTTGGTTTCTCCTCCTCCTACTCCAAGTTTCTTATCACCCTAACTAGGAATTGACTCTCTCACTCTTTCATCTCCATCAAGAGGCTGTTTAGCTCTTCTTCAACTTCTGCCATTAGAGTGGTACCATGTGCACATCTGAGGTTGTTGATACTTCTCCTGGCAATCTTGATTCCAGCTTGTGATTCATGCAGCCTGGATGTTGCATGATATGCTCTGAATAGAAGATAAAGGATCATGGTGACAATATACAGCCTTTTCATACTCCTTTTATAATTTTGAACCGTTCACTTGTTCCGTGTCTGGTTCTAAGTGTTGCTTCTTGATCCACATACAGGTTTCTCAGGAGACAAGGAAGGTGGTCTGGTACTCCCATTAATTTAAGATTGTACCACAGTTTGTTGTGATCCACAGAGTCAATGTCTTTAGTGTAGTCAACGAAGCAAAGATAGATGTTTTTCTGAATTCCTTTGTTTTCTCTATGATCCAAAGAATGTTGGCAATTTGATCTCTGGTTCCTTTCGAAACACCCTCACTCCCCAGTTTTCCCTTATAAGACTTTAATTAGTCTATAGTTTGCATTAACTGTTATTCAATACTTAGGGCAGCTCAAAGAAATACCCCTTGTTAGGGCAAACACAGATTTTTTTTGAAGTGGGATCTTGAAGAGTACCAACAGGTATGTCAAATCATGACAGATTTATTGGGAATGAAACTCTGAAATGGCTTTCTGTGGTGGTTACAAGATCTCTGGTGTTCACCAAGAGTACAGGCTATTCTTTTTCAGGTGAATTATGCTACTTGAGAGCATAGAGGAAGTTAAAGCACCACAAAACTTCCTGTTCCTATTGGGACTCTGTTTTTTTCTTGAATAAATGCCCCATCGGATTACTGTGTGTCATAGTTATTTTCCAGAGTTCTGAAAAAGTGATCTAGAAGGGAAGCCGTTTTTCTCATTTCTTTTATAAAGGAGAGAATTTTTTTACTCTGAGATTTTATACCTTTCACATTTTAACACGCATGTTGAATTATTCATTTTTTTCTAATTATGGTTATCATTGCTCAGTATTTACCTATGTTTCCCTGAATGACTCATTGAAACCACCCATCATCCTCTCAATAATTTAAAAGTTTTGGTGCTGTTTATTTTTCATTAAAATAATTAAATATAATTTTAAACTGGCAAATTATTAGTTCTATTATGAAGGAAGAGAGAAGAGAGGATTACTGATGGCTAGTCTGCACCTGCTGTTGTCTGCTTCTCCCTCCAGCCCAGCTCTGGGTCTTCTCACCTGCTCTGTGGTAAACGATGCATGGCTGGTTTGGTGCCTCTTGTCTTTCACCAGGAAGGGTGATTGTAGAAGAGACTAATGGGATCCTCCATCCCAAATTTTCCTTTACCTAGGCTACCTAATCCTTCTCCCAGAGCTGCAGTTTCCTCCCATATAAGGAAACAGCTGACCTCTAACTCCTCATGCTTTCACAGTCATGATGTAAGATCCACAGAAATGACACTCTCCTGAGCAAGTCCATGGCTGGGCTGATGTTGATCCTTGTGAGCAACTTGTCAGTTACTTAAAACACAACCTTGAGCAAGTTATTTAATCTCTTTGTAATTTCAGGATGATCCTTCATTAGATGCATGTAATGCTTAGGTAATATTTTATGAGGATTTAATTAAGCACATATTGTAGGTAAGTTTCTATGTGTAATTTTTTTGCACATAATTATGTACAATAATAATGTGCAATTAAAAACACATAGAATAGATATTCAATAAATATATTCTTCACTCTCAGCTCTCCATTGGAATAGTTTGCTTTTGGAAATTCAAATAAAATAGATATGATCACCCATCAAGTCCCTTGGACACCCAGAGTTCTGAAAATTTCCATGCATTGTCTGGGTCTTAATTTCTCCTGTCATCTCTCAGATCTCTGTTTCCTGGACTCTTCATATCACTGGACTCTACACTTTCCTCCCACCTGATCTTCCTGACACACACACTATGGAGATCCATGTCTGTCTTCCTTTAATTCCCCAAAGAATTACCGGCACCAAGTGTTTGTGTTTAGTAAATTCTTTGTAAGGTTTCTGAAGTTGGTATGTGTGCTTGTTTATGTGTTATGCCTAGTACAGGATGGTTAGTATGTGGAATATGACATAGGCTACCTCAACTTTTTAAAAGTTCTAGGTGTTTTGCCAGCATATAAATTCTACCATGTGACTCTCTCCCAATGTCTGTGGCTTGCACCACATTGCTGCTTCTTTCTCTCTAGGCTCTTCCTTTCCAACCGCCTTTAGCAAATGATATTCAAAACCAAACATTTCTCACACAAAGATTGCTCACAACAGGTGTAGGGACATGACAGAGAAGGACATACCAGACTCATGCATCTTCACCCTGAGAATGACCAGTGGTTGAGCTGCCTGGACTTTGACTGCATACAGAAGTTAGTGACCACAGGACCCACGGACCATCTTTTGATGTACTTTTCTCGATAATAGATTGGGTTGGAGGGAATGAACCTGGTGGATATTCTCTTGCCTGAGATGTTGCAGAGCAGTTTAAGGGAGGAGAAAATGGACTCTTGTAAGTTGTTTGAGGTCACAAAGTGGGATGGGACAGTGGCTGTGATGCAGTGAAATTTTTTCTAGAGTTTGCTGTTGAGAGTACACATCTTACCCTTGATTCACTGTATGACTTTTCACAGGTCATGCAGCCACATTTGACCTCGGTTTTCACATCCAAAAATGGGTTTAATGCACCGTGCCATGAATACCTTGAGTACATGACTGAATGCATGCCAGTCTTGTGGATGCAGCACTGGGGTCTGGTCATCTGAGGAGAAAGCCTCAGTGGGCAGGAAAAGGAGGCATGGATTAGGAGTTAGGTAGATGGGGCTGCTCCTGTGGAGTGTGGGATGAGACAGTTCTCAGCTGTGGGGACTCAGTCTAGGGAGAAGACACCAGAGCCTGAGCCTCAGCAGGTGGCAGTGAGTCTGAGGCAGCTGAGGCTGTGGACAGGAGTGTAGATATCCATGCCTGCCCCTCCATGATAGCAGGAGCAGGGCTGGCAGAGGATGAAAGAGAAGTGGTGGGTGTGATGCAGATAAGAGCCTATCAGAGACTGTGGGGTCTGGCTTTGCCCTGTGTGTAGGGAGGATAACTAGTACTAGTGACAAGTAAGAAAATCTGAAGAGTGCAAGAACAGATATATGCTAATATTTGTACTGGGCATGTGAGAACGCGACACTTTTCACAGCAACCTTTAGTTTCTTTTGTTAATGTCTTCTTACTTGGGCAACTGATAGCTGAAGTTCACAGAAAATCAAAAAGGATATTTATCTCATTAAGTGGTATAAAGAAGAAGATATCTTGCCCATCCTGGGTGTAATAATGTAATTTCTGTGCTGGACCATAGATTGATATTAGTGACCAAGGCTGCCTGGGCTGAGCTGTTAGCCAGGGGAAACTAGTAAAAGGATTATAGTGAGGGTAGGGGTAAGGAGTGTGGGATCACCAAACTAGCATGATCACAGGAATGGGGCGCCTTGCCAATACAGTACAGGTATAACATAAAGTGGAGTTGTTTATATATTTATTCTGCAATAGTTTATTGAGATCCTATTGTAGGTTCTGGGGATAATAAGAAATATCTTTATGACTTATTCTAGCCTTGTGATCTGACATCCAGAACTAACTTGGTAGCCCCACCCTTGGGGTGGGGAAGAGCCCAAGAACTCGTAGGAGTGAAGGCTTTCCTGCTCGCTTGCTGCTCCTTCTAACTGTTTCCTCTGCAGCTGCATAGGCTGGCAGGCAGCCTGAGATGGAGCCCTTCTCAGAAGACCCCCAACTCTGCTGGGCCGCCAGGCTCCTGGGACTCACCAGCCTTCTCCTCGGTAAGTCGCCCGGGCTCTTTGTGATGGGGGGCAAGATACAGGGACCCCTTCCTCTCTGATGTCTTAAGTTGTGTTGAGGCTGGGACCCCTGATTGGAGGCAGCCTTGTCTAGCATAAGGGATCCATTACTAGGGAGGTGAGGTCACTACTGTTCCAATAACAGGGAAGCCAAGGAAGCCTGGAGCTCCATGTGGAGAAGAATAGAGAGAGATACAGAAGCAGCTCCTGGGGACCAAAGGAGTATTCCCCAAAGGAACAAGGTACCCCTGACCTGACAGAGGGATGTAACAGCCTCTGCAACCGTCTCATGGAAAAAGGGCAGACCTACAACCCTGTATCTAAACTGGAGGAAGCAACTGGAGTCTAGTTTTCTTGGGCCAATGCAGGATGTTGAATACAGTAAAATGTAATTTTGTAAAAGGAAGAGCGGCCTCCAAAATTTAAGGGTGTCTGTATAGCCACATGTTGTAAAAGAATGAAGAAACCATGGAAGGAACAGTAAACTGCTAAGTGGGTTCCAGCAGGGGGTGAACTTGGAGAAGAAAGAAAGGAGGGTGAAGCAGAGAGGACTGGTAATTAAGCAAAAAGGGAACTTAAAGAACGACGGTCATGAGAAAGCTGTATATCTCATTTATTTATTTTTAGCTTTCTATTTATTTTTTACATTGAAGGATAGTGGCTTTACAGTATTTTGTTGTTTCTTGTCAAACATCAAGATGAATTAGCCATAGATATCCATATATATCCTCCCTCTTGAAACTCCCTCCCATCTCCCTCCCCATCCTCCCTTCTAGGTTGATACGGAGCCCCTGTTTGAGTTTCCTGAGACATACAGCTGATTCCCCTTGTACATCTATATTACATGTGGCAACGTAAGTTTCCACGTTGCTCTGTCCATGCATCTCATCCTCCGCTCCCCTCTTCCCATGTCTATAAGTCTGTTCTTTGTGTCTGTTTCTCCATTGCTGCCCTGCAAATAAATTCTTTGGTACCATCTTTCTAGATTCCGTATATATGCGTTAGTATACGGTATTTATCTTTCTCTTTCTTACTTACTTCATTCTGTATAGTAGGCTCTGTGTTCATCCACCTCTTTAGAACTGACTGAAATGCATTCCCTTTTATGGCGGAGTAATGTTCTATAAAGTATATGTATGAAAACTTCTTTATCCACTCATCTGTTGATGGACATCTAGGTTGCTTCCGTGTTCTAGCTGTTGTAAATAGTGCTTCAATGAACAAGGGGATACATGTGTCTTTTTCAATTTTGGTTTCCTCATGGTATATGCCTAGGAGTGGGATTGCTGCATCAAATAGTGGTTTTATTCATAGTTTTTAAAGGAATCTCCATACTGTCTTCCTTAGTGGCAGTATCAATTTACATTCCCGCCAGCAGTGCACGTGTTTCCTTTTCTCTACACCCTCTCCAGCATTTATTGTTTGTAGACTTTTTGATGATGGCCATTCTGACCAGGGTGAGGTGATATCTCATTGTAGTTTGATTTGCATTTCTCTAGTAATGAGTGATGTTGAGCATCTTTTCAGGTGTTTGATAGCCATTTGAATGTCTTCTTTCGAGAAATATCCATTTAGGTCTTTTCCCCATTTTTTGATTAGATTGTTTGTTTTTCTGGTATTGAGTTGTATGAACTGCTTGTATATTTTGGAAATTAATCCTTTGTCAGTTGTTTCATTTGCTATTATTTTCTCCCATTCTGAGTGCTGTCTTTTCACTTTGATTATAGTTTCCTTTTCTGTGCAAATCTTTTAAATTTAATCAGGTCCCCCTTGTTTACTTTTGTTTTACTTCCATTACTCCAGGAGATGTGTCATAGAGGATCTTGCTTTGATTTATGTCATTGAGTGTTCTTCTATGTTTTCCTTTAAGAGTTTTATAGTTTCTGATCTTAAATTTAGGTCTGTAATCCATTTTGATTTTATCTTTGTGTATGGTGTTAGGAAGTGTTCTAATTTCATTCTTTTACATGTAATTGTCTAGTTTTCCCAGCACCACTTGTTAAAGAGACTATCTTTGCCGCGTTATATATTCTTGCCTCCTTTGTTAAAAATAAGGTACCCATAGGTGCCTGGATTTATTTCTGGGCTATCTTGTTCCCTTAGTCTATATTTCTGTTTTTATGCCAATACCATACTCTCTTGATTACTGTAGCTTTGTAGTATAATCTGAAGTCCAGGGGGTTGATTCCTCCAGCTCCATTCTTCTTTCTCAAGACTGCTTTAGCTATTTGGGGTCTTTTGTGCTTCCACATGAATTGCAAAATTTTTTATTCTAGTTATGTGAGAAATGCCACTGGTGATTTGATAGGGATCACATTGAATCTGCAGATTACATTCAGTAGTATAGTCATTTTCACAATATTGATTCTTCCTACCTAGTAACATGGAATATCTCTCCATCTGTTTATGTCATTTTTGATTTCTTTCATCAGTCTCTTATAATTTTCTGTATATAGTTCTTTTGTCTCCTTCAGTAAGTTTATTCCTAGATATTTTATGCTTTTTGTTGCAATGGTGAATGGGATTAATTCCTTAATTTCTCATTCTGATTTTTTCATTGTTAGTATACAGGCATGCAAGTGATTTCTGTGTACTGATTTTGTACCCTGTGACTTTGCTAAATTCACTGATTAGTTCTAGAAATTTTCTGATACTACCTTTCGGGTTTTCTATGTACAGTATCATGTCACCTACAAACAGTGGGACCTTTACTTCTTTTCCAATCTGTATGCTTTTTGTTTCTTTTTCTTCTCTGATTGTTTTAGTTAAGACTTTCAAAACTATGTTGAATAATAGTGCAGAAAATGGACACCCCTGTCTTGTTCCTGATTTTAGGAGGAATGCTTTCAGTTTTTCAATATTGAGAATAATTTTTGTTGTGGACTTATCATACATGGCCTTTACTATGTTGAGGAAGGTTCCTTCTATGCCCCTTTTTGACAAGTATTAATCATAAATGGGTGCTAAATTTTGTCAAAGTCTTTTTTTGCATCTGTTGAGATTATCATATGGCTTTTATCTTTCAATATGTTAATATGATGTATCAGATTGATTGATTTACATTTATTGAAGAATTCTTGCATCCCTGGTATAAACCCACCTTGATTATGGTGTATGAGCTTTTTAATGTGTTGTTGACTTCTGTTTGCTAAAATTTTGTTGATGATCTTTACATCTATGTTCACCAGTGATATTGGCCTATAGTTTTCTTTTTTGTGTGCTGTCTTTGTCTGATTTTGATATCGGGGTGATGGTGGCCTCATAGAATGAGTTTGGAAGTGTTCCTTCCTCTGCAAGTTTTTGAAAGAGTTTTAGAAGGATCGGCATTAGCTCTTCTCTAAATGTTTGATAGAATTCTGTGACGCCATCTTTTACTGGCTTTCATTTTTTGGGAAAATTTTGATTACAGCTTCTATTTCAGTGCTTGAAATTGTGTTGTTCGTAATTCCTATTTCTTCTTGGTTCAGTCTTCAAGATTGAGTTTTTCTAAGAATCTGTCCATTTCTTCCAGTTTATCCATTTTATTGCCATATGCTTGTTCATAATAGTCTCTTATTATAATCCTATGAATTTCTGCTTTGTTTTAACCTCTTCTTTTTAATCTCTAATTTTTTTTATTTGAATCTTCTCTCTTTTTTCTTGATGAGTCTGGTTAAATGTTTGTCAATTTTGCTTATCTTCTCAAAGAGCCAGCTTTTAGTTTTATTCATCTTTACTATTATTTCTTTCATTTCTTCTTCATTTATTTCCCCTTTGATCTTTATGATTTCTTTCCTTCTGCTAATGTTGGGATTTTTGGTTCTTTTTCAGTTGTTTTAGGTGTAAAGTTAGGTTTTCTATTCAATGATTTTCTTGTTTCTTGAGATAGAATTGTATTGCTATGAACTTCCCTCTTGGAACAGCTTTTGATGCATTCCATAGGTCTTGAGTTTTCGTGTTTTCATCGTCATTTGTTACTAAGAATTTTTTTATTTAACAAATGAAAGTTACAAAATTAGGAAAATAATCATATAAGTAATGGAATATACACCCCTAAGCAAAATCAAAATGGTCAAACAAAAATAAAGTACAATAGGTTGACCTGGTGAACAAAGGAAACAAAAAATGATAACTACCAGTTAAGAACACAACTAACTGAAGCAGACGCTGAAAAGAAAAAACAAAAACAAACAAACAAAAAAAACATGCTAAAGCAAGGTGCCCCTGATTTCATTTGTGAAACCTCGTTGGCTCCACCCTGATGCATGACTCAGCAGTATTGCCTTGCTTCCATGGCTGCTTGACTTTCTTCCACAGGCATTTCCCACCACAGCCTGCTGCCTCATGTCCCCTAGGTCTGCCTCTCTGCAGTCAGCAGCAGCCCTCGCCCTGGGATTGCTCCAAAATCCATGCACTCCAGCTCCCAGACACTGTGCCTTCTAGGGGAACTGTGTCCTTGTCTGCGGTATGACTGCGGCAAGGACTGTCTGATTCTCCTTCCATTTAGTTGCCACAGATCAGCTGTTTCACTCTTAGCCTTAAATGTTTCTCCTCTGATCCAGGAAATTGCCCTGATATGGGGACAGACCCCTGCTTCATTTCCCCCAACCGCTCAGGGCAGGTCCAGTCCTACTAACTCTTTTCCCCCCTAGTTCCTTTATCCTACCGAGTTTTTCATGCTTCCATATATTCTTTCCCAGTGGTCAGGTATTCCTGTCTGCTCTCAGGTGGTGTTCTGCAAGCACTTCTGTGTCTGAAGGTGTATTCCTGATGTATCCGTGGGGGGAGATGTACTCTGCATCTGCCTACTCCTCAACCATCTTGTTCTCTGTATATCTCATTTAGAACTTCATCACAGATTATGTGTCTATAATGAAATTAAATAAGAACTGATGAGAAATAATAAGACCCAGTGAAGTAGCAATTCTGAAGAACAATTGGAAAGCTTTTATTGTTTTAATTTTTGGGTTTAGTATCCCAGTCATTATATGAACTTGTCAGAGTTATATAAAATTCAGTGGATTAGAGAGTAATTGAAAACATTCATTCTAAGTTGCTTCAGTTGTATCTGAGTCTTTGTGACCCTACAGACTATAGCCCTCCAGGCTTCTCTGTCCATGAGCTTCTCTAGGCAAGAATACTGGAGTGGACTGCCATTCCCTCATCCAGGGGATCTTCCCGACCCAGGGATCGAACTCATGTCTCTTAAGTCTCCTGCATTGGCAGGCCAGTTCTTTACCACCAATACTACCAGAAAGCATTTGTAAACAGATATCTTGAGATAACAATGAACTTTGCACGACATTACATCCCATTTAACTATGTAACTTTGTGTCAACAACAAAATGTAAGCTTTCTCTTATGTCAATTTTATTTCACTAGAGAGATACGTTAGAGTTGTTTTGTTTTCCCTATAGTTCCTGGGGCTCAGAGATTATATAAGAAAGACAGACAAGACATGAAGAGAGAGTAGAGGGAGAAAGGAAGAAAGGGAGAGAAAAGGGGGGAAGGAAGAGAGAGAGAGAGAGGCTGCTCTCTTTCTTCTTCTTCTTTCTATATTGACACTAATCTCTTCATGAGGACCCCAGATGTGGATGACATAAAAGAACAAAAATGTATGATTTAAGTTCTGGCACTCACAAGTCCAAAATCAAGGTGTCAGCAGGAATATATTCCCTCTAAAACCTGTAGGGTGTGTTACACTGCATGGATTGCCAAAATAAGATGCCACAGACTGGGTGGCTTAACAACAGAAAATTGTTTTCCCTTAGTTGTGGAGGCTATAGTCTAAGCTCAAATTTTGTGCCAACCCTGTTCTGGTGAGAGAAGGATAGGGCACTGTGTCATGGGGGCCTTGTGGCCATGGCGTCTGTGTCCTGATTTGTTTAGAGGGACTGGTAACAAAGTTTCTCCCAGCTCTTCTCAATTGACCTTCTGTGAACTGTGTGTATGGGGTCCATTCTCACACCAGGGTGTGTGCTTTACAGTGGGGCCCCAATTCTAGGGCCATGGACAAGCACTGGTCCCTGGCGTGTTAGGAACCTGGCCACAAAACAGGAGCTAAGTGGCAGGTGAGTGAGTGAAGCTTCATCTGTGTTTACAGTACCTCACCTTCACTCAAATTACTGCCAAAGGAGAACAAGCTCATGTCTTCTGCTGATTCTGTATTATGGTGAGCTGTATAATTATTTCATTACATGTCACAATGTATTGTTATAATAATAAAGCGAACAATAAATGTAATGCAATTGAATCATCCTGAAACCATCCCCCATGGAAAAATGGTCTGCCACAACACCAGTCCCTCGTGTCAATAGTTTGGCGACTGCAGCTCTACAGGGCAGCAGTCCTTTGCACCAGACCTAGTCTTGCACTAGGGTCTCATAGAGGAGTGAGGTGTGGAAAGAAGGGACAAAAGAGGAGCTCTGAGGAGCCAGACAGGATATATGGATGAGTGACTACTTTTCACTCTTGTGGACCACTTTCCCTAATGATACATGTTGTGAAGCCTGATGACCTTAAAAGATTATTAAGGTCAGTGTGAGGGTCTGTAAGAGGGTCTGTGAGTTCTGTAAAAGGAGTTGAAAGGACTGTGGTGAAGGCTTGATCTTGAGGAGATGCCTTATTAAATGAGTTGATGACTAAATGAATACAAAAATATCTGAAACACTTGTGCATATGAATGCTGGCATGAGCTCTTCTCTGCTTCCAGTGAGACCAGGAATGGGTGTTAGTGCAGCAGGAGGAAGGCAGGTTTGAGATGAGAATGTACTGATTTGGAGAGAAGATTGTGTCCCAGGCAGTCAGAGCCCCACCCAGGCGAATCTTGAGCTGTTGGAAGAAGGAGATTATTTTTCCTTTCAGGATAAAGTTATTCTGTGGCACTTTCCCTGGCCCTGTACTGTCCTATCCTGGTCCCCTAAAGGACAGAGGGTATCAGGTCCCTGGAACTTAAGTCTCAAGAGGGAAAATAAGCTCTGAGGCAATTGACCCTGAGGGGAATGTGCCAAGTGTTCATAGCTCTTCAGGAAAGTGTCTGAGGAAGTCCCATGTGATCTCTCAGGGACTCATTGGGAAGTGCTGACTTGGTGGCAGTGACGGCAGAGTTCACTAAATGCTCACTTGTTCCCTTTCATATTCTAGGCCCTGGCAGTTAGCCAGGGCCTTGTGACCAGTGCTGGCAAAAAAGCAAAAACAAAAATCACACTATTTCTGGACAGAAGCAGGGAAACTCTTGGGTGATTCTCCTGTCTCCCCTCCCTGCTGTGGGACTGGGAGCCTGTGAGGATGCTGTGAGCTCCATGGGTGCAGCTATAAGGAGGTGGCACCTCCTCCATGTGTGATAGGACTTCTCTCTCACTGTCTTTTGGGACCTGGGTGTGTGATATAAACACCTCTTGTTCTAAGACCCTGAGGTATTATAACTGTTTTTTACACAGCACAGTCTATCTGTCCTGACCACTACGCTGCCTATAAAGAACAGGAAGGAGAGCAGCCTTCATATTTGTATTAGGTGTCTATTACTGTATAAACTGTCACCCCAAAACGTAGTGCCTCAATCACCACCCAATATGGCTTCACAGTTTCCATGTGTCAGGGCTTAGGGGTAGTTCAGCTGAGTCCTCTCTGGCTCAAGGTGTCGCCAACTAACATCAAAGTCTTGATAGGGTTGCATCTGCCCTGGGGTTATCTGAGAAGGATCTGTTTCTAAGCTCACTTGTGCAATTGCTGATGGGAGGCAGTTTCTGTGCCTGTTGGGTTGAGGGCCCCAGTTCCTCCCTGGCTGTTGGCCAGAGGCTCCCTCAGTTCCTTGCCACGTGGGCCCCTCCTTATGGCAGCTAACATGGCAGGTGTATTCCTCAGTGTGAGAAAGAGAGTGAAGGAGAGAAAGAGAGTGTGTGTGTAAGGAAGACGGACGTCACAGTCTTGTGTAACCCAGTATCATGGAGTGACATCCATCTGTGTCCGTATCTATTCCTTGGAAGCAAATCACTAGGTGTGTACCATATTCCAGGGGAAGAGGTGTCAAAAGGATGTGTACAGGAGGAAGGGGATCTTTGGGAGACACTTTGGGAGCTCCTACTACAGTTTCACACTTATATGTACCTGAAAATGTGATTCAGACCATGATCTCACATAATTTACACACGTCATTAGCAGCCAAACAAGGAAAATCTGGATTAGCAAGTTTAAGTAACTTGTTCAAGGTTAGGCACCACCAGGACCAGGATTAGGTTCCAGAATTACTTCAAATTCATTGCACTTTCATTTCAAGAATCAGGAGAGTATATTCAGTGGATTTCATGAAAAAGATAAGTTCTGTTGCTTTCTCTTTTCTTCTTAACTGAGAAACCACTCACATTTTCTATCTCCAATG